>NC_135233.1:154905127-155509241 GCF_051348905.1 Ranitomeya variabilis | reverse complement strand
TACATATAGTGGAAAAATATTTTTTTCTGGATGAAATTTACAGTCAATAGTAAGGTTCCCAGTAAAGGTCTGCCTAATGCTCTTGATAAGTGGCTTCAAAAATTCTGTTAGTGCAAACTTCATAACTGAGCACTCATTCAATAAACACTAGCTGCCTACGAAATCCAAAAATTCATGTGCGTTCACCAGGCTGGCCGAGTGGTTAAGGTTTTGGACTTAAGATCCTATGGATATGTATCTGCGTGGGTTCAATCCCCACTCCTGGTATGAGTTATGAACTTGAAATTCTTCCAGGTTTCTGAAAATGGAGTAATATTTCAGCAAAAGAAAAATCTTGTTGCCAGATAATGCAGTACTAACCATTCAATACCCCATACTATCTCCCTTTTATGTTTATTTTTTCCATTATGAGATGAATCTCTAATACATTAGAACATGATATTACAGTAAGTTCCAAACTTAAAAATTGAGGAAATTTTAGGGATTATGACAAAGTTTAATATTTGAGGTATATATTCAAACTACGGTATCAAAGAAACATTTGATGTTATAATAATATGAGAAATTAAGAAATATGGTGCAATCCATTCACACAAAACATTATCTACTTGAGAGGGGGTAATCCAGAAAAAAAGATGCCCTGTGTGCGTAGGATATCATGAAATGTAAAATATGTCTGAGAAAATCTGGCATATGGTAAAGTAATGAAATTGTCAACTATGAGGTTTTTTTTTCAAGAGGATAAGCTGTCTAAAGAAACTAGAACTTTGTGATTAGTGTTATTTACAAATCTCGATGGCATTTTATTCCAATATTCCCTCTTGGTCACCACACAAAACATATTATAAAAAATGAAAGTCTACATATAGTGGAAAAAAAAATTTTTCTGGATGAAATTTACAGTCAACAGTAAGGTTCCCAGTAAAGGTCTGTCTAATGCTCTTGATAAGTGGCTTAAAAAAATTCTGTTAGTGCAAACTTCGTAACTGAGCACACATTCAATAAACACTGGCTGCCTACGAAATCCAAAAATTCATGTGCATTCACCAGGATGGCCGAGTGGTTAAGGCGTTGGACTTAAGATCCAATGGATATGTTTCCACGTGGGTTCGATCCCCACTCCTGGTATGAGTTTTATACTTGAAATTCTACAAGGTTTCTGAAATTGTATTAATTTTTGAGCAAAAGAAAAGTTCTTGTTGCCACATAGTGCAGTACTAACCATTCAATACCCCATACTATCGCCCTTTTATGTTTATTTTTTCCATTATGAGATGAATCGCTAACACATTAGATCATGATATTATAGCAAGTTACAAATTTAAAAATTGAGGAAAATTTAGGGATTAAGACAAAGTTGAATGTTTGAGGTATATATTCAAAATACGGTATCAAAGAAACATTTGATGTTATAATAATATGGGAAATTAAGAAATACGGTGCAATCCATTCACAAAAAACATTATCTACTTGAGAGGGGGTAATCCAGAAAAAAAGATGGCCTGTGTGCGTAGGATATTATGAAATGTAAACAAAGTCTGAGAAAATCTGGCATATAGTAAAGTAATGAAATTGTCAACTATGAGGTTTTTTTCGAGAGGATAAGCTGTCTAAAGAAACTAGAACTTTGTGATTAGTGTTATTTACAAATCTCGATGGCATTTTATTCCAATATTCACTCTTGATCACCACACTAAACATATAATAAAAAATGAAAGTCTACATATAGTGGAAAAAAAAATTTTTCTGGATGAAATGTACAGTCAACAGTAAGGTTCCCAGTAAAGGTCTGTCTAATGCTCTTGATAAGTGGCTTCAAAAAATTCTGTTAGTGGAAACTTCGTAACTGATCACACATTCAGTAAACACTAGGTGCCTACGAAATCCTAAAATTCATGTGCATTCACCAGGATGGCCGAGTGGTTAAGGCGTGGGACTTAAGATCCAATGGATATGTTTCCACGTGGGTTCGAACCCCACTCCTGGTAAGAGTTTTATACTTGAAATTCTACAAGGTTTCTGAAAATGGAGTAATGTTTGAGCAAAAGAAAAGTTCTTGTTGCCAGATAGTGCAGTATTAACCATTCAATACCCCATACTATCGCCCTTTTATGTTTATTTTTTCCATTATGAGATGAATCGCTAATACATTAGATCATGATATTATAGTAAGTTACAAATTTAAAAATTGAGGAAAATTTAGGGATTAAGACAAAGTTGAATGTTTGAGGTATATTTTCAAACTACGGTATCAAAGAAACATTTGATGTTATAATAATATGAGGAATTAAGAATTATAGTGCAATCCATTCACAAAAAACATTATCTACTTGAGAGGGGGTAATCCGGAAATAAAGATGGCCTGTGTGCGTAGGATGTCATGAAATGTAAACTAAGTCTTAGAAAATCTGGCATATAGTAAAGTTATGAAATTGTCAACTATGAGGTTTTTTTTCGAAAGGATAAGCTGTCTAAAGAAACTAGAACTTTGTGATTAGTGTTATTTACAAATCTCAATGGCATTTTATTCAAATATTCACTCTTGGTCACAACACTAAACATATAATAAAAAATGAAAGTCTACATATAGTGGAAAAATATTTTTTTCTGGATGAAATTTACAGTCAACAGTAAGGTTCCCAGTAAAGGTCTGTCTAATGCTCTTGATAAGTGGCTTAAAAAAATTCTGTTAGTGCAAACTTCGTAACTGAGCACACCTTCAATAAACACTAGCTGCCTACGAAATCCAAAAATTCATATGCATTCACCAGGATGGCTGAGTGGTTAAGGCGTTGGACTTAAGATGCAATGGATATGTATCTGCGTAGGTTCGATCCCCACTCCTGGTATGAGTTTTATACTTGAAATTCTACAAGGTTTCTGAAATTGTATTAATTTTTGAGCAAAAGAAAAGTTCTTGTTGCCAGATAGTGCAGTATTAACCATTCGATACCCCATACTATCGCCCTTTTATGTTTATTTTTACCATTATGAGATGAATCGCTAATACATTAGATCATGATAAGTAAGTAACAAATTAATGATAAGTAAGTTACAAATTTAAAAATTGAGGAAAATTTAGGGATTAAGACAAAGTTGAATGTTTGAGGTATATATTCAAACTACAGTATCAAATAAACATTTGATGTTATAATAATATGAGAAATTAAGAAATATGGTGCGTAACTGATCTAAAAGAAAAGTTCTTGTTGCCAGATAGTGCAGTATTAACCATTCAATACCCAATACTATCGCCCTTTTATGTTTATTTTTTCCATTATGAGATGAATCGCTAATACATTAGATCATGAAATTAAGAAATATGGTGCGTAACTGATCTAAAAGAAAAGTTCTTGTTGCCAGATAGTGCAGTATTAACCATTCAATACCCAATACTATCGCCCTTTTATGTTTATTTTTTCCATTATGAGATGAATCGCTAATACATTAGATCATGATATTATAGTAAGTTACAAATTTAAAAATTGAGGAAAATTTAGGGATTAAGACAAAGTTGAATGTTTGAGGTATATATTCAAACTACGGTATCAAATAAACATTTGATGTTATAATAATATAAGAAATTAAGAAATATGGTGCGTAACTGATCTAAAAGAAAAGTTCTTGTTGCCAGATAGTGCAGTATTAACCATTCAATACCCCATACTATCGCCCTTTTATGTTTATTTTTTCCATTATGAGATGAATCGCTAATACATTAGATCATGAAATTAAGAAATATGGTGCGTAACTGATCTAAAAGAAAAGTTCTTGTTGCCAGATAGTGCAGTATTAACCATTCAATACCCCATACTATCGCCCTTTTATGTTTATTTTTTCCATTATGAGATGAATCGCTAATACATTAGATCATGATATTATAGTAAGTTACAAATTTAAAAATTGAGGAAAATTTAGGGATTAAGACAAAGTTGAATGTTTGAGGTATATTTTCAAACTACGGTATCAAAGAAACATTTGATGTTATAATAATATGAGGAATTAAGAATTATAGTGCAATCCATTCACAAAAAACATTATCTACTTGAGAGGGGGTAATCCGGAAATAAAGATGGCCTGTGTGCGTAGGATGTCATGAAATGTAAACTAAGTCTTAGAAAATCTGGCATATAGTAAAGTTATGAAATTGTCAACTATGAGGTTTTTTTTCGAAAGGATAAGCTGTCTAAAGAAACTAGAACTTTGTGATTAGTGTTATTTACAAATCTCAATGGCATTTTATTCAAATATTCACTCTTGGTCACAACACTAAACATATAATAAAAAATGAAAGTCTACATATAGTGGAAAAATATTTTTTTCTGGATGAAATTTACAGTCAACAGTAAGGTTCCCAGTAAAGGTCTGTCTAATGCTCTTGATAAGTGGCTTAAAAAAATTCTGTTAGTGCAAACTTCGTAACTGAGCACACCTTCAATAAACACTATCTGCCTACGAAATCCAAAAATTCATATGCTTTCACCAGGATGGCCGAGTGGTTAAGGCGTTGGACTTAAGATCCAATGGATATGTATCCGCGTGGGTTCGATCCCCATTCCTGGTATGAGTTTTATACTTGAAATTCTACAAGGTTTCTGAAAATGTATTAGCTTTTGAGCAAAAGAAAAGTTCTTGTTGCCAGATAGTTCAGTATTAACCATTCATTACCCCATGCTATCGCCCTTTTATGTTTATTTTTTCCATTATGAGATGAATCTCTAATACATTAGAACATGATATTATAGTAAGTTACAAATTTAAAAATTGAGGAAAATTTAGGGATTAAGACAAAGTTGAATGTTTGAGGTATATATTCAAACTACGGTATCAAATAAACATTTGATGTTATAATAATATGAGAAATTAAGAAATATGGTGCAATCCATTCACAAAAAACATTACTTGAGAGAGGGTAATGCAGAAAAAAAGATGGCCTGTGTGCGTAGGATGTCATGAAATGTAAACTAAGTCTTAGAAAATCTGGCATATAGTAAAGTGATAAAATTATCAACTATGAGGTTTTTTTTCGAGAGGATAAGCTGTCTAAAGAAACTAGAACTTTGTGTTTAGTGTTATTTACTAATCTCGATGGCATTTTATTCCAATATTCATTCTTGGTCACCACACTAAACATATAATAAAAAATGAAAGTCTACATATAGTGGAAAAATATTTTTTTCTGGATGAAATGTACAGTCAACAGTAAGGTTCCCAGTAAAGGTCTGTCTAATGCTCTTGATAAGTGGCTTCAAAAAATTCTGTTAGCGGAAACTTTGTAACTGATCACACATTCAGTAAACACTAGCTGCCTACGAAATCCAAAAATTAATGTGCATTCACCAGGATGGCCAAGTGGTTAAGGCATTAGACTTAAGATACAATGGTATATGTATCTGCTTGGGTTCTATCCCCACTCCTGGTATGAGTTTTATATTTGAAATTCTGCAAGGTTTCTGAAAATGGAGTAATGTTTCAGCAAAAGAAAAGTTCTTATTACCAAATAGTGTAGTATTAACCTTTCAATACCCCATACTATCGCCCTTTTATGTTTATTTTTTCCATTATGAGATGAATCTCTAATACATTAGAGCATGATATTACAGTAAGTTCCAAACTTAAAAATTGAGGAAAATTTAGGGATTAAGACAAAGTTGAATATTTGATGTATATGTTCAAACTACGGTGTCAAAAAAACATTTGATGTTATAATAATATGGGAAATTAAGAAATACGGTGCAATCCATTCACAAAAAACATTATCTACTTGAGAGGGGGTAATCCAGAAAAAAAGATGCCCTGTGTGCGCAGGATATTATGAAATGTAAACAAAGTCTGAGAAAATCTGGCATAAAGTAAAGTAATGAAATTGTCAACTATGAGGTTTTTTTTGAGAGGATAAGCTGTCTAAAGAAACTAGAACTTTGTGATTAGTGTTATTTACAAATCTCGATGGCATTTTATTCCAATAGTCACTCTTGATCACCACACTAAACATATAATAAAAAATGAAAGTCTACATATTGTGGAAAAATATTTTTTTCTGGATGAAATGTACAGTCAACAGTAAGGTTCCCAGTAAAGTTCTGTCTAATGCTCTTGATAAGTGGCTTAAAAAAATTCTGTTAGTGGAAACTTCGTAACTGATCACACATTCAGTAAACACTAGGTGCCTACGAAATCCTAAAATTCATGTGCATTCACCAGGATGGCCGAGTGGTTAAGGCGTTGGACTTAAGATCCAATGGATATGTATCTGCGTAGGTTCGATCCCCGCTCCTGGTATGAGTTTTATACTTGAAATTCTACAAGGTTTCTGAAATTGCATTAATTTTTGAGCAAAAGAAAAGTTCTTGTTGCCAGATAGTGCAGTATTAACCATTCAATACCCCATACTATCGCCCTTTTATGTTTATTTTTTCCATTATGAGATGAATCTCTAATACATTAGAGCATGATATTATAGTAAGTTACAAATTTAAAAATTGAGGAAAATTTAGGGATTAAGACAAAGTTGAATGTTTGAGGTATATATTCAAACTACGGTATCAAATAAACATTTGATGTTATAATAATATGAGAAATTAAGAAATATGGTGCAATCCATTCACAAAAAACATTATCTACTTGAGAGGGGGTAATCCAGAAAAAAAGATGGCCTGTGTGAGTAGGATGTCATGAAATGTAAACTAAGTCTTAGAAAATCTGGCATATAGTAAATTGATAAAATTATCAACTATGAGTTTTTTTTTCGAGAGGATAAGCTGTCTAAAGACACTAGTACTTTGTGTTTAGTGTTATTTACTAATCTCGATGGCATTTTATTCAAATATTCACTCTTTGTCACAACACTAAACATATAATAAAAAATGAAAGACTGCATATAGTGGAAAAATATTTTTTTCTGGATGAAATTTACAGTCAACAGTAAAGTTCCCAGTAAAGGTCTGTCTAATGCTCTTGATAAGTGGCTTAAAATACATTAGAGCATGATATTACAGTAAGTTCCAAACTTAAAGATTGAGGAAAATTTAGGGATTAAGACAAAGTTGAATATTTGAGGTAAAATTGGAGTAATGAAGCAAAAGAAAAGTTCTTGTTGCCAGATAGTGCAGTATTAACCATTCAATACCCCATACTATCGCCCTTTTATGTTTATTTTTTCCATTATGAGATGAATCGCTAATACATTAGAGCATGATATTATAGTAAGTTACAAATTTAAAAATTGAGGAAAATTTAGGGATTAAGACAAAGTTGAATGTTTGAGGTATATATTCAAACTACGGTATCAAAGAAACATTTGATGTTATAATAATATGAGGAATTAAGAATTATAGTGCAATCCATTCACAAAAAACATTATCTACTTGAGAGGGGGTAATCCGGAAAAAAAGATGGCCTGTGTGCGTAGGATGTCATGAAATGTAAACTAAGTCTTAGAAAATCTGGCATATAGTAAAGTGAAGAAATTGTCAACTATGAGGTTTTTTTTCGAAAGGATAAGCTGTCTAAAGAAACTACAACTTTGTGATTAGTGTTATTTACAAATCTCAATGGCATTTTATTCAAATATTCACTCTTGGTCACAACACTAAACATATAATAAAAAATGAAAGTCTACATATAGTGGAAAAATAATTTTACTGGATGAAATTTACAGTCAACAGTAAGGTTCCCAGTAAAGGTCTGTCTAATGCTCTTGATAAGTGGCTTAAAAAAATTCTGTTAGTGCAAACTTCGTAACTGAGCACACCTTCAATAAACACTAGCTGCCTATGAAATACAAAAATTCATGTGCATTCACCAGGATGGCCGAGTGGTTAAGGCGTTGGACTTAAGATGCAGTGGATATGTATCTGCGTAGGTTCGATCCCCACTCCTGGTATGAGTTTTATACTTGAAATTCTACAAGGTTTCTGAAATTGTATTAATTTTTGAGCAAAAGAAAAGTTCTTGTTGCCAGATAGTGCAGTATTAACCATTCAATACCCCATACTATCGCCATTTTATGTTTATTTTTACCATTATGAGATGAATCGCTAATACATTAGATCATGAATGATAAGTAAGTAACAAATTAATGATAAGTAAGTTACAAATTTAAAAATTGAGGAAAATTTAGGGATTAAGACAAAGTTGAATGTTTGAGGTATATATTCAAACTACGGTATCAAATAAACATTTGATGTTATAATAATATGAGAAATTAAGAAATATGGTGCAATCCATTCACAAAAAACATTATCTACTTGAGAGGGGGTAATCCAGAAAAAAAGATGACCTGTGTGCGTAGGATGTCATGAAATGTAAACTAAGTCATAGAAAATCTGGCATATAGTAAATTGATAAAATTATCAACTATGAGGTTTTTTTTCGAGAGGATAAGCTGTCTAAAGACACTAGAACTTTGTGTTTAGTGTTATTTACTAATCTCGATGGCATTTTATTCAAATATTCACTCTTGGTCACAACACTAAACATATAATAAAAAATGAAAGTCTACATATAGTGGAAAAATAATTTTACTGGATGAAATTTACAGTCAACAGTAAAGTTCCCAGTAAAGGTCTGTCTAATGCTCTTGATAACTGGCTTAAAAAAATTCAGTAAGTGCAAACTTCGTAACTGAGCAGACATTCAATAAACACTAGCTGCCTACGAAATCCCGAAGTTCATGTGTGTTCACCAGGATGGGTGAATGGTTCAGGTGTTGGACTTAAGATACGATGGATATGTATCCGTGTGGGTTCGATCCCCACTCCTGGTTTGAGTTTTATACTTGAAATTCTACAAGGTTTCTGAAATTGTATTAATTTTTGAGCAAAAGAAAAGTTCTTGTTGCCAGATAGTGCAGTATTAACCATTCAATACCCCATACTATCGCCATTTTATGTTTATTTTTTCCATTATGAGATGAATCTCTAATACATTAGAGCATGATATTATAGTAAGTTACAAATTTAAAAATTGAGGAAAATGTAGGGATTAAGACAAAGTTGAATGTTTGAGGTATATATTCAAACTACGGTATCAAAGAAACATTTGATGTTATAATAATATGAGAAATTAAGAATTATAGTGCAATCCATTCACAAAAAACATTATCTACTTGAGAGGGGGTAATCCAGAAAAAAACATGGCCTGTGTGCGTTGGATGTCATGAAATGTAAAATATGTCTGAGAAAATCTGGCATATGGTAAAGTGATGAAATTGTCAACTATGAGAGTTTTTTTCGAGAGGATAAGCTGTCTAAAGAAACTAGAACTTTGTGATTAGTGTTATTTACAATTCTCGATGGCATTTTATTCCAATATTCACTCTTGGTCACCACACTAAGCATATAATAAAAAATGAAAGTCTACATATAGTGGAAAAATATTTTTTTCTGGATGAAATTTACAGTCAACAGTAAGGTTCCCAGTAAAGGTCTGTCTAAAGCTCTTGATAAGTAGCTTAAAAAAATTCTGCTAGTGCAAACTTCGTAACTGAGCACACATTCAATAAACCCTAGCTGCCTACGAAATCTAAAAATGCATGTGCATTCACCAGGATGGCCGTGTGGTTAAGGCGTTGGACTTAAAATCCAATGGAAATGTATCCACGTGGGTTCGATTCACTCCTGGTATGTGTTTTATACTTAAAATTCTACAAGGTTTCTGAAAATGGAGTAATGTTTGAGCAAAAGAAAAGTTATTGCTGCCAAATAGTGCAGAAATAACCCTTCAATACCCCTAACTATCACATTTGTATGTTTATTTTTTTCCATCATGACATGAATCTTCAGTACATTACAGCATGATGTTACATTAAGTTCCAAATTTAAAAATTGAGGAAAATGTAGGGATTAAGACAAAGTTGAATATTTGAGGTAAATATTCAAACTACTGGCCATCTGGTTCATGCAGCATTACACTATTGCTGGTCAGAACAAGGAAAACAATTGTTACCATCCACCTTTCATGTCTCTCCAATTTCTCATAGATTGTAAGCTTGCGAGCAGGGCCCTCATTCCTCTTGGCATCTGTTGATTTATGTGATTATTGTTATGCTGTCATGTATTTTATTGTCGGTAAAAGTCCCCTCTAAGGCCGGCATCACACTGGTGTGTTTTATGGATGTATGAGAGGCGCAGAAAATAAGGATTGCATACGGTACCATGATTCTCTATGGCCCTGCTCCTATCTGCCGTATTTTACGGATCCTTATTATACGGTCTTGTACGGCCATAGAAAATCGCAGCATGCTGCAAAAAATCCACCAGTGAAAGTCTATGGGGGCGAGAAAATTACGGATTACACACGGACCATGCGTGTCACTTGCGAGAAATACGCAGCGGTGTTCTCTAGAAAAGCCGGCAATTCAGTGCGGTGTACAGTAAAATCACACTGACAGAATAGAATAGGTAGAATAAATGTGTACACATAGAATAGGTATATATATATATAAATATATGTATATATATATATATGTCAGTGAGACACATACATATATATGTATATTTATATTTAATTCAGCGCTAGATAGCAGAAAAGCCGGTAATTCAATTGCCAGCTTTTGCTCTCTCTTTCAAAAAACCCGACAGTATATGAGACATGGTTTACATACAGTAAACCATCTCATATCCCTTCTTATTTTGCATATTCCTCTTTACTAATGTAACAAGTGTCTCTGTGTAAAATTTGGGGTGTCTAGCTATTAAAGGGTTAAATCCCGGAAAAAATTTGCGTGGGCTCCCGCGCAATTTTCTCCGCTAGAGTGGGAAAGTCTGTGACAGAGGGCAGATATTAATAGCCTAGGGAGGTACCATGGTTATAGGACCCCCCTGGCTAAAAACATCTGCCCCCAGCCACCCCAGAAAAGGCACATCTGTAAGATGCCCCTATTCTGGCACTTAGCCTTTCTCTTTAGCAGTGGGATATGGGGTAATGAAGGGTTAATGTCACCTTGCTATTGTAAGGTGACATTAAGCCAGGTTAATAATGGAGAGGCATCAATTATGACACCTATCCATTATTAATCCAATAGTATAAAATGGTTAATAAAACACACACTTTATTAAAAAGTATTTTAATGAAATAAAGACACAGGGTGTCACAGGCAATTGAATTACCGGGTTTTCTGCTATCTAGCTCTGTATTCAATATAAATATATATATGTGTCTCACTGACATATATATATATAGACTGTATATATGTTTTTAGGAATATTTTAGCCGATGGATCCATGATTTGTCCATTTTGCAAGCCTGCGAGAAAAAAATTGCCATACGGAAGCCATACGGATGCCATACGGATGACACACGAATACATTTGTCCGTAAAAATCACATCCTCGCATTGAATACGGAACAGTGTTTTGGGAAAATTACTGCATTTTACTGCCGTAAAATACGGACCGTATTTCCCTACGCTGAGTGTGACACCGGATTACACATGGACCATGCATGTGACTTGCGAGAAATACGCAGCGGTGTTCTCTAGAAAAGCCGGCAATTCAGTGTGGTGTACAGTAAAATCACACTGACAGAATAGAATAGAATAGGTAGAATAAATGTGTACACATAGAATAGGTATATATATATATATATATATATATATATATATATATATATATATATTTCATTGAGACACATATATATTTATATTTAATTCAGCGCTAGATAGCAGAAAAGCCGATAATTCAATTGCCGGCTTTTGCTCTCTCCTTCACAAACCCGACAGTATATGAGACATGGTTTACATACAGTAAACCATCTCATATCCCTTCTTATTTTACATATTCCTCTTTACTAATGTAACTAGTGTCTCTGTGTAAAATTTGGGGTGTCTAGCTATTAAATTAAAGGGTTAAATCACGGAAAAAATTGGCGTGGGCTGCAGCGCAATTTTCTCTGCCAGAGTGGGAAAGCCAGTGACAGAGGGCAGATATTAATAGCCTAGGGAGGTTCCTTGGTTATAGGACCCCCCCTGGCTAAAAACATCTGTCTCCAGCCACCCCAGAAAAGGCACTTCTGTAAGAGGCGCCTATTCTGGCACTTAGCCTCTCTCTTCCCACTCCCCTGTAGAGGTGAGATATGGGGTAAAGAAGGGTTAATGACACCTTGCTATTGTAAGGTGACATTAAGCCAGGTTAATAATGGAGAGGCGTCAATTATGACACCTATCCATTATTAATCCAATAGTATGAAATGGTTAATAAAAGACACACACACATTATTAAAAAGTACTTTAATGAAATAAAGACATAGGGTGTTTTAATATTTTATTATACTCTCATTAAATTTAAACAAAACAAACAACAATATTCCATACCTTCCGTCGATCAGTCTTGTCCCACGCTGTAAATCCATCTGAAGGGGTTAAATCATTTTACACCCAGGAGCTCTGCTAATGGAGCTGTGCTCCTGTGTGTAAAAATTTGTGAATGAATGGAATGCAGGGGAATGTCCTGTAGTTACCTCGAGACGCAGTAATGCGCCCTCTGCTGGATGAACTCATATGAACTCGAGCCTGGGAACTTTTCTCTTTTTCACAAAACTGATCGACGGAAGGTATGGAATATTGTTGTTTGTTTTGTTTAACTTTATTTCAGGTGACAAGGGTCTTCAGGTGGATTGAGAGTATAATAAAGTATTAAAACACCCTGTGTCTTTATTTCATTAAAATACTTTTTAATAATGTGTGTGTGTTTTATTAACCATTTCATACTATTGGATTAATAATGGATAGGTGTCATAATTGATGCCTCTCCATTATTAACCTGGTTTAATGTCACCTTACAATAGCAAGGTGTTGTGAAATTGGATTCGGGGCTCCCCCTGTGGCCACTTGTGGAATTTAACTTGTGTGCATCATCCCCTCTGTTCACCTGCTCCTATCAGGATGTGGGAGTCGCTATATAACCTTGCTCCTCTGTCAGTTTCATGCCGGTCAACAATGTAATCAGTAGCCTTTCTGTGCATGTTCCTGCTACTAGACAACTCCCAGCTAAGTTGGACTTTTGTCCTTGTGTGTTTTTGCATTTTGTTCCTGTTCACAGCTGCTGTTTCGTTACTGTGTCTGGAAAGCTCTTGTGAGCGGAAATTGCCACTCTGGTGTTATGAGTTAATGCTAGAGTCTTAAAGTAATTTCTGGATGGTGTTTTGATAGGGTTTTCTGCTGACAATGAAAGTGCCCTTTCTGTCTTCATGCTATCTAGTAAGCGGACCTCGATTTTGCTAAACCTATTTTCATACTACGTTTGTCATTTCATCTTAAATCACCGCCAATATATGTGGGGGCCTCTGTCTGCCTTTTGGGAAAATTTCTCTAGAGGTGAGCCAGGACTGTCTTTTCCTCTGCTAGGATTAGGTAGTTCTCCGGCTGGCGCTGGGCATCTAGGGATAAAAAAACGTAGGCATGCTACCCGGCCACTTCTAGTTGTGCGGCAGGTTTAGTTCATGGTCAGTATAGTTTCCATCTTCCAAGAGCTAGTTCTCATATATGCTGGGCTATGTTCTCTCGCCATTGAGAATCATGACAGTTTGACCGGCCCAAAAAAGGGTTAAATGTCTGGCTGAGAAAGGAGAGAAGAAAGAAGTCTGCTACAATTTTTTTTTTTTTCCCTCTAGTTCTGAGTGTGCTCTTAATTGAATCACTTGCTAGTCTGCCTATACTGCAGCCTTCCTCTCTTCCTCTCCTTCTAATCCTTGAATGGCTCTGTGTTCACCTGTTTCAAATGGATCTTCAGAGTGTAGCTACAGGTTTGAATAATCTCGCCACAAAGGTACAAAATTTGCAAGATTTTGTTGTTCATGCACCTATGTCTGAGCCTAGAATTCCTTTGCCTGAATTCTTCTCGGGGAATAGATCTCACTTTCAAAATTTTAAAAATAATTGCAAATTGTTTTTGTCCCTGAAGTCTCGCTCTGCCGGAGACCCTGCACAGCAGGTCAGGATTGTAATTTCCTTGCTCCGGGGCGACCCTCAGGACTGGGCTTTTGCATTGGCACCAGGGGATCCTGCGTTGCTCAATGTGGATGCGTTTTTTCTGGCCTTGGGGTTGCTTTATGAGGAACCTCATTTAGAGCTTCAGGCGGAAAAGGCCTTGATGTCCTTGTCTCAGGGGCAAGATGAAGCTGAAATATACTGCCAAAAATTCCGCAAATGGTCTGTGCTTACTCAGTGGAATGAGTGCGCCCTGGCGGCGATTTTCAGAGAAGGTCTCTCTGATGCCATTAAGGATGTTATGGTGGGGTTCCCTGTGCCTGCGAGTCTGAATGAGTCCATGACGATGGCTATTCAGATCGATAGGCGTCTGCGGGAGCGCAAACCTGTGCACCATTTGGCGGTGTCTACTGAGAAAACGCCAGAAAATATGCAATGTGATAGAATTCTGTCCAGAAGCGAGCGGCAGAATTTTAGACGAAAAAATGGGTTGTGCTTCTATTGTGGTGATTCAACTCATGTTATATCAGCATGCTTTAAGCATACTAAGAAGCCTGACAAGTCTGTTTCAATTAGCACTTTACAGTCTAAGTTTATTCTATCTGTGACCCTGATTTGTTCTTTGTCATCTATTACCGCGGACGCCTATGTCGACTCTGGCGCTGCTTTGAGTCTTATGGATTGGTCCTTTGCCAAACGCTGTGGGTATGATTTGGAGCCATTGGAGGCTCCGATACCTCTGAAAGGGATTGACTCCACCCCATTGGCTAGTAATAAACCACAATACTGGACACAAGTGACTATGCGTGTTAATCCGGATCACCAGGAGGTTATTCGCTTTCTGGTGCTGTATAATCTACATGATGTTTTGGTGCTGGGATTGCCATGGCTGCAATCTCATAACCCAGTCCTCGACTGGAGAGCTATGTCTGTGTTAAGCTGGGGATGTAAAGGAACTCATGGGGACGTACCTTTGGTTTCCATTTCATCATCTATTCCCTCTGAGATTCCTGAATTCTTGTCTGACTTTCGTGACGTTTTTGAAGAACCCAAGGTTGGTTCACTACCTCCGCACCGGGAGTGCGATTGTGCCATAGACTTGATCCCGGGTAGTAAATACCCTAAGGGTCGTTTATTTAATCTGTCTGTGCCTGAACACGCTGCTATGCGAGAATATATAAAGGAGTCCTTGGAAAAGGGACATATTCGTCCTTCGTCATCTCCCTTAGGAGCCGGTTTTTTCTTTGTGTCTAAGAAAGACGGCTCTTTGAGGCCGTGTATTGATTATCGACTTTTGAATAAAATCACTGTTAAATATCAATATCCGTTACCACTGCTTACTGATTTGTTTGCTCGTATAAAGGGGGCCAAGTGGTTCTCTAAGATTGATCTCCGTGGGGCGTATAATTTGGTGCGAATCAAGCAGGGGGATGAGTGGAAAACCGCATTTAATACGCCCGAGGGCCATTTTGAGTATTTGGTGATGCCTTTTGGTCTTTCAAATGCCCCTTCAGTCTTCCAGTCCTTTATGCATGACATTTTCCGCGATTATTTGGATAAATTTATGATTGTGTATCTGGATGATATTCTGATTTTTTCGGATGACTGGGACTCTCATGTCCAGCAGGTCAGGAGGGTTTTTCAGGTTTTGCGGTCTAATTCCTTGTGTGTGAAGGGTTCTAAGTGTGTTTTTGGGGTTCAGAAGATTTCCTTCTTGGGATACATTTTTTCCCCCTCTTCCATCGAGATGGATCCTGTCAAGGTTCAGGCTATTGGTGATTGGACGCAACCCTCTTCTCTTAAGAGTCTTCAGAAATTTTTGGGCTTTGCTAACTTTTATCGTCGATTTATTGCTGGTTTTTCTGATGTTGTAAAACCATTGACTGATTTGACTAAGAAGGGTGCTGATGTTGCTGATTGGTCCCCTGATGCTGTGGAGGCCTTTCGGGAGCTCAAGCGCCGCTTTTCTTCCGCCCCAGTGTTGCGTCAGCCTGATGTTGCTCTTCCTTTTCAGGTTGAGGTCGACGCTTCTGAAATCGGAGCTGGGGCGGTGTTGTCGCAGAGAAGTTCCGACTGCTCCGTGATGAGACCTTGTGCTTTTTTTTCCCGTAAATTTTCGCCCGCCGAGCGGAATTATGATATTGGGAATCGGGAGCTTTTGGCCATGAAGTGGGCTTTTGAGGAGTGGCGTCACTGGCTTGAGGGGGCCAGACATCAGGTGGTGGTATTGACTGACCACAAAAATTTAATTTACCTTGAGTCTGCCAGGCGCCTGAATCCTAGACAAGCGCGCTGGTCGTTGTTTTTCTCTCGGTTTAATTTTGTGGTGTCTTACCTACCGGGTTCTAAGAATGTTAAGGCGGATGCCCTTTCTAGGAGTTTTGAGCCTGACTCCCCTGGTAATTCTGAGCCCACAGGTATCCTTAAAGATGGAGTGATATTGTCTGCCGTTTCTCCAGACCTGCGGCGGGCCTTGCAGGAGTTTCAGGCGGATAGACCTGATCGTTGCCCACCTGGTAGACTGTTTGTTCCTGATGATTGGACCAGTAGAGTCATCTCTGAGGTTCATTCTTCTGCGTTGGCAGGTCATCCTGGAATCTTTGGTACCAGGGATTTGGTGGCAAGGTCCTTCTGGTGGCCTTCCCTGTCACGAGATGTGCGAGGCTTTGTGCAGTCTTGTGACGTTTGTGCTCGGGCCAAGCCTTGTTGTTCTCGGGCTAGTGGATTGTTGTTACCCTTGCCTATCCCGAAGAGGCCTTGGACGCACATCTCGATGGATTTTATTTCGGATCTGCCTGTTTCTCAGAAGATGTCTGTCATCTGGGTGGTGTGTGACCGTTTCTCTAAGATGGTCCATCTGGTTCCCTTGCCTAAGTTGCCTTCTTCTTCCGAGTTGGTTCCTCTGTTTTTTCAAAATGTTGTTCGTTTGCATGGTATTCCGGAGAATATCGTTTCTGACAGAGGGACCCAATTCGTGTCTAGATTTTGGCGGGCATTCTGTGCTAGGATGGGCATAGATTTGTCTTTTTCGTCTGCTTTCCATCCTCAGACTAATGGCCAGACCGAGCGGACTAATCAGACCTTGGAGACATATTTGAGGTGTTTTGTGTCTGCGGATCAGGATGATTGGGTTGCTTTTTTGCCTTTGGCGGAGTTCGCCCTCAATAATCGGGCCAGCTCTGCCACCTTGGTGTCCCCGTTTTTCTGTAATTCGGGGTTTCATCCTCGATTTTCCTCCGGTCAAGTGGAATCTTCGGATTGTCCTGGAGTGGATGCTGTGGTGGAGAGGTTGCATCAGATTTGGGGGCAGGTGGTGGACAATTTGAAGTTGTCCCAGGAGAAGACTCAGCTTTTTGCCAACCGCCGTCGTCGTGTTGGTCCTCGGCTTTGTGTTGGGGACTTGGTGTGGTTGTCTTCTCGTTTTGTCCCTATGAGGGTTTCTTCTCCTAAGTTTAAGCCTCGGTTCATCGGCCCGTACAAGATATTGGAGATTCTTAACCCTGTGTCCTTCCGTTTGGACCTCCCTGCATCCTTTTCGATTCATAATGTTTTTCATCGGTCATTGTTGCGCAGGTATGAGGTACCAGCTGTGCCTTCCGTTGAGCCTCCTGCTCCGGTGTTGGTTGAGGGTGAGTTGGAGTACGTTGTGGAAAAGATCTTGGAGTCTCGTGTTTCCAGACGGAAACTCCAGTATCTGGTCAAATGGAAGGGATACGGTCAGGAGGATAATTCTTGGGTCACTGCCTCTGATGTTCATGCCTCCGATCTTGTCCGTGCCTTTCATAGGGCTCATCCTGATCGCCCTGGTGGTTCTGGTGAGGGTTCGGTGCCCCCTCCTTGAGGGGGGGGTACTGTTGTGAAATTGGATTCGGGGCTCCCCCTGTGGCCACTTGTGGAATTTAACTTGTGTGCATCATCCCCTCTGTTCACCTGCTCCTATCAGGATGTGGGAGTCGCTATATAACCTTGCTCCTCTGTCAGTTTCATGCCGGTCAACAATGTAATCAGTAGCCTTTCTGTGCATGTTCCTGCTACTAGACAACTCCCAGCTAAGTTGGACTTTTGTCCTTGTGTGTTTTTGCATTTTGTTCCTGTTCACAGCTGCTGTTTCGTTACTGTGTCTGGAAAGCTCTTGTGAGCGGAAATTGCCACTCTGGTGTTATGAGTTAATGCTAGAGTCTTAAAGTAATTTCTGGATGGTGTTTTGATAGGGTTTTCTGCTGACCATGAAAGTGCCCTTTCTGTCTTCATGCTATCTAGTAAGCGGACCTCGATTTTGCTAAACCTATTTTCATACTACGTTTGTCATTTCATCTTAAATCACCGCCAATATATGTGGGGGCCTCTGTCTGCCTTTTGGGAAAATTTCTCTAGAGGTGAGCCAGGACTGTCTTTTCCTCTGCTAGGATTAGGTAGTTCTCCGGCTGGCGCTGGGCATCTAGGGATAAAAAAACGTAGGCATGCTACCCGGCCACTTCTAGTTGTGCGGCAGGTTTAGTTCATGGTCAGTATAGTTTCCATCTTCCAAGAGCTAGTTCTCATATATGCTGGGCTATGTTCTCTCGCCATTGAGAATCATGACAGCAAGGTGACATTAACCCTTCATTACCCCATATCCCACTGCTACAGGGGAGTGGGAAGAGAGAGGCTAAGTGCCAGAATAGGCGCATCTTACAGATGTGCCTTTTCTGGGGTGGCTGGGGGCAGATGTTTTTAGCCAGGGGGGGTCCTAAAACCATGGTACCTCCCTAGGCTATTAATATCTGTCCTCAGTCACTGGCTTTCCCACTCTGGCGGAGAAAATTGCACGGGAGCCCACGTCAATTTTTTTCCGGGATTTAATCCTTTAATTTAATAGCTAGAGCTTCAAAATTTTACACACAGACACATGTTACATTAGTAAAGAGGAATATGTAATAAAAAAAGGGATATGAGATGGTTTACTGTATGAAAACCATGTCTCATATCATGTCGGGTTTGGGAAGGAGATAGCAAAAGCCGGCAATTGAATAACCGGCTTTTCTGCTATCTAGCGCTGTATTCAATATAAATATATATATGTGTCTCACTGACAAATATATATATAGACTGTATATATGTTTTTAGGAATATTTTAGCCGATGGATCCATGATTTGTCCATTTTGCAAGCCTGCGAGAAAAAAACGCTGTACGGAAGCCATACGGATGCCATACGGATGACACACGGATACATTTGTCCGTAAAAATCGCATCCTCGCATTGAATATGGAACAGTGTTTTGGGAAAATTACTGCGCTTCACGTCCGTAAAATACAGACCGTATTTCCCTATGCTGCGTGTGACGACGGCCTAAAAAGTAAAGTGCTGCGGAATATGTTGGTGCTATAGAAATAAAATTATTATTATTGTTTTTAGTATTACCGTGTATTGCCCCCTATAACATCAATGACAGCTTGAAGTCTTTTGTGGTAGTTGTGGATGAGGTTCGTTATTTTCTCAGGTGGTAAGGCTGCCAACTCTTTTTGGCAAAAAGCCTCCAGTTCCTGAAAATTCCTGGGCTGTCTAGCATGAACTGTGTGCTTGAGCTCTCCCCAGAGTGGCTTTACCCCTTTACCCTGAAGCCTGTTTTCAACTTCCTTACCAGGCCATTTTTTTCAATTCTGACCACTGTCACTTTATGAGGTCATTACTCTGAAACGCTTCAACGGATCCTGGTGATTCTGAGATTGTTTTCTCGTGACATATTGTACTTTATAATAGTGGTAAAATTACTTCGATATGACTTGCGTTTATGTGTGAAAAAACGGAAATTTGGCGAAAATGTTGAAAATTTTGCAATTTGTAAACTTTCGTTTTTATGCCCTTAAATTCGAGAGTCATATCATGCAAAATAGTTAATAAATAACATGACCCACATGTCCGCTTTACATTGTCACAATTTTGGAAACATAATTTTTTTGTTAGCAACTTATAAGGGTTAAAATTTGACCAGCGATTTCTCATTTTTACAACAAAATTTGCAAAACCATTTGTTTTAGGAACCACCTCACACTTGAAGTGACTTTGAGGGGCCTATATAACAGAAAATGCCTAAAAGTGACTGTTTGGGCGCATGGCAGAGCTCGGAAGGGAAGGAGCACAGTTTGATTTTTCCATGCAAAGTTGGCTGGAATTGAGATAGGACACCATGTCGCATTTGGAGAGCCCCTGATGTGCCTAAACAGTGGAAACCCCCCACAAGTGACCCCATTTCGGAAAGGAGACCCCCTAAGGAACTTAGCTACATGTGTGGTGAGAACTTTGAACCCCCAATTGTTTCACTAAAGTTTAGAATGTAGAGTGGTGAAAATTAAAAAATCATATTTTTTCCACAAAATGATCTTTTAGCTGGCAATTTTTTATTTTCCTAAGGGTAACAGGAAAAATTGGACCCAAAAAGTTGTTGTGTAATTTGCCCTGAGTACGTTGATACCTGATATGTGGAGGTAAACCACTGTTTGGGCGCATGGCAGAGCTTGGAAGGGAAGGAGCACAGTTTGATTTTTCAATGCAAAATTGGCTGGAATTGAGATCGGGCACCATGTCACGTTTGGAGAGCCCCTGATGTGCCTAAACAGTGGAAACCCCCACAAGTGACCCTATTTTGGAAAGTAGACCCCCAAAGGAACTTATCTAGATGTGTGGTGAGCACTTTGAACCCCCAATTGTTTCACTAAAGTTTAGAATGTAGAGTGGTGCAAAATAAAAAATCATATTTTTTTCCACAAATTGATGATTTAGCCGGCAATTTTTTTATTTTTCCAAGGGTAGCAGGAGAAATTGGACCACAAAAGTTGTTGTGCAATTTGCCCTGAGTACATTGATACCTGATATGTGGGGGTAAACCACTGTTTGAGCATATGGCAGAGCTCGGACAAATACGAGCGCAGTTTGATTTTTCAATGCAAAATTGGCTGGAATTGAGATCAGACACCATGTCGCGTTTGGAGAGTCCCTGATGTGCCTAGACAGTGGAAACCCCCCACCAGTTACCCAACTTTGGAAAGTAGACCCCCAAAGGCACTTATCTAGATGTGTGGTGAGCACTTTGAACCCCCAATTGTTTCACTAAAGTTTAGAATGTAGAGCGGTGAAAATTAAAAAATCATTTTTTTCCACAAAATGATCTTTTAGCCGGCAATTTTTAAATTTTCCCAAGGGTAACAGGAGAAATTGGACCCCAATCATTGTTGTCCAATTTGTCCTGAATACACTGATACCCCATATATGGGGGTGAACCATGGTTTGGGCACATGGCAGAGCTCGGAAGGGAAGGAGCGCTGTTTTTGAATGCAGACTTTGATGGAATGGTCTGCGGGCGTCACGTTGCGTTTGATGAGCCCCTGATGTACCTAAACAGTAGAAACCCCCACAAGTACCCCATATTGGAAACTAGACCCCAAAGGAACTTATCTAGATGTATTGTGAGAACTTTGAACACCCAAGTGGTTCGCTAAGTTTATAATGCAGAGCCGTGAAAATAAAAAATAATTTTTTTCCACAAAATTATATTTTAGCCCCAAAATTTTTATTTTCACAAGAGTAACAGGAGAAATTAGACTGCAAAAGTTGTTGTTCAATTTGTCCTGAGTACGCTGATACCCCATATGTGGGGAGAACCACTGTTTGGGCACACGGCAGAGCTCGGAAGGGAAGGAGCACCATTTTACTTTTTCAACGCAGAATTGGCAGAATTGAGATCGGATGCCATGTCGTGTTTGGAGAGCCCCTGATGTGCCTAAACAGTGGAAACCACCCAAGTTCTAACTCCAACCCTAACCCCAATGCACCCTTAAGCCTAATCCCAACCATAACTCTAACCACACACCTAACTCTAATCCCAACCCTAACCATAACCCTGATCATACCCCTACCAAAACACACCCCTAACCATAATACAAGCCCTAATCTCAACCCTAACTATAACCCCAACCACACCCATAACACTGACACACCCCTAACCCTAATCCCAACCCTAACCCCAACCATAAACATAATCCAAACCCTAACTTTAGCCCCAACCCTAACCTTAACTTTAGCCCCAGACCCTGACTTTAGCTCCAACCATAACCCTAACCTTAGCCCCCAACCCTAACCCTAACCCTAATGGGAAAATGGAAATAAATACATTTCATTTTTTAATTGTATTATTTTCCCTAACTAAGGGGGTGATAAAGGAGGGTTTGATTTACTATTTATAGCAGATTTTTATAGCGTGTCTTTATGTTTGGCAGCTGTAACACGCTAAGAGACGCTTTTTATTTCCAAAAATAGTTTTTGCATCACCACATTTTGAGAGCTATAATTTATCCATATTTTGGCCCACAGAGTCTTGTGAGGTTGTGTTTTTTGCGGGATGAGTTGACGTTTTTATTGGTACCATTTTCGAGCACATGCCATTTTTTGATCGCTTTTTATTCCGATTTTTGTGAGGCAGAATGAACAAAAACCAGCAATTCCTGAATTTCTTTTAGGGGGGCTTTTATATCGTTCCGCATATGGAAAAATTGATAAAGCAGCTTTCTTCTTCGGGTCAGTACGATTACAGCGATACCTCATTTATATAATTTTTTTATATTTTGGCGCTTTTACAAAATAAAAACTATTTGATATAAAAAATAATTGATTTTGCATCACTTTATTCTGAGAGCTATAGCTTTTTTATTTTTCTGCTGATGATGTTGTATGGTGGCTTCTTTTTTGCGGGACAAGATGACGTTTTCAGCGGTACCATGTTTATTTATATCCGTCTTTTTTATCACATTTTATTGCACTTTTTGTTCAGAAGTGTGATGATAAAGCATTGTTTTTTGCCTCGTTTTTTATTTATTTTTTTGCGGTGTTCACTGAAGGGGTTAACTAGTGGGGTAGTTTTATAGAGCGGGTCATTACAGACGCGACTATACCAAATATAAGTACGGATTTCGGGTGTACAGGTAAAAGCTGGTACCGGTGGTACAGACATTGTCCAGAGATGCAGAAAACTGAATGGCGGGATGAGACAGCACTGGAGTAGGCAGATTGGAGGTCGTCCTGGAGAGCCAGATAACGGGTAGCTGATAGTCTGTGGAGACAAACAGTATGAGCGGAGTACTGGCAAAGAATTTCAGAGACAGAAGCACACACTAGCATGAACCGGAAGTTAGCAACAGAGGATACTTGTTGCTGCAGCTCCTTCCCTATGGTGGAGGGGCCAGAAATAGTGATCATTAACACACCATTGGTCAGAAGCACTTTTTGGAAAAAGCGTGCTGTCTCTTTAAGAGACCGGGAGCGAGCGCGCATGAGACCTGAGCATACGGCCCAAGATCCTGCTGGATGCATGCCAGGAAGCAGAGGAGGAGGGGGAAGCAGAAGCCGTGTCAGGATGACGTGGAGCCGGCACAGAGCGAGACCCCGCGAAGGTACAGGAACTGGACCGGGTGTAACAAGAAGACTACATTATATTCTAGGGAGGGGCTTCATTATACCTTATAAGGGGTTGCATTATATTTTGTGGGGGGCTGCATTATACCCTGTGAGAGGGGTTACTTTATATTCTATGAGGGGGCTACATTATATTCTATGAGGGGGCTACCACAATGCCTGCTACATAATTAAGATATGTACTATCTTATATTATACCCTGATATTAGCATGTTCTATGTAGCTACATAGTGGGCCCCACTCTGGTGGGCCCAAGATGCTCCAGTCCGACGCTGATGGTAAGTATACTCTCATTTTGCTAGCATGGCATGGCGACTTTTAAAAATATTCTTTTTAACTTTTAAAAAATATCTTCATGCACGTATAGAGGGAAATACACTTAGCTTACTTTTTTGCAAACAAAGTGATTTACCATGATGAAAGTTAAGAAGGTGTGCAATTGTTTGTGTAGTTACATATCAGAAGTGTCAGATTTTACATCGTTGACCTTTCTTGAAGAATCACAATGTTGTCTTATACACACAGTCACCTAATCTGGAAACAAATATTGTAATTGTAAAGTAATTCTAACAAGAAAATGCCAAACTTCTACTAACATTTGCAAGTTGCCATGGTGCACTAGTGCAGCCTGTAATCTTTAACCATGTCAGATGTTAGTATCATTTTAAACCTCCTCTAATGAATTGTGATCTCTTCTACATCAGTTGATGAAGACTTTAACCCTAGAATGAACTTGCTCTTTATAATAGTATGTCTCACCTAGTCAATAAGACATCAGGGCAGTCTAGTGGGAACCATGTCTCACCTAGTCCATAAGACATCAGGGCAGTCTGGTGGGAACCATGGAGACTGTAGAGGTGGGAAGGCAACTGGAGAAGTAGAGCAGTCATTGCAAAAGCTGAGTAGAACAGGAGGTCATACGTAAAAACATGAACTGTTGTTCATCAGTGTTTTGGAATCCAACTTTCCTTGTAGTTTGGTTAGCATGGCAGTTTTAACCATCAGTAAGTCATCCATGATTTTTTCTACCATTTAGTTGTTAATCACAGATTGCACACTGATGCCATCAGTGTGCTGTCTGAAATTTTCACAGACCCATAGACTCAGGTATTTTTCATCTTTGAAATGGAACAAAAATGGGCATGTCTCCTTGATTTTTTTGTGGACCACTCAGTCTGCAAAAAAACATGGACACATGAACAGCCCCATAGACTATAACGGGTAGGTGTTCTAGCCATAAAAAAACACAGATAGAACATGTATGTGATGACTGAATGAGGCCTTAAGTAGAGTTGAGTGATGTAGCACAGTCGAGTAAGTCAGTAGGCCCACTGTGGCAATGTAGCAAAGTTCAGTAGTAAGCTGAGTATGTGAGGAGGCACACACAGTATCACTATAACAGAGTCCGATTATGTAGCATAGCTGTGTATGTCAGTGGGCATTCAATGGCTATGTAGAACAGTCCTGAATAGTAGCACAGATGAAAATACCTGTAAGCACATAGCAACAATATGGCAAAGCTGGTTATATAAGGGGCCCTCAATGGCTATGGAGCCTAGCAAGGCAGCTGAGGTGACAATGTGACAGTGTAATAGAGCTCAGCAACATAGCAGAGGTGGTATGTCAAGAGGCATAGCAGAGGTTGGTATGTCAGGAGACACACTGTGAAACGCTGGCACAGCTGACCATGTCAGGAGGCATGCTGTGGCAAGATAAGGATGCTGGGTATGTCAGGAGGCATGATAACAGAATCTGAATGTGTCCTGATTAGAGTAGCGCAGTATTAACTACAATAGTGGTGGATGCCAACTACTAAGTGGCCCTGGTGATTGCCATCACAGGAGTGTGTCAGGATAATAATAATCTTTATTTTTATTTTTTTTAGGATGCCATGGCAACCCAGTATACAGAGGGGCCGAAAGAGAAAGAAGATAGAACACTTGGCCCTGGATCCAGGAGAGGTGAGTAACGACTGGCCACAGCAAGAAGTGGTTAAAAATAGATTTTCTCTGCCATTGATTTCAGTATGAACTGTACAAAACGTCATTTCCGCTATGTTGATATTGAAATGAAATTGAACACTACATGTAAAATTAGTAATCTAGTTGGAACGAATGTTCACATACTTACCGAATACAGTAACTGTGAAATTGGCATGGGCTTCGGACCCCCAGCCACTGCCAGAGAAAGGAATCAGTGTCCCACCTTCATTCTCACCTGAAAGACCATCACCAGAAGGAGTTAAATGGAGCTTGGGTATTATTGTCAGTGTCGTAAACTTTGAATGTAGCAGAATGCCGCATGTATAATCAGTGCGCCATTCAATTCCTCCCGGACAGTGGTCAGATGGTTAGGAAAGGTAACAGAGGATCGATGATAACTTTTAAGATTGTTGCAGTATATAGAGAAATTAATGATAATAATATTGATATTGATTCTTATTCAAATTATGCAGTGGATATCAACTATGTCAATATAGTGGTTAAAGTCCATGACATTTCCAGTGGAAATTCACAGCAGAATAGCTAATTCTTTAATTCTGCAGTGTGTCCGAAAAGATTTTCAACATGTAAATGGGAGTGCTAAAGAAAAGAATTCTATCCATAGCTGAGGCTACAGAGACGACTTCATTGGATGATATTTCAAAATGCTTTGTGATTTTCAATATGAGTTGTAGCTGCGCCCTGAAAGTAACATCTCCATGCCAGATACTTATAAAATCTTAGAAACATTCCCCATGCAACCAATGTTCTCAATTTGTCAATTTCTCTTTTTAGATTTAGGGAGTCCTTAGAAATGGTATACTTTAAAAAATATATATTTCCTTACTGTGGTGTATATGTTTTGGGATTTCCGTTGGTCATTGTAGAGTGTTCTAAAAGTGTCCTGGTGACTTTTTCTTTCTTGTGGTAAAACTTATTAACAGGCAAGATTAACATTCAACAACAAGAATTTAGAAGATATATTTTAAACTGTCAGAAACATTTGTAATAAATTAATTTTGCTAAATGATGGTTCAATTAGTTATTACTGGGATATTATTAGATTTAAAGAAGCACCCCCAAATTTTTTATCTTAACAAATTCCAATTATCATATTATCTGGCACCGCGTTCTTACAATTGATAATTTTGCCCTTCTATCCAGTTAATGCTTTTCTTTTCAGTTAGAGCTATGACATCACATCACTAAAAACTGACTAGTTGAATCCTAAGCTCTATGTAGAAACAGGAAGTTTCTTTTCCCTGCATGAGTCATCACTAGAATTAGGCTATGTGCACACGTTCAGGTTTTTTCGCGTTTTTTTCACGTTTTTTCGCGCTAAAAACTCTATAAAAACTCATTAAAAATGCATGCATTATGCATTATATCATTTAGAATGTATTCTGCATGTTTTGTGCACATAGATGCGTTTTTTTCCGCAAAAAAAACGCATCGTGGTAAAAAAATGAGCATGTTCATTAATTTTGCGGATTTTCTGCGTTTTCCCGCAATTCTATGCATCTGGGAAAAACCGCACAAAAAACGCATCAAAAACGCGTCAAAAACCACACAAAAAATGCATGCAGATTTCTGGCAGAAATTTCCGTTTTTTTGTCAGGAAAATTTCTGCAAGAAATCCTGACGTGTGCACATACCCTTACAATTCTACATCAGTCTAAATTCCCTGGCAGGAGGGAGGAGGAATCAGTTGAGTCAGGAGTTGAAGAAGGGGATGACTCATAGAGGGAAAATTGACCTCCTGTTTCTAGATTGAGGTTAGAATGAAATGATTCAGCTAGTCAGTTTTTAATCATGTGATGTCATAGACCAAATGGAAAAAAACTAACTGTGTAGAAGGGTAAAATGAGCAATTGTAAGTACACAGTGCTGTATAATATGATTACTGCAATATATTAAGAGGATAAAAACAGTGTGAGTGCTTCTTTAATTTTATGTCATGTTATTAGTGTATGTCATAGCATAATGAGTGGTATCGGTCAGAACTGTAGGCCCCTCATGAGTTGAGATAAGAATAGGGCAATGGTTTTAATGGCTCACTTACACAGGCCAATATGGCCAGTAATGATCTGCCATCCACTGTACTCAAGACGTCCGACGCTCGTTATTTGCTTTTTAACACAAGCCTGCCAGCAATGAATCAGACAGAACGATCACTATGGCGATCACTCAGTCTCCATATACAGCATGTACATGTTATCGGCAGCACATCACCTGTTTCACGTGTGCTGTGCTGAAGAAAACCATGATTGTTGTGCATGCAGTAAAATCATGTCACCTGACGAAACAAGTTTACAGCAGCAAATTACGGGGAACCAGCAACGAACATTACAGTGTCACACAAGGTTTATATCAGCTAGTGAAAATAGGGCCCTTAGGAAATTTTCTAAAGTTGTGTTCCTGCCCGCGTCTGGTATAACAATCTGCATCCCCTTTATTTTCAGGATCAGTGGAGAGTTCATCAGTCACATCTTCACCAATCAGTATGTTACTGTATAGTATACAATATTTTGTTAAAGGGAACCTGTCACCGCCAAAATCGAAGGTGAGCTAAGCCGACCAGCATCATGGGCTTATCAACAGCATTCTGCAATGCTGTAGATAAGCCCCCGATGTATCCTGAAAGATGAGAAAAAGAGGTTAGATTATACTCACCCAGGGGCGGTCCCAGTCCGGTTCTGGTCCGATGGGCACCGCAATCCGGTCTGGGGGCTCCCATCTTCTTACGATGTCGTCCTCTTCTTGTCTTCACGCTGCGGCTCCGGCGCAGGCGTACTTTGTCTGCCCTGTTGAGGAGAGAGCAAAGTACTGCAGTGCGCAGGCGCCAGGAAAGGTCAGAGAGGCCTGCAGTTCTTTGCTCTGTCCTCAACAGGGCAGACAAAGTACGCCTGCGCCGGAGCCGCAGCGTGAAGACAAGAAGAGGATGACATCGTAAGAAGATGGGAGTCCCCAGACCGGACTGCGATGCCCATCGGACCAGAACCGGACTGGGACCGCCCCTGGGTGAGTATAATCTAACCTCTTTTTCTCATCTTTCAAGATACATCGGGGGCTTATCTACAGCATTACAGAATCCTGTAGATAAGCCCCTGATGCTGGTGGGCTTAGCTCACCTTCGATTTTGGGGGTGACAGGTTCCCTTTAAGTCATCTAGCTACAATTGTGAAACTCCTTTAGAGGGAATATGTCAGCAGGTTTTTGTTATGTAATCTGAGATCAGCATGATGTAGGGACAGAAACTTTGATTCCAGTGATGTGACACTTAAAACACTGATTTTATTAAGCCTAGTATCTGCAGGAGATAATCGCTGCAGGACTAGGTGTCTAGGGCCTACTAGTCAACCTACTGTGTGTAACCTTACTCCCATCACTGATTAGCCGCTGTCAATATACAGTATACACAGAAAGCTGCCAATCAGTGGTATGGGGGCAGGATTATATACAGCTCAGCTTTCCCAGCTATGCTAGATCTTCACAGAGAAAACTGCACCCAGTACACTAAGTGATACAACACTGGAATCAGAGTCTCTGTCCCTACATAATGCTACTCTCAGAGTAGCAAAAATCTGTGACAGGTTCTCTTTATCTATATGCAATCAGTTACATTACAAGTATTAGAATTTTAATATGAATACTAAATGATTCAGTTTGACTATTTTAGGATTTCATTAGGCTAAAATATAAGGGGTTTAGATATATTTTAATTATATTGCAGTGTCTTACATCACCTATTTTATTAATATCCTCAGGAAACATTATTTTTCATAAATAAGAGTAAAGCTTATTTGACTCTGTTAAAAATATAGCTGGAAATGTCTTAAAGATATAAAATTAGTTATTCTTTTTTTAAGAAAATACTTTGTGGTTTATGTTAACTGGCACCATCTGGCTGTCATTAGTTAAAATCACTAGAAGCTGCCACTTAAAAAGTTATCAGGTTTAAAGTATTTCCTACATACTTTTTAAGATGAAACATACTGTATATATATTTCCCATAAATACAGTGAGATCTTTGTAATTGTGCACAGCAAAATATTTTCTCCCTGGTTTATTTTACTATTTAATATTCCACTTTTAAGTGGATTTCAAACATTACTTGTAGTTATTAAAATTCTTAGATTATTTCTTTCATATTTGATGCCTTGTATCTGCAAAACTACTTCAAAATTTTTCACTATTAACAGTGTTATGTTCCTGTTAAAAGCCCAAACACTGTAGATTTGTAAATAAAAATTAAACCTATGCTTTTTTAATATAGGAAAAATTATGTTGTAGCACTCTTTCAACCAACAGATACAAATTATGAAAAATTGAGAGCCCTCAGAATCTTTAAATTCACACATTTTGTATAGATAAAAACAAAAATAGTATGACAAAGAAGTCAAGTGATGCAGAACAGAACCATCAGCATGAATAGGGCTATGGTGATGTGAAATAAGTATTGAACACATGAGCAGTTTTTAAGCAAATAAATTTCTAAAAGTGCTACTGACATGAAATTCTCATCAGATGTCATAAAAACCAATCCATTATACGCAGTCAAAAAATAAATAAAACCATAGTTTTCCATAATTTAAAGTTTATGTAATAATGAGAAATGATACAGGGAAAATAATTGAACATGCTTACTGAAATGTATTTAGTACTTCATACAAAAACCTTTGTTGGTGATAACAGCTTCAAGATGCCTTCTGTAAGGAGAAACCAGTCACAGGCATTGCTCAGGTGTGATTTTGTTCCATTCTTCCACGCAAACACTCTTCAAATCCTGAAGGTCCTGTGGGTTCCTTCTATGAACTCTGAGTTTTAGTTCCTTCAATACATTTTCTATTGGATTTAGGTCGGGTGTTTGACTGGGCCATTCTAGCAGCTTTATTTTCTTTCTCTGGAACCAATTGAGAGTTTCCTTGGCTGTGTGTTTGGGATCATTGTCTTGCTGAAATGTTCACCCTCTTTTTATCTTCATCATCCTGATAGCAGCAGATTTTTATCAAGAACGTCACAGTGTATTTGTCCATTCATCCTTACTTCAATCTTCAATCATAGAAAGTTTGCTAGTCCATATGCTGAGAAACAGCATCATACCATGTTGATCCTACCTCCAAACTTTACTGTTGGTATGGTGTTTTTGGGAGATATGTAGCTCCTTTTTGCCTCCAAACATGTTAAATTTTGGTTTAATCTAACTAGATTATATTCTCCCAGTATTTCAGAGGCTTGTCTAAATGTTATTGACTCCTGCATGGTGAGCGTGCATACATGTCATGGATGTTGAGTGCATTACTTTGCTTTCTTTTAAACAATTGTACCTGCTGATTTCAGGTTTTCTGTAGCTCTCCACAGGTGGTCCTTGGCTCTTATACAATTCTTCTGATATTTCTTTTCACTCCACTGTCTAAAATCTTGTGATGAAAACATGGTCATGGCCGGATTATGGTGAAATTATGTTCTTTCCACTTTTGGATTATGGCCCCACCAGTGCTAACCGAAGCTTTCAATAGTTTAGAAATTCATCTGTAACAAATACCATCAGTATATTTTGCAACAATATGGTTGAAAAGGTCTTGAGACAGCTCACTGGTTTTACCCATCATGAGATGTTTCTTGTGTTGCACTTAGTAAAGAGACACCATTTTATAGGCCATCAGTTGGACCAGAATTGCTGTCTAATTACTGATAGATTTTAGCTGGTGTCTTGACTTTCCATGGCTTTTTGTAAGACTCTTTCTTCAAGTGTTCATATCTTCTTAAAATAGTATGCATTCTCAACAATAATATTTAATAAACTCTTGCTTTTGGTGACAATGCCAACTCCCTCCTCAGACTGCTGAACAGATGACCCACCAGCTTCCCCATAGCAAAGAAGAAGCATTTATGGACTGTGCAATTAGTGGCTATAAGTTTTCATTTTACATAAAGTATACTAATTTCAGAGTAGAACTCATAACATTTATATTCAGCTTGGTGCACATAAACGTTTGCATTATTTTTGCTGACTCATTATTTCTATTGCAGGAATATATTTTAAGTATTATGAAACTTTGTTTCCTTCCTTTTTTTGCTCTGTCCATATATGCATTTGTGTGGTGTTTAGGACTAAGGCTAATTTATATATTAATTCATCATTTAACCGCAAAAATATAAAAATAGAGCGAGTGCCTTTAATGTATACCTATTGCTTCAGGTATCTTTTCAGAATAAGCTATCATGTGTACATGTGGAACAAAACCAATTTATAGCCATTATATGACATATCTTGTGATTGTCGAACTTGCGGATGTTCGTGATCAGCTGGTTCAGCCGAACTTTTTTAAAAAGTTTGTTTCAGGGACCAGAAAGATACCCAAACTTGAACCCGAACCCAGACCCCATTCAAATGAATGGGGGGCCTGAGCATCCGGTGTTTCCCATTTTGTCATCTGTGCGACAGCACAAAAAACATCGGCTCTGTTCAGTGGTGAATTTGTTACCGCCGGTCATACTTCAGACAACAGCGTGTGAGCCAGTAGTTGTGACTGGTGGTAGAAAGGTTACCACCTGCAGTTCCCATCTGCAGTTCTTAGTAGACTTGTCCTGGAGAACCCTGGACAAACGCAGGGCTTTTCGTCCTTTTCTGGAGGCATTGAGAGAACGGAATATGCCCTATTCATTCAGATTCCCCTTCCAATTACAGGTACGAGACCAGAGGGGAGTGGCATCGCTGAGGGATCTTCAGGGCTTGCAGGGATTTCTGGAACCTCCCACAGGTTCAGATAACTAACTGGCCAACAAACATGCCAAGATCTGTGGCGCCATACAACAACCGTCGCAGACTTTCCCAGCAACGATTGCCGCAACCGGCCGGGCGTAGCTGCACAGGCTCTCGCCCATCTTCCACACAATCTGCAGAACAGTGACACTTGTTCCTTGTTCCTCTATAATTTTTGTAAAGATGTGGACCCTGTCAAGTGTACCAGGACCAAGATAGTCCATATGTCAATTGGGACTTAAACATGACTAAGAGGGGCACCTTGCTCCCAATGGGACAACAGCTCTTCTGGTGGAGGAGAGCCAACATGCGGGCTGAGATGGCAGTATTCCATATTTCGGCTTCATGTTTTAGACAAAGAGAATATAGTATTGATTCCGCCTATGTGTGTGCTTTTCTGAAGATAGGGGGAAGCATTGGAGTTACCGTGCTTGTTGATTTATTTCTAGATGCTTGGATCTATACAAACAAATGTGATATGATGCTAGGTCCATGTGGGCGGTGTACCCACATCTTGAGACACCCCCAACATAGAAAACTTGCACTTGCAGGCGTCAGGAGATCTTCTCCTTGTTACGAGAGGACTTCCCGAATACCGTTTCCTCAGCCTAGGATTGAGGAAGTTGCCTACCCTTGTTAGGTTCCTTAATTTTCTCTAAGTTCTCTATATTTACTTACTTTTTCCTCTTCTTTTTCTGCTTTCTGTTCCCCATTTGTTCTTTTCTTCCCATCCTTCCCTAACCTTCTGCTTACCCTCTCAGGCTCTACCCTCAGTCCTGTTCTGGCCCTCTCTATGATCCTCTACAGCAACTATCCTTGGGGTTGACAGAATGTCTACAATCACAAAAGGTGAAACAGACAAGGTCCTAAGAAAGGGGATCACCACAACAAGGAAATGGCGAAAAATTATATATACACAGCTTTATTGAAATATATATACAAACAAGGGTAACAAACACATGGACATATAAAAACACTTAAAAAGCATACAAATGCTATACACAACAGCCCCTAATACGGCCGTACCCCACATAGGACTCGAGTCATGTACATATGATGTAATTACCTAGAACCAAATTGCTCATAGAATGAAAGAAATAGGCCAAGCTACCTGGGCACTCCCCTGGGTACTGCAAATGGGAACAGACCACTAATAGTGTGAATGCAAAATAGCAAGAGTATAAAGCCCACATAGACATACAAATCCCTGCACTGCAAGTGCTAGATAAGGGACACACATGCACAAACCTGCCTAGCATGTAGAGACGACAGGTGTGTACATAACGGTACATAAATGTCAAGCAGCAAAAAATATATCAGCATAATGCCTCAATAGCATGTGACTAACTATCTAACATGCCACTATACAGAAAAATAGCACCAAGATAGTGTGAGCTGTAGAGATAGCATATTACCCAGGGCACATAATGCCCAAGCCTATAGCGCCTGGAAAAAGAGTCCTAATGTGGGCTACAAGGAGACCCAACGCGTATCGCCACCACACCGGGCAGCTTCGTCAGGGGTAATTTAAAGACCAAGTACTTGCCCCTTATATAACACATAAATGAATAGCATTACCATAATCAGCTGTGCTGCTGCTAGATCGGCCGCATGGAGTAGTATGAGTCACACCAACATGGAGAATCTCCCCCATCTGAGCATGCTCCGGCATCGAACGCTGATTGGTGTGAAAATACAGTTGCCGGGGAGACAAGAAAAGCTTCCAGAGTTTAACCCTTCGGTATGAGGGAGCCACTACATGCACCACGCTGCAATGTAATCCATAACTGCAGCAAATGCAAGTGCCGGCTGGCACATACCAATCAGATGTCAGTGTCACACATGTGCAGCCTGGAGCAATGCTGGGATCGCTCTACACAGGCTCCTGTCGCATATTAATGAATGCCCAAACCGAGTAATCCAGGCAATCAAAGCACACAAAATCGTTTGAAAATAGAGGTGCCCACACAGTATAAAACATAATGTATCCACCATATTGGCTATGCAAAGGACCATAGGATACCAGTAGGATGAATGAGCGCAAATTACGCTACATAAATCCAACCAGTTAACCACTACTAACCCATATGTTCAGAAACTGCGTAACGATCGCACAGCGCATGCTCCTGCGCCGCATAGTGATAGAAACCTGCAAAAAATATCAGAGCTGTCAAGACGCATTAAGATGAGCCAAATACACTGTATGAGCTGTCATACTGCCAATAAAGTATGTGAGCGCTAATGCCATGAGAGGGAACCGCTCCATGCACCACGCTACGATACCACCCATAGATGCAGCAAGTACAAGCGCCAGCTAGCACATACCGATCAGATGCTGTTGCCACATAAGTATAGCCTGGAGCAATACTGAGATCGCTCTACACAGGCTCCTGCGTCGTATAATAAGAAATACCCAAAATTACCCAGGCAATCAGGATGCCATTCAGTGAGCACTTCAAAGTAGAAGTGTCCACACAGTGTAAAACGCATCCACTGCAGTGACTGTGCAGGAATGCAATAAAACACCAAACGAATGAATGCATGCAGCCAACGCTACATAACTAACCAGTTAACCCCCTCATGTCCTGTGTGTTCAGGAGCAGCGTAACAATCACACTGCGCATACTCCTACGCTGCATAGCGTTAGGAGCCTGTATAGAATAACCAGGACTATCAAAATGCTTTAGATGGACCCTATTTGCTGTAGGGTTACACCCTAACCCCATAGAATGAAAAATACATTAACGCACATGAACTTGCAACGATATTATAATGGAAGGTACACAGTGGACAAGAAACTCACAGACTATCAAAGATATAGTAGAGGTGCCAAATATTAAAGGGCATTTACAGCAAACCCCACGACTATACCCGAAAGGCCTTATTAAGTGTAGTGGCACAGGGGAGCCAATCTGAATACCCGAATATCCTGGCCCTAAGATGAAAAACAGTGGTACACTTCCCTCTGACCCTACAGGTGCTTTTCAAGCTAAATTAAACCGGCTGTTAGATAATGCGTTTACATATAACATCATTAATAAACGTGAGAGAGAGTTTTTGACCACCCAACATCCTAGGACCCCGACCTTTTACATGCTCCCCAAGGTCCATAAGTCGTTGGAGGTTCCACCGGGCAGGCCTATAGTGTCGGGGATAGGGGGACTACTTGAGCGTCCCTGCACCTACATTGACTTTTTTCTTCAGCCCCTGGTCCTTAATTTACAATCGTATGTCAAGGACTCAACATCTCTGATTTCATTGCTGCAGGACTTCGAGGTTCCTCCCAACACGTGGCTGGTGACCCTGGATGTGGAGTCCCTTTACACGTGTATAAGCCATGAGTTGGGGACACAAGCTGTAGCGTATTTTCTGGACTTGAATTCATCGGGGGATAGGAGACACGATTCGTTTCTGTTGGATCTGCTGCTGTTTATCCTGGATAGGAACTTCTTCACCTTTGACCGTGTCTTCTATAGGCAAGTGAGGGGCACGGCTATGGGGGCTCGCTGTGCCCCGGCTTATGCCAACCTCTTTTTGGGGTGGTGGGAGGCTACCAGGGTGTACTGTCTGGAGGGGTATGCCAAATATGTTATCAAGTGGCTTCGATATATTGATGATGTTCTATTCCTCTGGACAGGCACCCTGGATGAGTGTCAGGAATTTGTCAAGACACTAAATGAAAATCCATGGAACATCCGATTGACATCTCATTACTCCCAAGTGGATATTGAATTCCTGGACCTTAAACTGAGTGTGAGGGAGACAAAAATCAATACCACCTTGTATCGGAAGCCTACAGCTACTAATAGTCTCCTCCACTTCAATAGTTTCCATCCTCAACATTTGAAGACAGGCATTCCGAGAGGACAGTTTTTCAGAGTCAAGAGGAACTGTAGCCAGCAAGATGACTTCGACAGATGCTCTCGGGAACTCACTACACGCTTTCGTGAACGTGGATACCCACACAAGGTAATCTCTCGCGCTTTTGTTGCAGCAAGAGATAGCGACAGGTCGGTTCTCTTACATCCTCGTGCTAAGACATCTGTTAAACCATTGGGGGTTATTACGGCCTATAATAACCAGTGGACGGATGTAAGAAATATCCTCTCCAAATATTGGGGTATTTTGCGTAGTGAGGTCAGATTGCAACCACACATTGCTACTCAACCGAGTCTAATAGCTAGGAGGGCTAAAAATTTGAGGGACTGTTTGAGCCATAGCCATTTTCAGCGGCCAACCAAGAGGTTGAATAGGGGGGTCAGACTCACGGGTACATTCCCTTGTGGGAATTGTAATGTTTGTCCCTATATGGTTGGTGATAGAGTTATTACCTTGCCCACTTTGCCTTTACAGATCTCCACTAAGGCTTACTTCAATTGCAAATCTCGGAACCTGGTGTACGCTTTGATATGCCCGTGCCGTAAGGTGTATGTCGGACAGACTACACAGGAGTTGAGGAAACGCATACAGCAACACTTCTCAAATATTTCCATGGCTAAAGCGGATAAGGCTAAAGGAAAGACTTTAACGTCAGTGGCTACACACTACCTGGACGAACATAACTCCCAACTGGTGGATACCAAGATACTTGGATTGGAGGGCGTTCAAACGAACATTAGAGGGGGCAATGTCACCCTGGAACTTTTGAGGCGTGAATCTAGATGGATTTTCGATCTTAATTGTCTAACTCCTTTTGGTCTCAATGAGGACCTTCTATTTACAGGGTTTTACAAACAAACCTGATTGAATTGGCCTCCCCTGGGTTATCTACTATAGCGACCTATATGTCTTTCTGTACCACCTATGGTGTCCGTGGTTGCAGGGGGCAATATGAGTCTCTACTATGGTATCTACGATTTTTTGTCCCTGTATTCATGAGTATATGTTGGTGGGCGCAATAAAGATTACTCCTTCATGAGGTACTGTATATCTATAGGGGGTCTTTGTGTTCTCTAATCCCTAAGTGTACCACTGTTTTTCATCTTAGGGCCAGGATATTCGGGTATTCAGATTGGCTCCCCTGTGCCACTACACTTAATAAGGCCTTTCGGGTATAGTCGTGGGGTTTGCTGTAAATGCCCTTTAATATTTGGCACCTCTACTATATCTTTGATAGTCTGTGAGTTTCTTGTCCACTGTGTACCTTCCATTATAATATCGTTGCAAGTTCATGTGCGTTAATGTATTTTTCATTCTATGGGGTTAGGGTGTAACCCTACAGCAAATAGGGTCCATCTAAAGCATTTTGATAGTCCTGGTTATTCTATACAGGCTCCTAACGCTATGCAGCGTAGGAGTATGCGCAGTGTGATTGTTACGCTGCTCCTGAACACACAGGACATGAGGGGGTTAACTGGTTAGTTATGTAGCGTTGGCTGCATGCATTCATTCGTTTGGTGTTTTATTGCATTCCTGCACAGTCACTGCAGTGGATGCGTTTTACACTGTGTGGACACTTCTACTTTGAAGTGCTCACTGAATGGCATCCTGATTGCCTGGGTAATTTTGGGTATTTCTTATTATACGACGCAGGAGCCTGTGTAGAGCGATCTCAGTATTGCTCCAGGCTATACTTATGTGGCAACAGCATCTGATCGGTATGTGCTAGCTGGCGCTTGTACTTGCTGCATCTATGGGTGGTATCGTAGCGTGGTGCATGGAGCGGTTCCCTCTCATGGCATTAGCGCTCACATACTTTATTGGCAGTATGACAGCTCATACAGTGTATTTGGCTCATCTTAATGCGTCTTGACAGCTCTGATATTTTTTGCAGGTTTCTATCACTATGCGGCGCAGGAGCATGCGCTGTGCGATCGTTACGCAGTTTCTGAACATATGGGTTAGTAGTGGTTAACTGGTTGGATTTATGTAGCGTAATTTGCGCTCATTCATCCTACTGGTATCCTATGGTCCTTTGCATAGCCAATATGGTGGATACATTATGTTTTATACTGTGTGGGCACCTCTATTTTCAAACGATTTTGTGTGCTTTGATTGCCTGGATTACTCGGTTTGGGCATTCATTAATATGCGACAGGAGCCTGTGTAGAGCGATCCCAGCATTGCTCCAGGCTGCACATGTGTGACACTGACATCTGATCGGTATGTGCCAGCCGGCACTTGCATTTGCTGCAGTTATGGATTACATTGCAGCGTGGTGCATGTAGTGGCTCCCTCATACCGAAGGGTTAAACTCTGGAAGCTTTTCTTGTCTCCCCGGCAACTGTATTTTCACACCAATCAGCGTTCGATGCCGGAGCATGCTCAGATGGGGGAGATTCTCCATGTTGGTGTGACTCATACTACTCCATGCGGCCGATCTAGCAGCAGCACAGCTGATTATGGTAATGCTATTCATTTATGTGTTATATAAGGGGCAAGTACTTGGTCTTTAAATTACCCCTGACGAAGCTGCCCGGTGTGGTGGCGATACGCGTTGGGTCTCCTTGTAGCCCACATTAGGACTCTTTTTCCAGGCGCTATAGGCTTGGGCATTATGTGCCCTGGGTAATATGCTATCTCTACAGCTCACACTATCTTGGTGCTATTTTTCTGTATAGTGGCATGTTAGATAGTTAGTCACATGCTATTGAGGCATTATGCTGATATATTTTTTGCTGCTTGACATTTATGTACCGTTATGTACACACCTGTCGTCTCTACATGCTAGGCAGGTTTGTGCATGTGTGTCCCTTATCTAGCACTTGCAGTGCAGGGATTTGTATGTCTATGTGGGCTTTATACTCTTGCTATTTTGCATTCACACTATTAGTGGTCTGTTCCCATTTGCAGTACCCAGGGGAGTGCCCAGGTAGCTTGGCCTATTTCTTTCATTCTATGAGCAATTTGGTTCTAGGTAATTACATCATATGTACATGACTCGAGTCCTATGTGGGGTACGGCCGTATTAGGGGCTGTTGTGTATAGCATTTGTATGCTTTTTAAGTGTTTTTATATGTCCATGTGTTTGTTACCCTTGTTTGTATATATATTTCAATAAAGCTGTGTATATATAATTTTTCGCCATTTCCTTGTTGTGGTGATCCCCTTTCTTAGGACCTTGTCTGTTTCACCTTTTGTGTATGCTCATATGTCTCAGGTCCTGGTGGTATCCCATGATCCGTGGTGCCCCCTTTCCATTATATGTATACAGAATGTCTACAATCAAGATAGCCTCTTTAAATGTCAGGGGTTTTGATACCCCTCAGAAAAAAACTAAAGTTCTATATGGTATGCATAAGCTGGGAACACAAATTGTTTTTCTTCAAGAAACTCATTTTAAAAAAGAACATCACCCCGAGTCCAGATCCAGGGGAGTCAGTGTAGCTATTCACAAGAATCTTCAGTTTTCACTCGGAAGATAGGGATGATCAGGGTCGTTTTGTTTTTCTGAAAGTCTCTGTATCAAATCAATTATGTACTTTGGCCAATCTCTACCTTCCTAACAACGGCCAAATCAAGGCATTTTGTCAATATCTGAGAAGGATAGAGGGCTTCACGGAGGGTCAACTGATAATAGGAGGTGACCTGAATCTGATAATGAACAAGACACTTGACTATTCCTCAGGTAAGTCCTCCATTCTTCCCTCACTCTTAGCTGTGAGGAAAGCTGACTTTCACAGACTACAGATAGTGAATATTTGGCACATCCTACACCCTAGGGACAGAGACTATACCTACTTCTCCCACCTCCACAACTCCTATAGTAGGATAGACCATTTACTGGTCTCACATCACTTTCTTAGCTGGAGTCTATTAGGAACCTGAGACAACTAATGAAACTAAAACCATCATCCAAGATTTTTAACTAACCATGAGGGAGACCCCACCCCGTTGCCCACCCAGTGGGAGGCCCGTAAATGCATAATTAGGGGGATTTTAGTACAAGAGGGTTCCAGTCTTAAAAGGGAGAAGACTGCCCACATGAAGATGCTGCTTGCGCAGATACACACCCTGGAACAGGAACATAAACGTGATCTAGCTAGTGCAACCCTTACTAAGTTAAAAAAGGCAAGAGAGGACTTGAAAAAATTAGTAGATCAAGTTTTACCAAATACAGGGAAAGATTGCAGTGTTTCTTTTACGAGTTTGCTGACTGGTGCGGGGGCCCATTGGCTAGAAGTATTCACCCGAGGAGCCCCAATACCTATATACCCTCTATTCGCAATACCAGAGGAGTAGAGGTGAATGAATCAGGCCAGATTGTGAAGTCGTTCAGGGGCTATTATGAAGCGTTCTTTAACATCACAAGCCACTATGCAGACATGTCCCCCACAGATAAGCAAACGAAAACAGATCAATATATCAGAGAGACTGCCCTTCCCTCGTTATCGTTAGCTTGAGGGAGATACTGGATTTACCTTTTAGTGAGGAGGACCTCATGCAAGCAAAATGTCCCTGACTAATAAAAGTCCTTGCCCAGACGGCTACACAGCCAAATTTTACAAATTACTAGCCCCCCCCAATTAACACCTATCTTGACAAGGTTACTTTGGCGCACCCATTTCCTGACCAGACACTGTAGGCTCATATTTCTCTCATTCCTAAAGCCAGGAAGGACCCTAAATTACACCCCAGCAACAGGCCAATCTCACTAATCAACCTAGATGTAAAATTATACTCCAAAATTATAGCAATGAGATTGGCCACCTATCTACCAGACTTAATTCATACTGACCAGGTAGGGTTTGTCCCTCGGAGAGAGGTGAGGGACAATACTATTAAGACACTCCTACTTACGTCCCACAATAAAACTACAAAGTTATCCACATGTATTCTATCTGCCGATGCTGAAAAGGCATTTGACCGGGTGAAATGGTCCTTTCTCCATAGTGCACGCCGTCAGATGAATATGGGACCTAACCTACAGGAGAAGATAAAGGCTCTATGTCATAACCCCACAGCTAAAGTAAAGTGCAATGGTGTCTTTTCAGATTCTTTTAAGATATCAAATGGAACGAAACAGGGCTGCCTGCTGTCACTGCTGCTGTATATTATAGCACATAGCGGTAGCCCTTAGAAACAACACCAATATTACTGGCATACAGGTTGGGCCTAGAGTACATAAACTGTCTTTATATGCAGATGACTTATTGCTGTATATCATGAATCTGAGACTTTCACTACCCGTGGTTATGAGGGAGTTTGATAGGTATAGCAGGGTAAGTAATTTTAAAATCAATCCATCTAAGTCTGAGATACTTAATATTAGTGTGCCGGGTCAGGAGAGGGTAGTGCTACAAAACGAATTTCCCTTTCGGTGGTGTTCCACATCAATGCAATATCTGGGGGTGCAGTTGACATCAGAGACTTCCCAATTATATCAGGCCAACTTCACCCCTGTTTTAACATGTATTACAGCCAATCTTCAAAGATATGGGAGAGCTAGGTTGTCCTGGTTTGGTAAATTAAATGTCATCAAAATGGATATTCTCCCCAGACTGATGTACCTGTTTCAGGCAGTCCCGGTGATACAGGTAAATTTTGTAAGCATCTAGACACAGTCTGTAGTAAGTTCATATGGGGCTGAAGAGACCTCGACTTGCACACTGCTCAGCAAACCCAAATCAGATGGCAGTACGGGCATGCCGAACTTGAGAAACTACCATCGGGCAGCCATAGTGATACAGGCCTTGGGTTGGTTTCATGATCAGAGAGGAAAACTATGGGTCTCGATAGAAAGGTCTCTTTCACCACTGGCACTGACTTCACTAAGATACATCGTAACTGGACCAACTCTCTACCTTTTCTGACATGTGATCTACTAAAAATATGGGACTTCTTTATTTTGGCACGGAGTTTCTCAAACAGTCCTGGTCCCATGACCCCAGTGTTTGACAATCCCGAGTTTCCCCCGGATGTTGGAGCAGGGTCATTTTTAGTGTGGTCCAACCTAAACTCCGAGTGATGCACAGCTCTAGGACATTAGAGAGACAGTGATCACTGGCAGAACTGAGGGAGGAATTTCCAGAACTCCATATCTCATGGTTTGCATATTTGCGACTACGTTCCTTCATGTCATCCCTCCAGCCGGCTCCTTTAAATGAGACAGATCTGACGCCACTGGAATCATTGATGATGCAAGAAATGAGCCCTGCACACTCAGCCTCACAAGTCTACTCAATTCTTATGTCAGAAAGACCCGAGAATAAGTCATGGTTTGCCTTGGATTGGGAACAGGAGATTGGGCTAGAGTTTTCTTTCGAGCAATGGAAAAAAGCTTTCTTTTGTGCACACAGGCTTCCTTTGGCTTGTAGGGCTCAGGAAACAAACTTTAAACTTTTAACTAGGTGGTACAGATGTCCAGCCCACCTTCATAAGATATATCCACTGGTATCTGACCTCTGCTGGAGATGCGAGGCATCTGGAGGTACCATGCTCCACATCTGGTGGGATTGTCCACCAATTGAAAGACTTTGGAATAAGGTCTTTGAAATTTACTCAAAGGATTCTGGTGACATCATTCAAAGTAACCCACAGATGGGCCTACTGTCAATGATCGCAGGCTCCTTCGGGAGCATCAAGATAGGACTTGTAAAACATTGCAAAATGGCCACTCATACTATCATTCCTAGGAAGCTGCGTTCTAAGACAGCCCCAAGTTTGTTTGGATAGTTGAAATGGATTTTCTATGTAGGATTTAGAGGCTATCCACCGTTATGACACAGCGTGAGGATATGTTTTACAAAACATGGCAGGAATGGATTATGTTTCGCGAATTGCCGGAATTCCTAACACTCTTGGAGACAAATTAGCGAAGTAGGGTAGAATAGAGAGGCCGATAACACAAACGGGGGAGATTCAACTCTCCTCATACTTCACCCCTCAGTTCTCTTCTCTTCCCCCTTACCCCCCATTTTTTTCCGTCCTCTTAATCAGACCCCCCTATTTCCTCCTTTCTCTTTTTTCCATACTTTCTATTACCTACTAGTGTTGAGCGATACCGTCCGATACTTGAAAGTATCGGTATCGGAAAGTATCGGCCGATACCGGGAAAGTATCGGATCTAATCCGATACCGATACCCGATACCAATACAAGTCAATGGGACTCAAGTATCGGATGGTATCCTGATGGTTCCCAGGGTCTGAAGGAGAGGAAACTCTCCTTCAGGCCCTGGGATCCATATTAATGTGTAAAATAAAGAATTAAAATAAAAAAATATTGCTATACTCACCCTCTGACGCAGCCTGGACCTCACCGAGGGAACCGGCAGCGTTCTGTGCTTAAAATGCGCGCGTTTACTTCCTTCCGTGACGTCACGGCTTGTGATTGGTCGCGTGCCGCCCATGTGGCCGCGAGGCGACCAATCACAGCAAGCCGTGACGTAATTTTCAGGTCCTCAATGCCTAATTCTAGGCATTCATGATTTTAAAATTACGTTCCGGCTTGTGATTGGTCGCGTCGCGGTCACATGGGCGACGCGACCAATCACAAGCCGTGACGTCACGGGAGGCAGGAGACGCGCGCATTTTTAAAATTACGTCACGGCTTGTGATTGGTTGCGTGCCACCCATGTGACCGCGACGCGACCAATCACAGCAAGCCGTGACGTAATTTCAGGTCCTGAATGCAGAAATAGGCATCAGGACCTGAAATTACGTCACGGCTTGCTGTGATTGGTCGCGTCGCGGTCACATGGGCGGCACGCAACCAATCACAAGCCGTGACGTAATTTTAAAAATGCGTGCGTCTCCTGCCTCCCGTGACGTCACGGCTTGTAATTGGTCGCGTCGCCCATGTGACCGCGACGCGACCAATCACAAGCCGGAACGTAATTTTAAAATCATGAATGCCTAGAATTAGGCATTGAGGACCTGAAAATTACGTCACGGCTTGCTGTGATTGGTCGCGTCGCGGCCACATGGGCGGCACGCAACCAATCACAAGCCGTGACGTAATTTTAAAAATGCGGTCACATGGGCGACGCGACCAATCACAAGCCGTGACGTCACGGAAGGAAGTAAAAGCGCGCATTTTAAGCAAACAACGCTGCCCTATTCCCTCGGTGAGGTCCAGGCTGCGTCGGAGAGGTGAGTATAGCAATATTTTTTATTTTAATTCTTTATTTTACACATTAATGTTGTTTTGATACCGATACCCGATACCACAAAAGTATCGGATTTCGGTATCGGAATTCCGATACCCGCAAGTATCGGCCGATACCCGATACTTGCGGTATCGGAATGCTCAACACTATTACCTACTTTACACTCCATTCTTCTTTTCATTCTATTTTGTTTATCGGATGTTAATGATGATAAGGAATATGATACTCAAGACAGCATTATGTCAACTCTCTGGACAATCAATTAATGGTCACTTGAGTGAATCCGACGCATGTAAAGCGGTTATGCTTTACCTGATTGTCTTGCCATTTTACTTGACTGTTTTGCTCTTTTTTGCTTTTCCTTGTCCTTGCATGGATACTTTTTACTTTTTGTATGTAACATATGAAAATATTCAATAAAAACTGTTTAAGAAAAAATAGAGGGGTCTCCACTAGTGATGAGCGAACGTGCTTGCCACTACTCGGTACTCACCCAAGTATCACTGTGCTCGGTGTACTCGGCGAGCACCGAGTATTTCCGGGACTATTCGGTGGGAGCTCGGGTCTCCTCCTTTTAGTTTTGGTGCTTTTTAGAGCACCAATCAGCATGCAGGGATTGTCTGCCATGCACTGTAATACCGCAGCCATCTTTGTTGTGGTATTACAGTGATTGGTTGGCCGCACAATGTCATCAGGTCTATAAGAGACCTGGTGCCGCTCTGCTCGCCGCATTCTGCTCCGGACTCAGCTAGTGTAGGGAGAGCTGCTGCTGAGATAGGGTCACATTCTGACATTTATTAGTTAGTGTGGGTCTACCATCACAGAATCCACAAATTCTGATAAGCCACCAGTACTTTTTAGGACTAAATCGGGGTACATAGACTGCAACACTAGGTAGGCAGGGGAGTCTATGTGCACATATACACATCAGTGCAAGGAATGCAGGCACTGTATGTGAGTATGTAGATCTCACTGCATACAGTACCTTAAAAAGCTCCATTCCTGTCTGCTGCTGCGTATTTTATATATACGTAGCTGCAGGTCTCCGTGGCAATTTTTTTTTTCCGCTTATACCTGCTCATTTTAATAGTAAGCAATCCATAGCCCCCTTTTTTCTACATTTATTTGCTCGGTCACGCTGCAGATTACGGCCAGGTTATTGCAATACAAGAGCGTGAAAATCTAACAATTTTTTTTTTGTCCCAGGCATCAGATGTGAGTGCGCAGAAAAATCTGTCCTTTTTTTGGTACTATATTATTTTTTGGAGTGTCTTCCAACATTTTAGGACACCATTTTGCTGCCCCAAAAATTTGTAGCGGGCCCAAAAATATTTAGCTACAGTTCTTATATTTATCACTGTGATTTGTACACCACACTCATCGCATATCATTATCAAATATCTTACAATTTTAGTGGACCAATATTTTTTTTCATGTCATAGCCCACTTATTGACAAAATTTTGGTGGGCCCCAAAAAATCAAGGCCACATTTTGATCAGTCTGTTATCTCCGACAGACTCCTAGTGTATCTGTGGTGTAAAAATCCTCGCTTAGCAGGCATATGTTGCATAGTTTTGTCTGCTAGCCTTGGTCTACTCCTTATTTAGTGGTTAAAAATTTTTTTTCCAAAAAACCCCCATACATTTAAATAATCTGTTATCTCCGTCAGATGCCTGGTATATCTGTGGCATCAAAATCCTCGCTTAGCAGGCATGCCTTGTATTGTTTTGTCTGCTAGCCTTTGTCTCCTCCTTATTTAGTGGTTAAATTTTTTTTCTACAAAAAAAATTAAACAGTCTGTTATATCCATCAGATGCCTGGTGTATCTGTGGTGTTATGATCCTCGCTTAGCAGGCATACGTTGCATTGTTTTGTCTGCTAGCTTTGGTCTACTCCTTATTTAGTGGTTAATTTTTTTTTAAAAACGCACACACTTAAACCGTCTGTTATCTCCGTCATGTAGAAAAGCCGCGGAGACACCATCATGTGTTTCTCAATGCAAGCAATGAATAGCCAGGTCTATGTTCTATTGAACTTTTAAAATATTTCAGTAGTCCATTTAAAATGGGCAAGGCAAGGGGCAAGGGACGGGGAAGTGGAAGTGATGCTCATGGTGCATGCAGAGGACAAAGCCGTGGCCAAGCTGAAAGTGTGCCACAACAAAGACCCACATCTTCTCGGTCGACCTTCCTGTCCCAGTTTCTAGGGGACCGCAGCACACCACTATTGAATCCAGAGCAGTGCGAAATGGTTGTTGATTTGATAGCAGATAATGCTTCCATTCACTTAGCCACCACCACCACGTCTTCCACACGGTCAAGTCTGAATAGCCATGAGTGTGGACTGCATATTACTCACCCTAATCCTCCTTCCTGCAACCATGCCAAGTGCCCTGAGAAAACTGATCCCACATGTGGACACTCCGAAGAGCTGTTCAGTTTTCCCTTTAAAGATTCAGGACTCTCGGCTAATCAACTAGAAGTGGAGCCAGATGAGATCGCATGTAGCGATGCCCAAAGATTTCAACAGCCACGATCACATGAAGGCGATGGTGGGAAAGTGTCATAAGAAGGTGACGATGATGAGACACAATTGCCAGAAAGTCAGGAGGAGGACCAGGGTGCGCATGTGTAAGACGAGGTGGTGGATGACATAGTAACTGACCCAACCTGGCAGGAGGACATGCAGAGCGATGACAGCAGCACACATGGGTTAGGAGGCATATCACCCCAATAGGCAGGAAGAAGCAGTGTGTTGGCCACAGACAGATGCGTGCATCCATTCCCCGTAACACCAACATGAGGAAAGTTGCCAAGGCAACTGTTAGATCTTCCCGAGTCAGGTTATTTTTAAAAGACTCTGCCGATAACCTCAAACAGGCCATTTGCCTCACTTGCCATGCCCACATCAGCAGGGGTAGGAAAACTACCAGCCTGACAACCACCAGCATGATCAGGCACATGGCAGCAAAGCACCAGACTTTGTGGGCCGAAACACAGGCTCAAGGAACACTGTCTGCAGGTGACACCAGTGCTTCTTCCACTCTTTTGCGTAGAAGCCAATCCCCAGTACACTGTGCATGTTCAGATGCCTCGTGTCCTGCACCTGTTGTTACCCGCAGTCAACCAGCACTATCATCAAGCCCATCCACGTCCTTGTCCCAGCGCAGCCTTCAATTGTCTATACCTCAGTCATTGGAACGCCAGCCCAAATACCCAGCCAATGTCCCACAGGCCACAGTACTAAATTTGAACATTTCTTGTCTGCTTGCTCTCGAAATGTTGCCTTTTAGGCTTATTGAGACAAAAACTTTCCTAAACATGATGAGGGAGGCCGTCCCAAGGTACTCGGTCTCCAGTTGCCACTATTTCTCCCGGTGTGCCGTACCGGCATTACACCAGCACATGTCCCACAACATTACCCGTGCCCTCAACAATGCTGGTACTAGGAAAGTCCACAGAAATTCAAAAAGGAGGGCACCATCAAATATTATAGACTATGTGTTCAACCTGCAGCATGTCAAAAATAATCAAGTATAAAGAGAAGAAAGAGACATGCAAATTGCAGGGATCAGCATGCAAAAATTACAAATTTATTGTTTAATCCATTAACCACACAATATATTAAAAACATTTAAAAACACACAAACATTTACAAGCATCATCCCCGTAAAGGGCAAGAGTATGGTTTGCTGACTGATGCCTCATAATTCTACCAATACAAAAATTATTGTAGCATGGTTATCTGAATGATTGTAGTACAGCATACATGGTACAATACAACTTAATCTACTACTCTTTAACAGACCCCATACTTACTATATATTGTGTGAGGGTTACCTTTAGATAATATATACATGAGCGCAGGAGAAGTTTATAATATAGCTATAACTCAATACCATACAACAATACATCAAGAGATTGGTACCCAATATAAGTATGCATAAACACCACTATTAAAATAACTCCCTGATACCATAGGTGGGAGTCCACCTAACCACGGACACATGGACAAGTTCTTGTGGGCAAGGATGGTACATCTCACTGATGGCACACTGGGTTAGCATAGTGGAAGCAAGGACCCATTTGGACCTTGGGATGGAATACATCCTCCCCATGCCAAGGATTGCGAGCCCTACGTCAATCAGAGTTGCCCCCACAGTCTACAGCTCCTGCAACTCCTTCTCCTCCTTTTCAGCCTCCATCTCTGAAATTAGCACATCAGTCAGAAGCTGGAAGCACTGCAGCACTGCCTCAGCCAAGCGGCAACAGGCTGTGCTGAAGCTAATCTGCTTAGGTGACCAACCGCACAATGATGAAGAGCTGTGGACAGCGCTGAAAGAGCAGTCAGATTTTTGGATGACATCGCTAAACCTACAGCCAGGCATGGTCCTGTGTGACAATGGCCATAACCTGGTGGCAGCTCTGAGGCAAGGTGAGCTCACACACGTACCTTTCCTGGCCCATGTGCTTAATCTCATCATTCAACAATTTCTCAAAAGCTACTCGGAGCTGCTGGATCTGCTAGAGAAAGTACACCATCTGTCTGCCCATTTTGGAAAGTCAGCTACAGCTTCAGCTGTCCTTGCCGTGCTTCAGCAGCGTTTGCAGCTTCTGGCTCACTGACTGGTGTGTCATGTCCCCACGTGTTTGAACTCAACACTAGTGTTGAGCATTCCGATACCGCAAGTATCGGGTATCAGCCGATACTTGCGGGTATCGGAATTCCGATACCGAGATCCGATACTTTTGTGGTATCGGGTATCGGTATCGAAACAACATTAATGTGTAAAATAAAGAATTAAAATAAAAAATATTGCTATACTCACCTCTCCGACGCAGCCTGGACCTCACCGAGGGAACCGGCAGCGTTCTGTGCTTAAAATGCGCGCGTTTACTTCCTTCCGTGACGTCACGGCTTGTGATTGGTCGCGTGCCGCCCATGTGGCCGCGACGCGACCAATCATAGCAAGCCGTGACGTAATTTTCAGGTCCTGGATGCCTAATTCTAGGCATTCAGGATTTTAAAATTACGTTCCAGCTTGTGATTGGTCGCGTCGCGGTCACATGGGCGACACGACCAATCACAAGCCGTGACGTCACGGGAGGCAGGAAACGCGCGCATTTTAAAATTACGTCACGGCTTGTGATTGGTTGCGTGCCGCCCATGTGACCGCGACGCGACCAATCACAGCAAGCCGTGATGTAATTTCAGGTCCTGAATGCCTATTTCCGCACATTTTAAGCAAAGAATGCTGCCGGTTCCCTCGGTAAGGTGCAGGCTGCGTCAGAGAGGTGAGTATAGCAATATTTTTTATTTTAATTCTTTATTTTACACATTAATATGGATCCCAGGGCCTGAAGGAGAGTTTCCTCTCCTTCAGACCCTGGGAACCATCAGGGATACCGTCCGATACTTGAGTCCCATTGACTTGTATTGGTATCGGGTATCGGTATCGGATTAGATCCGATACTTTGCCGGTATCGGCCGATACTTTCCGATACCGATACTTTCAAGTATCGGACGGTATCGCTCAACACTACTCAACACTGCATATGTTGGAAAGGATTTGTGAGCAGAAGAGAGCAGTTGTTGACTACCAGCATCAAAAATGCCATCGTTATTCAGTTCAAACTCCACACATAAGACCTCAGGAGTGGACATGGATGTCAGACATATGTACCATCCTCCAAAACTTTGAGGACTGTGTGATAGAAATATATATATCATGTAGATCTCACTTGCATGTATACTCTTCTATAATCAAATATATACTTATATGCTCGCAGCTAATATATACATTATAATCAATGGTTTAAAATGGCTGACAAACTGATATAACCCAGACAGATCATATGGGGTTTTCCATCCAAAAAAGCAGAAGAGTGTCAGATGTTTGGTGACTGCTGATCAGATGTATCCACTTTGTCCTAGACACAGAACTCAAGTTTAGTTGCTTAATCCGCTGTCATATGAGCATTAGTCACAATATTCCATATATGTTTAGATAACCAATGACAGAAGAGCTAGACAATATGGTAATTAACTAACCACCCCTGACAACGCCATCCACTTTAAAGGTAATAAAGCTACCTTAAAGGTAGCTGTGGCCCTGACTCCCAAGCGTGTACGTCTGATTCTGCTGCAAGTTTGGCCATTACCAGAACCAGTGCAAAGCACCCACGCCCCCGAAGAGACTGGACCCATGCAACCCAAGAGTTGGTCCAGAGAAACAGGTCAAGGAAGAAGTGCAGAAAGCAGTGAAGTACCCCGTCCATAGGACAGAGGCAAGCAAGCCAGGCCCGCAAGACACTATGCTCCTGACATGTAAAACTTCATCTGCAGGACCAATACCTCAAATTACCTTTAAAGTGGATGGCGTTGTCAGATCCAAAGTGGTGCAGCCAGAAGTGTGATGACACCTGTGGAACTCGCTGATCCCACCTGCCTATCCTCTGTGTCTCGCATGGGCATTGATGGTCAAGTCAGACATTCTCAGCTTACAAAGCCACTGAGCGTGTGCACTCAGCCAGGACACTCTATCCTGTCCCAGTTTGTGGTGTAGAGGACCTGCCACTCAACTTGCTGGGAGCGAACCTACTGCAGAAGCTGAAGGCAACCACAGTGTTCCAGGAAGATGGGACAGTGACACTTTCTTCATCCCTGACCCGAGAAGAGTCATGCTGGCGGCCCTACAAGATACTGGATGTAGTACCAGAAAGTCTATGGTCTAAGGGACCCCAGCACATGAGAAAACCTCAAGTTGCCCCAGTACGGGTGTCACTCAAGCCATGTACCCCGTACCCTCGTAAGGCCCAGGCCAGGCCTAGAGTCAAGCTGCCTCTGACCAACTGAAGGTCTACCTGGAAATAGGAATCATTGTTCCTCGCACATCGCCTTGCAATACCTCGCTTTTCCCCGTCAAGAAAAAGACTGTAAAAGGAGAGCCAGCCAAGTTCAGAATGGTATATGACCTGAGAGCTGTGAATGACACCACGGTGTTTGAAACTGCAATTATGCCGAATCCGCACACTCTGCTCTCAAATGTGCCTGCCACATCAAAAGTGTTCACAGTGAACAACCTGGCTAATGTTTTCTCCACTGTTCCCCTTCATCCGGAAGACCAGTTCCTGTTTGCCATAATGCACCAGGGGGGACACCACACATGGACAGTGATGCCACAGTGGGCCCAGAACAGCCCTTCACAGTTCACCAAAGCAATGTCCACAGTTCTCACCAACTGAGACACAGAACAAGCAGAAGTAACCCTGTTACAATACATGGACAATCTACTCCTTTGTGCAACTGACTTTGACACGTGTAAAGCCCATTCCTTGTATCTCCTACTCTACCTGGCGGAGCAGCACTGCAAGATCTCAAAGAACAAAGTCCAGTGGTGTCTGAAGCAAGTTACGTTCCAGAGACACTGTATTGCTCACCAGGCGAAACACCAGATGACCGGAAGACCACAGTGGAGAAGATGGTCCCTCCGAGAACTCCAAAGGTGCTACAGGCCTTCCTTGGTCTAGTTTCGTATTGCAGAGCCTGGATCCCTGATGCTTCTGTCCTAATGCAGCCTCTGTGTGAATACGTCAGCGTGACCCCGTTCCTCCAGACAGATGTGGCCTTCAGTTCGTTCAAGAAGTTAAAAGGCTCTGTAGTCTCAGCGCCAGCACTAGGCCCATCTGACTACGAGAAGCCATTCCGTCTCTACTTGATGAGAAAAGAAGGCCTTGCTACTGGAGTCCTGACACAGCTTCAGGGGGGAAAGCAGAGACTTTCGGACTACTTTTCAGCTTGCCTGGATCCAGTTGCAAGGGAAGCCTCTTCCTCCTGCATGAGAGCAGCAGTTGCAGCACACGCCCTCCTGGACAGGACTACTGACATCAGTGGAAATCCTGGCTCTGCATGACATCTCAGCAATCCTCAACCAAACCCAGCTAAAACATCTCTTCACCGCCACGCATCTTCGCCTCCAGTGCTCTCTACTCCTGCCCAACAATGTCACCATCTCCAGATGCACAGTCCTCAACCCATCCACTCTACTCCCACTCCCAAGGGGGGATACAGATATGGACCCTCAGATAAAAAGTCTGATCAAAATCTGCATGATACCTTCTGCAGGGATCTGAATTTGCTCCGGACGGATGACCATGATTGCTTCAGCATCATGCAACAGGAAACAGCAGGACTACCCAAGGTGGCAGAAGAGCCACTGACCAACCCAGGGTTGATCCTCTCTGTGGATGGCTCCAGATTCGCAGATGATGAAGGAAGATTCCACACGGGATGTGCAGTGACCAGCAATCAAGAGATCCTGTGGTCCAGAAGTCTGCTGCCCAGTCTGTCAGCCCAGAAAGCAGAACTGATAGCGCTGATGAAGGCCTACCAGATGGCAGAAGACAAGACTGAGAAAATGTATACCGATTCAAGGTACTTGCATGGCATAGCACACGACTTCGGACCCATCTGGGCTGCAAGGGACTTCATAACAGCAAGCGGAACAACCGTGAAGCATCATGGAGCCATTAAGGACCTGCTGAACAAACTTCAACTTCCAAAAGTGGTGGCAGTACTAAAAGTCAAAGCGCATGGAAAACTAAACACAGTAGAGGCACGAGGCAACAATATGGCGGATATGGCAACCAAAGAAGCAGTCAAAGGAAGACAATATGGAAAAGTGGAAGAGGTCGTAGAGCCGGACGGCTACTACAGGACGGCTGAAGACAGGAAACCTGACAAGATGACATACTGGAATCTGCTCAAAAAAGCTGCAGGAGCAAGCCCCAAAGGACAAGAAGGAATGCTGGATGCAGAAGAGAGCAACACATGAAGAAGGAAGGGTATACTCAATGGACTACAAACCCTGTTTACCCCGAAGCATGTACCCTATGGTGGTCCAGTGGGCACATGGGCCCACACACAGATTAAAGACACAGATGAATGATCCGATTGGTGCTTACTGGTTCGCTCCAGAAATCTCCACCCTAACAGCCAAGTTCATAAACAGCTGTCTGACCTGTGGCAAATGCAACCCTGGAAGAATGAAGAAAGTTCCCACACATCATCTTGCCAGACCACTGTACCCCTTCCAGAGGATCCAGATAGACCACATCCAAATTCCACCAAGTGAAGGATTCGAATATGCCCTTGTGGTCGTGGACGTGTTCTCAGGATGGCCAGAAGCTTTCCAGTGAGTGAGGAACCAGTCAGCAGAGACTACTGCAAAGAAGCTACTCTCAGAGACGAGATATGCAGCTATGGGGTCCCAGAAGTGATAGAGAGTGACCAGGGACCCGCATTCATAGCAAACCTCACACGAGAAATCTAGTCAGCAGTAGGGTCAGATTTAGGCCTACACACTCCCAATCACACTACTTAATGTAAGGCATACTTCCAGAGGCCCAGCAAAGCTGTCACCATATGAAATTTTGTTTGTGTCTAGTCCCAGGTTAGGGGTATCCTTTCCCTCAGCAGCTGACTATGTAATATGATACTTTGTCTGCTTATGTAATTGAAATCACCAAGAAACTTGCTAACATCCATTCTCAAGTTTTTTTCTTCATTGCCAGATCCAGATTCAGTGTCCGGTATGCACTCCTAGAAGCCAGGAGACTGGGTGTTGGTGAAAAAGCTTGTAAGGAGAACACCACTCGATCCCAGATTTGATGATCCTGTTCAAGTGCTGCTGATGACACCAAACTCTGTGAAACTGGAGGGAAGACCCGCTTGGATCCACTCATCGCATTGCAAGAAAGCTCCCCTACCAGAAGATGACATCCAAGCCAGAATGATGTTGTGGATGCCCTGTCTGACCGAACAGATGACCTACCTGATAAAGACTACACATCGCTCACTACACATGCTATTGACTAAGAGACTGATGGCAACGAACCCCCGTTAGGGACAGATCTCCTGACCGCCCATTTGCGAAAAGTCTGTACGGAGTGGGGCACAGGCGTTAGGCTTGTGTCAGTTCGCCGACAGCACAAAAGAGTTGCAGCGCTTTGGGACAGGAGGCTAGGATTAGGGCAAGTGATATCTAAGGGGGGCTTGTGATAGAAATATATATATCATGTAGATCTCACTTGCATGTATACTCTTCTATAATCAAATATATACTTATATGCTCGCAGCTAATATATACATTATAATCAATGGTTTAAAATGGCTGACAAACTGATATAACCCAGACAGATCATATGGGGTTTTTCATCCCAAAAAGCAGAAGAGTGTCAGATGTTTGGTGACTGCTGATCAGATGTCTCCACTTTGTCCTAGACACAGAACTCAAGTTTAGTTGCTTAATCCGCTGTCATATGAGCATTAGTCACAATATTCCATATATGTTTAGATAACCAATGACAGAAGAGCTAGACAATATGGTAATTAACTAACCACCCCTGACAACCCCTAACCACTCCTTTCTATGTGAAAATATAAAACTATGTATGTACAATAAAGTTTCAGTATTGATGGAATGTTGTTCTGTCACAGTTGTGTACAGTCCATTCTTGATGAGCGCTCAAAATACTCAGTCTAATTGGGAGCGGCCGCAGCACACACAGGGATATATTTATCCAACCCTAATATTTCCATAACAACTGCACCAAGTTGTTGAGTGGCGATGACGCCATAATTATCATTACCATCCTGCTTCTCTGCATTCTTAAAACCTCTCTGCTCACAATTAAAGAGGATGTATAGCAGGTGGAGCATGAGGACATGGAGCAAGGATCCATACAGGGTGATTACATTCAGCCCAGCCTCATGTAGTCTCAACGTGGATTGGTAGACAAAGAGGAAGAGGAGGAGGAGGAAGAACAGAAACTACTTTCATGCGCTATAGATGGTACTACAAGCACAGCCATCATATCGTCTGTTCAGTGTGGATGGCCTGAGGACAGGGAGGAGGATGAGGAGGACAGCATGGTCAGTCGTCCTGTTGGTGAGGACACGGAAGTCTTGCCTGTTAGCAGTCTGGCTCATATGGCTGACTTTATGTTGTGCTGCATTTCCCGTGACCCTCACATTATAAAACTTTTCGGTGGCACTCATTACTTGTTGGTGACACTTCTAGACCCACGCTACAAGGAGAACTTTCAATCTCTTCTTCCAGAGGCAGACCGGTGTACTAAAATGTTGCAGTACCAGAGAGCCCTTGTAGCGGAATTACTTAAAAAATTCCCATTAATGAGAATGCTGGCAGCAGATGTCAGAGCTTGGTTTACAAGCAAGGATTGCAAGTGAGAGAGACAGAAGTACAATCCAGCTCTGGCAGGGGAACAATGGCAAAGTTTTGGGACAGTTTCCTCAGACCCTCCCATTGTGCCGACACAGAGACAAGGGGTGCTGTCACCAGAAGTGCAATGTTTGGGAAGATGCTGAAAGAGTACCTTGCTGATCGTACAAACGTCCTCTGTCATTCCTCTGTGCCTTTTAATTATTGGGTATCCTAGCTGGACACGTGGCATGAACTGGCTCTCTACGCCTTGGAGGTCCTGGAGTGCCCTTCTGCTAGCATTCTGTCAGAGTGGGTTTTTAGTGCCGCTGGTGGAATTATAACAGATTAGTGCATCCGCCTGTCAGCTGAAAATACTGACAAGCTGACTCTTATAAAAATGAACAAGGGCTGGATTGGGCAAGACTTCTTTATACCACCGAGTGAAAACAGCGAAACAATCTCAAATACATTGTCTTTTTTTGTGGAAGTGTATTCTCATGCACGTCTTGTATACCCTTCCTGATTTGGTCTGTTTGGTGTTATCCTCTTCCCTCCTCCTTATCCTCATCCTCATCATCCACAACCATACGAACACCAGGGTGAACGTATTCCGTGATGCAAAAGTCACTCATTTTTTTGTGCAACGGTGTTTTTATGATGCCCGTTAATAATTTGAACCAAAAAAAATGTTTACTCCCCCAGGGGGAAACGTTTGTCAGCCCATGCACTTAGTATATGGGCATTACAAGTCTAGGAGACACACTCCTTAACATTGGGCCTAGATTTTAATAATGCCTTCCTCCACATCTCATCATTCTCCGCCACTAGAACACCATGGTGAACGTGTTGTATGCTGCTACAGACATTCAATTTTTGGGCAAGGGTGTCTATGATCCCCATAAATATTTGTTTTTAAATGTACCCCCATGGGGAAATGTTTGTCAGCCCATGCACTTAGTGTGTGGGCATTACAAGTCTAGGAGACACGCTCCTTAACATTGGGCCTAGTTTTTATTAATGCGTTCCTCCATATATCGAGCACCGAGCATTTACGGAATTATTAGGCCGGAGCTTGGGTCTCCGCCCTGCAATTTTGGCACTCTTTACTATGCCAATGAACATGCAGGGACTGTGTGACATGCACTGTAATACTGCAGCCATCTGTAATAATTATAGGGGATAACTCAGGAGACTCTTTGCGTGGAACAAGACAACTACAGGACACAGTCTTATAAGTAGTAAAGTCCATATTATCACACGGTGATTCAAACAGGTGCAGAGAGAAACTCAAGTCCACAACACTTGGTGTAAGTATTAAACGCAGCTTAACAGTCTATAGGGAACTTCAGAGGAAAATGCAATCACGCAGAAAGTCTATGAAGCACAATTATTCTTGAGGATACTTGACATGAATAAGTCATTGTTTATTCCAAACACAGATAGATATGCTTATAAGGCAGTTCAAATAATATCTTAGCTCAACCAGGAAGGCCTGGGTAATAGTCTCAGGTTTTTGCAGAGCAGCAACAGCTTACATGTCCAAATTGCAGATGGCAGTAAACAAGAGCAGCAGATGAAGGAGGATTACTGGAAACCGATGTATGCAGCAGAAACTCAAAGCAGAGTTCACACAGGTTCACAGGAGCAGGTATATAGCCAGGGAGCCACCAAGGTCAGGAGCTGGATGCAAGGCAGAATACTCTAGCACAGACTGAAGGCTAGGGTGGAGTTTTATATCAGGAAGACACAGTGCACATGAGACCAAAGACGTCATCTTGGAAAAGGGCAGTAATGCACAAAAGGTAATAAAAAATGTTCAGAGTCCTGACGCCATCTTTTTTGTGGTATTACAGTGATTGGCTGGCAGCATAGCAGCATCAGGTCTATAAGAGACCTGACGCCACCCTACTAGGCGCATTCCGCTCCAGACTCAGCTAGTGTAGGGAGAGCTACCACTGAGATAAGGTCAGATTTGTTGAGATTCTTACTTTTATTAGTTAGTGTGGGTCTACTAGTGTTCAATCCACACATCCTGATAAACCAACAGTACATTTTAGGGCTATTTCGGGGGTATATAGATCATTGTACTAGGTAGGCAGGGGAGTCTATGTGCACATATCCACATCACTGCAAGGCATGCAGGCACTGTATGTGAGTCTATAGATCTCCCTGCATACATCAAAAAGCTCCATTACTGTCTGCTGCTGCGTATTTTATATATACCTAGCTGCAGGTAACCGTGGCCAGGATTTTTTTGGGGGGGGCAGCTAATACCTGCTAATTTTAGTACAAAGCATTCCAGAGCCCCATTTTTTCAACATTTATTTGCTTGGTCACACTGCAGGCTACAGCCAGGTAATTTTAATACAAGAGCGTTAAAATCTTACTGGCCTATAATTTCCAGGTTCATTTTTAGAGCCCTTTTTGAATATTGGTACCACATTTGCTATGCACCAGTCCTGTGGAACAGACCTCGTCGCTATAGAGTCCATAAATATAAGAAATAATGGTTTGTCTATTACATTACTTAGTTCTCTTAGTACTCGTGGGTGTATCCCATCCAGACCAGAAGATTTATCTATTTTAATCTTATTTAGCTGATTTTGCACCGCTTCTTGGGTTAGATTGGTGACCCTTAATATAGGGTTTTCTTTGTGTCTCGGCATTCCACCTAGCATTTTATTTTCCACCGTGAATACCATGAAGATGTTTAATATATTAGCTTTTTCCTCGTCATCTACAAACATTTTTTCCTCACAATTTTTTAAAGGGCCTACACTTTCACTTTTGATTCTTTTACTATTGATATAGTTGAAGAACAGTTTGGGATTAGTTTTACTCTCCTTAGCAATGTGCTTCTATGCTTCCTGTGTGATAGCAGCCAAACATAAAAAATCTACTGTATATAAATCTGGTATTGCTGTAATCACACTGACCCAAAGAATAAAGCCTTTTACCACTTTATTACTTTTGCAGCATGAGAAACGGCATAGAAAATAAATAACATGAATTCTTGACCTGTTGTTGATTTGTTTAATCTGCCTCCCAAAGATCACAGCAAGGCTCGGCTCACGTTTATCCTATGATCTATGCTGAGCGCTAACACCAGCATTTCTGTTTAAATCTCTGTAATATGTTATTCCGACGGAACCCTCTGAGGAAGATTCTCTATAATGAGACATATGGAGTCAATTTCTTCTATTAGCCCTTGTAAAAATTAAAAACTTGGGGTTAAAACAACATTTTAGTGGTAACAATATAATTATTATTTCTTCACCACCTAATGGTATAAAATTCTGTGAGGAACATGTGGTGTCAACATGCTTACTGCACCTCTAGATGAGTTCACTGAGGGGTGTCATTTGTAAAATTCTGTCACTTACGGGGGTTCTGCTGTTCCGGCACCTCAGGGGCTCTGCCAATGTGACATAGCACCCTCAAACTATTCCAGCAAAATCTGCACTCGAAAATGCACTTCTTCCCTTCTGAGCTTTGCACTGTGCTTCAAAAGTTTCCACCACGTATACGGTAATGGCCTGCTGAGAAAAAATTGCACAACAAATTGTACCATTCATAATTTCCTAATATAGCTTTTGAAAATTAAAAACTTGAGGCCAAATCAACATTTTAGTGGAAAAAATGGTTATTTTTCATTAACTCAGCACAACGTTATACTATTCTGTGAATTGCCTTAGGGTTAAAAAAAATGCTCACTACACCACTAGATGTAATCCTCAAGAGGCGTACTTTCCAAAATATGGTCAGTTGTTGGGGTTTCTGCCATTTTGTCAAGTAAGGGGCTCTTCAAATGTGAAATGGCCTCTGCAATCTATGTCAGCCAAAATGGCACTCCACAATACAAAAGACTTTCCTACCTTTCCAGCTCTATCATGGGCACATACAGTAGTTTTTTACATATGGGTTATCAGTGTACTCAGTGTCCTTCTGCTACCCTTGTGAAAATGAAATATTTGAGGCTAAATTTGAGGGAAAAAATGTCTTTCATTTTTACAATTCATCACTACAAAATTCTGTGAAGCACCTTTGGGTTCAAGGTGCTCACTACCCCTCTAGATAAGTTCCTTGAGAGGTGTAGTTTCCAAAATGGGGTCACTTGTGAGGGGTTTCCACTGTTTAAGCACATCAGTGGCTCTGCAAGTGCAACACGGTGTTTGCTATTTATTCCATCCAAAATTGTGCTCCAAAAGCAAATGGTGCTCCTTCTCAGCCCTGCTGTGTGCCCAAACAGTAGTTTTCCACCAACGGGGTATCATTGTACTCTGGAGAAATTACACAATAATTTATATGGTGTATTTTCTCATGTTACTTTTATGAAAATGAAAAATTTGAGGCTAAAGCAACATTTTGCTTTAATTCTTGTGAAGAACCAAAAGGGTAATAAAATTCTTCAATGTACTTTTGAGCATTTTATGGGGTGAAATTTTCAAATTGTATCACTTTTTGATATTTTGTCACATAGGTGCTCAAAGTCTCTTCCAATGTGATGTGGTCCATAAAAAATTATTTTGTAATTTTTTTTGTAAAAATGCTGATACATTTTTAACCCTTCTATCTTCGTAGTGGAGCACCCGCTAGGGCATGGCGTACTCGGGCCGGATCCGACGTTTCATCTGGGGAATGTCACACCAGCAGTGACCCGGTCCGTGGCCCTGGGCATCCAATAAAAGTGAATTGAAAGGGGAATAAAGTTTATGGGAGATTAGTTCGTGACGCCACCTGTGGTGTCCGGCATTGAGTGTCCAATGCTGCTTAAGGGGACCTCTGGGGCCAATGGTGATGCAGCTGGGATGGTTTTGCTCCCCACAGGTGGAGCGGGGCCCCAGGACAGTTAAAATATTAGAGTCACTGATTGTGAATGTTGTAATGCATGGCAGGTGATGCAGTAAATAATTCTGAGGACACAGCAGGGTACAGTTTCCACACTTTACTCACAGTTCTTAGATGCAATCCCCAGCCAGGTGCTCTGTCATCCGGGTCTGTGGTCCAGCCAGCTCTCAGGTAAATTGGGGTTCACTTTCTCAAGACTCCCTTTTTTATGTTCCTTCCTTGGCCGTCTCTCTGCTCTGGCTTCACCCTCCTGCCCTGCGCCTCACACACAGTGTGCCGAGCTAGCAGCCTCGGATCCTGTCCGGTGACATCCTCCTGGTCCCCTTGATCCTATTTGGCTGCCTTTTCAGTGAATATGTGTGGATGTGGCTGTGGCCTCTGGCTTGCTAGCTGAGTCTTGTAGTTCCTCTACTAGTCTGGGGGTCAGTTCCCCCACAGCGACCTGGTCCTTCCACCTGACTACAGTTGGTGTGGATTCGGGTGCCCAGGGTGGATTCCCCACTTCCCTGGCCCCTAGGACCCCTTCTCCCTCTCTCAGGAGATTCTCTCTCCATGTCTGCTCTCATTCACTTCTCCTCACCAACTCTCTAACTGACTAACTCCTCCCTCTTGCTTCCATGACAACTCCTCACAACTGACACTCTCTCCACCCACACCCTCTACCTTGTTCCCTCTCCAGCCTGAGATGGGGTCCTCTCTCAATAGGATCCCCTGGCCTGGAGTGGTGTAGTGTTGGATGCTAGTGTGTGAGTCCTGGGTAGTGCCCCCTCCTTACCCGAGAGTGGAGTATCACACCTCTGGCTGAGGTGCAGTAGCTCTGTGGCGACTGGACCTTCAGGGGTGCCACACTAGCAAAAAAAAGTTTAAAAAATGATGCTGATATAAAGTAGAGATGTGTTAAATGTTATTTATTAATGTCTTATGTATAACCTAAATATGGTGGCGCCAAGTGTCACTAAGCTATATGTCCCTGCAGCTATACCAACAAACTTCCACAAACAGTTTGTGAGTAAGGAGTATGAAAATGTAAAATAGTATACACTCACCGGCCACTTTATTAGGTACACCTGTCCAACTTCTTGTTAACACTTAATTTCTAATCAGCCAATCACATGGCGGCAACTCAGTGCATTTAGGCATGTAGACATGGTCAAGACAATCTCCTGCAGTTCAAACCGAGCATCAGTATGGGGAAGAAAGGTGATTGGAGTGCCTTTGAACGTGGCATGGTTGTTGGTGCCAGAAGGGCTGGTCTGAGTATTTCAGAAACTGCTGATCTACTGGGATTTTCACGCACAACCATCTCTAGGGTTTACAGAGAATGGTCCGAAAAAGAAAAAAAATCCAGTGAGCGGCAGTTCTGTGGGTGGAAATGCCTTGTTGATGCCAGAGGTCAGAGGAGAATGGGCAGACTGGTTCGAGCTGATAGAAAGGCAACAGTGACTCAAATCGCCACCCGTTACAACCAAGGTAGGCCTAAGAGCATCTCTGAACGCACAGTGCGTCGAACTTTGAGGCAGATGGGCTACAGCAGCAGAAGACCACACCGGGTACCACTCCTTTCAGCTAAGAACAGGAAACTGAGGCTACAATTTGTACAAGCTCATCGAAATTGGACAGTAGAAGATTGGAAAAACGTTGCTTGGTCTGATGAGTCTCGATTTCTGCTGCGACATTCGGATGGTAGGGTCAGAATTTGGCGTAAACAACATGAAAGCATGGATCCATCCTGCCTTGTATGGAGCATCTTTGGGATGTGCAGCCGACAAATCTGCGGCAACTGTGTGATGCCATCATGTCAATATGGACCAAAATCTCTGAGGAATGCTTCCAGCACCTTGTTGAATCTATGCCACGAAGAATTGAGGCAGTTCTGAAGGCAAAAGGGGGTCCAACCCGTTACTAGCATGGTGTACCTAATAAAGTGGCCGGTGAGTGTATACCTAGGTATATACAGGTACGCGCTGGGTAATAGCAAATAGCAGATAATAAAAGTCCTATACAGTCCGCATCAAGATAAAGAAAAATAGTATGGTGCCCCAGTGATTCCAATTTAAAACATCAACTGTATAACACTTAGTAAGTGCAAATGACATAAAAAGAGGAGTGTATATACGTCTTCCTACCTTCAATGTTAGTTCTTTTGAGGGTTAGAAGACTGTAGTAGTGCTGCTAGTGTTCCAAATGAATCCGGAGAAAAGTGTACAATCCAAACAGGTGGCTGCCCCGGCCGGTAGCAGCCACCTTAAACTAACCTCCGGTTTGAAGCGGGGTCCTGCAGAGCCAGTTCCGCGTGAGGTGTCAGCGGTGAATCCGGATGGTGCGCAGGACCTTCGTGACGTAAGAAGTCACGTGACCGCTACCAGAGCCCGAGAGTGAGTACAGAGTGCACTAAGGATCTAAACCAACGCGTTTCGGAGACACCTGTCTCCTTCCTCAGGGATCTGTTATTTATTAATGGCTTTTTTTTTGTATATCTAGCTGGTTTAAGGTCTTAAAGGTAACAGTTTGAAAATTGCAAAATTTTACACTTTTTTTCTTACATTTTCAAATTTTCAGAAACAAATACAAATCATATGAACTTTAGTTTACCATTTACATGAAGTACAATGTGTCATGAAAAAACAGAATCACTGGGATATGTTGAAACGTTCCAGAGTTATTACCATATAAAATGACACTTAACAATTAACAAATTTTGGCTTGTCATGAAGATGAAAACAAGCTTTTGTGGGTGAAGGGGTTAAAGCATAAGAATATGCACACACTTAATGTACTGACTTACCCTTTCAGTTCTGTTCAGTTGTCCCCGAAACAGGTCATTGATTTCCTCTTTTCATTCTTTCCTCTCTCTCTCTCTCTCTCTCTCTCTCTCTCTCTCTCTCATCTGTTCCATTTTGGAAAATAAAGGCTCTTTGTTTTATTAGTAATATTTGCAGAGAGAATATAAAAGGCTTCAAACAATAAGTGTGCGAGGTGAAGCTGCAAAGTCTCTTTACCTAGGTCCTCACCTAAGTAAATTATTACCTAAGTCCACAAATTGCAAACATTTACATCAAAATGTGAAACTTGTGGCACCAGAGTTCAGGAGCAGCACTATGTATAGTATACCTCATAATTCATGTTCCTAACTGCCTCTCTATTATCAGCGTAAATGCAGCTTAAGCGGCTGCAGTGTCAGTATGACTTATCAATCTACTCAGACATGCAGCATACACATCCAATGGGGTGCTAAATCCCTTTAAAGGGAACCTGTCAGGTCCCCCATGCCCTCTGGAGTCAAAGCTCTCATTAGCATAGGAAACAGGGGCAATATAAATGCTTTTATTAAACCTCATTTGTACAGAAAAACATTATACAGGGCTGGTTAGGCAGGGTATTTACTCATAATTAAGTGAATCCTGCTGGGTTGGAAGGCATGGGGGACCAGACAGGTTCCCTTTAAAATTATTCAATGTGCCAAGAAAGAGGCAGCACATCTGTTGTGATTGGCATTTTTGCTCTTCATATGTCTACATTTCTGTGTCTGTCTTGTACCTGTTATCTAAATGTGGGTAGACGAGAGCCATATACCAATTAAAACTGTGTTTTCAAGCTGGGTTATTGACCAATAAAACATCAACACTGAGCGAGACAGGAAGAGTTAATTGGTAGCAGGGAATGAGCTATGCACAGTGGCGTACCTCGAATAGCAGGAGGCCATGGGGCTTGTGAGCTGAGGGGCCCGGTGCCAGCACAGGTGGATAGGATTCGTAAACTCTATTCTCCAGAAAAGCAGGACCTGTACTAAAAGTGCATTCATCTTTAGTGACATTTCCAAGTGTTGTAAACAAAATTATTTGGGTTATTTAGCCTTTGGAAGTAAAATGTGGTACCTATCTGACACACAGAATACATTAGAGAAAAAGGACAGATATTAAAACATAAATTAGTGCACCAAGCTTATGCTGTGCTCAGTTAGCGAACAATCACACTCTGGCCTTGCAGGGCAATAAAATACAATGGGACATTAAAATAAACATAGTAAAATCATGTCAAACATGATGACAACAACTTAATTGGTTTCTAGTGTCTACCTTCACCCTTTTACAGAATGAAGGACAAGTTTTTTACAAGTTTCCTTACATTTTTTACTAAGAAATTTTGGAGCCAAAAATCAAGGAACACATTGTTGACTAAATATTAATGAATAAACAATTGGCCTAGGCAGACAGTTATGAAATGCACAAGAATCTTTTCAGTAGAAGACTTAGTATTTCATTTGGCATGATAGGCTTCAAAATGAAGAGTGTCAAAAACAAAAGCTTGGGTTCTCAATAGAGTTGATTGTCCTACACCTGACTGCTGCTTCTGTTTTGGGAAACAAAGTAAAATGTGTTAGAAGAATAGCCATTATGTACGTGCACACAAATAGCTCTTATGAATTAATTTGGCATGTATACTTCCCATGTTAACCTACCATTAGTAACATTAGTGCACATTTGATTAATTTAATTCTGAGGATTTATCATGACCATAATGTCCTCATAGTTTGTAAGCTTGCGAGCAGGGCCCTCACTCCTCTTGGTATCTATTTTGAACTGTGATTTCTGTTATGCTGTAATGTCTATTGTCTGTACAAGTCCCCTCTATAATTTGTAAAGCGCTGCGGAATATGTTGGCGCTATATAAATAAAATTATTATTATTATTATTATTAATGACCATAGGCAGTGTCGGCATTAGGAGGTGGGGGCTGGGCAATTGCCCAGGGTCACCATTACCTTAGGGGTCCCCAGTGTATACAGCAGAAATGACATTGACAATAGTAGCACTGCATTATCAGTGCAGTTTCAGATGTTGAGTGCTAGAGATGAGCGAATGTATTCAGAAAATGATTGCCAAACATAAATTCATCACCTGAAGAGCAAAGCTAAGTGCCAGAATTGTCAAATCTTATAGATACGCCTTTTCTGGGGTGGCTGAGAGCTGATGTCTTTAGCCTGTGGGGGGGAATATCCATGGTCCCTTCCTAGGCTATCAATATCAGCCTGCAACTGTCTGCCTAGCCTTTGCTGGTTATTAATTATAATGGAACCCTATGTCATTTTTTTTAGGTGTCCCCCATTTTAATAGCCAGTAAAGGCTAAGTATACAGCTGTGAGCTGATATTAGTAGCCTGCAAAGCTCCATGGGTATTACCCCTTCCCAGGCTATAAACATCTACCCCCAGCCATTGGCTTTTCCTCTGCTGGTTAAAAAAATTATGCATGAGCCCATGCCATTTTTTTCCAAAAAATAATCTTTTAATCATTATATACATGTACAGTAAGCTGCACGCACTGTACCAGTTATACTGTACTAGCTGCTGAATTGACAGCTTTTTATCTATCTATCTATCTATTTACATATATATATATATATATATATATATATATATATACTACCGCTCAAAAGTTTAGGGTCACCCAGACAATTTTGTGCTTTCCATGAAAAGTCATACTTTTATTAATCAAATGAGTTGCCAAATGAATTAAAAATCCAGTCCATTGACAAGGTTAAAAAAAAAAGATTTTTATTTGAAATAATAATTTTCTCCTTCAAACTTTGTTTTTGTCAAATAATCCTCCCTTTGCAGCAATTACAACATTGCAAGACCTTTGCATCTTTTCAGTTGTTCTGTGTCTCACAAAGTTTCTTCTGTGTGATCCAAACACCTCAAACTTGGATTCGTCTGTCCATAACACTTTTTTCCTATCTTCCTCTGTCCAATGTCTGTGTTCTTTTGCCCATATTAATCTTTTCCTTTTATTAGCCAGTCTCAGATATGGCTTTTTCTTTGCCACTCTGCCCTGAAGGCCAGCATCCCAGAGTAGCCTCTTCAATGTAGACATTGACACTGACGTTTTGCGTGTACTATTTCATGAAGCTGTCAGTTGAAGACCTGTGAGGCGTCGATTTCTCAAACTACAGACTCTAATGTACTTGTCTTGTTGCTCAGTTGTGCAGCGGTGCCTCCCACTTCTCTATCTACTCTGGTTAGAGCCTGTTTGTGCTCTCCTCTGAATTTAGTAGTATACACCGTTGTAGGAAATCTTCAGTTTCTTGGCAATTTCTTGCATGGAAAAGCCTTCATTTCTAAGCACAAGAATAGACTGTCCAGTTTCACATGAAAATTCTTTTTTTCTGGCCATTTTGAGAGTTTAATGGAACCAACAAGTGTAATACTCTGGATTCTCAATTAGCTCAAAGGAAGGTCAGGTTTATATGTTCTCCAATCAGCCAATCTGTTTTCAGCTGTCCTAACATACTTGCACAAGGGTTTTCAATGGTATTTTAGCTATCCATTAGCCTTCTTACACAGTTAGCAAACACAAAGTACCATATGAACACTGGAGTGATGGTTGTTGGAAATGGGCTACTATACACCTATGAAGATATTGCATTACAAACCAGACGTTTACCACATTAACAATGTATAGAGTGTATTTCTGAATCATTTAATGTTAGCTTCATTGGAAAAAACTGTGCTTTTCTTTAAACTTTTGAACGGTAGAGTGTGTGTGTGTATTTTGAAAAATATTTCCTTTGAAAACAATGTGTAAATGTCTGAGAATTGCTCTATGTAAAAGCTCATGTTAAAATCGTATTGCAATCGGATAGCAATCGCACTGCTTTAGAATGTAAATCGGATGCTAGGTGTTAAAAATTGGATTGTATTCATATGAAAAACACATGACTCTTGCATTACACTCATCCGACTTTGCAGGAACAAAATCAGACCGATTTTAAAATCGCTAGTGTGACTCCACCCATAGGGTATGTGCGCACATTGAGTATTTGACAAAATTACTTGCATAGTTTCTGCATCTCTTGGCAGCAAAAACATGCGTTTTGTTTTTTTCTGCATTTTTGTACAGCAATTAAGGCTTTTTTCAGCTAAATAAAGATATTTTAAAAAAAGTTTTCTGATGTAATTTCTTGATGCAGCACCTTCTTTTTCATTTTGATGCACTAGCATCAAGGTAATGGGATTAGGGCTTGGGGTCAGCTGATGAGCACAGGTGTTCTCACTTATGGCACCACCAATGCGAGAGAAAGTTCACCGGAGTTCATCAGCTGATGAACTCATGTGACCTCTTTCCCAGCATCTCAACGCTATACACTGTGAGAGCGATGACGCTACTCTCAGTGCATCACTGGTGGCCAGTAAGAGCAGTCATATCTCCCGATGTGACTGTTCTACATGTAAGATCGCCGTGGGACACTTGGAATTATGTGAACTATGGCAGACAGGAGAGAATATAATAGTACCATATATGCTCGAGAATAAGCCAAAATTTTCAGCCCCAAAAAATGGGCTGAAATTGCCCCTCACGGCTTATACTCGAGTCATAGTCGGCAGGGGGGTCAGCAGGTGAGGGGGAGCAATGACGGTCACATACTCACCTGCTCCTGGTGCTTCTGATGCGGTCCCTGCATGTCCCATGGTCTCCAGTGCTGGCAGCTTCTTCTCCTGTTCAGCGGTCACGTGGTACCGCTCATTATAGTAATGAATATGGACTCCACTCCCATATGGGTGGAGCCACATATTCATTACTGTAATGAGCGGTACCGTGTGACCACTGAACAGAGGAAGAAGCTGCCGGCGCCGGGAGCAGGTGAGTATTTCATATTTACCTTCCCTCGTTCCACCGCTGACCTATCTTCTGCGTCCTCTGCAGTGACTGTTCGGGTCAGAGGGCGAGATGATGTATTAGTGTGCGTGCCGCCCTCTGCCTGAACAGTCAGTGCAGAGTGACGGGATGCTGAGGAGCAGCGGGCAGTGATGAGAGGTGAGTATGTCATTTTTTTATTGCAGCAGCATTATATGTGGCCCATTGCTATATGGAGCATCTTATGGGGCCATAATGAACTGTATGGAGCATTATATGGGGCACATTGTTATATCGAGCATCTTATGGGGCCATAATGAACTGCATGGAGCATTATATGTGGCACATTGTTATATGGAGCATCTATGGGGCCATAATGAAGTGTGTGGAGAATCACATGTGGCACAATGTTATATGGAGCATCTATGGGGCCATAATGAACTGTATGGAGCATTATATGTGGCACATTTTTATATGGAGCATCTTATGGGGCCATAATCAGCATTTGTGCAGCATTATATGGGGCATATTTTAATGTGGAGCATCTTATGGGGCACATCATAAATTTTATGGAGCATTATATGGGGCATATTTTGTATGGAGCATCTTATGGGGCCCATCATGAACTGTATGGAGCATTATATGGGGCTCCTGATTCAATATGGATATTCAAAAACACTTAACCTACTGATGTCTCAATTAATTTTACTTTTATTGGTATCTATTTTTATTTTTGACATTTACCGGTTTTTCCACCCTAGGCTTATACTCGAGTCAATAAGTTTTCCCAGTTTTTTGTTGCAAAATTAGGGGGGTCGGCTTATACTCGAGTATATACGGTATATTATTTTATAGGAGATATGGGCATTTGGGATTGAGCATTAAGTTGAGTATATGTTGAGTTTTTAGTTTACATTTTTTATAGGAGACAAGGGCATCGTAGATTTGGTGTTAGGTGAGTATAATGTGTACATTAGGGCAGCACAATGGCTCAGTGGTTAGCATTACAGTGGTTAGCACTTCTTGTCAACCAAGGACAACATCTTCAAGCAGTTTGTATGTTCTCTGTTATGATCTGGTGGCCGAGGAGCAGCATGAGACGTACTCTAGAGAAGGTGGTACCTGTACTGACCGCAGACCCTGAACTTAACACCGCAACTAGAAGTAGCCGTGGAATGTACCTATCACTCCCTAGACATCTCGACACAGCCGGAGGACTAATTACCCTTAGAGATAGAGAAGGGAAAACTATCTTGCCTCAGAGAAAATCCCCAAAAGATAGACAGCCCCCAAAAAATATTGACTGTGAGAGGAGAGGGAAAAAACATACACACAGACTGAAAATCAGAATTTAGCAAAGGAGGCCACTTCTAGCTAAATAGAAAGGATAGGACAGAGTACTATGTGGTCAGTATTAAAACACTAGAAAATATCCACCACAGAAAATTCAAAATCTCCACATCTAACTAAAGATATGGAGGGTATATCTGCATCTCCAGAGTTACCAGCTTAGCTAAACAAATCCTTATACAGACCAAGCTGGACAAGACAAAAACATGGAAAAGAACTGAAGAATAAGGCCCACAGCATGTGGACTGCAAAAATCGAGGCCAGAACTTATCTTTGTTGAAATGAACAGCAAAGCAGGAGAGACCAGGCAGGGATGTGAATCCTCCAGGAACAATGGACAACTGGCACTGACTAAATGGTCAAGCAAGACTAAATAGCCCAGTCAGAATTGCAAAAAGTGGACACACCTGATGAATGCTGCGATCCAGAGACAGCAGCGCTACCACTTATAACCACCGGAGGGAGCCCAAGAGCAGAATTCACAACAGTACCCCCCCCTTGAGGAGGGGTCACCGAACCCTCACCAGAGCCCCCAGGCTGATCCGGACAAGCCAAATGAAAGGCACGAACCAAATCCTCAGCATAAACATTGGAGGCAACAACCCAAGAATTATCCTCCTGGCCATAACCCTTCCATTTGATAAGATACTGAAGCTTCCGCCTCGAAAAACAAGAATCCAAAATCTTCTCAACCACATACTCCAACTCCCCATCAATCAACACCGGGGCAGGAGGATCAACAGAGGGAACAACGGGTACCACATATTTCCACAACAAAGAGCTATGAAAAACATTATGGATGGAAAAAGAGGCTGGAAGGGCCAAACGAAAAGACACTGGATTGATAATCTCAGAAATCCTATAAGGGCCAATAAACCGAGGCTTGAACTTCGGGGAAGAAACCTTCATAGGAACATGACGGGAAGACAACCAGACCAAATCCCCAACCCGAAGCCGGGAACCAACACACCGACGACGGTTAGCAAAACGCTGAGCCCCCTCCTGAGACAACACCAAATTGTCAACAACATGAGCCCAAATTTGCTGCAACCTGTCAACCACAGAGTCCACCCCAGGACAATCAGAAGGCTCAACCTGCCATGAAGAAAAAAGAGGATGAAAACCAGAGTTACAAAAGAAAGGTGAAACCAAGGTAGCAGAACTAGCCCGATTATTAAGGGCAAACTCGGCCAATGGCAAGAAAGCCACCCAATCATCCTGATCAGCAGACACAAAGCATCTCAAATAAGTTTCCAAAGTCTGATTAGTTCGCTCGGTTTGGCCATTTGTCTGAGGATGAAATGCGGAAGAAAAAGACAAATCAATGCCCAGCCTAGCACAAAAGGCCCGCCAAAACCTAGAAACAAACTGGGAACCTCTAGACACAATATTCTCTGGAATGCCATGCAAACGAACCACATGCTGAAAAAACAACGGAACCAAATCAGAAGAGGAAGGCAATTTAGGCAAAGGTACCAAATGAACCATCTTAGAAAACCGGTCACAAACCACCCAGATAACCGACATCCTCTGGGAAACCAGAAGATCCGAAATAAAATCCATAGAAATATGCGTCCAAGGCCTCTCAGGGACCGGCAAAGGCAAAAGCAACCCACTAGCGCGGGAACAGCAAGGCTTGGCCCGCGCACAAGTCTCACAGGACTGCACAAAAGAACGCACATCCCGTGACAAAGAAGGCCACCAAAATGACCTACCAACCAAGTCTCTGGTACCAAAAATCCCAGGATGACCAGCCAACACAGAACAATGAACCTCAGAAATCACTTTACTAGTCCATCTATCAGGAACAAACAGTTTCCCCACTGGACAGCGGTCAGGTTTATCAGCCGGAAATTCCTGAAGAACCCGTCGTAAATCAGGGGAGATGGCAGAAAGAATCACCCCTTCCTTCAGAATGCCGACCGGCTCAAGGACCCCAGGAGAATCAGGCAAAAAGCTCCTAGAGAGGGCATCAGCCTTAACATTCTTAGAACCCGGAAGATACGAGACCACAAAATCAAAACGGGAGAAAAACAGGGACCATTGGGCCTGTCTAGGATTCAGCCGTTTGGCAGACTCGAGGTAAATCAGATTCTTATGATCGGTGAAGACCACAATACGGTGCTTGGCCCCCTCAAGCCAATGTCGCCACTCCTCAAATGCCCACTTCATAGCCAACAACTCACGATTTCCGACATCATAATTGCGTTCCGCAGGCGAAAACTTTCCAGAAAAGAAGGCACACGGTTTCATCAAGGATCCATCAGAATTCCTCTGAGACAAAACGGCCCCTGCCCCAATCTCAGAAGTGTCAACCTCAACCTGAAAAGGAAGAGAAACATCCGGCTGACGCAACACAGGGGCAGAAGTAAATCGGCGTTTAAGCTCCTGAAAGGCAGAAACAGCCGCAGAGGACCAATTCGTCACATCAGCGCCTTTCTTCGTCAAATCGGTCAGGGGTTTAACCACACTGGAGAAGTTGGCAATGAAACGGCGATAAAAATTAGCAAAGCCCAAAAATTTCTGAAGGCTCTTCACGGATGTAGGCTGGATCCAATCATGAATGGCCTGAACCTTAACCGGATCCATTTCTATAGATGAAGGAGAAAAAATGAAGCCCAAAAAAGAAACCTTCTGTACTCCAAAGAGGCACTTAGACCCCTTCACAAACAAGGCATTATCACGAAGGATCTGAAATACCATCCTGACTTGTTTCACATGAGACTCCCAATCATCTGAAAAAAATCAAAATATCATCCAAATATACAATCATGAATTTAATTTATTCGGATGTAAGGCTACTTTCACACTTCCATCGGTACGGGGCTGTTGCAAACAGTCGGCCCGATGTACCGACGGACGTTGTGCTAAATTCTGCACAACGTGGGAAGCGGATGCAGTTTTACAACGCATCCGCTGCCCATTGTGATGAGCGGGGAGGAGGGGGCGGAGTTCCAGCCACGCATGTGCGGTCAGACATGGCGGACACGTCGCACAAAAAAGTTACATTGAACTTTTTTTGTGCGTCGCGTCCGCCAAAACACAACGGATGCGTCGCACGACGGATGCGACGTGTGCCCATCCGTCGCGATCCGTCGCTAATACAAGTCTATGGGCAAAAAACGCATCATGCAAGCACATTTGCAGGATCCGTTTTTTGCCCATAATGATGGATTGCGACGGAGCCCAGAAGACGGAAGTGTGAAAGTAGCCTAATCCGGCCCGTGGACACGCACCCTACACTATCCATACATCTATCAATAGATACATCTATCCAGATATATCTATAGATAGATATATGATTAGATAGATGTATGCATCTATAGATCTATCTATATGTAGATCTGTCTATCCATTTCATCTATCATCTATTTGTCTATCTGTGTGTAATTGAGTGTGGGTTGGACAAATGTAAAAGAGGAGGTTGGACAATAATGATATCACAAATCTTTTTTTTTGTTCAATAATATAGCTTTATTTAGCTTTCAACAACGCATACAAAAACGCACAAAAAACGCGCAAAAACCGCACCCAAAAAAATATAAAAATGCATCAAAACTGTGCAAAAAATGCACCAAAAACGCATCAAAACTGCATCAAAAGCGCATCAAAACTGCACCAAAAACTGCATCAAAACCACACCAAAAACTGCATCAAAACCGCACCAATAACTGCATAAAAAAATATAAAAAACCTGAATCTAAACTATGCAAAAAAATGCACCGAAAACCGCACCAAGAACTGCATCAAAACCGCACAAAAAAACGGCATCAAAACCGCGCAAAAAATGTGAAAAAAATGGGAAAAAATGCATCAAAAATGCAGCTGCATTTTCTGCAAGGAGATGCAGATTTTGTGCAAAAAATTCTGCACCCAAATCTGCAACATGTGCACACAGCATAAAACTGACCTGCCATTATGATTCTCCAGGTCATTACGAGTTCATAGACACCAAACACGTCTAGGTTATTTTTTATCTAAGTGGTAAAAAAAAACCCCAAACTTTGCTAAAAAGAAATAAAATAGTTGCGCCATTTTGCGATACCCGTAGCATCTATATTTTCTGAGATACCGGGTGAGGGCTAATTTTTTGCGTGCCGAGCTGATGTTTTTAATGATACCACTTTTGTACAGATACGATCTTTTGATCGCCCGTAATTGTATTTTAATGCAATGTCGCGGCGAACAAAAAAACATAATTTTGGCTTTTGATTTTTTTTTCTCGCTATGCCGTTAAGCGATCATGTAAATTTTTTTGTTGTATTGAAAACAGCTGACATGTTGCGGCTTTGAAGTGGGCTCAACGCCGAAGCCCACCTCAAAGCAGGGGATACTGCCAACTGATGTACTATTCCGTCAGCTGGCAGAAAGGGGTTAATGAACAATATGTTTCAGTTAAAAAAAAAATTGCTATTGTAAGGTGACATTAAGCCGGGTTAATAATGGAGAGGCGTCAATAAGACACCTATCCATTATTAATCCTATAGTAGTGAAAGAGTTAAAAAAAAAAGACACAGCCAGAAAAAAGTATTTTAATATTCTTCATTTAACCATACTTACCATACTTCAGCGCCTGCAAGAGACGTAAAATAATAAACCGTATACTACCTGTCCGCCGTAGTCCAATTAATAACGAGTGTCCCACGACAATCTCCCCTATAGAACAGTGACATCAGGTGATGTCACTGCTCAATAGGACCTTCAGCGACACCCTGACAGGAGGCAATGGCTCCTGCAATGCATCACTGAACTATAGTAATCTCTCAGAGTCTCACATCGCATGTCGCATGTCATCGCATGCTGCATGCTGCATGTCGCATGTCATCACATTTCGCATGCTGCATGTTGCATATCGTCGCATGTAGCATGCTGCATGTCATCGTATGTTATTGCATGTCGCATGTCATCGCATGTCCCATGCTGCATGTTGCATGTCATTGCATGTTGCATGTCATATGTTGCATGTCATCGCATGTCGCATGTCATTGCATGTCGCATGTCATTGCATGTCGCATGTCATCGCATGTTGCATGTCGCATGTCATCGCATGTCACATGCTGCATGTTGCATGTCATTGCATGTTGCATGTCATATGTTGCATGTCATCGCATGTCGCATGCTGCATGTCATCGCATGTCGCATGCTGCATGTAGCATGCTGCATGTCGCATGTCATCGCATGTTGCATGTCGTATGTTGCATGTAGTCGCATGTTGCATGTTATTGCATGTTGCATGCTGCATGTCGTGCATGCTGCATGTCGCATGTCGTTGCATGTCGCATGCTGTCACATGTTGCATGTTGTCGCATGGTGCATGTTACATGTCATCGCATGTTGCATATCATCTCATGTCATCGCATGTCGCATGCTGCATGTCGCATGTCATCGCATGTTGCATGTCATCGCATTTTGCATGTCGTCGCATGTTGCATGTCGTCGCATGTTGCATGTCATCGCATGCCGCATGCTGCATGTCATTGCATGTCGCATGTCATCTCATGTTGCATGTCGCGTGTTGCATGTCACATTGCACATGTTGCATGTCACATGGCACACGTTGCATGTCATCGCATGTCACATGTTGCATGTCATCGCATGTTGCATGTTATTGCATGTCACATGGTGCATGTTGCATGTCGTCGCATGTTGTCACATGTCATATGTTGTCGCATGTTGCATGTCATATGTTGCATGTCACATGTCATCACATGTTGCATGTCGCATGTTGTCACATGTCGCATGCTGCATGTCATCGCATGTCATCACATGTTTCATGTCGTCACATGTTGCATGTCACATGGTGTATGTTGTATGTACTGTATATGTGTGTATGTGGTTTTTTTTACATTCAACACATTAGCCGGATGATGGGACTAATACTGTCCCATCATTGGCTAATGTGTCACTCACTGTCACTGTAGCAGGCAGAGCCCGATGGGACTTGTAGTCCCATCGGACGATGCCTGCACGCAGACACACACACACCAATGACCGCCACCCCACCGCCGCAGACCCCAGCACTGCCCGCACATCCCGGCGCCGGCACGCAGACCCCCGGTGCTGGCACACAGACCCCCGCACATACCGGCACCGGCACGCAGACCCCTGGCGCTGGCACGCAGACCCCCACAAATACCGGTGCTGGCACACAGACCCCCGGCGCCAGCACGAACACCCCCACAAATACTGGTGCAGGCATGCAGACCCCCGGTGCCGGAACGCAGACCCCCGCACATACCAGCGCCAGCATGCAGACCCCCGCACATACTGGCACCGGCCGCAGGCCCCTGGCACCCGCACATCCCTGCCTAGCCCCGCCCACCCCCAGCACAGCCATGCAGCCCCCAGCACCGCCCCCACAGCCCAGTCACTTTTGATGAGTTACTGCTGACTGTGAAGCTGGGTCATGCCTGCTCATGATGTCACGTCAATTTCCAGAGTCTGGAAATTGATGTGACATAGGCGGAAATAAGCGGTGGCTGCAGCCTGGGGGTCACATGACCCGGACTCAGCCACCAGCATAGCGCCGCTCACAGGTGAAAACGGCAACAGAAGGTAATTACACAATTCATTAGGGGCCCCGGGGGGATACATTGGGGGGTTAATTGAAAGTAGTAGACAACCCCTTTAAGCAGTATGTCTGAAGAAAACCAGGCACTGCTAATCACCTGCCCTATACAATCCCAAGAGTGAAACATGGTGGTGGCAGCATCATGCTAAGGGGGTGGGTTTCAGCTGCAGGAACAGGACAAATGGTTGTCATTGAAGGAAACATGAATGCGGCCAAGTACAGAGATATCCTGGATGAAAACCTCTTCAGAGTGCTCTGGACCTCAGACTTGACCGAAGGTTCACCTTCCAACAAGACAATGACCCTAAGCACATAGCTAAAATAACAAAGGAGTGGTTTCAGAACAACTCTGTGACCATTCTTGACTGGCCCAGCCAGAGCCCTGACCTAAACCCAATTGAGCATCTCTGGAGAGAAATGAAAATGGCTGTCCACCAACGTTCACCATCCGAACTGACTGAACTAGAGAGGATCTGCAAGGAAAAATGGCAGAGGATCACCAAATCCAGGTGTGAAAAACTTGTTACATCATTCCCAAGAAGACTCATGGCTGTACTAGCTCAAAAGGGTGCTTCTACTCAATACTGAGCAAAGAGTCTGAATACTTATGACCATTAACCATGTGATATTTCAGTTTTTCCTTTTTAATACATTTGCAAAAATTGCTACATTTGTTTTTGTTCAGTCAAGATGGGGTGCAGAGTGTACATTAATGATAAAAAATGAACTTTTTGAATTTACCAAATGGCTGCAATGAAACAAAGAGTGAAAAATTAAAAGGGGTATGAATACTTTCCGTACCCACTGTATATAGCAAATATCTAGCACATTGTACACATACTGTATTAAATATTGTTATGTCTAAGGATGAGTCCTATAGACCACAGATACAGTAATACAAGTTGGCTATCAGAAATACTCAGATAGACCTGTAGATATCGTGTAATACTGTACTACTGTGGAATGTGTCTCACAGAAATCCTTTTATAGGAACTTCCTGAAAGTGATCAAACTATGCAAAATATTTTCAATTTGGCAGGACTTGCAAAGTCCAATGCTCCCATTTTCATCACTCTATTCTCACTTATATATATTAATATTTGTTATTCCTTCTTCTGCTGTTGTCACTAATTATAGATTTCAAATTAACCTTAGTCACAATCTGCTGTAAATTTACATCTTTGAGATATTCAACAAAAACGAATTTTAATAATTACAAAAAACTTGTCCAATTCACAATGGTAAACATTTATCATCAGTCATTTTTTTATGTGATCTGCGTTTGGCCTCATGTGTCTGCATTTCTAATTAATTTTTTTACTATGTTTCTTACTGAATTAGGCTGTGTCGTCTGTTTTTTACGAACTGATTGAAATTGTGCAAAATCATACAGAATTATGCAAAATTGTGCTTAATAAGATCCCTGCACTAAGAATTGGTGTTCATTTTTAAAAAGTGCTAAGAGAATAAAAGATGACTGCCAAGCAAGAGCATGAAACATTTAAAATGTAAATCTGCAAAATGACCTGGATAAGATGTCTGAATGAGCAAACACTTAGGAAATTAGGCATAATGTAGAAAAATGCAGAGAAATGCACCTGGGACAGAGTAATCCTAATGCTAAAACATTTGTGCACGCCCTCATCATCTCCCGCCTTCACTATTGCAACCTTCTACTCTCTGGCCTCCCCTCTAGCACTCTTGCACCACTCCAATCTATCCTAAACTCTGCTGCCCGAGTAATCCAACTGTCCCTCCTTTATTCCCCAGCCTCTCCTCTATGCCAGGCCTTTCATTTCCTTCCTATTGCCTAGAGGCTACAGTTCAAAACCCTAACTATGACATACAACTCCTTCCGCAACCTGTCTCCTCCATACATCTGTGACATGGTCTCCCAATGTCCGACTGGATGATGGCTTCTTCTACACAAACCCAGAGTGTCGTCATCAAAATGTACTATCCCTGCCCACAACCACTTGTCAACGTGTCCGTGGTTAGGTGTCCTTTCCCAGTAACAGCATTGTTGAAGACCTGGGTACTGTTGTGGGAAACGTGCTTGCTTGTGTAATGCCATGACAGCAGACTGGGAGAAATTAAGGTGGCCAGGAACCGAGTATTTCAAGCAGACAAGAAATGTGTGAATTTAGTACTGTGGCCAGTGTGTGGCATTGGCTGCGTATTTCCACTTGCATTCCAAGGACTGGGGTGTAGACAACTTAACGCTGCACTGGGACAGGGACGTGGACCTGCTTGATGATGGTGATAGTTGAGTTTGTGTTCAACTACAGATGCATGGCAGGAGGCATCTTTACATGCATCATGGACAGGGAATTGGCTTGCATGCACAACAGCGGAAGAAGCAGTGGTATCACCCGCAGACATTGTTCATGGAGCCTGGTGTTCTGCCAACAAAGTCGGGTGCTTTGCTGCCATGTTTGCTGGTGGTGCTTAGGCTGGTAGTTTTGCTACCCCTACTGATGTGGGCATGGCCGGTGGTACAAATGGCCTTTTTGTGGTTATCGGAAGAGTCTTTAAAAAACAACCAAACTGTTATGGGGACATTTAGTGTCTCACACACCACCTCCTCACCTCAAACCCTGTCTTTCAGTGTTCCCCAAGGCTCAGTTCTAGGACCCCTACTCTTCTCCATCTACACCTTCGGTCTGGGACAGCTCCTGTAATGGCACGGGTTGCAATTAGGGTTGAGCGACCTTTACTTTTATAGGATCGGGTCGGGTTTCACGAAACCCGACTTTTTCAAAAGTCGGGTCGAGTGAAATCGGCCAATCCTATAAAAAAGTCGGGGTCGGCCGAAACTCGAAACCCAATGCAGTGCATTGGGTTTCCAATGGTTCCCAGGGTCTGAAGGAGCGGAAACTCTCCTTCAGGCCCTGGGAACCATATTTAAGTGTAAAATAAAGAATTAAAATAAAAAATATCGCTATACTTACCCTCTGACGGGCCCTGGTACTAACCGGGAACCTTCCTTCCTTAGAATCAGCCTTCCATGACCTTGCGGTGATGTCACGGTGACGTCGCGGCTTGTGATTGGTCCGAGGCCGCCCATGTGACCGCTCGCGCGAGCGGTCACATGGGTGGCCGCGGACCAATCACAAGCCGCGACGTCACCGTGACGTCACCGAAGGTCCTTGAAGGGCTGATTCTTAGGAAGGAAGGCTGCCGGAAAGAAGCAGGGCATGTCCGAGGGTGAGTATATACCTAATAGGAATATACTCACCCTCGGCTTCTTTCCGGCAGCCTTCCTTCCTAAGAATCAGCCCTTCAAGGACCTTCGGTGACGTCACGGTGACGTCGCGGCTTGTGATTGGTCGCGCGAGCGGTCACATGGGTGGCCGCGGACCAATCACAAGCCGCGATGTCACCGTGACGTCACCGCAAGGTCATGGAAGGCTGATTCTAAGGAAGGAAGGTTCCCACTTAGTACCAGGGCCCGTCAGAGTGTAAGTATGGCGATATTTTTTATTTTAATTCTTTATTTTACACTTAAATCTGAATTCCGAAACCAATTCCCGATATCTTAAACATATCGGGAATCGGTATCGGAATTCCGATTCCAGATTCAGAAGATCGCCGACTTCATGGCCGACCCCACACAGGGGTCGGGTCGGGTTTCATGAAACCCGACTTTGCCAAAAGTCGGCGACTTCTGAAAATTGCCGACCCGTTTCGCTCAACCCTAGTTGCAATATCATCAGTATGCCGATGACGCAAAGATCTACCTATGTGTACCTGACATCACTTCCTTACTGACCAAAATTACATGTCTTCCCACTATTTCATCCTTCTTGTCTGCTTGCTTTCAGAATGGAATACATCATCTTTCAACCATCTCACGCTAAATAGACATGAGAGCTGTGGATGCATCATTCGGTACCACTTTTGTAAGAGGGAAAGTTTGCCAAAGAGAAAATGATTTTCCAGACATGCACAGCCTTTTATGCACATTTCTTGCATTTTTTGCATATCTTGTAAAGAGGAAAACTGGTGTTTCCCAGGGTCATGGTTATCTACGTTTAGTGGCATTCCTTTAACAGTGTTCATTACACTAGAACAAATAATTTTTGACTGTGACATTTGGATATTATTGGTATTATGTATGGGTGAAGATGAAGAAGCTTGGGCCACGGTTATTTTTATAGTTACGGACGGTGCACTCCTCTTTAAACTTAGTATTTCACAAACATCCATCAGTTTGTTTGGTTTTACTCCAACTCTGATCTGCTTTTTCAGATTCAGCTTGTCACAAACATGTTGCACTTTGCCCTTTAGACAGACATGTGCGTCTTTGGCATCATATTTTTGACGGGCATTTTTTAGGCCGAGTCTCACACGCGCATCTATTACACCGATCTTCACACACATTCTGCTAATTGGTGGTGTTGTGGATAAACGACTAATCATTGTAGGCTGTATCCTGGATCTCATACCTTCCATAGCCCCCACTGTTAGTAATCATGTACATTCCCATTCCTGTCAGCACTATGGCCCTTTTCCTGATCACTTCATCCAACGACTCGTCCGCCATATTTTTACTAAAGACCTGCATCTTCCCAGCAGCAACTGTGTAGGAAACCACTTTACAGTTTTGCAAGGTGTTTATGATGCCCGTAAACAATTTAAAAAAAAAATACCACCCCGTGGGGAAATGTTTCTCAGCCCATACACTTAGTGTATGGGCATTTCAAGTTTAGGAGACCAGCTCCTTTAAATTGTGACTTTTTTTAATGAGGCTTCCTTCATGTCTCATCATCCACCACCACTAGATCACCATGGTGAACGTGTTCTGTGCTTCTACAGCCTGTCCAATTTGTGGCAAGGGTGTCTATGATCCCCATAAAATATTTTTTAAAAATGTAGCCCCCCATGGGGAAATGTTTTTCAGCCCGTGCACTTAGTGTAATGACATTACAAGTCTAGGAGACCCGCTCCTTTGTAATGGGACATTTTTTTATGAGGCCCTCCTCCATGTTTCTTCCAAAGGGGGATTGGGGTGCGTGCAAATTTGGGTCTAGGTGGCCCTTGCATTCAATGCATAAGGAAACTGTATGGCAGGACCAACTGAAGACTGTGAAGTGGGTTTTCCTGTGGCCATCCAGTACCTGGGTTCAAAGGCCTATTGGGGTTCATATGACTTGATAGCATGGCAGGCCTTGCATTCAATGGAAGAATTTTTCAGGAGGCCCTTCAGTACCTCTTGAGAAAGGGGTATTGGGGTGCATTTTAATTCTTGGCAGCCCAGCCACTCACTGCATAGGCAATAACAGCATAGGAGACCAACTGTTTAATAATAGCCCTTTAAGAATAATAATGTCCCCTGATGCCCCTCTAAAAATAGTCTTTAACACCTAATCCAAGTACATATCGAACACCAAGCCTATTCCCCCTTCCACAACGACCTCGCTTTTTCCCACTCATGTTGTAAGTAGCCTTCTCCTCTTGTAACCTGCTGTTTCACAATCTTAGGCCCACAGGTGTCAGTCACCTGTCACTAAATGAACAATCGCTGTTTAATTTATTTGACAGTGTGCCTGAACAACACTGTTATGCCTAATGATTTTTAAGTTTAAATCTGGCCATCTGATTTGGCACTGAAGCACAGTTTTATCACAAAAGATTAGGAGTAGATAATTGGGCCTCGTGGCTGCACCACAAAATTAGGCCTAATGATTTTTAGGTGGAAATCTGGCCTTCTGATTTGTCACTGAAACACAGTTTTAGCACAAACGATTTGGAGTAGTTAATTGGGCCTTGTGGCTGCACAACAATATTAGGCCTAATGATTTTTAAGTGGAAATCTGGCCCTCAGATTTGCCACTGAAACTAAGTTTTATCACAAGCGATTTGGAGTATATGATTGGGCTTAGTGGCTGTGCCACTTCATTAGCCCTAAAGATTTTTAAGTGGAAATCTGGCCATCTGATTTGTCACTGAAACACAGTTTTAGCACAAACAATTTGGAGTTGATAATTGGGCCTCATAGCTGCTCCACTATTTTAGGCCTAATTATTTTTAAGTGGAAATCTGGCCCTCAGATTTGCCACTGAAACAAAGTTTTATCACAAGCGATTTACAGTATATGATTGGGCTTAGTGGCTGTGCCACTATATTAGCCCTAATGATTTTTAAGTGGAAATCTGGCCTTCAGATTTGCTGCTGAAACAACGTTTTATCACAAACGATTTGGAGTAGATAACTAGGACTTGAGACTGCACCACTATATTAGGCCTAATAATTTTTAAGTGAAAATCTGGCCTTCTGATTTGTCTCTGAAATACAGTTTTATCACAAGTGATTGGGAGTAGCTAATCGGGCCTTGTGGCTGCACCACAATATTAGGCCTAACGATTTTTAAGTGGAAATCTGGCCATCTGATTTGCCACTGAAACACAGTTTTAGCAAATAAGATTTGGAGTGGGTATTTGGACCTTGTGGCTGCACCACTAGATTAGGCCAAATGATTTTAAGAGGAAATCTGGCCTTCTGATTTGCCACTGAAACATAGTTTTAGCAAATAAGATTTGGAGTAGGTATTTGGGCCTTGTGGCTGCACCACTATATTAGGCCAAACAATTTTAAGTGGAAATCTGGCTTTCTGATTTGCCACTGAAACATAGTTTTACCACAAATGATTTGGAGTAGATGATTGGGCCTAGTGGCTGCTCCACTATATGAGGCCTAACGATTTTTAAGTGTAAATCTGGGCTACTGATTTGCCACTGACACACAGTTTTAGCATAAACAATCTGGAGTAGAAAATGGGGCTTAAGGAGACTGCCACACAGTTTTTGCACAATCTAACTCGATGCTGGAAGATCGATTTCACACAAGTCACATCTATCATGCAGGAGCAACCTCTTTTCACTGTGACACTGAGCAGATGGTGCCAGCAAAGCAACATGTCCTCTTTTTATATGGCTAGGGACATGTGACTTCGGCAGCCAATCACAGAAGGCCTAACGATTTTTAAGTGGAAATCTGGCCTTTTGACTTGCTACTGAAACACAGTTTTAGCACAAACAGTTTGGAGTAGAAAATCGGGCTTCCAGAGACTACCACACAGTTTTTGCATCTACTTCGATGCTTGAAGAACATTTTACACAGGACAGGATCCTATCTATCTAGCTGACAAGTTCGCTTTCAGCACCAACACTAGTGCAGGAGAGACCTCTCTGCACTGTGACACTGAGACAATGGCACCAGCAAAACAAGATGTCCTCTTTTAATATGGCCAGGGACATGTGACTTCGGCAGCCAATCACAGAAGACCTTGTGCCATGAGGTTGTGTATGGTTTCTGTGCCCTGATTAGTCGCCGGTATCAACACACATAAAGTTAAGGGAAGAAAAAAAAATTATGTGCGTTGCTCTGGTAACCTTTCCACACCCCTCCCCCTCATAAAACATGTCCCCCTTGTCTCCCACTCATTATACAGCATCACTACTGTAGCCAAAGTCATAACAAAAGCATTAGTGAAAATGCGATGATTTACCAATCTGTGACCGAATTTTGCCAACTTTGAGTAAAAATGCTCGTGAAAGTGAAAACGAATCCGAATGGGACACGTTTGTGCTGAATTTGAAGTTGGTGAACATTTTCCGATAATGTTCGCTCATCTCTATTTTGAACCAGCGGGGCTTCAGTTGCCTTTCACCTTCTCTGCCATCTAGCTGGTTGCTCGTGTTACCATAGCAGAAAGGAGTAAAGTAAAATATTTAAAAATAAATTGAAATTGTAAAAACATAAAAATTATTAAATCACATTCATTGACAATTAAGAAGATAAAATATACAATAACCATATTTGGTATCACTAGTTCCATAAAAATCCAAACTATCAAAACATAAAATTATCATACCTTTGCGATATAAAAAAAGCTAAAACACTAAATTTGTAAAAACACTAACCTCCTTGAAAAAATATAATAAAAGGTTTTTATGGAGCAATTTTATAACCAATAAAAAGTGCAGCTTGACCCCTCAAAAAAGGTCTCAAACAGCTCTAACAATGATAAAATAAATTTCATAAATTTAGTATTGACAATCACAAGCAAATGCAAAATCATGTTACCTGTTCATTTACACTACACAGTCCTGTAAAAAGTAAAGAAAAAGAAAACAGAATTAAGTTTTTCTCCCCATTTTACAACACATGGAATGTTTTAGAAAAACATTTCAAAGAAACTTCACAGCAGCTTATAGACTTCAGTTGACATCTACCATTATTTAAAAAAATATACATTTTTAGAGCACCATTGATTCCATTGTGTTGTAGATGAAAAGGGGATACATACAAAACAAATATAAAATCTGTACACCTCCTGTTTACTTCAGCTGGTGATGGGACCACCTAAGCTGCAATGGTATGCAATATGTCAAAAATTTGGAGTCACTGCACTTACTTTTACCTTAGGGCTCACTTTTTCCATAAATTTTCACGACCTAATTTTCTGCCCATAAAAAAGTATTTTCAACGCACCGGAAAAGCGGTCCATGACTTAGTGTGCCCAAACTATCATTATTGTTGAAGTGTACACCTCAAACCTTTCTCTCTCCTTTTAGATACTTGCTATTACCAGCTAAACTTTTCTTTTGAAAACAAGTAATTCCATTATTCAAATATTCTCATGCCATAAACTTGTGGTCATACTCCACACTCTTAGGGTATGTGCACACTTTGCGGATTCTTCTGCGGATTTTTCCGCTGCGGATTTGGAAAATCTGCAGTGCAAAACCGCAGCGGTTTTCACTGCTGATTTTCCTGCGGTTTCTTCTGCGGATCCCTCTGCGGGTTTTCAACAGCACTTTCCTATTGGTGCATGTTGAAAACCGCTGCGGAATCCGCAGAAAGAAGTGACATGCTCCTTCTTTTTTTCCGCAGCGGTTCCGCAATGAATTTTCCCCATCGTGGGCACAGCGGTTTTTGTTTTCCATAGGGTCAAATCCACTGCGGATCCGCAGCAAAAACCGCAAAGTGTGCACGAGCCCTATCTTTATGTTTTGTTTGTACAATATCAATTTTAGCTGACAATGTAAACCCACCCGTGATAGGAAACATGCATAATGGCCTAAAAATTACCTTATACAGGTCCTTCTCAAAAAATTAGCATATAGTGTTAAATTTCATTATTTACCATAATGTAATGATTACAATTAAACTTTCATATATTATAGATTCATTATCCACCAACTGAAATTTGTCAGGTCTTTTATTGTTTTAATACTGATGATTTTGGCATACAACTCCTGATAACCCAAAAAACCTGTCTCAATAAATTAGCATATCAAGAAAAGGTTCTCTAAACGACCTATTACCCTAATCTTCTGAATCAACTAATTAACTCTAAACACATGCAAAAGATACCTGAGGCTTTTAAAAACTCCCTGCCTGGTTCATTACTCAAAACCCCCATCATGGGTAAGACTAGCGACCTGACAGATGTCAAGAAGGCCATCATTGACACCCTCAAGCAAGAGGGTAAGACCCAGAAAGAAATTTCTCAACAAATAGGCTGTTCCCAGAGTGCTGTATCAAGGCACCTCAATGGTAAGTCTGTTGGAAGGAAACAATGTGGCAGAAAACGCTGTACAACGAGAAGAGGTGACCGGACCCTGAGGAAGATTGCTGAGGAAGCAGTGGACTGAGTCTGGTGTGGAAACATCCAGAGCCACCGTGCACAGGCGTGTGCAGGAAATGGGCTACAGGTGCCGCATTCCCCAGGTAAAGCCACTTTTGAACCATAAACAGCGGCAGAAGCGCCTGACCTGGGCTACAGAGAAGCAGCACTGGACTGTTGCTAAGTGGTCCCAAGTACTTTTTTCTGATGAAAGCAAATTTTGCATGTCATTCGGAAATCAAGGTGCCAGAGTCTGGAGGAAGACTGGGGAGAAGGAAATGCCAAAATGCCTGAAGTCCAGTGTCAAGTACCCACAGTCAGTGATGGTGTGGGGTGCCATGTCAGCTGCTGGTGTTGGTCCACTGTGTTTCATCAAGGGCAGGGTCAATGCAGCTAGCTATCAGGAGATTTTGGAGCACTTCATGCTTCCATCGGCTGAAATGCTTTATGGAGATGAAGATTTCATTTTTCAGCACGACCTGGCACCTGCTCACAGTGCCAAAACCACTGGTAAATGGTTTACTGTCCATGGTATTACTGTGCTCAATTGGCCTGCCAACTCTCCTGACCTGAACCCCATAGAGAATCTGTGGGATATTGTGAAGAGAAAGTTGAGAGACGCAAGACCCAACACGCTGGATGAGCTTAAGGCCGCTATTGAAGCATCCTGGGCCTCCATAACATCTCAGCAGTGTTACAGGCTGATTGCCTCCATGCCACGCCGCATTGAAGCAGTCATTTCTGCCAAAGGATTCCCGACCAAGTATTGAGTGCATAACTGAACATTATTATTTGTTGGTTTTTTGGTTTGTTATTAAAAAACACTTTTATTTGATTGGACGGGTGAAATATGCTAATTTATTGAGACAGGTTTTTTGGGTTATCAGGAGTTGTATGCCAAAATCATCAGTATTAAAACAATAAAAGACCTGACAAATTTCAGTTGGTGGATAATGAATCTATAATATATGAAAGTTTAATTGTAATCATTACATTATGGTAAATAATGAAATTTAACACTATATGCTAATTTTTTGAGAAGGACCTGTATATATATTTATGTATATAATAGTGATTATGAGGAACTTACAAGTTACATATTAGTTCATTTTAAACATACAAGTCTGTTTCCCATTGAATATAATACCTAGACATGAATATTTTATATCAGATCCAACTGTTCAATAGCTTCATTTTTGTATATAATAGGAAATTTGTGCATATGTATGTAGCTAGATTAAAATAACATTTAAAGTAGCTTTAAACTAAGAATCTTATGAATGGTCCATATGTTTTTATATGCCCTAACCCTACACCTTTTAAGTTAAAACTTAAATTGTACTTGCTAACCCTTTAGTGCAGGAATATACAATGTTGTATAATTAATCTATAAGGTGCAAGGTAAATATTAGGGTTCCTTCAGACCTCACTTTTTTTTTGTAATAAAAAAGCAGAGGCAAATCTAAGGTTTCCGGCCCAGGGTCAAAAATTCAGTTTGGCGCCTCTCCTATATACAGATTGAGTAGTCGTCATGTGACCATTCCTATGAGATTTGCATACTTTCTTTCTGTCCGTGCTGTCGAGCTACTTTTCCTAATTCTCTCAATGTTCAGTGAAATACTACAGCTCTTGTCTTATAGAGAGAAGCAGGAAGAGAAGCTAGTCAACACATGAGCGTAAATATCGTAGATATGTAATTGCATACAAGTGGTCATGTGATGACCGCTGGAACTGGAAAGTATAACCTAATCCGGACAGTGAGTATAATACACACTGTTATGAATGTGTGGTAGCTGTTTTTGTTCTGACCCAGTGTCAGCTGACAGATCACCAGTGAGTCCTAATTGTGGATTTACGCCCTTAGTTGACAAGCGCTTGGAGACAAAAGACACCTCACACGTATCCCGTGAGCAAGTCACTTTTATCTGATATATAAAAAGCCAAAGCAATGTTTTATACCATTTACATCCAATGCATTTCAATGTAACTCATGTAGCCCCCACCAGCACCCAGGGTCATATTCTATTTACCATAGCTCAGAACATATTGTAACTGACTATTGAGAACATACATGATAAGAAGTGTAGTCTCCTTGGAGAGGAGACCATCAGACTACTGAGTCAACAGATTCTAATAATTCTAACACTTAAAGGTAAAAGGCACTTAAAGGCAAGGCAGTTAAAGGCAAACTATTAACCCTTCTATAACAAATGCGCATTCTGCACTGCTTAATTTTATACTTAGAGATTGTCCAGGTTTGTGAAGAAAGTCTTCAGTCATTCTTTGTGATTCCAGACTTCTGAATTCTCACAGCACATGCACTACACACTGTCAAGATTCTCCCATGCCAGTGGTAAGAGTAGGCAGTCATGTGACATAAAGTATATGATATGCATACTTCCATACACATTCCGACTAGACATGCTGAACCTCATTAAATACAAGTGAATCGAGGTAAGTGAGGCAGCGTATGGCTAGTCGGCACGTGACCACATGTATGCAATTCACATACATGTGGTTATGTGACCTCCCGCTCTCACCGTCAGCACCAGAGAATATTGAAAGCATGCACTGCATGTACTTAGGATTCAGAAGTCTGCAATCACTGCAGACTTTCAGCACAAACCTGGATAACCCCTTTAGTGCTTCTAACAAATACAAATGTAGTAGCCCTTAATTTGTCAGACGGCATAATACTTTATTAACATGGCCATGCATCACGTTATCTTACAAGTTATGAATTGTTAAATGTGTACAGGATCAGAACCAAGATCAGCACAGGAATACATCACCAGAACCACTATCAATACAGAAATACATTATCAGAACTAGCAGTACAGCAATACATCACTAGCACCCCCATCAATATAGGAATACATCACCAGGACCATAATAAGTAATAATAATCATTTTTATTTCTATAGCGCCTACATATTCTGCAGCACTTTAAAATTCAGAGGGGACTTGTTCAAACAATAAAGATATAACAGAGTAACTCATAATTCAACAGATACCAAAAGGAGTGAGAGCCATGCTCACAAGCTTACAATGAGGAAAAAGGGAGACACAAAAGAGAAATGGTAAAAAGTGCTTGTCATATATGATCCAGCCATAAATATAATAAATAGGGTATTCAGATAACGTTGCATGAGCCAGTTAACAGCCAGTATCTGTACAAGTACAGAGTGCTATTAAGTGCATCTTCTGTAAACAGATGCTACGAGGGACCAGATTTGATGGAAAATTTTGTAAGGGCGAAACATGAATAGTTACATAAGTGAGGTGAGACAATAGGCCAATCTAAAGAAGTGCGTTTTTAGGGCACACATAAACTATGGATACTGGGAGTTAATCAAATTGTCCTGGGTAGTAGTATAAGCTGACCACCCTAATTCTATAACAAAAAACTAGGAAAACTTATCGACTCGTGTATAAGCCTAGGGTGGAAAATGCAGCAGCTACCGGTAAAAGTCAAAAATAAAAATAAATACCAATAAAAGTTAAATTAATTGAGACATCAGTAGGTTAAGTGTTTTTGAATATCCATATTGAATCAGGAGCCCCATATAATGCTCCATACTGTTCACTATGGCCCCATAAGGTGCTCCATACAAAATAGGCCCCATATAATGCTCCAAACAGTTCATTATTGCCCCATAAGATGCTCCATACAAAATAGGCCCCATATAATGCTCCATACAGTTCTTTATGGCCCCATAAGATGCCCCATATAATGCTGCATTCAGCTCTTTATGGCCCCATAGATGCCCCATATAATGCTCCATGCAGTTCTTTATGGCCCCATAAATGCCCCATATAATGCTCCATGCAGTTCTTTATGGCCCCATAGATGCTCCATATAATGCTCCATGCAGTTCTTTATGGCCCCATAGATGCCCCATATAATGATCCATGCAGTTATGTCCCCATAGATGCCCCATATAATGCTCCATGCAGTTATGTCCCCATAGATGCTCCATATAATGCTCCATGCAGTTCTTTATGGCCCCATAGATGCCCCATATAATGCTCCATGCAGTTATGGCCCCATAGATGCCCCATATAATGCTCCATGCAGTTCTTTATGGCCCCATAGATGCTCCATATAGCATTGTGCCACATGTAATGCTGCTGCTGCTGCACTAAAAAAAATGACATACTCACCTCTCGTCGCTGCCCGCTACTCCCCAGCATCCCGTCTTTCCTCACTGACTGTTCAGGCAGAGGGCGGTGCGCACACTAATACATCATCGCGCCCTCTGACCTGAACAGTCACTGCAGAGGACATGGTAGACGAGGTGGCGGTGGAACGTGGAAAGGTGAATATGACATACTCACCTGCTCCTGGTGCTCCTGGCGCGGTCCCTGCATGTCCCACGTCTCCGGGAGTGGCAGCTTCTTCCTGTAGTGAGCGGTCACGTGGCACCGCTCATTACAGTAATTAAAATGCGGCTCCACCCCTATGAGAGTGGAGTCCATATTCATAACTTTAATGAGTGGTACCAGTGACCGCTAAACAGGGGAAGAAGCTGCCACTCCCGGAGACCATGGGACATGCGGGGACCGCGCCAGGAGCGCTGGGAGCAGGTGAGTATTTGACAAGCGTCGCTCCCCCTCACCCACCGACCCCCCCCCCGCCTTCCATGACTCGAGTATAAGCTGAGAGGGGCACTTTCAGCCCATTTTTTTGGGCTGAAAATCTCACATCCACGGTTCGTCTCTACAAACTTCCATCTTATCCAGTCTTCTGCAGCAAATCAGCCTTTAAAAATAACAGCATGACTATAATTCTACTAAATAAAAATATCTGCCATACATTGTGCCCCTGAATAAATGAATGACCCTCATTGTCCTCCCTGCACAAAATATGAATCATCCTCTGTCCCTCTTATGGTACGCGGCCTCCAAACTGTTCTAACTTTTTTATACTGAGCCCCTCTTCACACTGTCTCCTCATACTGTGACCCTCCTATAATTCCCAGTCTTTATACTGTGCCCCCTCTTCACATTCCCCTGCATACTGTCCCCTCTATATTGTGATCTCATGCTTCTACCTCTCTATACTGCCCCCACACACTGCCCAGTCTCCATACTGTGCTACTGTTGTTGTGAATTTGCTTTTTGGCTCCCTCTAGTGGTTACTAGTGATTTGACTCTGGGTATGTCAGTCATCCCTTGTATGCTCACCTGGGCCGTTAGTTCAGGGGTGTTGCTATATAAGCTCCCTGGACCTTCAGTTCAATGCCTGGCAACGTTGTAATCAGAGCTAATCTGTAGTGCTCTTGTCTACTGATCCTGGTTCCTGCTAGATTAAGCTAAGTCTGCTTTCTTGCTTTTTGCTATTTGTTTTTGTTTGCATTTTTGTCCAGCTTGTACTTAATCTGTATCCTAACCTTGCTGGAAGCTCTAGGGAGGCTGGAGTTCTCCCCCCGGGCCGTTAGACGGTTCGGGGGTTCTTGAATTTCCAGTGTGGAATTTTGATAGGGTTTTCGTTGACCATATAAGTTATCTTACTACATTCTGCTATTAGTAAGTGGGCCTCTCTTTGCTAAACCTAGTTCATCTCTGTGTTTGTCATTTCCTCTTACCTCACCGTTATTATTTGTGGGGGGCTTGTATCCAACTTTTGGGGTCTATTATCTGGAGGCAAGAGAGGTCTTTGTTTTCCTCTTCTAGGGGTAGTTAGTCCTCCGGCTGGCGCGAGACATCTAGCGACCAACGTAGGCATGTTCCCCGGCTACTTCTAGTGTTGGCGTTAGGAGTAGATATATGGTCAACCCAGTTACCACTGCCCTATGAGCTGGATTTTTGTACTTCGCAGACTTACTTGTTCCTCTGAGACCCTCGCCATTGGGGTCATAACAGTTTGCCAGGCCAGTATTAAATGTTAAATGCATTGCAGAAGCGGGATTATAAGAAAGAAAATTCTGAGTTTTTTTTTTTCTTTTTCTCATTTTTTTTTTTTCTTTTCCCCTTTACCTCTGAGTGGCTTGTGTTTGCTGCAGACATGAATGTCCAGACCTTGATTACAGGTGTGGACCAGCTTACTGCTCGTGTGCAGGGCATACAAGATTATGTTACCAGAAATCCTATGTCAGAACCTAAGATACCGATTCCTGAACTGTTTTCCGGAGACCGATTTAAATTTAGAAATTTCAGGAATAATTGTAAATTGTTTTTGTCCCTGAGACCCTGTTCATCTGGAGACTCCGCTCAGCAAGTGAACATTGTTATTTCTTTTTTACGGGGTGACCCTCAGGATTGGGCCTTCTCGCTGGCGCCAGGAGATCCGGCATTGGCTGATATTGATGCGTTTTTTCTGGCGCTCGGTTTGCTTTATGAGGAACCCAATCTTGAGATTCAGGCAGAAAAAGCCTTGCTGGCTATGTCTCAGGGCCAGGACGAGGCTGAAGTGTATTGCCAAAAATTTCGGAAATGGTCCGTGCTGACCCAGTGGAACGAGTGTGCATTGGCTGCAAATTTCAGAAATGGTCTTTCTGAAGCCATTAAGAATGTGATGGTGGGTTTTCCCATTCCCACAGGTCTGAATGATTCCATGGCCCTGGCAATTCAAATCGACCGGCGGTTGCGGGAGCGCAAAACCGCAAATTCCCTCATGGTGTTGTCTGAACAGGCACCTGATTTAATGCAATGTGATAGAATCCTGACTAGAAATGAGCGGAAAATTCATAGACGCCAGAATGGCTTGTGTTACTACTGTGGTGATTCTACACATGTTATCTCAGCATGCTCTAAACGTCTTACTAGGGTTGTTAGTCCTGTCGCCATTGGTAATTTGCAACCTAAATTTATTCTATCTGTAACTTTGATTTGCTCACTGTCATCGTATCCTGTCATGGCGTTTGTAGACTCAGGTGCTGCCCTGAGTCTGATGGATCTGTCATTTGCCAAGCGCTGCGGTTTTGTTCTGGAGCCATTAGAAAATCCTATCCCTCTTAGGGGTATTGATGCTACGCCTTTGGCAAAAAATAAACCGCAGTTTTGGACACAGGTTACCATGTGCATGACTCCCGAACATCGGGAGGTGATACGTTTTCTTGTTCTGCATAAGATGCATGATTTGGTTGTTTTGGGTTTACCATGGTTACAGACCCATAATCCAGTCTTGGACTGGAAGGCAATGTCAGTGTCAAGTTGGGGCTGCCATGGAATTCATGGAGATTCCCTGCCCTTGTCTATTGCTTCTTCTACGCCTTCGGAAGTTCCGGCGTATTTGTCGGATTATCAGGATGTCTTCAGCGAGTCTAAGTCCAGTGCACTGCCTCCTCATAGGGAATATGACTGTGCTATAGAATTGATTCCTGGCAGTAAGTTTTCTAAGGGGAGACTGTTTAATTTGTCGGTACCTGAACATACCGCGATGCGTTCATATATCAAGGAGTCTCTTGAGAAGGGGCATATCCGTCCTTCTTCTTCCCCTCTTGGTGCGGGATTCTTTTTTGTGGCCAAAAAGGACGGATCTTTGAGGCCTTGTATTGACTATCGGCTTTTAAACAAGATCACTGTCAAATTTCAGTATCCTTTGCCGCTGTTGTCAGACTTGTTTGCCCGGATTAAAGGTGCCAAGTGGTTCACCAAGATAGACCTTCGTGGTGCGTACAACCTTGTGCGCATTAAGCAAGGCGATGAATGGAAAACCGCATTCAATACGCCCGAAGGTCATTTTGAGTACTTGGTGATGCCATTTGGGCTCTATAATGCACCTTCAGTTTTTCAGTCCTTCATGCATGACATTTTCCGGAAGTATCTGGATAAATTTTTGATTGTTTATCTGGATGATATTCTGGTTTTTTCTGATGATTGGGACTCGCATGTGGAGCAGGTCAGGATGGTTTTTAAGATTTTGCGTGAAAATTCTTTGTTTGTTAAAGGCTCAAAGTGTCTCTTTGGTGTACAGAGGGTTCCCTTTTTGGGGTTCATTTTTTCCCCTTCTGCTGTGGAGATGGACCCAGTCAAGGTCCGAGCTATTCATGATTGGACTCAACCCTCGTCAGTTAAGAGTCTTCAGAAGTTCTTGGGTTTTGCTAACTTCTACCGTCGTTTTATCGCAAATTTTTCTAGCGTTGTTAAACCATTGATATATGACCAAGAAAGGCTCTGATGTAGCTAACTGGGCTCCTGCTGCCGTGGAGGCTTTCCAGGAGTTGAAACGCCGGTTTACTTTGGCGCCTGTTTTGTGCCAACCTGACACCTCACTTCCCTTTCAGGTGGAGGTGGATGCTTCGGAGATTGGGGCAGGGGCCGTTTTGTCGCAGAGAGGCCCTGGTTGCTCTACTATGAGACCTTGTGCCTTTTTCTCCAGGAAGTTTTCGCCAGCAGAGCGAAATTATGATGTGGGCAATCGGGAGTTGTTGGCCATGAAGTGGGCATTTGAGGAGTGGCGTCATTGGCTCGAGGGTGCTAAGCATCGTGTGGTGGTCTTGACTGATCACAAAAATCTGATGTATCTCGAGTCTGCTAAACGCCTGAATCCTAGACAGGCCCGCTGGTCATTGTTTTTCTCCCGTTTTGACTTTGTGGTCTCGTATTTACCAGGTTCTAAGAATGTGAAGGCCGATGCTCTGTCTAGGAGCTTTGTGCCTGATGCTCCTGGAGTCGCTGAACCTGTGGGTATTCTTAAGGAAGGAGTTATCTTGTCAGCTATTTCTCCTGATCTGCGGCGTGTGTTGCAGAGATTTCAGGCTGGTAGGCCTGACTCTTGTCCATCTGACAGATTGTTTGTGCCTGCTAAATGGACCAGCAGAGTCATTTCCGAGGTTCATTCCTCAGTGTTGGCAGGGCACCCGGGAATTTTTGGCACCAGAGATCTGGTGGCCAGGTCCTTTTGGTGGCCTTCCTTGTCAAGGGATGTGCGGTCATTTGTGCAGTCCTGTGGAACTTGTGCTCGAGCTAAGCCTTGCTGTTCTCGTGCCAGCGGGTTGCTCTTGCCCTTGCCTGTCCCGAAGAGACCTTGGACACACATCTCTATGGATTTCATTTCTGATCTTCCGGTGTCTCAGGGCATGTCTGTCATCTGGGTGATATGTGATCGTTTCTCCAAGATGGTCCATTTGGTTCCTTTGCCTAAGCTGCCCTCCTCTTCTGATCTGGTTCCTGTGTTCTTCCAGAACGTGGTTCGTTTGCACGGCATTCCTGAGAATATTGTGTCGGACAGAGGATCCCAGTTTGTTTCCAGGTTCTGGCGATCCTTTTGTGGTAGGATGGGCATTGATTTGTCGTTTTCGTCCGCTTTTCATCCCCAGACTAACGGACAAACGGAGCGAACTAATCAGACTCTGGAGGCTTATTTGAGGTGTTTTGTCTCTTCTGATCAGGATGATTGGGTGACCTTCTTGCCGTTGGCTGAATTTGCCCTTAATAATCGGGCTAGTTCCGCCACCTTGGTTTTGCCATTTTTCTGCAACTCTGGTTTCCATCCTCGTTTTTCCTCGGGACATGTGGAGCCTTCTGACTGTCCTGGGGTAGATTCCGTGGTGGATAGGTTGCAGCAGATCTGGAATCATGTGGTGGACAACTTGAAGTTGTCACAGGAGAAGGCTCAGCGTTTTGCCAACCGCTGCCGCGGTGTGGGTCCCCGACTTCGCGTTGGGGATTTGGTATGGCTGTCTTCTCGATTTGTTCCTATGAAGGTCTCCTCTCCCAAATTTAAGCCTCGCTTCATTGGTCCTTACAAGATATTGGAAATCCTTAATCCTGTATCCTTTCGCCTGGATCTTCCGGTGTCGTTTGCCATTCACAACGTATTTCATAGGTCCTTGTTGCGGCGGTACGTTGTGCCTGTGGTCCCTTCTGCGGAGCCTCCTGCTCCGGTGTTGGTTGAGGGCGAGTTGGAGTACGTGGTGGAGAAGATCTTAGATTCTCGTCTCTCCAGGCGGAGGCTTCAGTACTTGGTCAAGTGGAAGGGCTATGGTCAGGAGGATAATTCCTGGGTGGTCGCCTCTGATGTGCATGCGGCCGATTTGGTTCGTGCCTTTCACGCCGCTCATCCTGATCGCCCTGGTGGTCTTGGTGAGGGTTCGGTGACCCCTCACTAAGGGGGGGGTACTGTTGTGAATTTGCTTTTTGGCTCCCTCTAGTGGTTACTAGTGATTTGACTCTGGGTATGTCAGTCATCCCTTGTATGCTCACCTGGGCCGTTAGTTCAGGGGTGTTGCTATATAAGCTCCCTGGACCTTCAGTTCAATGCCTGGCAACGTTGTAATCAGAGCTAATCTGTAGTGCTCTTGTCTACTGATCCTGGTTCCTGCTAGATTAAGCTAAGTCTGCTTTCTTGCTTTTTGCTATTTGTTTTTGTTTGCATTTTTGTCCAGCTTGTACTTAATCTGTATCCTAACCTTGCTGGAAGCTCTAGGGAGGCTGGAGTTCTCCCCCCGGGCCGTTAGACGGTTCGGGGGTTCTTGAATTTCCAGTGTGGAATTTTAATAGGGTTTTCGTTGACCATATAAGTTATCTTACTACATTCTGCTATTAGTAAGTGGGCCTCTCTTTGCTAAACCTAGTTCATCTCTGTGTTTGTCATTTCCTCTTACCTCACCGTTATTATTTGTGGGGGGCTTGTATCCAACTTTTGGGGTCTATTATCTGGAGGCAAGAGAGGTCTTTGTTTTCCTCTTCTAGGGGTAGTTAGTCCTCCGGCTGGCGCGAGACATCTAGCGACCAACGTAGGCATGTTCCCCGGCTACTTCTAGTGTTGGCGTTAGGAGTAGATATATGGTCAACCCAGTTACCACTGCCCTATGAGCTGGATTTTTGTACTTCGCAGACTTACTTGTTCCTCTGAGACCCTCGCCATTGGGGTCATAACATACTGTGCCCCATTACTATACCATTACATACATAACCTCCCCATACTGTCTCAACATATATTTAACCAATCCCTTCCCACACTGTCATATATTACCCCCTCTCTCCCCCCCTTGGTCCCCATACTGTCTTACTACAATTTTCTCCCTTCCCATACTATGTCTCCACATATTTCCCCCTCATACTGTCTGGCAACAAATTTCCCCCTCCTCATACTGTCTCCTCACATTCCCCCTTCCACACTATACTGTCCCCTCACAAGATTTCCCATGCCAATTTTCCCATGCCAATAAAACTGTGGTTTCTTCAGCTCTATTGAAGCACTTTACATACCAATGTTCACTCACTATGCGACAAAAGCAATTGTCATCAACAACGTAATCAGATGACCTTATTATTCTACTTACATTGCCCTGACATGGAAGGGCCAGCTATAAAAGCTTCAATTGTATTAAAGGCTGAAAAATGAGAGTATAATTAAATTTAGAGATTTATATTTTCTTTGAGCTGGCAGTCAGTTTGACAACTGGCTTGGAGGATATTCAAATTCCACTCCGAGGGGGTGACAATATGCAGCTTCCTGTGAGACACTTCTGAACATCGAATCAGTTAAACTGATGGCACTCCACTGCTGGCTGTGGCTGGGGAAAATGCCCCTCCATCCTCCAGATACACCAATGGGAAAAGTTACTATTCTAGTGTATGGGGCTGTTCACATGTCCATGTATATTTGAGGACTAGTGTTGAGCATTCCGATACCGCAAGTATCGGGTATCGGCCGATACTTGCGGTATCGGAATTCCGATACTGAGATCTGATACTTACCGCATATCGGATACCGGAATCGGAAGTTCCCATAATTCAAACAGCACAAATTCAGCCAATGAGGAATGATTCCAAGTGTGGGCACATCCTGTTCAGCATGGTGGGCATGTACATGTAACTACTGGCAAGGCTGTGATTGGCTGCTGAAATGATGCCATGATGCACTATATAAAACGCTGCCGCCCTTTCTGGCTCACCCTGCTGTGAATTCAGTTAGGCATAGGACGCTGTGTTCTGACTGAGGGCCAGTTGAGATAGCGATTTGCTTCTTTGTGCTTTTCCCAGGCTAATTTAGCAACCGCTGTGTGTTCACCTTGCTTTTGCCTTGCAGCACTGTTTTCACAGCGATCTGCAAGGTCTGTGTGTGTGTGAGTGCAGCCCACTCTCTAGTCTGTGTGCAGCCATAGCCGGTTGAATTCAGCTCAGGGTGGTTCACTGTCTCATACTGTTCTATCCATTCCATTGTCCTTTTTTGCAAATAGTGCAGCCCGCTGCACATTTTTTCAAATAGTTCCTATTAGTGGCTTTCCACCCGTATCCAGCTAAATTGTGGAAAAACACTACATAGGATAACGTAGAGGAGGTTTTTTGGGCCTTGCAGCGTCGTTTACATCTGCCTGCATGGTCTGCGTGTGAGTGCAGCTCGCCCTGTAGTCTGTGTGCAGCCACAGCCGGTTGTATCCAGCTCAGGGTGCGTCACTGCCTCATAGCATAAAATACATTGTCCTTTTTTGCAAATAGTGCAGCCCGCTGCACATTTTTTCAAATAATTCCTATTAGTGGCTTTCCACTCGTATCCAGCTAAATTGTGGAAAAACACTACATAGGATAACGTAGAGGAGGTTTTTTGGGCCTTGCAGCACCATTTACGGCTGTCTGCACGGTCTGCGTGTGAGTGCAGCTCGCCCTGTAGTCTGTGTGCAGCCACAGCCGGTTGTATCCAGCTCAGGGTGCGTCACTGCCTCATAGCATAAAATACATTGTCCTTTTTTGCAAATAGTGCAGCCCGCTGCACATTTTTTCAAATAATTCCTATTAGTGGCTTTCCACCCGTATCCAGCTAAATTGTGGAAAAACACTACATAGGATAACGTAGAGGAGGTTTTTTGGGCCTTGCAGCGCCATTTATGGCTGTCTGCATGGTCTCCGTGTGAGTGCAGCTTGCCCTGTAGTCTGTGTGCAGCCACAGCCGGTTGTATCCAGCTCAGGGTGCGTCACTGCCTCATAGCGTAAAATACATTGTCCTTTTTTGCAAATAGTGCAGCCCGCTGCACATTTTTTCAAATAAATGCTATTAGTGGCTTTCCACCCGTATCCAGCTAAATTGTGGAAAAACACTACATAGGATAACGTAGAGGAGGTTTTTTGGGCCTTGCAGCGCCGTTTACGGCTGTCTGCACGGTCTCCGTGTGAGTGCAGCTCGCACTGTAGTCAGTTCAGCCCAAAAAAAATGAATAACTAATGAAGTTCACCAAACACCACTTTACAGTTGTGTAGGCCACATTAGCTCATATTAAAGTCTAGTCCACACTTTAGAAAATTAGTGTTTCTTATACCTGTTAGGAGCTGTTCAGGAATAAGCACACTAAGCCGTTAGTACTTTTCTGCTTATCTTTATCAGTCAACCAAGATGAAGAAGGCAGGGAGTAAGGCACATGGGCGTGGGCGTGGAGCAGGGAGAGGACGTGGGGATTCTGTGCCTGCTGCGGGCACCGGTGACTCATCATCACCCAGTTTCAGCAGGGAACAGTCCTTCATGCGCAGCTTTGTCGGAGAGCGCCGTACACCGCTGCTGCGTGAAGACCAAATTGAAGCCGTTGTCGGATGGATGGCAGCTAACACATCGACTTCAATTAGTGCCACATCCTCTCAGGCACAGAGCACTGGAGAGCACCCATCTGTCTTTTCACCACCTGCCAAATTGCCCAGGCAGTCAGAGAGCCCAGGACAGGAGCCATCTCTACTTCTGTTCTCTGAATCTCTTGGCTTGGAAACAGGGGGCAAGCCATGCAGCATTGGAGAAATGGAAGAAGAGGCAGTGTGCAGTGATGCCCAACAGCTTTTTCTCTCTGAGTCTGAAGAGGCGGGTGGGCCAGTGCCTCCGGTCACCACTCCGCGCTGTTCAGACTTCACAACCACAGAGTGGGCCACTATGAAGGACGTCTGCCAGGTTTTGCATCCCTTCGATTATTCCACGCGGATGGCGAGTGCAGATGATGCACTAGTCAGCATGACTGTCCCCCTTATCAGCTTGCTTCAACAAACACTGCAAGCGCTAAGGGATGATGTTGTGGAAGAGGTGGAGGATGAGGACTCACCATTTCCATCAGGTTCTGGACAGTCAGCGCCACGTGGTTCCTCACAAATGCGTAGGCAGGGGACACTTTGTGAGGAGGATGAGGAGGAGTCAATGGTTATTGGGGTTCAGTAACGTCAGCTGCTCCCCAGCTGTGTGTGCGGCAACATGTCATGCGACCGCCACGCTGGCACACTAACAGACATTTACATGCCTCCAGTGCAGGCTTCGGCCTACACTCTGCTCCTCCTGCTGTCCCTGGGCTCCAACACTGCTGGTTGTTGCCCGGAAGTGCTGTTTGCACAGAGCCAAACACCTCGCCAATGTGTTAGTGGGGTTCAGTAACGTCAGCTGCACCCCTGCTGTGTATCCGGCAACGTGTCATGCGACCGCCACGCTGGCACACTAACAGACATTTACATGCCTCCAGTGCAGGCTTCGGCCTGCACTCTGCTCCTCCTGCTGTCCCTGGGCTCCAACACTGCTGGTTGTTGCCCGGAAGTGCTGTTTGCACAGAGCCAAACACCTCGCCAATGTGTTAGTGGGGTTCAGTAACGTCAGCTGCTCCCCTGCTGTGTATCCGGCAACGTGTCATGCGACCGCCACGCTGGCGCACTAACAGACATTTACATGCCTCCAGTGCAGGCTTCGGCCTGCACTCTGCTCCTCCTGCTGTCCCTGGGCTCCAACACTGCTTGTTGTTGCCCGGAAGTGCTGTTTGCACAGAGCCAAACACCTCGCCAATGTGTTAGTGGGGTTCAGTAACGTCAGCTGCTCCCCTGCTGTGTATCCGGCAACGTGTCATGCGACCGCCACGCTGGCACACTAACAGACATTTGCATGCCTCCAGTGCAGGCTTCGGCCTACACTCTGCTCCTCCTGCTGTCCCTGGGCTCCAACACTGCTGGTTGTTGCCCGGAAGTGCTGTTTGCTCAGAGCCAAACACCTCACCAATGTGTTAGTGGGGTTCAGTAACATCAGCTGCTCCCCTGCTGTGTATCCAGCAACGTGTCATGCGACCGCCACGCTGGCACAACAAAAATTTAAGGGAACCTGTCCCCCCCCAGGCGTTTGTTACTGAAAGAGCCACCTTGTGCAGCCGTCATGCTGCACAAGGAAAAGGTAGCTCTTTTAGTTTAGCTCCTTGCACACGCAGAACTTAACACTTATAAAATGTGTCCACTGATACCGTAAAACCATCCTGGAGGTGGGACTTTCCTTCGTAATGTGACGCAGCACAGCGGTCATTCCTACCCCCTTGGTACCGTGCGCCGCCTCCTCAGCGCTGTTTGATTCTGTCCCAGAGCCTGCGCTGTTATGTTGTCCCTTGGCCATGCACACCTAGCACTGCCCGTCTTCTGACATCATTTGGTGTCAGGCTGACTGCGGATGTGCGGCCCGCGCTGGCCGAGATCCCGCCTCGCAGTGTCTTCTGATTTAATCACACTGCAGGCCTGGGATCAATGGGCATGCGCAGTGCATATCTTCACCTCAGGCTCTCACTCATCTCCCTCCGCCTTCTTCAGACTCTGAACCGTCAGCTGATCCCTAATAGCATGCCACGGCCGTGATGCCGCACAGTCTGAAGAAGCCAGAGGGAGGGGAGTGAGAGGCGAGGATATGCACTGTGGCCATGGATCCCAGGCCCGCAGTGGGATTACATTAGACAACACTGCGAGGTGGGATCTCGGGCAGCGTGGCCGCACAGGCGCTGCCAGCCTGACACCTGAATGATGTCAGAAGATGGGCAGCGCTAAGTGTGCCTGGCCAAGGGATAACATAACAGCGCAGGCTCCGGGACAGATTCAAACAACGCTGAGGAGGCGGCGCACGCCACCAAGGGGGTAGGAATGACGGCTGAGCTGCGTCCCATTACGAAGGAAAGTCCCACCTCCGGGATGGTCTCACGGTATCAGGGGACACATTTTATAAGTGTTTAGTTCTGTGTTTGCAAGGAGCATAATTAAAAGAGCCACCTTTTCCTTTTGCATCCTTAGTGCTGCACAAGATGCCTCTTTCAGCTACAAACGCCTTGGGGGGGTTAAAGGATACCTTTCGACTTGCTCCAATCAGGCTTTGGCCTACACTGTGTTCCTCTGCTCCTCCTGCTGTCCCTGGGCTCTAACACCGCCAGTTGGTGCCTGGAAGTGCTGGCTGCACAGTTAACACTTGCTGCCGTGTTATTGGGTTTCAGTAACGTCAGCTGATTCCCAGCTGTGTATCTGGCAAAACAAATCTGCTCCTCCTGCTGTCCCTGGGCTTCAACACCGCCAGTTGCTGCCCAGAAGTGCTGTCTGCACAGTCAACAGTTGCTCCTCTGTTATTGGGGTTCAGTAACACCAGCTGCTCCCCTGCTGTGTTGCGGCAATATCTCCAGCCTGCTCCTCCTACTGTCCCTGGACTCTAACACCACCAGTTGGTGCCCGGAAGTGCTGGCTACGCAGAGAAAAACACCCGTCAATGTGTCAGTGGGGTTCAGTAACGCCAGCTGTTCCCCTGCTGTGTAGCCGGCAATGTGTCCTGCAAACGCCACGCAGACAAAACAGACCTAAAACTGCCGCCAGTGCAGGCTTCGGCCTACACTCTGCTCCCTCTGCTCCTCCTGCTGACCCTGGGCTCTAACAATGCCAGTTGGCACCCAGAAGTGCTGGCTGCACAGAGAAAAAACACCCGCCAATGTGTCAGTGGGGTTCAGCAACACCAGCTGTTCCCCTGCTGTGTAGCCGGCATCGTGTCCTGCAAACGCCACGCAGACACAACAGACCTCCAAATGCCTCCAGTGCAGGCATCGGCCTACACTCTACTCCCCCTGCTGACCCTTTGCTCCAACACCACTAGTTGGGGCTCTAGGAAGACAAGCTTGAATAGGTCCCCATCCTGGTTCCAGTACCGTCAGCTGGTTCCGGGTAGAGCCTTTGGCTTAGGTGCCTCCTTCTGGGTATCCGAGTTCCACCAACGTCAGGTGGTCCTTGGTAGTGCTTTCAGGCATGGGTACCTCCTGCTTAGTAACCGGGTTCCAGTAATGTCAGCTGGTCCTCGGTAGTTCCATTGGCTCTTGGACCTTCAGCTACCCATCCGGGTTCCAGTACCGTCAGCTGGTTCTCGGCAGTGTCTTTTGCTCTTGTACCTTCTGCTCCCCATCCTGGTTCCAGTACCGTCAGCTGGTTCCGGGCAGAGCCTTTGGCTTAGGTGCCTCCTTCTGGGTATCCGAGTTCCACCAACGTCAGGTGGTCCTTGGTAGTGCTTTCAGGCACGGGTACCTCCTGCTTAGTAACCGGGTTCCAGTAATGTCAGCTGGTCCTCGGTAGTTCCATTGGCTCTTGGACCTTCGGCTACCCATCCGGGTTCCAATACCGTCAGCAGGTTCTCGGCAGTGTCTTTTGCTCTTGTACCTTCTGCTCCCCATCCTGGTTCCAGTACCGTCAGCTGGTTCCGGGCAGAGCCTTTGGCTTAGGTGCCTGTTGTGAACTCTGTTTTCGGGCTCCCTCTTGTGGTCACTGGTGGGATGGTGTGACTTTTGCTTTGGGCTCCCCCTGGTGGCTTTGTTTGTTATCCTGCTGGTCTCTGGCTATCAGCTGGTTCGTTATCCTCTGGGAGGTTCCTATATAGCTCTGTTTTACTTCCACTTGTGGCCAGCTGTCTATGTAATCAGTGCTACTCAGATTCCTTCAGACTACCTTGCTCCCAGTCCATCCAGGATAAGCTAAGTTTTGTTTGCTCATTTTGTGATCAGCAGTGTTTGTCATGTTTTCTGTTCCAGCTTGCTAAAATGAAATTCCCTCGCTTGCTGGTTGCTCTAGTGGGCTGAGTTTCTCCCCACACACCGTTAGTTGGTGTGTGGGTTCTTGAATTCTCAGGATGGATATTTTGTAAGGGTTTTTTATTGATCGCATAGACCCCTGCTCTATTTTCTGCTTTCTAGTACTAGTGGGCCTCTTTTGCTGAATCTGATTCATCCCTATGTATGTGCCTTCTTCTTACTTCACCGTTAATATTTGTTGGGGGCTTCTATATCTTTGGGGATTATTTCTCTGGAGGCAAGCGAGGTCTTTCTTTCTCTTTAGGGGCAGCTAGTTCCTCAGGCTGGCTCGAGACGTCTAAGAATTTTTTAGGCACGTTCACCGGCTACCTCTAGTTGTTTTGGATAGGTTCAGATTTGCGATCAGTCCAGTTACCATCTCCCTAGAGCTCGTCCTTAGTTTAGTCACTTGCTGATCTATTTGTGATCCTCCGCCACTAGGGATCATAACAGTACAGCCGGACCGTAAAGTGTTAATTGCATGGCAGAAGCAGGAGAAAAGAAGCCTTGAGAAATGTATTTATTTATTTTTTTTTTGCCGTGTGTCTAGCTGCTGTGGCTAGCTTCTCTCCTCCTCTTAATCTTGGTGTGGCTCTGAGTTCAGCTGCTGACATGGATGTCCAGAGCTTGGCTTCCAGTCTGGATAATCTTGCTGCTAGGGTTCAAAGTATTCAGGATTTTGTTGTTCACGGTCCTATGTCAGAGCCTAGAATACCTATTCCGGAGTTGTTTTCTGGAGATAGATCTAGGTTCCTGAATTTTAGGAACAATTGTAAGTTGTTTCTTTCTTTGAAACCTCGTTCCTCTGGTGATGCCGTTCAGCAAGTTAAGATTATCATTTCCTTTTTGCGTGGTGACCCCCAAGATTGGGCCTTCGCATTGGCGCCAGGGGATCCTGCATTGCTTAGTGTAGATGCGGTTTTTCTAGCCCTTGGATTGCTCTATGAGGAACCTAATCTTGAGAACCAGGCTGAAAAAACGTTATTGGCCCTCTCGCAGGGGCAAGATGAAGCAGAGGTGTACTGCCAGAAATTTCGGAAATGGTCGGTGCTTACTCAGTGGAATGAGTGTGCCCTGGCTGCAAATTTCAGAGAAGGTCTTTCTGAAGCCATTAAGAATCTTATGGTGGGGTTCCCTACGCCTGCAGGTCTGAATGAGTCAATGACTCTGGCCATTCAGATTGATCGGCGTTTGCGGGAGCGCAAACCTGTGCACCATTTGGCGGTGTCTTCTGAACAGACACCTGAATCTATGCAATGTGACAGAATTCTGACCAGAAGTGAACGGCAAAATTATAGACGGCAAAATGGGTTGTGCTTTTACTGTGGTGACTCAGCTCATGTTATCTCAGCATGCTCTAAGCGCAAAAAAAAGGTTGATAAATCTGTCAACATTGGTACTTTACAGCCTAAGTTCATTTTGTCTGTTACCCTGATTTGTTCCCTGTCATTTTACCCGGTTAATGCTTTTGTAGATTCAGGTGCTGCCCTGAGTCTGATGGATTGGTCATTTGCCAGGCGCTGTGGTTTTGATTTGAAGCCTTTAAAATTCCCTATTCCACTAAGGGGAATTGATTCTACACCATTGGCTACGAATAGACCTCAGTACTGGACACAGGTGACCATGTGCATGACTCCTGTTCATCGGGAGGTGATTCGCTTTCTTGTACTGCATAATTTGCATGATGTCGTCGTGTTGGGTCTACCATGGTTGCAGACTCATAATCCAGTCCTGGATTGGAAAGCTATGTCGGTGTCAAGTTGGGGTTGTCAGGGAATTCATGGTGACGCTCCTGTGGTGTCAATTGCTTCGCCCACTCCTTCTGAAGTCCCTACATTTTTGTCAGACTACCAGGATGTATTTGAGGAGCCCAAACTCAATTCTCTACCTCCTCATAGGGCCTGTGATTGTGCTATAAATTTGTTTCCTGGTAGTAAGTTTCCTAAGGGACGACTTTTCAATTTATCTGTGCCGGAGCATGCTGCCATGCGGAGTTATATAAAGGAGTCTTTAGAGAAGGGACATATTCGCCCGTCCTCATCCCCTCTTGGTGCAGGATTCTTTTTTGTGGCTAAAAAGGATGGTTCCCTGAGACCCTGTATTGATTATCGCCTTTTGAATAAAATCACGGTCAAATTTCAGTATCCTTTGCCATTGTTAACTGATTTGTTTGCTCGCATTAGGGGGTCTAGTTGGTTCACCAAGATAGATCTTCGTGGTGCGTATAACCTTGTGCGTATAAAACAGGGTGATGAATGGAAAACTGCATTTAATACGCCGGAAAACCATTTTGAGTACTTGGTGATGCCTTTTGGACTTTCTAATGCTCCTTCAGTCTTTCAGTCCTTTATGCATGACATCTTCCGTGAATATCTGGATAAGTTTATGATTGTGTATCTGGATGATATTCTGGTTTGTTCGGATGATTGGGAGTCTCATGTTAAGCAGGTCAGGATGGTCTTTCAGGTCCTACGTGACAATGCTTTATTTGTGAAGGGCTCAAAATGTCTTTTTGGAGTCCAGAAGATTTCTTTTTTGGGTTTCATTTTTCCTCCTTCTACTATTGAGATGGACCCAGTCAAGGTTCAGGCTATTCATGACTGGACGCAGCCTACATCTGTTAAGAGTCTTCAGAAGTTCTTGGGTTTTGCTAATTTTTACCGTCGCTTCATAGCTAATTTTTCTGGCGTTGTTAAGCCTTTGACGGATTTGACCAAGAAGGGTTCTGATGTGTCTAATTGGTCTTCTGCGGCTGTGGAGGCCTTTCGGGAGCTGAAGCGTCGGTTTTCTTCGGCTCCGGTCTTATGTCTGCCAGATGTCTCACTTCCCTTCCAGGTGGAGGTTGATGCTTCCGAGATTGGAGCGGGGGCTGTTTTGTCGCAGAGAAGCCCCGATGGCTCTGTGATGAAGCCATGTGCTTTCTTTTCAAGAAAGTTTTCGCCTGCCGAGCGGAATTATGATGTCGGTAATCGGGAGCTGTTGGCTATGAAGTGGGCATTTGAGGAGTGGCGACATTGGCTCGAGGGAGCTAAACATCGTGTGGTGGTCTTGACTGACCACAAGAATTTGATTTGTCTCGAGTCGGCCAAGCGGCTGAATCCCAGACAGGCTCGTTGGTCGTTGTTTTTCTCTCGTTTTGATTTCATGGTCTCGTACCTGCGGGGTTCGAAGAATGTGAAAGCTGATGCTCTTTCTAGGAGTTTTGTGCCTGACTCTCCTGGAGATTCAGAGCCGGCTGGTATCCTTAGAGAAGGGGTGATTTTGTCTGCCATCTCCCCAGATTTGCGACGTGTGCTGCAAGAGTTTCAGGCGGATAGACCTGACCTGACCACCGGAGAGACTGTTTGTCCCGGATAGAAAGAATGAACCTCGGAGTCATCTCCGAGGTTCATTCTTCGGTGTTGGCGGGCCATCCTGGAATATTTGGTACCAGAGACTTGGTGGCCAGGTCTTTTTGGTGGCCTTCCTTGTCGAGGGATGTGCGTTCCTTTGTGCAGTCTTGTGGAATTTGTGCTCGGGCGAAGCCTTGCTGTTCTCGTGCCAGTGGTTTGCTGTTACCTTTGCCTGTCCCAAAGAGGCCTTGGACGCACATTTCCATGGATTTTATTTCAGATCTCCCTGTCTCTCAGAGAATGTCTGTCATCTGGGTGGTGTGTGATCGTTTTTCTAAGATGGTCCATTTGGTGCCCTTGCCTAAGTTACCTTCCTCCTCCGAGTTGGTTCCACTGTTTTTTTAAAATGTGGTTCGTTTGCACGGGATTCCTGAGAACATTGTTTCTGACAGAGGATCCCAGTTTGTGTCTAGATTTTGGCGGACCTTTTGTGCTAAGTTGGGCATTGAATTGTCTTTTTCGTCGGCCTTCCATCCTCAGACAAATGGCCAAACCAAGCGAACTAATCAGACCTTGGAGACTTATTTAAGATGTTTTGTTTCTGCTGACCAGGACGACTGGGTTACTTTTTTACCGTTGGCCGAGTTTGCCCTTAATAATCGGGCTTGTTCTGCTACTTTGGTTTCTCCTTTTTTTTTGTAATTCGGGGTTTCATCCTCGTTTTTCCTCGGGTCAGGTGGAGCCTTCTGACTGTCCTGGAGTGGATGTTGTGGTGGATAGGTTGCATCAGATTTGGAATCATGTGGTGGACAATTTGAAGTTGTCACAAGAGAAGGCTCAGCTCTTTGCCAACCGCCGTCGCTGTGTGGGTCCCCGACTTCGCGTTGGGGACTTGGTGTGGTTGTCTTCTCGCTTCGTTCCTATGAAGGTCTCCTCTCCTAAGTTCAAGCCTCGGTTTATCGGTCCTTATAAGATTCTGGAAGTCCTTGGCCCTGTGTCATTCCGTCTGGACCTCCCAGCATCATTTGCTATTCATAATGTGTTCCATCGCTCGTTGCGGAGGTATGTGGTACCTGTGGTTCCTCCGGTTGAGCCTCCTGCCCCGGTGCTGGTTGAGGGAGAATTGGAATACGTGGTGGAAAAGATCTTGGATTCTCGTGTTTCTAGACGGATTTGGTCAAGTGGAAGGGCTATGGTCAGGAAGATAATTCTTGGGTTGTCGCCTCTGATGTTCATGCGGCCGATTTGGTTCGTGCCTTCCATGTGGCTCATCCTGATCACCCTGGGGGTTTTCATGAGGGTTCGGTGACCCCTCCTTAAGGGGGGGGTACTGTTGTGAACTCTGTTTTCGGGCTCCCTCTTGTGGTCACTGGTAGATGGTGTGACTTTTGCTTTGGGCTCCCCCTGGTGGCTTTGTTTGTTATCCTGCTGGTCTCTGGCTATCAGCTGGTTCGTTATCCTCTGGGAGGTTCCTATATAGCTCTGTTTTACTTCCACTTGTGGCCGGCTGTCTATGTAATCAGTGGTACTCAGATTCCTTCTGACTACCTTGCTCCCAGTCCATCCAGGATAAGCTAAGTTTTGTTTGCTCATTTTTTGATCAGCAGTGTTTGTCATGTTTTCTGTTCCAGCTTGCTAAAATGAAATTCCCTCGCTTGCTGGTTGCTCTAGTGGGCTGAGTTTCTCCCCACACACCGTTAGTTGGTGTGTGGGTTCTGGAAATCTCAGGATGGATATTTTGAAAGGGTTTTTTATTGATCGCATAGACCCCTGCTCTATTTTCTGCTTTCTAGTACTAGTGGGCCTCTTTTGCTGAATCTGATTTCATCCCTATGTATGTGCCTTCTTCTTACTTCACCGTTAATAATTGTTGGGGGCTTCTATATCTTTGGGGATTATTTCTCTGGAGGCAAGCAAGGTCTTTCTTTCTCTTTAGGGGTAGCTAGTTCCTCAGGCTGGCTCGAGACGTCTAAGAATTTTTTAGGCACGTTCACCGGCTACCTCTAGTTGTTTTGGATAGGTTCAGATTTGCGATCAGTCCAGTTACCATCTCCCTAGAGCTCGTCCTTAGTTTAGTCACTTGCTGATCTATTTGTGATCCTCCGCCACTAGGGATCATAACAGGTGCCTCCTTCTGGGTATCCGAGTCCCACCAACGTCAGGTGGTCCTTGGTAGTGCTTTCAGGCATGGGTACCTCCTGCTTAGTAACTGGGTTCCAGTAACGTCAGCTGGTCCTCGGTAGTTCCATTGGCTCTTGGACCTTCGGGTAGCCATCCGAGTTCCAGTTCCATCAGCTGTTTCTCGGCATTTTCTCAGCCTTCTTGTACCTTCTGCTACATTTCCAAGTTCAAGTCCCTAAAGACGACGACCTGGAAGACCGAGAAGCAGAAGAACAAGAGGCTGCAGAACAAAGAGCAGAAGAACATTAAGCATAACACTAAATATCAGAGCAAAAGATATTATCTAAATTATAAGCAGAAGAAGACTAAGCAGTGTATGGGGGTGAGTCCGTTCCTCCTCGTGGTGCCCCTGGATAAAACCTGATGCTGCAGGCCAAACTGAACGCGGACAAATGTAACTCTTTTGTGACAGGCAGAACGGAAGGTGTAATCTTCAAACTTTTATAGATAACAACTACGGGAATGCCTGTCACAAATAAGAATATGATGAAGAAGTTGAATATGAAGAAGAATAATAGTTAAATAAAAAGAATATGAACAATGTAACAAAAAAAATAATAGGTAGAAGATGAAGAAGAAGATGAATAAGGTGAAGAAGAAGTTGATGTCAAAGATGATGATGATGATGAAGAAGAAAGTGTGGGAGAAGTAAAAAAGAGGGTGAAGGGTGTGGAAGTAGTGAAACATCAATATCTGACAAAATAAAAAAAAACTTAACATAGTCAATATCTTTGTAACTCCGAACGTATTAAAAAAAAATTAAAATTCCTGCTATTCTATGTGATTGGGCTAAACCTCTATGCCTTTAATGTCTCCGCCACCTCCCCAATACATCCTACATTATTCTTAGCTGTTTTCCTTCATGTAGAATGAACCTACAAGGAAAGAAAGGGTTTATTTTAATTCCGATATTGTCGTCCCTTTGACTTGCATTGGTATCGGTTATCGGTATCGGCGAGATCCGATATTTTGCCGGTATCAGCCGATACTTTCCGATACCAATACTTTCCGATATCGGAAGGTATCGCTCAACACTATTGAGGACTGAGTTGTCAGCACAAAATAACAGAGCCTTGTTCTACTTTGATGGAATTATCAAATCAGCCTCACCAATGCAAATCTAGGGGTCCATGAAAAAATTGGACAATACAATTCCAACCACTTACTGTCTATTTTTCACAGACTGTTTGATATGAGAATGTTGAGCAGCCACAAGCATTCTTTTCATCTGTGAAAAACTGATGAAACTCTGGCCAAACGCTAATGGTAAAAACTGAAACCCTGACCAAACTCTGATAAAACTGTGATAAAAAAAGCACCAATGAAAATCAAACTGATTTTGACATACAAGAAGAATCACAGACCTCTGAATGAGCCCTCAAAGATTTAGGTCTCATTCAGTTGTCCATTTTGTATGTATGTCATCTGTGTTTTTCATGGATAGAACACATACTTGTTGTAAGGTATGGAGCTGTTCACATGTACGTATTTTTTGCGGGCCATGTGCCTCCAAAAAGTATCTCGGTGGCATATCCGAATTTGATCCAAGTCATCTATCAAATTTACTCATACAAATCTTTTGGTTTCTGAAAAACATAGCACACTGATGGCATTCGTGTGCAATTTGTGTGTTGTTCATGATTAACTTTGCAATGGCTAGGAGTAGGTTGGCAATTTATTTATTTTTTCATACCAGGAAATCACTGATACTGATTAAACCTGACTAAACACTCATGATATTCTGAATCCAAATGCTGACGAAACTTGGACCATTTTTTTCATTCTAGAAATATTATTGACTTCTGAATGAGGATTAAATGCTGCCGAATATCCCGTATCCCAAAAAATATTGAGTACGATGGTTTGCTGTGCTGAAGAGGGAACAATTGCACTATATACTGTTCAGTATTTAATGATTCTGAACGTTAAGGTAAAGTCTTTTAGACAGCGTATATATATTTCTTATGTCTCGAGCTATACTGCAAGTGGTAGTGTATAAATTTCTAGAAAAAAACATTACTATTTAAGTGTCCTATCTTTACATTTACTGTATATACTGTAAAGTACGACATTCTGCAGCGAAACTGTGACAGCTACGTAAATGACAACGTTTTATCACTGGAACACTCACTGTTGTTAAGAATGTTCACTCAGTTTCAGATCATTAGGTTGATTTGCGTCATTGATAGTTATAAATAAGGGCCTTTGTTCATATTTGGCATTAATACAGCATATTTTTGGCCTGTGGATTCTTCCATTTACCCAGCTGCGATGCTATAAGAATGGAATAGTGAGTTTACAATTGTCCACTGGAAGTTTCTCAGTTTGCATTACTTTAGAAAAAAAAAGTTAAAGCTTAGACTTAAAGTGGATCCCCTCTATTTTGAAAAACTGGTTCAATGACCCTATGATGATCTATAAAATATAAAACATACTCAGCTACGAACCAACGCCGCTCCTCCTTCCAGTATCCATGGTGGTGCTCTTGGTTTCCTCTTACAAAAGGGAGATTTTATTATGACTGCCACAAAAGGTGGATTCTAATAAGTTCCTCCCATTGTATCACTTTTATATGTGTTACACCATCTACGGACTGGGACTGAAATTCAGCCCTGGTATTTGAAATCACACAAGCCAATGCTGTCACTGTCCCCAAGCACCAGATGGGATATTTTAGTAATATTAACCTGGATGGGGGAAAGGAAGATTTACTACAAGACCAATATTTCTAATGATACCCGTGGCCTGCTGGGGTAAGTGACGGAGTCAGCGACTTTGTGCTTCATCACAACTCTTAACAGCATGGGTGTCTTGAGAACACAGATTCTGCTAACAACGTAGCAGACAAGGCAGTCCACAATCAGAGAGGCCCTTCTGGCATTTGCCAGAATTGCCAGATGGCCAGTCCAGCCCTGTGTTACACATTCCCTCAGACTCAGTTCCTTAAAACAAGGCAAGAGATTAGGAATTGACCATCTCTATTTTCTCAGGTTTTCAATGTTGGGGAAAAAAATCATTGTTATAGAAATGTTTTATGCCAGTGTTATCAATTTAAACTCAAATACAGTATGATTATTTTCAGTACACCGTGGCATCCTGGCAGTATTTATCTTATTTTTGCTTCTATAATAAAATATATATGACCCATGCTTTGGCGTTCTCTTTTATTTGATGTCCTACCAATTCTTTTTAAGTATGTTTTCCTGGCAATGTTTTACCTGATTTTTACATTGGTTTGGGCTACAGGAATCTTATGCCAGGTTGCCGTTAACTTCCATTCATTGCCTCCACCGTAAAGTACACATTAGCGATAAAAGAATCTACAGTATTGACAGGATTCTGGTACATCAGCCAGATCAGTAATCTGTGACCAATAGACAATAGACTGGCATGTGAATCTCCTTACCTCATGGTGTTTCAGGGTCTTTTTTTTATTAACCCGGGCTGGCACAACTTGTTTGTGCATCACGCTGAAATGATGATGTTGCACCAGCCTAGCTAATCGAAAGAAGGAACACCATGAGATAAGGATATGTGCATGCCTACTGTCCAGAAGTCACAGAGTGCTGACCTGGCTGATGAACTGGGGTCCTGGAACCGATTCTCCCATCTCTAGTACACATAGTTAAATCTCCTTTCAAAACAAATTTGCAGTCAAAATGGAAAATCATTTGGTAAGGCCATGTTTAAGCTTGATCTTCTCAACTATATTTCCAAAATTTATATAAAATGTGACCTCAATTAAGAACACTGTTCAGAAAAATGCAATATTATAAGTCATTGAGATAGATGATTGATGATAGATAGATAGATAGATAGATAGATAGATAGATAGATAGATAGATAGATAAATAGATATACAGACGGATAGATAAACTCTTGAATGTCACTTCAAAAATAAAAAAAAAACTTATTCTTACTTAGTCTTTTGTCAAAAAGGAGATTTCCAAAATGTTATAGTAGAACTGAAGACTGAAAATAATATGTATTGAGCTCTTGTGTGAAAAGGGATATGTTATATTAGTGGTAGACATATATATTCACCAAATTCTTGAAATGCCACAATATGCAGTAAGTATTGCACAGAAGGGGGTCGAAAAGTTAAAGAGCAGTTCACTGACAAAACGTTTGTTCTCCACAAAAGTATGTTTCATTCCATATAATGAAATTTGTACAGCAGCAAAATGTTTCAGAGTTAAATTCCACTCTCTGTACAGTTTTAAGTTGATGATACTTGTAAATCTATAGACACACATGTTACCTGTCGTCCTGGTATGTTGCATATTTTACACATTGAAAGTATGAATAGTAAAGAATATATTCTTTTTTAAAGGAAATAAGAGGTAATGTACTGTACACATTAAAGTGAGGAATTTATTCACCCTTGTATAAGTAATATTTCAGCTCTGCAACAAAACTTTTTTAATTAATTGAAATGTTGCTTTTGTGAACATGGGTGAGTGCATAGTCGTATTAGGCCGGCCTCACACAAGCGAGTTTTACGGACGTATGAGCGCATAAACTACGTCCGTAAAATACGCATAACACACGGCCCAATGATTCCCTATGTCCCAGCTCCTATCAGCCGTATTTTACTGATCCGTATTATACGGTCTTGTACGGCCGTACAAAATCGCAGCATGCTGCGTTTGTCACCGTATTGTGCAAAAAAAATCGCCAATGAAAGTCTATGGGGGCGAGAAAAATACGGATTACACACAGACCAGCAGTGTGACCTGCGAGAAATATGCACCGGTGTTAGAGAGAAAAGCCGGTAATTCAATTGCCGGCTTTTCATTTCTCCTTCCCAAACCCGACAGGATATGAGACATGGTTTACATACAGTAAACCATCTCATATCCCTTTTTTTGTTTTGCATATTCCACACTACTAATGTTAGTAGAGTGTATGTGCAAAATTTTGGTGCTGTAGCTGCTAAAGTAAAGGGTTAAATGGCGGAAAAAATTGGCGTGGACTCCCGCGCAATTTTCTCCGCCAGAGTGGTAAAGCCAGTGACTGAGGGCAGATATTAATAGCCTAGAGAGGGTCCATGATTATTGGCACCCCCGGCTACAAACATCTGCCCCCAGCCACCCCAGAAAAGGCACATCTGGAAGATGCGCCTATTCTGGCACTTGGCCACTCTCTTCCCACTCCCGTGTAGCGGTGGGATATGGGGTAATGAAGGGTTAATGTCACCTTTCTATTGTAAGGTGACACTAAGCCAGATTAATAATGGAGAGGCGTCAATTATGACACCTAACCATTATTAATCCAATAGTACTAAATGGTTAATAAAACACACACACATTATTACAAAGTATTTTAATGAAATAAAGACACATGTTGTTGTAATATTTTATTAGACTCTTAATCCACCTGAAGACCATCGTCCTGAAACAAAGTAAAAAAAACAAACAACAATATTCCATACCTTCCGTCGTTATGTCCCACGATGTAAATCCATCTGAAGGGGTTAAATCATTTTACAGCCAGGAGCTGTGCTAATGCACTCGCTCGTGCCTGTAAACCCCGGGTACTGAAAGGAAAGCTGGGTGATCTGTAGTTACCTTGAGTTGCGGTGATGCGCCCTCTGCTGGATGTCCTCATGAACTGGAGCCTTGGAAAAGTTCCCACGCTCGAGTTCATATGAGGACATATGAGGTCGCTCCGTTCCTCCACTCTATGATCCTGGAGGATCCTGACCCGGAAGTTCTGCCGCACACATGCTATTTCAGGTAGCCTCTCCCTCTGCTCCATGCCTGACTGTCAATTGTGCTTCATGTTTGATCCAGGCCCCACGCTTCCTGTGCTCTCTTGTTTACTCTCCTGCCTGCATTGCCTCGTGCGCTACCCTGTATCTTGCGTCTTCCTTCCCTGTGTTCTCTTCGTCTCCTTTCCTAGTAGTTTCGTCCGTCTCAGTCTATTCCTTTTCAGCTCCGTGTCTCCAGTCCCTCCAGAGTGTTCGTCTCCATCGTTCTCTTTCTGATTTTCAGTAGCCTTCCCTGTGGTTCCCAGTCTCGGCCATATGTTCCTAGTCCGTCCTTGCTTGTGTTTCCTATTTCCTGTCCCTGGGTATCAGCTTCTGTGGCAATAGTTTCCCTTGGGCCTGCCCCTGATGCTCCCTGTATTGAGGGTGGCCCACTAGGTCAGCTCACCCTTGGGAGGTTCGTTGTCGTGGTCCAGCAGGTTCACCCTAGGAGTTCCACAAGTCTCACACACAGACGTTACAGTACAGTCAGGCCATCAACCCCGCTGATACCCCATCCCCAACTCTAAAGGAACTCTTGTTCCTTTGGGAGAATCAGACCAGGATCATGTCCTTCTTGAAAACTTTGGAGTCCCGACTCTTAGCTTTTCAGGCTTCCGATCCAGGGAGTGCTTCGCAGCTGGCTGGTCTTCAACAAAAACTCACCCAGCAGCATGATACCCAGGCCCACGTCCTAAATTTTATGGCGTCAGTGGATGATCGTCTTCATGCCCTCCAGTCTTCCGCCTCTGTTCCTGCCCAGGCCTCTGTCCCTCATCTGCTGCCGTGCTTGGCTAAACCTCCGCGGTACAGTGGGGATCCTAAATTGTGTAGAGGGTTTCTAAACTAATGCCAACTACACTTTGAGCTGCTGCCTATGCAGTACCCCACTGACCGAGCTAAAGTGGCCTTTGTGGTCTCGCATTGAGAGGGAGAAGCCTTAGCCTGGATAAACCCGCTCTGGGAACGTGATGATCCTCTTGTCTCTCAACTCTCTACCTTTCTTGACACTTTCCATAAGGTATTTGATGAACCGGGATGCTTGGCTTCTACCAGAGTCACTCTTTAACCTCCACCAGGGTACACTTTCTGTGGGTCAACATGCCATCCAAATCCGTACCCTGTCATCTGAATTAGGTTGGAACAATGAGGCTTTGGTGGGAGCTTTTTGGCGAGGACTCTCGGCCCAAATTAAGGATGAACTGGTGGGTCGGGACACTCTGACTTCTTTGGAGGATCTTATCTCCCTGGCAACCCGTATTGATTTACGCTTCCAAGACCGTTCCCGTGAGTCCGCCAGAGAGAGGACATGTCCCCTGTTGTGAACTCTATTTTTGGGCTCCCTCTAGTGGTCACAAGCGGTACTGTGTAGTGTTGTCTTTCTGCAGGTTGCAGCATCAGCTGGTTCGTTATCATTGGTTGGTTTCCTATTTAGCCTACCTGGATACTCAGTTCCTTGCCTGCTATCAATGTATTCAGTGCTCTTCAGATTCCTTGTGTCTACCTTGCTCCCAGTCTCTCCAAGACAAGCTAAGTTTTTGTTTGATCATTTTTTGATTATCAGCGTTCATTATGTTTTTAGTCCAGCTCGCTAAAATGTGATTTCCTCGCTTGCTGGTTGCTCTAGGGGACTGAGTTTCTCCCCCCACACCGTTAGTTGGTGTGGGGGTTCTTGAAATCTCAGAGTGGATATTTTGTAAGGGTTTTTTACTGACTGCATAGATTCCCTTTTCTATTTTCTGCTATCTAGTATTAGTGGGCCTCATTTGCTGAATCTGCCTTCACCCCTGTGTATGTGCTTTCCTCTTCCCTCACCGTTATTATTTGTTGGGGGCTTCTATATCTTTGGGGATTATTTCTCTGGAGGCAAGAGAGGTCTTTCTTTCTCTCTAGAGGTAGTTAGTTCCTCAGGCTGGCTCGAGACGTCTAGGATTTTTAGGCACGTTCACCGGCTACTTCTAGTGTGTTTGGATAGGTTCAGATTTGCGGTCAGTTCAGTTTGCCACCTCCCTAGAGCTTGTCCTATGTTTGTTACTTAGCTGGAGTAATTTGTGATCCTCAACCACTAAGGATCATAACAGTATAGCAGGCCATAAAGTGTTTAATGCATCGCAGAAGTGGGATAAAAAGAAGACCTGAGTACATTTTTTTTTTCCCTCCCGCTTTTCCTTTGCTGCAGTCTGTTTAGCTTCTTTCATCCCCTTGAACTCTGGGTGGTTTTGAGCTCAGCTGCAGACATGAATGTTCAGACTCTGACTTCTAGTGTGGATCATCTTACTGCACGGGTGCAAAGTATTCAGGATTTTGTTATTCATAGCCCTATGTCAGAACCAAAGATACCCATTCCTGAGTTGTTTTTTGGAGATAGATCTAGGTTTCTAAATTTTAAGAATAATTGTAAGTTATTTCTATCTCTGAGACCTCGTTCCTCTGGTGATTCTGCTCAGCAAGTTAAAATTGTTATCTCCTTGTTGCGTGGCGACCCTCAAGATTGGGCTTGATAAAGGTCTCAGGACCGAAACGTTGCAGATGGCAGAATAAACACGTAAGCTGTTCTGTCACAATTGCTGTGGTGCTGTCCGTTTCTTCTTTTGCATTTGGGCTTTCTCTCTGGCGCCAGGAGATCCTGCATTGCTTAATGTAGATGCATTTTGTCTGGCTCTTGGACTGCTTTATGAGGAGCCTAATCTTGAGAATCAGGCAGAAAAGGCGTTGCTGGCTATCTCTCAAAGTCAGGATGAAGCAGAGGTGTATTGTCAAAAATTTCGGAAATGGTCGGTGCTTACTCAATGGAATGAGTGTGCCCTGGCTGCAAATTTCAGAGAAGGTCTTTCTGAGGCCGTTAAGAATGTTATGGTGGGGTTTCCCACCCCTACAAGTCTGAGTGATTCTATGGCTTTAGCCATTCAGGTTGATCGGCGTTTGCGGGAGCGCAAATCTGCTCATCCTTTGGCGGTATTTTCTGGACAGAGACCTGAGTCTATGCAATGTGACCGAACTCTGACCAGAATTGAGCGACAAAGTCATAGACGTCAAAATGGGTTGTGCTTTTACTGTGGTGATTCTACTCATGTTATCTCAGCATGCTCTAAACGCTTAAAAAAAATCGCTAAACCTGTCACCATTGGTACTATACAGCCTAAATTTATTTTGTCTGTTACTTTGATTTGTTCTTTGTCGTCCTACCTGGTTATGGCTTTTGTGGATTCGGGTGCTGCCCTGAATCTGATGGATTTGTCGTTTGCCAGGTGCTGTGGTTTTGTCCTGGAGCCTTTGGAATTTCCTATTCCTCTGAGGGGAATTGATGCTACACCATTGGCTGAGAATAAGCCTCAGTATTGGATGCAAATGACCATGTGCATGACTCCCGTACATCAGGAGGTGATTCGCTTTCTTGTTCTGCATAATTTACATGATGTTGTCGTTTTGGGTCTGCCATGGCTGCAAGCTCATAATCCAGTTTTAGATTGGAAAGCTATGTCTGTGTCGAGTTGGGGTTGTCAGGGAATTCATGGCGATACTCCGTTGGTGTCTATTGCTTCTTCCACTCCTTCTGAGGTCCCTGAGTTTTTGTCTGACTTCCAGGATGTATTTGATGAGCCCAGGTCCAGTGCCCTGCCCCCTCATAGGGATTGTGACTGTGCTATAAATTTAATTCCTGGTAGTAAATTCCCTAAGGGACGACTTTTTAATTTGTCTATACCAGAGCATGCCGCGATGCGGAGTTATATAAAGGAGTCTTTGGAGAAGGGACTTATTCGCCCATCCTCTTCCCCTCTTGGTGCAGGATTTTTTTTGTGGCCAAGAAGGACGGTTCTTTGAGACCTTGTATAGATTATCGTCTTCTGAATAAAATTACAGTCAAATTTCAGTATCCTTTGCCACTATTGTCTGATTTGTTTGCTCGGATTAAGGGTGCCAGTTGGTTCACCAAGATAGATCTCCGTGGTGCGTATAACCTTGTGCGCATTAAGCAGGGAGATGAATGGAAAACAGCATTTAATACGCCCGAAGGCCATTTTGAGTACTTAGTGATGCCTTTTGGACTCTCTAATGCTCCTTCTGTGTTTCAGTCCTTCATGCATGACATCTTCCGAGAATATCTGGATAAATTTATGATTGTTTATCTGGATGACATTTTGGTCTTTTCTGATGATTGGGAGTCCCATGTGAAGCAGGTCAGGATGGTGTTTCAGGTCCTGCGTGCTAATGCTTTATTTGTGAAGGGCTCAAAATGCCTCTTCGGAGTACAGAAGGTCTCCTTTTTGGGTTTTATTTTTTCTCCTTCTACTATGGAGATGGACCCAGTCAAGGTCCAGGCTATTCATGACTGGACTCAGCCCACGTCTGTTAAGAGTCTTCAGAAGTTCTTGGGTTTTGCTAATTTTTACCGTCGTTTCATCGCTAATTTTTCTAGCGTGGTTAAACCTTTGACGGATTTGACCAAGAAGGGTTCTGATGTGACTAATTGGTCTCCTGCGGCCGTGGAGGCCTTTCGGGAGCTGAAGCACCGGTTTTCTTCAGCTCCAGTCTTATGTCAGCCAGATGTCTCTCTCCCCTTCCAGGTCGAGGTTGATGCTTCTGAGATTGGAGCAGGGGCTGTTTTGTCGCAGAGAAGCTCTGCTGGCTCTGTGATGAAGCCATGTGCTTTCTTTTCAAGAAAGTTTTCGCCTGCCGAGCGGAATTATGATGTTGGTAATCGGGAGTTGTTGGCTATGAAGTGGGCATTTGAGGAGTGGCGACATTGGCTCGAAGGAGCTAAACATCGTGTGGTGGTCTTGACGGATCACAAAAATCTGATTTACCTTAAATCTGCCAAGCGCCTGAATCCTAGACAGGCTCGTTGGTCGTTGTTTTTCTCCCGTTTCAACTTCGTGGTCTCATACCTGCCAGATTCGAAGAACGTGAAAGCTGATGCACTTTCTAGGAGTTTTGTGCCTGACTCTCCGGGAGTTTCTGAGCCGGCTGGTATTCTCGGAGAGGAAGTTATTTTGTCTGCCATTTCCCCAGATTTGCGACGAGTGCTGCAGAAATTTCAGGCGGATAGACCTGACCGTTGTCCACCAGAGAGACTGTTTGTCCCGGATAGATGGACCAGCAGAGTTATTTCCGAGGTTCATTCTTCGGTGTTGGCGGGTCATCCTGGGATTTTTGGTACCAGAGATTTGGTGGCTAGGTCCTTCTGGTGGCCTTCCTTGTCGCGGGATGTGCGTTCCTTTGTGCAGTCTTGTGGGATTTGTGCTCGGGCTAAGCCTTGCTGTTCTCGTGCCAGCGGTTTGCTTTTGCCTTTGCCTGTTCCGAAAAGGCATTGGACGCACATTTCCATGGATTTTATTTCGGATCTTCCAGTATCTCAGAAAATGTCTGTCATCTGGGTGGTGTGTGATCGTTTTTCCAAGATGGTCCATTTGGTGCCCTTGCCTAAGTTGCCTTCTTCCTCCGATTTGGTTCCTCTATGTTTTCAGAATGTGGTTCGCTTGCACGGCATTCCTGAAAATATTGTGTCTGATAGAGGATCCCAGTTTGTGTCCAGGTTTTGGCGGACTTTTTGTGCTAAGATGGGCATTGATTTGTCTTTTTCGTCGGCCTTCCATCCTCAGATTAATGGCCAAACCGAGTGAACTAATCAGACGTTGGAAACTTATTTGAGATGTTTTGTTTCTGCTGATCAGGATCATTGGGTGACTTTTTTGCCTTTGGCCGAGTTTGCCCTTAATAATCGGGCTAGTTCTGCTACTTTGGTTTCGCCTTTTTTCTGCAATTCTGGTTTCCATCCTTGTTTTTCCTCGGGTCAGGTTGAGCCTTCTGACTGTCCTGGGGTGGATTCTGTGATGGATAGGTTGCAGCAGATTTGGAACCATGTGGTGGACAATTTGAGGTTGTCACAGGAGAAGGCTCAGCGCTTTGCCAACCGCTGCCGCGGTGTGGGTCCCCGACTTCGTGTTGGGGATTTGGTGTGGCTGTCTTCTCGGTATGTTCCTATGAAGGTCTCCTCTCCTAAATTCAAGCCTCGCTTCATCGGTCCTTATAAGATCTTGGAAATCCTTAACCCGGTGTCTTTTCGTTTGGATCTCCCAGCATCGTTTGCCATTCATAATGTGTTCCATAGGTCTTTGTTGCGGAGGTATGTGGTACCTGTGGTTCCTTCTGTTGAGCCTCCTGCTCCGGTGCTGGTCGAGGGCGAATTGGAGTACGTGGTGGAGAAGATTTTGGATTCTCGTATCTCTAGACTGAGGCTGCAGTATTTGGTTAAGTGGAAGGGCTATGGTCAGGAGGATAATTCCTGGGTTGTTGCCTCTGATGTTCATGCGGCCGATTTGGTTCGTGCCTTCCACGCGGCTCATCCTGATCACCCTGGGGGTCTTGATGAGGGTTCGGTGACCCCTCCTCAAGGGGGGGTACTGTTGTGAACTCTATTTTTGGGCTCCCTCTAGTGGTCACAAGCGGTACTGTGTAGTGTTGTCTTTCTGCAGGTTGCAGCATCAGCTGGTTCGTTATCCTTGGTTGGTTTCCTATTTAGCCCACCTGGATACTCAGTTCCTTGCCTGCTATCAATGTATTCAGTGCTCTTCAGATTCCTTGTGTCTACCTTGCTCCCAGTCTCTCCAAGACAAGCTAAGTTTTTGTTTGATCATTTTTTGATTATCAGCGTTCATTATGTTTTTAGTCCAGCTCGCTAAAATGTGATTTCCTTGCTTGCTGGTTGCTCTAGGGGACTGAGTTTCTCCCCCCACACTGTTAGTTGGTGTGGGGGTTCTTGAAATCTCAGAGTGGATATTTTGTAAGGGTTTTTTACTGACCGCATAGATTCCCTTTTCTATTTTCTGCTATCTAGTATTAGTGGGCCTCATTTGCTGAATCTGCTTTCACCCCTGTGTATGTGCCTTCCTCTTCCCTCACCATTATTATTTGTTGGGGGCTTCTATATCTTTGGGGATTATTTCTCTGGAGGCAAGAGAGGTCTTTCTTTCTCTCTAGGGGTAGTTAGTTCCTCAGGCTGGCTCGAGACGTCTAGGATTTTTAGGCACGTTCACCGGCTACTTCTAGTGTGTTTGGATAGGTTCAGATTTGCGGTCAGTTCAGTTTGCCACCTCCCTAGAGCTTGTCCTATGTTTGTTACTTAGCTGGAGTAATTTGTGATCCTCAACCACTAAGGATCATAACAGTATAGCAGGCCATAAAGTGTTTAATGCATCGCAGAAGTGGGATAACAAGAAGACCTGAGTACATTTTTTTTTTTTCCCTCCCGCTTTTCCTTTGCTGCAGTCTGTTTAGCTTCTTTCATCCCCTTGAACTCTGGGTGGTTTTGAGCTCAGCTGCAGACATGAATGTTCAGACTCTGACTTCTAGTGTGGATCATCTTACTGCACGGGTGCAAAGTATTCAGTATTCCACTAAGGATCATAACAGTCCCCGTCTCACCCCGGCTACCCGGATTCCCTCCCGCTCGCGCCCTGTTACTACTTCTGCTTCTCCGGAACCCATGCAGGTGGATCGACTGAAGCCAGTGGAGCAACGTCGGAGAGAGAGACTCACACAAGGACTTTGCTTCTATTGTGGGAGTGCATCCCATTTTCTGTGTACCTGTCCCCTCAGGTCGGGAAACGCCTCCACCTAGGACTGGTAAGAGATGCCTCCCTAGGTGACTCTGAATCCTCTCATCCTCTAACTCTTTCTGTTCTTTTGCATCTGGGTTCTAACCGTTTTTCTGAATTAGACTACATAGATTCCGGGGCGGCCGGAAACTTCATCCAACTCGAGACAGTTAGGAGACTACAGACCCCTGTCAGATCCCTGGAGACTCCGGCAGATTGCTTCAGTCGACGGCCAACCCCTGCGGGAGTCCGTTACTCTGGTCACCGAGAAACTGGAACTTCAGATCGGAATCCTGCACCGAGAGAGAATATGTTGTGAATTAGACTTTTTGGCTCCCTCTTGTGGTCACTAGTGATATGACACTTTGATATTCCTTCCCTTGCTTGGTACCCACCTGGCCTCGTTAGTCCAGGGGTGTAGCTATTTGTACTTCCTGGATTTTCAGTCTGGTGCCTGGCATCGTTGTAATCAGATCCTTCTGTTTGCTCCTATCTGCTGGTCCTGGTTCTTTGCAAAATTAAGCTAAGTCTGCTTTCTTGTTTTTGGTTATTTTCTGTGCTCTTATTTTTGTCCAGCTTGTACTAAATGTGATTCCTTATATTGCTGGAAGCTCTAGGGGGCGGATGTTCTCCCCCCGTGCCGTTAGACGGTTCGGGGGTTCTTGAATATTCCGCGTGGAGTTTTTGTGAGGGTTTTTGCTGACCATATAAGTCATCTTCCTATATTCTGCTATTAGTTAGCGGGCCTCTCTTTGCTAAAACCTAGTTCATTTCTTGCGTTTGTCTTTTCTTCTTACCTCACCATTATTATTTGTTGGGGGCTTCTATCCTACTTTTTGGGGTATTTCCTCTGGAGGCAAGAAAGGTCTTTCTTTTCCCTGCTAGGGTTAGTTAGTTCTCCGGCTGGCGCGAGACGTCTAGAATCAACGTAGGTACGTTCCCTGGCTGCTGTTATTTGTGTGCTAGGTTCAGGTATATGGTCAGCCCAGTTACCACTGCCCTATGAGCTGGGTTTTATGTTTGCAGACTTCGCTATTGTCTCTGAGACCCCCTGCCATTGGGGTCATAACTGTATGCCAGGCCATAAGTGAATATTTAATGCATTGCAGAAGTGGGATTATAAGAAAGGAAATTCTGAGTTTTTTTTTTTTTCCTTTCTTTCCTCCCCTTTATCTCAGAGTGGCTGGAGCCTTGCTGCAGACATGAATCTCCAGACCTTGATTACTAGTGTGGATCAGCTTGCTGCTCGTGTGCAGAGTATTCAAGATTTTGTTACTAGCAGTCCTATGTCAGAACCTAAAATACCTATTCCGGAATTGTTCTCTGGAGACCGATTTAAATTTAGAAATTTCAGGAATAATTGTAAATTGTTTCTATCTCTGAGACCTCGTTCGTCTGGAGACTCAGCTCAGCAAGTAAAAATTGTTATCTCTTTCTTACGGGGCGACCCTCAGGATGGGGCCTTCTCGTTAGCATCAGGCGATCCGGCTTTGGCAGATGTTGATGCGTTTTTTCTGGCGCTTGGGTTGCTATACGAGGAGCCCAATCTTGAAATTCAGGCAGAAAAAGCTTTGCTGGCTATCTCTCAGGGTCAGGATGAAGCTGAAGTTTATTGCCAAAAATTTCGGAAATGGTCCGTGCTTACTCAGTGGAATGAGTGTGCTCTGGCCGCAAATTTCAGAAATGGCCTTTCTGAAGCCATTAAGAATGTGATGGTGGGTTTCTCCGTTCCTACAAGTCTGAATGATTCCATGGCATTGGCTATTCAAATTGACCGGCGTTTACGGGAGCGCAAAACCGCTAATCCTCTGGTGGTGTTGTCTGAACAGACACCTGAGTTAATGCAATGTGATAGAGTTCAGACTAGAATTGAACGGAAAAATCATAGACGTCAGAATGGGTTGTGTTTCTACTGTGGTGATTCTACACATGTTATATCAGCATGCTCTAAACGCTTAACAAAGGTGGTTAGTCCGGTTGCCATTGGTAATTTGCAACCTAAATTTATTTTGTCTGTGACGTTAATTTGCTCTTTGTCTTCCTATCCTGTTATGGCGTTTGTGCATTCAGGTGCTGCCCTGAGTCTTATGGATCTGTCGTTGGCTAAGCGCTGTGGTTTTGTTCTGGAGCCTTTGGTTAATCCTATTCCTCTGAGAGGTATTGATGCTACGCCATTGGCGGAAAATAAGCCACAGTTTTGGACACAGGTGACCATGTGCATGTCTCCTGAACATCGAGAGGTGATTCGTTTTCTTGTTTTGCATAAAATGCATGATTTGGTCGTTTTGGGTCTGCCATGGTTACAGACTCACAATCCAGTTTTGGATTGGAAGGCTATGTCTGTGTCAAGTTGGGGCTGTCAGGGAATTCATTGCGATTCCCCGCCGGTGTCTATTGCTTCCTCTACTCCTTCGGATGTTCCTGAGTATTTGTCTGATTATCAGGATGTATTCAGCGAGTCTAGGTCCAGTGCTCTTCCTCCTCATAGGGACTGTGACTGCGCTATAGATTTGATTCCAGGTAGTAAGTTTCCTAAGGGAAGATTATTTAATTTGTCTGTACCTGAGCATACCGCAATGCGTTCGTATATTAAGGAGTCTCTGGAGAAGGGACATATTCGTCCATCCTCTTCCCCTCTTGGTGCGGGATTTTTCTTTGTGGCCAAGAAGGACGGATCTTTGAGACCTTGTATAGACTATCGACTTCTGAATAAAATCACTGTTAAATTTCAGCATCTGTTGCCTCTGTTGTCGGACTTGTTTGCCCGGATTAAGGGTGCCAAGTGGTTCACCAAGATAGACCTTCATGGTGCATACAACCTTGTGCGCATTAAGCAGGGAGATGAATGGAAAACTGCATTTAATACGCCCGAAGGTCATTTTGAGTACTTGGTGATGCCTTTTGGGCTCTCTAATGCTCCTTCAGTGTTTCAGTCCTTTATGCATGACATCTTCCGGAAGTATCTGGATAAATTTATGATTGTTTATCTGGATGATATTCTGGTTTTTTCTGATGATTGGGACTCCCATGTGAGGCAGGTCAGGATGGTGTTTCAGGTTTTGCGTGAGAATGCTTTGTTTATTAAGGGCTCAAAGTGTCTCTTTGGTGTGCAGAAGGTTCCCTTTTTGGGTTTTATCTTCTCCCCTTCTGCTGTGGAGATGGACCCAGTTAAGGTCCGAGCTATTCATGATTGGACTCAGCCCATGTCGGTTAAGAGTCTTCAGAAGTTCTTGGGTTTTGCTAACTTCTACCGTCGTTTTATCGCTAATTTTTCTAGCGTTGTTAAACCTTTGACGGATATGACCAAGAAAGGTTCTGATGTTGCTAACTGGGCTCCTGCAGCCATGGAGGCTTTTCAGGAGCTGAAGCGTCGGTTTACTTCGGCGCCTGTTTTGTGTCAGCCTGATGTCTCGCTTCCCTTTCAGGTTGAAGTGGATGCTTCTGAGATCGGTGCAGGGGCCGTTTTGTCGCAGAGAAGCCCTGGTTGCTCAGTAATGAGACCATGTGCTTTTTTTTCTAGGAAATTTTCGCCTGCTGAGCGGAATTATGATGTGGGCAATCGGGAGTTGTTGGCCATGAAGTGGGCATTTGAGGAGTGGCGTCATTGGCTCGAGGGTGCTAAGCATCGTGTGGTGGTTTTGACTGATCACAAAAATCTGATGTATCTCGAGTCTGCTAAACGCCTGAATCCTAGACAGGCCCGTTGGTCATTATTTTTCTCCCGTTTTGACTTCGTGGTCTCGTACCTGCCTGGTTCAAAGAATGTTAAGGCTGATGCCCTTTCTAGGAGCTTTGTGCCTGACTCTCCTGGAGCCTCAGAGCCAGTTGGTATTCTTAAAGAGGGTGTAATTTTGTCGGCCATTTCTCCGGATTTGCGACGTGTGTTGCAGAGATTTCAGGCTGATAGACCTGACTCTTGTCCACCTGACAGACTGTTTGTTCCTGATAAATGGACCAGTAGAGTCATTTGCGAGGTTCACTCCTCGGTGTTGTCAGGGCATCCGGGAATTTTTGGCACCAGAGATTTGGTGGCTAGGTCCTTTTAGTGGCCTTCCTTGTCACGGGATGTGCGGTCATTTGTGCAGTCCTGTGGGACTTGTGCTCGGGCTAAGCCTTGCTGTTCTCGTGCCAGCGGGTTGCTTTTGCCCTTGCCTGTCCCGAAGAGGCCTTGGACACACATTTCCATGGATTTCATTTCGGATCTTCCAGTGTCTCGGGGCATGTCTGTCATCTGGGTGGTATGTGATCGCTTTTCCAAGATGGTCCATTTGGTGCCCTTGCCTAAGCTGCCTTCCTCTTCTGATCTAGTTCCGTTATTCTTTCAGAATGTGGTTCGTTTGCACGGCATTCCTGAGAATATCGTGTCTGACAGAGGATCCCAGTTTGTTTCCAGGTTCTGGCGATCCTTTTGTGCTAAGATGGGCATTGATTTGTCGTTTTCATCTGCCTTTCATCCTCAGACTAATGGCCAAACTGAGCGAACAAATCAGACTCTAGAGGCTTATTTGAGATGTTTTGTTTCTGCAGATCAGGATGATTGGGTGACCTTCTTGCCGTTGGCTGAGTTTGCCCTTAATAATCGGGCTAGTTCCGCTACCTTGGTTTCGCCATTTTTCTGCAACTCTGGTTTCCATCCTCGTTTTTCCTCGGGACATGTGGAGCCGTCTGACTGTCCTGGGGTGGATTCTGTGGTGGATAGGTTGCAGCGGATTTGGGATCATGTGGTGGACAACTTGAAGTTGTCACAGGAGAAGGCTCAGCGTTTTGCCAACCGCCGCCGCGGTGTGGGTCCCAGACTTTGCGTTGGGGATTTGGTGTGGCTGTCTTCTCGCTTTGTTCCTATGAAGGTCTCCTCTCCTAAATTTAAGCCTCGCTTCATCGGTCCTTATAAGATTTTGGAAATTCTTAATCCAGTGTCCTTTCGCTTGGAACTTCCTGTGTCGTTTGCCATTCACAACGTGTTCCATAGGTCTTTGTTGCGGCGGTACGTTGTGCCTGTGGTTCCTTCTGTTGAGCCTCCTGCTCCGGTGTTGGTTGGAGGCGAGTTGGAGTACGTGGTGGAAAAGATCTTGGATTCTCGTCTCTCCAGGCGGAGGCTTCAGTATCTGGTCAAGTGGAAGGGCTATGGTCAGGAGGATAATTCCTGGGTGGTCGCCTCTGATGTGCATGCGGCCGATTTGGTTCGTGCCTTTCACGCTGCTCATCCTGATCGCCCTGGTGGTCTTGGTGAGTGTTCGGTGACCCCTTAAGGGGGGGGTACTGTTGTGAATTAGACTTTTTGGCTCCCTCTTGTGGTCACTAGTGATATGACACTTTGATATTCCTTCCCTTGCTTGGTACCCACCTGGCCTCATTAGTCCAGGGGTGTAGCTATTTGTACTTCCTGGATTTTCAGTCTGGTGCCTGGCATCGTTGTAATCAGATCCTTCTGTTTGCTCCTATCTGCTGGTCCTGGCTCTTTGCAAAATTAAGCTAAGTCTGCTTTCTTGTTTTTGGTTATTTTCTGTGCTCTTATCTTTGTCCAGCTTGTACTAAATGTGATTCCTTATATTGCTGGAAGCTCTAGGGGGCGGATGTTCTCCCCCCGTGCCGTTAGACGGTTCGGGGGTTCTTGAATATTCCGCGTGGAGTTTTTGTGAGGGTTTTTGCTGACCATATAAGTCATCTTCCTATATTCTGCTATTAGTTAGCGGGCCTCTCTTTGCTAAAACCTAGTTCATTTCTTGCGTTTGTCTTTTCTTCTTACCTCACCGTTATTATTTGTTGGGGGCTTCTATCCTACTTTTTGGGGTATTTCCTCTGGAGGCAAGAAAGGTCTTTCTTTTCCCTGCTAGGGTTAGTTAGTTCTCCGGCTGGCGCGAGACGTCTAGAATCAACGTAGGTACGTTCCCCGGCTGCTGTTATTTGTGTGCTAGGTTCAGGTATATGGTCAGCCCAGTTACCACTGCCCTATGAGCTGGGTTTTATGTTTGCAGACTTCGCTATTGTCTCTGAGACCCCCTGCCATTGGGGTCATAACAGAATAGTCTTCTACGTGCTGCCTTCATTGTCCCACACAATTCTTCTTGGACTTCCTTGGTTGCGGACTCATGAACCTTTTTTCGACTGCCAGTCTGGTGACATATTGCGTTGGGGACTGTTTTGTCAGAATAAGTGCTTGCTTCCCGTTTTGCCGAAGAACTCTTCTTAACCAATTTCGGAGTCTCCGGATTTACCTTCTACGTACTGGTCTTTTGCGGACGTCTTCAATAAAAGAGAGGCGGAGATCCTGCCTCGCATCGTTCATATGACTGCCTAATTGATCTTGTTCCAGGTTCTACTCTGCCCAGAGGCCAAATTTACCCATTGACCCCCACTGAGACTCAAGCTATGTCTGAATATATCAGGGAGAAATTAGCCAAGGGCTTTATTCGCAAGTCCTCCTCTCCTGCAGGTGCTGGTTTCTTCTTCGTCAAGAAGAAGGATGGGTCCCTCCATCCCTGCATAGACTACCGGGGTCTCAACAATCTCACGGATAAAAACAAGTACCCACTTTCTCTCATTCCGGAGCTTTTCGACCATATCAGGGGAGAGCAAATCTTCACTAATTTGGATCTTCGTGGGGCCTACAATCTTATTCGTATCCGTCCCAGAGATGAGTGGAAGACTGCCTTCAACACCTGGGATGACCACTATGAGGATTTGGTCATGCCCTTCTGTTAGTGTAATGCTCCCACAGTGTTCCAGGAGGAACACTGCCGACATGCCTGCCGCTGCCTTCCCTGATTCCCGGTATACTTACCTGTTTCGGCGCACTCCTGGAGTGTGCGCGCATCACCCAACGTCCTCTCTTCCTGTCTCTCCGTCAGTCCCTGGGTCTCGTCGGGTGTGCATGCGCAACTCGCACTCCAGTCTCAGCAGCACACGTGCACCTCCTCGGTCTGGCCTGCGGTCACTCCATTCCTCCACTCTATGATCCTGGAGGATCCTGACCCGGAAGTCCTGCCACACACATCCTATTTCAGGTAGCCTCTCCCTCTGCTCCATGCCTAACTGTCAATTGTGCTTCATGTTTGATCCATGCCCCATGCTTCCTGTGCTCTCTTGTTTACTCTCCTGCCTGCATTGCCTCGTGCACTACCCTGTATCTTGCATCTTCCTTCCCTGTGTTCTCTTCGTCTCCATTCCTAGTTTCCTCCATCCCAGTCTATTCCTTTTCAGCTCCGTGTCTCCAGTCCCTCCAGAGTGTTCGTCTCGAACGTTTTCCTTCTGATTTTCGGTAGCCTTCCCGTTGGTTCCCAGTCTTGGCCATCTGTTCTTAGTCCATACTTGCTTGTGTCTCCCGGGTATCCCCCGGGTATCAGCTTCCACGGCAATAGTTTCCCTTAGGCCTTCCCCTGATGCTCCTTGTATTGGGGGTGGCCCACTAGGTCAGCTCACCCTTGGGAGGTTCGTTGTCGCGGTCCTGCGGGTTCACCCTAGGAGTTCCACAAGTCTCACACACAGACGTTACAGTAAGTTTGTAAAAAATGAAAGATATTAGTTTCTGCAACCATTTTCTGACACCTGAAACATTTTTATTATTCTATCGATGTAGGAGTATGAGAGCTCGTTGTGTGATGAATAATCGAAGGGGCCCATGGCATCATGCTGCATTTACATAGTTACATAGTTATTAAGGTTGAAGGAAGACTTTAAGTCCATCTAGTTCAACCCATAGCCTAACATGCCCTAACATGTTGATCCAGGGGAAGGCAAAAAAAAAACATGTGGTAAGAGTAAGCTCCACCATGGGGAAAAAAATTCCTTCCCGACCCCACATACGGCAATCAGACTAGTTCCCTGGATCAACGCCTTATCAAGGAATCTAATTTATATACCCTGTAACATTATACTTTTCCAGAAAGGTATTCAGTCCCCTCTTAAACTTAAGTAATGAATCACTCATTACAACATTATACGGCAGAGAGTTCCATAGTCTCACTGCTCTTACAGTAAAGAATCCGCGTCTGTTATTATGCTTAAACCTTTTTTCCTCCAGACGTGGAGGATGCCCCCTTGTCCCTGTCACCGGTCTATGATTAAAAAGATCATCAGAAAGGTCTTTGTACTGTCCCCTCATATATTTATACATTAACATAAGATCACCCCTTAGCCTTCGTTTTTCCAAACTAAATAGCCCCAAGTGTAATAACCTATCTTGGTATGGCAGACCCCCCAGTCCTCTAATAACCTTGGTCGCTCTTCTCTGCACCCGCTCCAGTTCAGCTATGTCTTTCTTATACACCGGAGACCAGAACTGTGCACAGTATTCTAAGTGTGGTCGCACTAGTGACTTGTATAGAGGTAAAATTATGTTCTCCTCATGAGCATCTATGCCTCTTTTAATGCATCCCACTATTTTATTTGCCTTTGTAGCAGCTGCCTGACACTGGCCACTGAATATGAGTTTGTCATCCACCCATACACCCAGGTCTTTTTCATTGATGGTTTTGCCCAGAGTTTTAGAATTAAGCACATAGTTATACATCTTATTACTTCTACCCAAGTGCATGACCTTACATTTATCCCCATTAAAGCTCATTTGCCATTTATCAGCCCAAGCTTCTAGTTTACATAAATCATCCTGTAATATAAAATTGTCCTCCTCTGTATTGATTACCCTGCAGAGTTTAGTGTCATCTGTAAATATTGAAATTCTACTCTGAATGCCCCCTATAAGGTCATTAATAAATATGTTAAAAAGAAGAGGGCCCAATACTGACCCCTGTGGTACCCCACTACTAACCGCGACCCAGTCCGAGTGTGCTCCATTAATAACCACCCTTTGTTTCCTATCCCTGAGCCAGCTCTCAACCCACTTGCACATATTTTCCCCTATCCCCATTATTCTCATTTTATGTATCAACCTTTTGTGTGGCACCGTATCAAAAGCTTTTGAAAAGTCCATATACACTACATCTACTGGGTTCCCTTGGTCCAGTCCGGAACTTACCTCTTCATAGAAGCTGATCAAATTAGTCTGACATGAATGGTCCCTAGTAAACCCGTGCTGATACTGGGTCATGAGGTTATTCCTCTTCAGATACTCCAGTATAGCATCCCTTAGAATGCCCTCCAGGATTTTACCCACAGTAGAGGTTAAGCTTACTGGCCTATAATTTCCGAGTTCAGTTTTTGTCCCCTTTTTGAATATTGGCACCACATTTGCTATACGCCAGTCCTGTGGTACAGACCCTGTTATTATGGACTCTTTAAAGATGAAAAATAATGGTCTATCAATGACTGTACTTAATTCCTGCAGTACTCGGGGGTGTATCGCATCCGGGCCCAGAGATTTGTCAATTTTTGTGATTTTTAGACGCCGTCGTACTTCCTGCTGGGTTAAGCAGGTAACATTTAATTGGGAATTTTTATCACTAGTCATATTGGCTGCCATGGGATTTTCTTTTGTAAATACTGATGAAAAAAAGTCATTTAGCATATTGGCTTTTTCCTCATCCTCATCCACCATTTCACTCAGACTATTTATAAGGGGGCCAACACTCTCATTTTTTAGTTTCTTACTATTTATGTAGTTAAAGAATATTTTGGGGTTATTTTTGCTCTCTCTGGCAATGAGTCTCTCTGTCTCAATCTTTGCTGCCTTGATTTGCTTTTTACAGAATTTATTTAATTTTTTGTATTTATTTAATGCCTCCTCACTACCTACTTCCTTTAATTCTCTAAATGCTTTCTTTTTGTCCCTTATTGCGCCCCTTACAGCTCTATTTAGCCATATTGGTTTCCTCCTATTTCTAGTATGTTTATTCCCATACGGTATATACTGTGCACAGGTCCTATCCAGGATGCTTATAAACGTCTCCCATTTTCTTTGTGTACTTTTATGTCTCAGGATATCTGTTATGACCTGGTGGTTAAGAGGCCACACCGATATGACCTGGTGGCTAAAACAAAACATGGGACGAGCTCTGAGGAGGTGGTATCTCTACTGACCGCAATCCCTAATCCTAACAACAACACTAGTAATAGCCGTGGGATGTTCCTGACTCTCCCTAGACACCTCTTCAAAGCCTAAGAATTAACTACCCCTAAAGAAGGAAATAGAAAACTATCTTGCCTCAGAGAAAACCCCAAAAGGAAAGATAGCCCCCCACAAATATTGGCTGTGAGTGGAGAGGGAAATGACATACACAGAAATGAAATCAGTTTTCAGCAAAGGAGGCCAATACTAAACTTGATAGACAGAGAGAAAAGGATACTGTGCGGTCAGTATTAAAAACTACAAAAATCCACGCAGAGTTTACAAAAAATGAACTCCACACCGACTCACGGTGTGGAGGGGCAAATCTGCTTCCCAGAGCTTCCAGCTAGCCTGAATATGACATAGTGACAAGCTGGACAAAAAGAGACATATTTGCAAAGCAATAATGTCCAAAGCAAATGGACGAACAAGAACTAGCAGAACTTATCTTTTGCTGACAAGGACAGGCCATATGAGAAATCCAAGGAGAGAACCAAATCCAACCTAAGACATTGACAGCTGGCATGAACTAAAGCCCAGAGCAGGTTTAAATAACAAACCCAGGCAAGGCGATCAGTGATGGCATCTGCTACAGCTACCTAACGGAGCAGCAGTTCCACTCGAAACCACCAGAGGGAGCCCAAGGGCAGAGCTCACAAAAATACCATTAGCAACCACAGGAGGGAGCTCCAGAACGGAATTCACCCCCCCCCCCTTGAAGAGGGGTCACCGAACCCTCACCAGAGCTCTCAGGCCGATCAGGACGAGCCAAATGGAAAGCACAAACCAAATCGGCAGCATGAACATCGGAGGCAACAACCCAAGAAATATCCTCCTGGCCATAACCCTTCCACTTGACCAGATACTGAAGCTTCCGTCTCGAAGAACGAGAATCCAAAATCTTCTCCACCACATATTCCAATTCCCCCTCAACCAACACCGGAGCAGGAGGATCAACGGAGGGAACCATAAGTACCACATATCTCTGCAACAAGGATCTAGGGAACACATTATGAATGGAAAAAGTAGCTGGAAGGGCCAAACGAAAAGACACCGGATTGATAATTTCAGAAATCTTATAAGGCCCAATAAAGCGAGGCTTGAACTTAGGGGAAGAAACCTTCATAGGAACATGACGAGAAGACAACCAGACCAAATCCCCCACACGAAGCCAGGGACCAACACACCGACGACGGTTAGCAAAACATTGAGCCTTTTCCTGAGACAACGTCAAATTGTCCACCACATGAGTCCAAATTTGCTGCAACCTGTCCACCACGGAATCCACACCAGGACAGTCAGAAGGCTCAAGCTGCCCTGAAGAAAAACGAGGATGAAAACCAACGTTACAAAAAAAAGGCGAAACCAAGGTAGCAGAACTAGCCCGATTATTAAGGGAAAACTCGGCCAACGGCAAAAAGGTCACCCAATCATCCTGATCAGCCGACACGAAGCATCTCAAATAGGTTTCCAAGTTCTGATTGGTTCGCTCCGTTTGGCCATTTGTCTGAGGATGGAATGCTGAAGAAAAAGACAAATCAATGCCCATTCTAGCACAAAAGGGCCGCCAAAACCTAGAAACGAACTGGGAACCTCTGTCAGACACAATATTCTCCGGAATACCATGCAAACGGACCACATGCTGAAAAAATAATGGAACCAAATCAGAGGAGGAAGGCAACTTAGGCAACGGTACCAAATGGACCATCTTAGAAAACCGGTCACAAACCACCCAGATGACAGACATCTTCTGAGAAACAGGAAGATCAGAAATAAAATCCATGGAAATATGCGTCCAGGGCCTCTCAGGAATAGGCAAAGGCAAAAGCAACCCACTGGCACGGGAACAGCAAGGCTTAGCCCGAGCACAAGTCCCACAGGACTGCACAAACGAACGCACATCCCGCGACAAGGAAGGCCACCAAAAGGACCTAGCCACCAAATCTCTGGTACCGAAAATCCCAGGGTGACCAGCCAACACCGAACAATGAACCTCAGAAATTACCCTGCTAGTCCATCTATCAGGAACAAACAGTTTCCCCACTGGACAGCGGTCAGGTTCATCAGCCTGAAACTCCTGAAGTACCCGCCGCAAATCAGGGGAGATGGCAGAAAGAATCACCCCCTCCTTGAGAATCCCAGCCGGCTCAAGAACTCCCAGAGAATCAGGCAAAAAACTCCTAGAAAGGGCATCAGCCTTCACATTCTTAGATCCCGGAATATACGAGACCACAAAATCAAAACAGGAGAAAAACAGAGACCACCGAGCTTGTCTAGGATTCAACCGCTTAGCAGACTCGAGGTAAATCAAATTTTTATGATCAGTCAAGACCACCACGCGATGCTTGGCTCCCTCAAGCCAATGTCGCCACTCCTCAAATGCCCACTTCATAGCCAACAACTCCCGATTGCCGACATCATAATTACGCTCAGCAGGCGAAAACTTTCTGGAGAAGAAAGCACATGGTTTCATCAAAGAGCCATCAGAATTTCTCTGAGACAAAACGGACCCTGCCCCAATCTCAGAAGCATCAACCTCAACGTGAAAAGGGAGAGAAACATCTGGCTGATGCAACACAGGGGCAGAAGTAAAACGGCGTTTAAGCTCCTGAAAGGCCTCAACAGCCGCAGAGGACCAATTCATCACATCAGCGCCTTTCTTCGTCAAATCGGTCAGAGGCTTCACCACACTAGAAAAATTAGCAATAAAGCGGCGATAAAAATTAGCAAAGCCCAAAAATTTTTGAAGGCTGTTTACAGATGTGGGCTGAGTCCAATCATGAATGGCTTGGACTTTAACAGGGTCCATTTCAATAGCCGAGGGAGAAAAAATGAAACCCAAAAAAGAAACTTTCTGAACTCCAAAGAGGCACTTAGACCCTTTCACAAACAACGCATTAGCACGAAGGACCTGAAATACCATCCTAACCTGCTTCACATGAGACTCCCAATCATCGGAAAAAAACAAAATATCATCCAAATACACAATCATGAATTTATCCAGATAATTCCGGAAGATATCATGCATAAAGGACTGAAATACCGATGGAGCATTAGAGAGCCCGAATGGCATCACAAGATATTCAAAATGGCCTTCGGGCGTATTAAATGCTGTTTTCCATTCATCACCTTGTTTAATACGCACGAGATTATACGCCCCTCGAAGGTCGATTTTAGTAAAGCAACTGGCACCCTTAATCCGAGCAAACAAATCAGAAAGCAAAGGTAAAGGGTACTGGAATTTGACCGTGATCTTATTGAGAAGGCGATAATCTATACAGGGTCTCAAGGAACCATCCTTCTTGGCAACAAAAAAAAATCCCGCTCCCAATGGTGACGAAGATGGGCGAATATGCCCCTTCTCCAAGGACTCCTTTACATAACTCCGCATAGCGGCATGCTCTGGCACAGACAGATTGAAAAGTCGGCCCTTAGGGAACTTACAGCCAGGAATCAAATTAATGGCACAATCGCAGTCCCTATGAGGAGGCAGGGAACTGGACTTGGGCTCATCAAATATATCCTGGAAATCCGACAAAAACTCAGGAACATCAGAAGAAGGGGACGAGGAAATGGACATCAAAGGAATATCACTATGTATCCCCTGACAACCCCAACCAGTTACAGACATAGATTTCCTATCCAGCACTGGATTATGTACCTGTAACCATGGAAAACCCAGCACAACAACATCATGCAAATTATGCAACACCAAAAAGCGAATATTTTCCTGATGTGCTGGAGCCATGTACATGGTCAACTGTGTCCAGTACTGGGGTTTATTCTTGGCCAATGGCGTAGCATCAATCCCCCTTAAGGGAATAGGGCTCCGCAAAGGCTCCAAGGAAAAACCACAGTGCTTGGCAAATTCTAAGTCCATTAAGTTCAGGGCAGTGCCAGAATCCACAAATGCCATAACAGAAAAGGATGACAATGAGCAAATCAGGGTAACAGACAAAAGAAATTTAGGCTGTACAGTACTAATGGTAACAGACCTAGGGACCCTCTTAGTACGCTTAGGGCAATCAGAAATAGCATGAGCAGAATCACCACAGTAAAAACACAGGCCATTCTGACGTCTGAATTTCTGCCTTTCTGCTCTAGTCAAAATCCTATCACATTGCATAGGCTCAGGACTCTGCTCAGAGGACACTGCCATATGGTGCACAACCTTGCGCTCGCGCAGGCGCTGATCAATCTGAATGGCCAAAGACATTGACTCATTCAGACCAGCAGGCGTGGGAAACCCCACCATAACATCTTTAAGGGCTTCAGAAAGACCCTTTCTGAAAATCGCTGCCAGGGCATACTCATTCCATTTTGTGAGCACAGACCACTTTCTAAATTTCTGGCAGTATACTTCTGCTGCTTCCTGACCCTGACACAGAGCCAGCAAAGTTTTTTCTGCCTGATCCACAGAATTAGGCTCGTCAAACAGCAATCCGAGCGCTTGAAAAAATGCGTCAATATTGAGCAATGCAGGATTTCCTGGCTCAAGGGAGAATGCCCAGTCGTGCGGGTCGCCACGCAGCAAAGAAATAACAATCTTCACCTGCTGAATGGGGTCACCAGAGGAACGGGGTCTCAGAGCAAAAAACAATCTACAATTATTTTTAAAATTAAAAAATTTAGATCTATCCCCAGAAAATAAATCAGGAATAGGAATTCTAGGCTCTAATACCGGAGTCTGGACAACATAATCTTGGATACTCTGTACCCTTGCAGCGAGTTGATCCACGCGCAAGGACAGACCCTGAACCTCCATATCAGCACCAAAATCCTGAACCACCCAGAGATTAAGGGGAAAAAAAAAGACAAAACAAGCTACAAAGGAAAAAAAATGACTCAGAACTTTCTTTTCCCTCTTTTGAGATGCATTTAACACATTGTGGGCCAGCTGTACTGTTATGACCTGGTGGTTAAGAGGCCACACCGATATGACCTGGTGGCTAAAACGAAACATGGGACGAGCTCTGAGGAGGTGGTATCTCTACTGACCGCAATCCCTAATCCTAACAACAACACTAGTAATAGCCGTGGGATGTTCCTGACTCTCCCTAGACACCTCTTCACAGCCTAAGAATTAACTACCCCTAAAGAAGGAAATAGAAAGCTATCTTGCCTCAGAGAAAACCCCAAAAGGAAAGATAGCCCCCCACAAATATTGGCTGAGTGAAGAGGGAAATGACATACACAGAAATGAAATCAGTTTTCAGCAAAGGAGGCCAATACTAAACTTGATAGACAGAGAGAAAAGGATACTGTGCGGTCAGTATTAAAAATCCACGCAGAGTTTACAAAAAATTAACTCCACACCGACTCACGGTGTGGAGGGGCAAATCTGCTTCCCAGAGCTTCCAGCTAGCCTGAATATGACATAGTGACACGCTGGACAAAAAGAGACATATTTGCAAAGCAATAATGTCCAAAGCAAATGGACGAACAAGAACTAGCAGAACTTATCTTTTGCTGACAAGGACAGGCCATATGAGAAATCCAAGGAGAGAACCAAATCCAACCTAAGACATTGACAGCTGGCATGAACTAAAGCCCAGAGCAGGTTTAAATAACAAACCCAGGCAAGGCGATCAGTGATGGCATCTGCTACAGCTACCTAACGGAGCAGCAGTTCCACTCGAAACCACCAGAGGGAGCCCAAGGGCAGAACTCACAAAAATACCATTAGCAACCACAGGAGGGAGCTCCAGAACGGAATTCACAACAGATATCGTCCCAGTTAATTGCACCAAGATCCTCTCTCATCCGTTGGAAATTTGCCCTTCAGAAGTTTAGTGTCCTTGTCACCACTCTACTACACATCTTATTAAAGGAGACATGAAAACTTATTATTTTGTGATCACTATTCCCCAAGTGACCCCCAACCCTTATATTTGATATGCAGTCTGGCCTGCTGGTTAATATTAGGTCTAGCAGTGCCCCCCTTCTTGTTGGGTCCTGAACCAGTTGTGAAAGGTAATTGTCTCTCATAGTTGTCAAAAACCGATTACCTTTACTGGAATTGCATGTTTCTGTTCCCCAATCTATTTCAAGGTAGTTGAAGTCCCCCATTATAATGACTTCTCCTTGAGTCGCAGCTTCATCTATTTGCTTTATGAGGATATTCTCCATTGCTTCCATTATTTTTGGAGATTTATAACAAACCCCTATCAGTAATTCATTATTTTTTCCCCTCCCCTTATCTCCACCCACAGGGACTCTACATTTTCATTAGATTCACCTATATTACCACGCAGGATGGGTTTTAAGGTCGATTTTACATACAGACACACCCCACCCCCTCGCTTATCTGTACGGTCATTTCTGAAAAGGCTATAGCCCTGTAAGTTAACAGCCCAGTCATGGCTCTCATCCAGCCATGTTTCAGATATCCCCACCATGTCATAATTATGTTCCAACAACATTAGTTCTAATTCGACCATTTTGTGGGAGAGGCTTCTGGCATTAGTATACATGCACTTGATGTTCCTCTCTGTACCTCTATTCTTTCTTAAATTACTAACTGTTCTAACCCCACCCCCCATGCCACTGCCACCACCAACTTCCTTATTTGTGCCCAGGTCTCTATCTGCACTATCTTCCCCTCCTATAAAATGAATACCCTCCCCCCAATCCCTAGTTTAAACACTCCTCCAACCTTCTAGCCATTTTCTTCCCCAGCACAGCTGCACCTTCCCCATTGAGGTGCAGCCCGTCCCTAGCGTAGAGCCTGTAGCCAACTGAGAAGTCGGCCCAGTTCTGCAGGAACCCAACTTCTGTCACTTTGCTCTGTGTAGCTTTTAGCTCCTTGTTCCTCACTCCCTCTCTTCTTTTTTCTCTCTAAGAAGTTATAAAGTTCTTTTATGACTTTGTTAGTTTTCTTCACAGGGTCATGTGTATGAAAATCTGCCTGTCAACAAGATTCACATTGGCTCTACGGAATTTGGCAAGCTCAGTGCAAGTATTTTATTTGGACCTGCCTAGCATGTTGCTTAGATATATGGACCCCAGTGGTTTTGCTAAAGTCTATAAAGTGATATGTTCACGACTCTTCCCAATGTAAAAAAAACTATAAGAATTTCACAAATATATAAAATTCAGGAAATACTGCAGTAAGATAATTTTCTAAGTGATACCTCTAAATTTCACATAAAAAGGGGCTTTCCCCTGGGATCTTTTACTTGGACTTTTTTGTGGGTAAGCTTCTCTAGCTGCGATTTATTTGCACATGCACTTTGTTGTTATATTGTTGTTGCGGTTAATTAATAAACTCATGGGACCCATATGACTGGCAAGGTAGGCCTTATTTGTTGAGGAGAGCCATAAGATCAAGTGCTTAATTAACCTCAAGACATAAGAGATTGAGAGAAACAACCCATAAAGTGTGTTGTTTAACCTTACATAAGCTTGCTCAGATTAAAGTGTGACACTAAAGATGGCTGCCATTTCCTGTTTGACCACACACTATGTGCTGGTATCCCAGGTGACGCCAAGCCTGATTACCTCATGGATCCATCCACGGTGACACCCACTCTGATGACCTCATGGACCAATCCAGCCTGATGACATAATGGATCCACCCATGGACTAGCTCCTTGCCCAACCCACTAACCAATGGAATACATCCGATCACTCTCATTTTAGAGCTAACCAAACCCCCTTACAGTGGTTATATAAACCTATGTTCGGATTAAATAAAGGTGTTGGAGCTGAGCCATAGATTGATCAAGGAGAGCTTACATCCAACTGTGTGTTGTCTGATGTTATTTCTTTAGTGCACACCTGATCAATATCCATTAGGCCAGGAGTAGGCAACTAGTGAACATTTCTTATTGTTCAACCTACCATTTTTGTCCGCCCAGCATGGGGCCAGCAGAGGAAAAAGCCCTAAACCCTGAGGACCGGCGAGTGGAACGGCAGGATGGGCTGAATGCCCCGAACTAGGAGACTGCCCCGAACCAGGAGACTGATCATTTCCTTACCAGAACATGGTAAGTCTGCTGATTTTTATAATCTGTAGTCTTTGTCTGTGTCCTTCAGGGTATCCTGTGCAGATTGCCTGACTGTGTCTGGTTTTTGCGGTATCTGTAAGATGGCAGAAGAGTTTCTCCACTGCTGGCCATTTAATTGCAAGAACCGTCACGTGTTTTAGTTGCCTACTGCCTGTTACGTGTTGTGAACAGGGGAGATGACTGGTAGTTAGGAGAGCAAGTTGGTTTTTCAGTGGTGTTTAGAAAAAAAAAGATATTGTCTGTGGTACAGTAAACGGTTGTCGCCTGTGATACGATTATCAGTTCTGGATAGGATGAACTAGGCCTGGAGTGAGTTGACTCGGACTAGTAACATAGTAACATAGTTAGCAAGGCAAAAAAAGACATTTGTCTATCCAGTTCATCCTATATTCCATCAGAATAACTCCCCATTTCTTTGGAGGGCTTGCCAGAGGTAGCCTGACTGCCATTAGGTACCGAGATGAGATCCTCAGGCCCCTTGTGAGACCATATGCTGGCGCAGTTGGCCCTGGGTTCCTCCTAATGCAGGACAATGCCAGACCTCATGTGGCTGGAGTATGTCAGCAGTTCCTGCAAGATGAAAGCATTGAGGCTATGGACTGGCCCGCCCATTCCTCAGACCAAAATCTGATTGAGCACATCTGGGACATAATGTCTCGCACTATCCACCAATGTCACGTTGCACTACAGACTGTCCAGGAGTTGGTGGATGCTTATGTCCAGGTCTGGTAGGAGATCCCTCAGGAAACCATCCACCGCCTCATCAGGAGCATGCCCCGTCATTGTAAGGAGGTCATACAGGCACATGGAGGCAACACACACACAACTGAACATAATTTCCTTGCCTTGAGGCATTTCCAGTGAAGTTGGATCAGCCTGTAATTTTATTTTCCACTTTTGAGTATCATTCCAAATCCAGACCTCCATGGGATATTCATTTTGATTTACATTAATCACTTTTATCTTTTATTGTTCTCAACACATTCCACTATGTAATGAACAAAGATTTGCAACTGAAATATTTCATTCTGTGATTTATAGGATGTGGGATTTTAGTGTTCCATTTATTTTTTTGAGCAATATATATGGCAGCCATTTTGTGGATGGGCCATGTGTTAATTCTGATGGCAGCCATTTTGAGGATGGCAAATGTGCTAATTTTGGCGGCATCCATTCTGTGGATGGCAAATGGGCTAATTCTGGTGCAGCCATTTTGTGGATGGCAAATGTGTTAATTCTGGTGGCAGCCTATTTGTGGATGGCAAATGTGTGAATTCTGGCGGCAGCCATTTTGTGGATGGCAAATGTGTTAATTCTGGTGGCAGCCATTTTTTGGATGGCAAATGTGTTAATTCTGGCTGCAGCTATTTTGTGGATGGTAAATGTAATTCTGGCAGCGGACATTTTGTGGATGGCAAATGTAATTCTGGCGGTGGCCATTTTGTGGATGGCAAATGTGCTACTTCAGGTGGTGAAAATCTTAGACTAAGGCTAAAAACCATACCACCGAATCCTTGTTACCCAGTAATGACCACTAACGGCCAATACTATATTCCTTCAGGAAGTGAACAAGCTTTACCCATGTTCCTTGTCTCAGTGATATCCAGTGGGGCACCGACCCTTTCCCCTATCACTCCTGTAGTGAATTCAGTAATCCTCCCACCTGGATCATCCCCGAAACTGACCTTTTCTACTGTCACTTCCACTGCCAATTTAGCTACACACCCACATGAGATACTCCAAGCAACGACCTCTCCTCCGAACGCTTCCTCTACAACAGCACTCTCACGCAGTCTACCCGGTGTACCTCACAGGCTCTCTCGCAGCCAAGCGCACACCTGTATGGGACAGTGGCAACTGTATCAAGGGTGGCTCAATCTGGGAGGGGGATAGCAACATCACAGGGAGCACGAAGGGGAGGGAATGTTGGCAACCTATTTTTGAAAAAGAACTTCCTGAGGGACCCCTGCTAGTGGTGGGAAAGGGTGACATAAGAACGATGGAAACGGACGCTATTGTTAATGCTGCCAATTGTCGGTTAGAGCACAATGGAGGTATGGCTAGCGCTATAGTGGAAGCAGGAGGGGCGACTATTCAAGCAGACAGTCGAATCATTGTTGAGTCAGGCGGTCAGATGTTGGAGACAGAGCGGTGACTAAATCTGGCAATCTTCTGTGTAGAATGATTATACATGATGAGACCCCTATTGTTGACCATGTTCATCCAGACATTAGTGCTCAACAATTTTGCGCAGCAATAACTAGCATTTTAGAGTAATAATAATAATAATAATAATTTTATTTATATAGCGCCAACATATTCCGCAGCGCTTTACAACTTATAGAGGGGACTTATACAGACAATAGACATTACAGCATAACAGAAATCACAGTTCAAAACAGATACCAGTAGGAATGAGGGCCCTGCTCGCAAGCTTACAATCTATGAGGAAAAGGGGAGACACGAGAGGTGGATGGTAACAATTGCTTTAGTTATTTGGACCAGCCATAGTGTAAGGCTCGGGTGTTCATGTAAAGCTGCATGAACCAGTTAACTGCCTAAGTATGTAACAGTACAGACACAGAGGCTATTAACTGCATAAAGTGTATGAGAACATGATGGAGGAACGTGATTATGTTGTTGTTTTTTTATTAATAGGCCACACAGGGATAATTAGGTTAATGCGTTGAGGCGGTAGGCCAATCTGAACAAATGAGTTTTTAGGGCACGCTTAAAACTGTGGGGATTGGGGATTAATTGTATTAACCTAGGTAGTGCATTCCAAAGAATCGGCGCCGCACGTGTAAAGTCTTGGAGACGGGAGTGGGAGGTTCTGATTATTGAGGATGCTAACCTGAGGTCATTAGCAGAGCGGAGGGCACGGGTAGGTTGGTAGACTGAGACCAGAGAGGAGATGTAGGGTGGTGCTGAGCCATGGAGTGCTTTGTGGATGAGGGTAGTAGTTTTGTACTGGATTCTGGATTGGATGGGTAGCCAGTGTAATGACTGGCACAAGGTAGAGGCATCGGTGTAACGGTTGGCGAGGAATATGATCCTGGCAGCAGCATTCAGGACAGATTGGAGCGGGGAGAGTCTGGTAAAAGGTAGGCCAATTAGTAGAGAGTTACAATAGTCCAGACGAGAATGAATAAGTGAGACAGTAAGAGTTTTTGCAGAGTCGAAAGTAAGAAAAGGGCGAATTCTGGAAATGTTTTTGAGATGCAGATAAGAAGAGCGAGCCAGTGATCGGATGTGGGGGGTGAATGAAAGCTCGGAATCAAGGATGACTCCAAGGCAGCGGGCATGTTGCTTTGGAGTAATGGTGGAACCGCACACAGAGATGGCAATGTCGGGCAAAGGTAGGTTTGTAGAGGGAGAGAACACGAGGAGTTCAGTTTTTGACAGGTTCAGTTTCAGATAGAGGGAGGACATGATGTTAGAGACAGCGGTAAGACAATCACTGGTGTTTTCTAAAAAGGTCGGCGTGATAACAGGAGAAGAGGTATATAATTGGGTGTCGTCAGCATAGAGATGGTACTGGAAACCAAATCTACTGATTGTTTGTCCAATAGGGGCAGTATACAAAGAGAAGAGGAGGGGGCCTAGGACTGATCCTTGAGGAACCCCAACAGTAAGGGGAAGGTGAGAGGAGGAGGAACCAGCAAAACAAACAGTGAAGGATCGGCCAGAGAGATAGGAGGAGAACCAAGAGAGAACGGTGTCCTTGAGGCCGATGGAGCGGAGCATAGTGAGGAGGAGCTGATGATCCACAGTGTCGAATGCTGCGGAGAGATCCAAGAGAATTAGCATGGAATAGTGACCATTAGATTTAGCTGTTAGTAGGTCATTAGAGACTTTAGTGAGGGCAGTTTCAGTAGAGTGTAAAGAGCGGAAACCAGATTGAAGAGGGTCGAGAAGAGAATTATCTGAGAGATAGCGGGTAAGACGGGAGTGGACCAGGCGTTCCAAGAGTTTAGAGATGAAGGGAAGATTAGAGACAGGTCTATAATTAGCGGCACAATTTTGATCGAGGGAGGGCTTTTTAAGTAGTGGATGTATGATGGCATGCTTAAATGAGGAGGGAAAAATACCGGAAGTGAGGGAAAGGTTGAATATTTTTGTTAGGTGAGAGGTGACAGCCGGGGAAAGGGACTGGAGGAGATGCGACGGAATGGGGTCGCTGGTGCAAGTGGTCGGGCGAGAAGATGCAAGGAGCCTGCTTACTTCTTCTTCTGTAACTGGTTCAAAGTCAGAGAGTGAACTAGATGCAGTGGGGGAGGGAGGACAGTGCTTGGTATGAAGAGATTGGGAAATGATTTCCTGTCGAATGTGGTCAATTTTTTCTTTGAAGTAATTGGCCAGATCGTCAGCGCGGAGATCTGTGGTTGGGGCCTGCTCTCTTGGGTTGAGTAGGGACCGGAAAGTGTCAAAGAGACGTTTAGGGTTATTGGACAGCGAGGTGATGAGGGTGTTGAAATAGGTTTGTTTGGAGAGGTGAAGGGCAGAGTTGTATGTTTTTAACATGAACTTATAATGGATGAAGTATGGATGAGTATGCAAATATTAGTGAGCAGATTTAGACCTCAACAATTCCAGCTATTGGTGTTGGCATTTTCAGTTTCCCTGTTCTTACATGTGCAAGAGAAAAGTTGGAATTATAATGAACAAGTGTAGCCCCCCAAGCATTTGCTGCCTCTCCAAAATCAGGTTAATTAGTAATGAGGACAGGACTGTTAAAGCTTTTAAAACTGCCTGCGTCACCTGGACTCCACCCCATGATATTGGAGCTGCCCAAATAGAGCTCCTCATTCCAGGACTGTTACCTCCTCCTGCTCCTCATAAACAAGTGATTACATCTGTACTCCCGGTGCCACCTCTATTCCCACCTCAGGTGCCACCAAGAACAGTGCCAATGCTCATGTCTAAGAAGCCCACCATCTATGTCAAGCTTATACCCCAGCAAGCTGCTACTCTGTTGAACCAACTTCCACATCCAGAAAAACAGCCGATGCCTTTCTACAGAAACATGCTTCAAATCCAAAGGAATTACTCAGCCACGTGGCAAGTAGGGTTGAGCGACCTTAACTTTTATAGGATCGGGTCGGGTTTCACGAAACCCGACTTTCTCAAAAGTCGGGTCAAGTGAAATCGGCCGATCCTATAAAAAAGTCGGGGTCGGGGTCGGCCGAAACCCGAAACCCAATGCACTGCAATGGGATACTATGGTTCCCAGGGTCTGAAGGAGAGGAAACTCTCCTTCAGGCCCTGGGATCCATATTTAAGTGTAAAATAAAGAATTAAAATAAAAAATATTGATATACTCACCTGTCCGGCGGCCCCTGCAACTTAACGAGGGAACCGGCGGCCTGCTTTGGTTAAAATGAGCGCGTCCAGGGCCTTCCTTCTGCACAGCTATCTATCTTGTTTGTTTGTCCACACTTTTGACTTTTGTGTGCAGCAGTCCTTTTTATTGCTGCCTGACATACTTTTCCGAGATAACTGTAGGGAGATAGTAATTGTAGTACAGTCCCTTTTTTTTTTTTTTTTTTTTTAGTTATATCTCTTCAAGCCACTTTTTGCTACAGAAAATATACTCTAATACAGTGGCCCTGATTTATTCACAATTCTCCCAGAAAAAAAAAATAAAAGTGGGAGATTAAGATTGGAAAATCTGCATCAGTGCCAGTCCTGTGTGTGGCATCTGTCTTTGTTTTTCTGCCACAGAAAACCTACTTTTTAACAGTGGGCCTGATTTCTTCACAATTCTCCCAGAAAAAAAAATAAAAGTGGGAGATTAAGATTGGCAAATCTGCATTAGTGCCAGTCGTGTGTGTGGCATCTTTTTTTTTTTGTTTCATTTCTGCCACAGAAAACCTACTGTGTAGCAGTGGGGCTGATTTCTTCCTAACTCTCCCAGAAAAAAAAATAAAAGTGGGAGATTAAGTTTGGCAAATCTGCATTAGTGCCAGTCCTGTGTGTGGCATCTTTTTTTTTTTAATCTCTGCCACAGAAAACCTACTGTGTAGCAGTGGGGCTGATTTCTTCCTAATTCTCCCAGAAAAAAAAATAAAAGTGGGAGATTAAGATTGGCAAATCTGCATTAGTGCCAGTCCTGTGTGTGGCATCTTTTTTTTTTTTTATTTCTGCCACAGAAAACCTACCGTGTAGCAGTGGGGCTGATTTCTTCCTAATTCTCCCAGAAAAAAAAATAAAAGTGGGAGATTAAGATTGGCAAATCTGCATTAGTGCCAGTCGTGTGTGTGGCATCTTTTTTTAAAAAAATTTCTGCCACAGAAAACCTACTGTGTAGCAGTGGGGCTGATTTCTTCCTAATTCTCCCAGAAAAAAAAATAAAAGTGGGAGATTAAGATTGGCAAATCTGCATTAGTGCCAGTCCTGTGTGTGGCATCTTTTTTTTTTTTTTTTTCTGCCACAGAAAACCTACTGTGTAGCAGTGGGGCTGATTTCTTCCTAATTCTCCCAGAAAAAAAAATAAAAGTGGGAGATTAAGATTGGCAAATCTGCATTAGTGCCAGTCCTGTGTGTGGGATCTTTTTTTTTTTTATTTCTGCCACAGAAAACCTACTGTGTAGCAGTGGGGCTGATTTCTTCCTAATTCTCCCAGAAAAAAAAATAAACGTGGGAGATTAAGATTGGCAAATCTGCATTAGTGCCAGTCCTGTGTGTGGCATCTTTTTTTTTTTAAATTTCTGCCACAGAAAACCTACTGTGTAGCAGTGGGCCTGATTAAATCACTTGTCTCACATATCCCCCCCAAAAAATAAAATAAAGGGATAATAATCTTGCCAAAGCTGTGCGAGTGCTGTCTGTGGTATCTGTCAGTCATTTTGTGCCACAGGAACTATACTGTGATATAGTGGGCCTGATTCAATCCCTTGTCTCCCATATCCAAAAAAAGAGGGACATTTCTATTGCCAGTGGGTGCATCTGCGTCACTCCTGTTAGTGCCATATCTGCCACCCTCTTTCTGCAAATCAAACTGTGTTGTTGTGTAATACAGTGGGCCTGATTTTTCCCTGGATTCTCCCACACATAAATAGGGACATTTCTATTGCCAGTGTTTTTATCTGCGTCACTCTTGTTAGTGCCATATCTGCCAGCCTCTTTCTGCAAATCAAACTGTGTTGTTGTGTAATACAGTGGGCCTGATTTTTCACTGGATTCTCCCACACATAAAAAAGGGAGATTTAAATTCACAACCAGTTCACGTACACCTTCTTCCTGGTTTTACTGGACCACATAACGGTTGTTAGTTTGATTACATTTTTCCAATAATGAGGAAGTCTGGTGGAAGAGGTCGTGGCCATGGGCATTCATTGCCAGCTGGTAATGATGTTAGTGGTGGTGGTCGTGGAGCATCTGGTGGTCGTGGGAAAAGCAATATAGCCCCTAAGTCTCGAGTTGTTGAGCCAGCGTCATCGTCTGGCTACACAAGGCCTCGAAGGCTCCCTTTTCTGGGAGTAGGAAAACCGCTTTTGAAGCCGGAGCAGCAGGAACAAGTATTGGCTTTCATTCCTGACTCTGCCTCTACCTCTTTCTCCTCCTCCTCGGAAAGTGCTAAATGTCAGAGCAGTGTGTCGTCAGTTGATGCTCCCGGTCAGGAACAAGTCGCTTCCTTGCGTCCTTCACCCAGAACAACAGTGAAGGATGCGTCAGGCGACACAACTGGTTACTCCATGGAGCTCTTTACACATACCGTGCCTGGGTTCGAAAGTGAAATTGTTAACAGGCCATGCCCATTACAAGATGAATCGGACATGGAGTGCACAGATGCACAGCCACAGCCAGATTATAATGCTGTTCCTTTGACTCAAATCAGAACATTGCCCTCGCAGTGTACTGATCCAGAATCTGATCCCGAGGAGACTATGGATCTCCGTCACGAACGCTATAGCACCGGCTTACACGGTGACCCAGAGGAAGGTGCACAGAACATAGAAGAGGAGGTCATAGATGACCCAGTTGTTGACCCCGATTGGCAGCCATTGGGGGAACAGGGTGCAGGCTGCAGTAGCTCTGAAGCGGAGGAGGAGGAGCCGCAGCAGACATCAACATCGCAACCGCTTCCATCTGGCAGGCCCGTATCTGGCCAAAAATGTGTGGCAAAACCAAAACCAGTTGTAGGACAGCGTGGCCATCAGGTTCAAGTAGCTCAGTGTGCAATGCCTGAAAAAGTATCCGATAGGAAGAGTGCAGTGTGGATTTTTTTTAACCAAGATCCCAATGATCAGTGCAAAGTCATCTGTAAGAAATGCTCCAGGACCTTCAGCAGAGGTCAGAATGTTAAAAATTTAAATACAAGTTGCATGCATCGACATTTAACCACCATGCACTTGCAAGCCTGGACACACTACCAAACGTCTCTTAATGTTGTAGCACCCTCTCACTATGAAGCTAATAAGCAAGGTGACATCCCTTCCCTCCCTGTAAGCCCACCATTTACCACACCACCTGCAGGTAATGTGGCTGTTTCGTCGCAAGGCCACAGCAGTCAGGGAATCACCAGGTTCGTGGTCGGAAAAACTGTATGTAGGGCACCATCAAGAATACCGTCACCAACCCTCTCTCAGTCACCCATGTCCACCAGCCCCCCCGCTAGTTCCACCGTATGCAGCTCTCCAGTCCAGCTCACCCTACATGAGACTCTCGTTAGGAAAAGGAAGTACTCATCCTCGCATCCGCGTACACAGGGTTTGAACGCCCACTTTGCTAGACTAATCTCGTTAGAGATGATGCCCTACCGGTTAGTTGAAACCGAAGCTTTCAAAGCCCTGATGGACTACGCTGTACCACGCTACGAACTACCCAGTCGACACTTCTTTTCGAGAAAAGCCATCCCAGCCCTCCACCAGCATGTAAAAGACCGCATTGTCCATGCGCTCAGGCAATCTGTGAGTAGAAAGGTGCACCTGACAACAGATGCATGGACCAGTAGGCATGGCCAGGGGCGTTACGTCTCCATCACGGCACACTGGGTTAATGTGGTGGATGCAGGGTCCAGAGGGGACAGTAATATTGGGACAGTTCTGCCTAGCCCACGGTGTAGGAAACAGTTGGCTGTAGGCATTCATCCCCCCTCCTCCTCCTCGTCCTCCAGCAGAAGCGAGAGCTCGTCCACAGACCGCAGTCGCACCACCACTCCATCCGCAGCTGCCACTGTTGCACACGAGGTGTCCAATTTTGGAACAGCTTGTGGCAAGCGTCAGCATGCTGTATTGGCAATGAAGTGTTTGGGTGACAACAGACACACCGCGGAAGTTCTGTCCGAGTTCTTGCAGCAAGAAACTCAGTCATGGCTGGGCACTGTACATCTTGAGGCAGGCAAGGTAGTCAGTGACAACGGAAGGAATTTTATGGCTGCCATAGCCCTTTCACAACTGAAACACATTCCTTGCCTGGCTCACACCTTAAACCTGGTGGTGCAGTGCTTCCTGAAAAGTTATCCGGGGTTACCCGACCTGCTGCTGAAAGTGCGCAGACTTTGCTCTCACATCCGCCGTTGGCCTGTACACTCCAGCCGTATGCATAACCATCAGCGGGCTTTGAACCTTCCACAGCATCGCCTAATCATCGACGTTGCAACAAGGTGGAACTCCACACTGCACATGCTTCAAAGACTGTGCGAACAGAGGCGTGCTGTTATGTATTTGTGGGAGGATACACATACACAGGCAGGCAGTTGGATGGCAGACATGGAGTTGTCAGCTGTGCAGTGGTCGAAGCTCCAAGACCTGGGTCAAGTCCTTCAGTGTTTTGAGGAATGTACACAGCTGGTTAGTGCAGACAACGCCATAATAAGCATGAGCATCCCCCTAATGCATCTTCTGATGCAAAGTTTGATGCACATAAAGGAACAGGTGTCTGCAGCCGAGGACAAGGGAAGCCCTGATGACAGTCAGCCATTGTCTGCTCAGGGAAGTCTACAGGACGAGGTGGCGGGCGAAGAGGAGGAGGACGAGGAGGATGATGGGGATGACTATTTGTTGGATGAGGAAGCTTCTCAGGGGGCAATAGAAACTGCTGGCGGTGCAAGGCCGGGTTCTGGGTTTTTGAGGGAGGCAAGTGAAGTGGATTTGCCAGCAAGTGCTCCTCAACCCAGCATAAGCACTGACTTGACAACTGGAACATTGGCCCACATGGCGGATTATGCCTTGCGTATCCTCAAAAGGGACCCACGCATTTTAAAAATGATGACAGATGACGATTACTGGTTGGCCTGCCTCCTTGATCCTCGCTATAAAGGCAAATTGCAAAATATCATGCCACATGAGAACCTCGAACAGATATTGGCAACCAAACAAGCTACTCTTGTAGACTGTTTGATGCAGGCATTCCCAGCACACAGCGCCGGTGATGGTTCTCACACGAGCCGCAGGGGGCACCAGGGCAGAGGTGTTAGAGGTGCACAGATCAGAAGTGGCGTAGGACAGAGGGGTTTTCTGACAAGGTTGTGGAGTGATTTCGCAATGACACGACAGGTACAGCAGCATCCATTCAAAGTGACAGGAGACAACATTTGTCCAGTATGGTTACTAACTATTTTTCCTCCATTACCGATGTGCTCCCTCAACCGTCATTCCCCTTTGATTACTGGACATCCAAAATAGACACCTGGCCTGAATTGGCTGAATATGCATTGCAGGAGCTTGCTTGCCCAGCAGCTAGTGTGCTATCAGAAAAAGTATTCAGTGCTGCTGGTTCAATACTGACCGAAAAAAGGACTCGTCTGGCTACCCAAAATGTTGATGAGCTAACCTTCATAAAAATGAACCACTCATGGATTTCAAATTACTTTGCCCCACCTTTCCCGGCTGACACCTAGCTTTCCTGTAAAAAGGTCTTGCTTTGGGACTGGTGTTACTGACTGTTCCAATCTCTTAATTTGCAGCTGCTGTTTGTCCAGAATACGGCATGTTTTCACCTCCCTAAATGCACTAACTCCCCCCACGGGGCCGTGGTCTCGCCACTTGTCGCAAGCACCCGTCAGAGTGCCGTTTGACTGAAGAGGTGCGTTTGCCCACTTTTGGTCGACGGGACTGGCACTGGGTCCCTCATAGTACAATGAAGTGTCTCTGGCGGTGGTGGCGCGCACCCAACGTCAGACACACCGTTGTAACAAGAGGGGTCCTGGGCTTGTACCGCCGGCCAGGAGAGAGTGTCCCCCCCCCAAGGTCAAACAGTGCTCTACCACTTGCTAAATTATCTGTCGCTGCTCCACCTGTTGTGAAGTTGGATTTTGGGCTCCCCCGGTGGCCACTGGTGGAATTTAACTGGTGTGCATCATCCCCTCTGTTCACCTGCTTCCATCAGGATGTGGGAGTCGCTATTTAACCTTGCTCCTCTTTCACTTCCATGCCGGTCAACATTGTAATCAGAAGCCTTTCTGTGCATGTTCCTGCTGCTAGACAACTTCCAGCTAAGTTGGACTTTAGTCCTCGTTTGTTTTTGCATTTTGTTCCAGTTCACAGCTGTAGTTTCGTTTCTGTGTCTGGAAAGCTCTTGTGATCTGAAATTGCCACTCTGATGTTATGAGTTAATACTAGAGTCTTAAAGTAATTTCAGGATGGTATTTTGATAGGGTTTTCAGCTGACCATGAAAGTGCCCTTTCTGTCTTTCTGCTATCTAGTAAGCGGACCTCAATTTTGCTAAACCTATTTTCATACTACGTTTGTCATTTCATCTAAAATCACCGCCAATATATGTGGGGGCCTCTGTCTGCCTATCGGGGAAATTTCTCTAGAGGTGAGCCAGGACTATATTTTCCTCTGCCAGGATTAGTTAGTCCTCCGGCCGGCGCTGGGCGTCTAGGGATAAAAAACATAGGCAACGCTACCTGGCTACTGTTAGTTGTGCGGCAGGTTTAGTTCATGGTCAGTTTAGCTTCCATCTTCCAAGAGCTAGTACTTATGTTTGCTGGCTATGTTCTCTTGCCATTGAGAACCATAACAGTTTGACCGGCCCAAAAAGGGTTAAATTAATTGACAGAGAAAGGAGAGAAAAGAGAAGTCTGCTGAAGATTTTTTTTTTTTTTCCTTCCCTTCAGTTCTGAGTGTGCTTGTAATTGAATCTCTTGCAAGTCTGCCTATATTGCAGCCTTTCTCTCTCTCTCTCTCCTTCTAATCCTGGAATGGCTCTGTGTTCACCTGTTTAAAATGGATATTCAGAGTTTAGCTGCAGGTTTGAATAATCTCACCACGAAAGTTCAAAATTTACAAGATTTTGTTGTTCATGTTCCTATATCTGAACCTAGAATTCCTTTGCCTGAATTTTTCTCGGGGAATAGATCTTGCTTTCAAAATTTCAAAAATAATTGCAAGTTGTTTTTGTCCCTGAAATCTCGCTCTGCTGGAGATCCTGCTCAGCAGGTCAGGATTGTGATTTCCTTGCTCCGGGGCGACCCTCAGGATTGGGCTTTTGCATTGGCTCCAGGGGATCCTGCGTTGCTCAATGTGGATGCGTTTTTTCTGGCCTTGGGGTTGCTTTATGAGGAACCTCAGTTAGAGCTTCAGGCGGAAAAGGCCTTGATGTCCCTATCTCAGGGGCAAGACGAAGCTGAAATATACTGCCAGAAATTCCGTAAATGGGCTGTGCTTACTCAGTGGAATGAGTGCGCCCTGGCGGCGAATTTCAGAGAGGGTCTCTCTGATGCCATTAAGGATGTTATGGTGGGGTTCCCTGTGCCTGCGGGTCTGAATGAGTCCATGACAATGGCTATCCAGATCGATAGGCGTCTGCGGGAGCGCAAACCTGTGCACCATTTGGCGGTGTCTACTGAGAAGACGCCAGAGAATATGCAATGTGATAGAATTCTGTCCAGAAGTGAACGGCAGAATTTAAGACGAAAAAATGGGTTGTGCTTCTATTGCGGTGATTCAACTCATGTTATATCAGCATGCTCTAAGCGTACTAAGAAGCTTGATAAGTCTGTTTCAATTGGCACTTTACAGTCTAAGTTTATTCTATCTGTGACCCTGATTTGTTCTTTATCATCTATTACCGCGGATGCCTATGTCGACTCTGGCGCCGCTTTGAGTCTTATGGATTGGTCCTTTGCCAAACGCTGTGGGTATGATTTGGAGCCTCTTGAAACTCCTATACCCCTGAAGGGGATTGACTCCACCCCATTGGCTAGTAATAAACCACAATACTGGACACAAGTAACTATGCGGATTAATCCGGATCATCAGGAGATTATTCGCTTTCTTGTGCTGTATAACCTACATGATGTGTTGGTGCTTGGATTGCCATGGCTGCAATCTCATAACCCAGTCCTTGACTGGAAAGCTATGTCTGTGTTAAGCTGGGGATGTAAGGGGACGCATGGGGACGTACCTGTGGTTTCCATTTCATCATCTATTCCCTCTGAGATTCCTGAATTCTTGACTGAATATCGTGACGTTTTTGAAGAACCTAAGCTTGGTTCATTACCTCCGCACCGGGAGTGCGATTGTGCCATAGATTTGATTCCGGGTAGTAAATACCCTAAGGGTCGTTTATTTAATCTGTCTGTGCCTGAACATGCTGCTATGCGAGAATATATAAAGGAGTCCTTGGAAAAGGGACATATTCGTCCTTCGTCATCTCCCTTAGGAGCCGGTTTTTTCTTTGTGGCTAAGAAAGATGGCTCTTTGAGACCGTGTATTGATTATCGGCTTTTGAATAAAATCACGGTTAAATATCAATATCCGTTGCCACTGCTGACTGATTTGTTTGCTCGCATAAAGGGGGCCAAGTGGTTCTCTAAGATAGATCTCCGTGGGGCGTATAATTTGGTGCGAATTAAGCAGGGGGATGAGTGGAAGACCGCATTTAATACGCCCGAGGGCCACTTTGAGTATTTGGTGATGCCTTTTGGTCTTTCAAATGCCCCTTCAGTCTTTCAGTCCTTTATGCATGACATTTTCCGTGATTATTTGGATAAATTTATGATTGTGTATCTGGATGATATTTTGATTTTTTCGGATGACTGGGACTCTCATGTCCAGCAGGTCAGGAGGGTTTTTCAGGTTTTGCGGTCTAATTCCTTGTGTGTGAAGGGTTCTAAGTGCGTTTTTGGGGTTCAAAAGATTTCCTTTTTGGGATATATTTTTTCCCCCTCTTCCATCGAGATGGATCCTGTCAAGGTTCAGGCTATTTGTGATTGGACGCAACCCTCTTCTCTTAAGAGTCTTCAGAAATTTTTGGGCTTTGCTAACTTTTATCGTCGATTTATTGCTGGTTTTTCTGATGTTGTTAAACCATTGACTGATTTGACTAAGAAGGGTGCTGATGTTGCTGATTGGTCCCCTGCTGCTGTGGAGGCCTTTCGGGAGCTTAAGCGCCGCTTTTCTTCCGCCCCTGTGTTGCGTCAGCCTGATGTTGCTCTTCCTTTTCAGGTTGAGGTCGACGCTTCTGAAATCGGAGCTGGGGCAGTTTTGTCGCAGAGAAGTTCCGATTGTTCCGTGATGAGACCTTGTGCCTTTTTCTCGCGTAAATTTTCGCCCGCCGAGCGGAATTATGATGTTGGGAATCGGGAGCTTTTGGCCATGAAGTGGGCTTTTGAGGAGTGGCGTCATTGGCTTGAGGGGGCTAGACATCAGGTGGTGGTATTGACTGACCACAAAAATCTAATTCATCTTGAGTCCGCCAGACGCCTGAATCCTAGACAGGCGCGCTGGTCGTTGTTTTTCTCTCGGTTTAATTTTGTGGTGTCCTACCTGCCGGGTTCTAAGAATGTTAAGGCGGATGCCCTTTCTAGGAGTTTTGAGCCTGACTCCCCTGGTAACTCTGAACCTACAGGTATCCTTAAGGATGGAGTGATATTGTCTGCCGTTTCTCCAGACCTGCGGCGGGCCTTGCAGGAGTTTCAGGCGGATAGACCTGATCGTTGCCCACCTGGTAGACTGTTTGTTCCTGATGATTGGACCAGTAAAGTCATTTCTGAGGTTCATTCTTCTGCGTTGACAGGTCATCCTGGAATCTTTGGTACCAGGGATTTGGTGGCAAGGTCCTTCTGGTGGCCTTCCCTGTCTCGAGATGTGCGAGGCTTTGTGCAGTCTTGTGACGTTTGTGCTCGGGCCAAGCCTTGTTGTTCTCGGGCTAGTGGATTGTTGCTGCCCTTGCCTATCCCGAAGAGGCCCTGGACGCACATCTCGATGGATTTTATTTCGGATCTTCCTGTTTCTCAGAAGATGTCTGTCATCTGGGTGGTGTGTGACCGTTTCTCTAAGATAGTCCATTTGGTTCCCCTGCCTAAGTTGCCTTCTTCTTCTGAGTTGGTTCCTCTGTTTTTTCAAAATGTGGTCCGTTTGCATGGTATTCCGGAGAATATCGTTTCTGACAGAGGAACCCAATTCGTGTCTAGATTTTGGCGAGCATTCTGTGCTAGGATGGGCATAGATTTGTCTTTCTCGTCTGCTTTCCATCCTCAGACTAATGGCCAGACCGAGCGGACGAATCAGACCTTGGAGACATATTTGAGGTGTTTTGTGTCTGCAGATCAGGATGATTGGGTTGCTTTTTTGCCTTTAGCGGAGTTTGCCCTCAATAATCGGGCCAGCTCTGCCACCTTGGTGTCTCCTTTTTTCTGTAATTCGGGGTTTCATCCTCGATTTTCTTCTGGTCAGGTGGAATCTTCGGATTGTCCTGGAGTGGATGCTGTGGTGGAGAGGTTGCATCAGATTTGGGGGCAGGTAGTGGACAATTTGAAGTTGTCCCAGGAGAAGACTCAGCTTTTTGCCAACCGCCGGCGTCGGGTTGGTCCTCGGCTTTGTGTTGGGGACTTGGTGTGGTTGTCTTCTCGTTTTGTCCCTATGAGGGTTTCTTCTCCTAAGTTTAAGCCTCGGTTCATCGGCCCGTACAAGATATTGGAGATTCTTAACCCTGTGTCCTTCCGTTTGGACCTCCCTGCATCTTTTTCTATTCATAATGTTTTTCATCGGTCATTGTTGCGCAGGTATGAGGTACCGGTTGTGCCTTCCGTTGAGCCTCCTGCTCCGGTGTTGGTTGAGGGCGAGTTGGAGTACGTGGTGGAAAAAATCTTGGACTCCCGTGTTTCCAGACGGAAACTCCAGTATCTGGTCAAATGGAAGGGATACGGTCAGGAGGATAATTCTTGGGTGACTGCCTCTGATGTTCATGCCTCCGATCTGGTCCATGCCTTTCATAGGGCTCATCCTGATCGCCCTGGTGGTTCTGGTGAGGGTTCGGTGCCCCCTCCTTGAGGGGGGGGTACTGTTGTGAAGTTGGATTTTGGGCTCCCCCGGTGGCCACTGGTGGAATTTAACTGGTGTGCATCATCCCCTCTGTTCACCTGCTTCCATCAGGATGTGGGAGTCGCTATTTAACCTTGCTCCTCTTTCACTTCCATGCCGGTCAACATTGTAATCAGAAGCCTTTCTGTGCATGTTCCTGCTGCTAGACAACTTCCAGCTAAGTTGGACTTTAGTCCTCGTTTGTTTTTGCATTTTGTTCCAGTTCACAGCTGTAGTTTCGTTTCTGTGTCTGGAAAGCTCTTGTGATCTGAAATTGCCACTCTGATGTTATGAGTTAATACTAGAGTCTTAAAGTAATTTCAGGATGGTATTTTGATAGGGTTTTCAGCTGACCATGAAAGTGCCCTTTCTGTCTTTCTGCTATCTAGTAAGCGGACCTCAATTTTGCTAAACCTATTTTCATACTACGTTTGTCATTTCATCTAAAATCACCGCCAATATATGTGGGGGCCTCTGTCTGCCTATCGGGGAAATTTCTCTAGAGGTGAGCCAGGACTATATTTTCCTCTGCCAGGATTAGTTAGTCCTCCGGCCGGCGCTGGGCGTCTAGGGATAAAAAACGTAGGCAACGCTACCTGGCTACTGTTAGTTGTGCGGCAGGTTTAGTTCATGGTCAGTTTAGTTTCCATCTTCCAAGAGCTAGTACTTATGTTTGCTGGCTATGTTCTCTTGCCATTGAGAACCATAACATCCACCACTGTTTAGTATAGGCGCTGAAATCCTTCCATGCCTGGCACAGACAATAACAGTTTGTTGACATGTATGATGCTAGTTAAAATAGTCAGGGGCCCTGTCCTACATTTGCACCAGTAAATACTTTGCGCCAAATTACAATGTCTGAAAGTCAGCATAAGAGCACACCCCTGTACCTAAGTATGCCACCCTTTTTTTTTGGGGGGGGGTTATTTTTGTTTTGGATACATTAACATCACTTTAGGTTTTGGGACTCGGAGTACTTACTGTGTCAGACACTCCTTCCAATTGTCCTCCACTGACCACACCAATGCTGCCTGTGTACCCCTGCCACATAATGGAACCTGCATAGAGCCTAATTTATTATTTTAGGCCTAGGAAGTCTGTCTGCGGTCCCTCCTTCTAATTGTCCTCCACTGACCACACCAATGCTGCCTGTGTACCCCTGCCACATAATGGAACCTGCATAGAGCCTAATTTATTATTTTAGGCCTAGGAAGTCTGTCTGCGGTCCCTCCTCCCAATTGTCCTCCACTGACCACACCAATGCTGCCTGTGTATTCCTGTTGCCAAATTTAAGCTGCATAGAGCCTAATTTATTATTTTAGGCCTAGGAAGTCTGTCTGCGGTCCCTCCTTCCAATTGTCCTCCGCTGACCACACCAATGCTGCCTGTGTATTCCTGTTGCCAAATTTAAGCTGCATAGAGCCTAATTTATTATTTTAGGCCTAGGAAGTCTGTCTGCGGTCCCTCCTTCCAATTGTCCTCCGCTGACCACACCAATACTGCCTGTGTATTCCTGTTGCCAAATTTAAGCTGCATAGAGCCTAATTTGTTATTTTAGGCCTAGGAAGTCTGTCTGCGGTCCCTCCTTCCAATTGTCCTCCGCTGACCACACCAATGCTGCCTGTGTATTCCTGTTGCCAAATTTAAGCTGCATAGAGCCTAATTTATTATTTTAGGCCTAGGAAGTCTGTCTGCGGTCCCTCCTTCCAATTGTCCTCCACTGACCACACCAATGCTGCCTGTGTATTCCTGTTGCCAAATTTAAGCTGCATAGAGCCTAATTTATTATTTTAGGCTTAGGAAGTCTGTCTGCGGTCCCTCCTTGGAATTGTCCTCCACTGACCACACCAATGCTGCCTGTGTACCCCTGTAACCAATTTAAAACTGCATAGAGCCAACTTTTTTAGTTAACACATACGATACTACCTTTGTCTGTCTAGCGCCACTAAATCACGCTGTCCTCCACTGAAAAAGCTGAGCTTCAATCTTCCGGCTCTCATTAAGTATTTTTAAACGTAACACTACAGTTGCCATACTACTTGGGTTGGGGCCTAGTAACGGGGTCTGCCGCTCCTTGGTGTTCTCCTCCTCCTTGGTGTTCTCCTCCGGGTTTCCTTGTCTGAGCTTCAATCTTCCGGCTCTCATTAAGTATTTTTAAATTTAACACTACAGTTGCCATACTACTTGGGTTGGGGCCTAGTAACGGGGTCTGACGCTCCTTGGTGGTCTCCTCCTCCTTGGTGTTCTCCTCCGGGTTTCCTTGTCTGAACTTCAATCTTCCGGCTCTCATTAAGTATTTTTAAATTTAACACTACAGTTGCCATACTACTTGGGTTGGGGCCTAGTAACGGGGTCTGCCGCTCCTTGGTGTTCTCCTCCACTGAACAAAGCAGTGCCGCCTGTTTCCTACTGTTAGCAATTTAGAACTGCATTTAGCCTAGTTACTTATTTGGCCCTACTCACTCTGTCAGCCTCTCATTACAGTGGTCCTCCACTGAACAAAGCAATGCCACCTGGTTAGTCCTGTTACCAATTTTGAACTGCATTTAAGCCACTCTATTATTTGGGCCTAGATCTGTGTTTCCTCCTCATCCTGCCCATTGACCAGCCACTGCTAGATTAGCTCGCTGGTACATTGACCCAGACCACTACATTCCCCTTGCACTCTACACAGCCTGAGTCTGACCCTGCTGAAAGTCAGGTTCCTCTTTCCGCATACTATACCACCTTACACGGGGACAAAGAGGAAGGTGCAGGTGAAAGTGCAGGTTCCTTCATCAGGTGGGGGGCACACTCGTTGGCGATGTCACTGGCACAGGGCCCCTCATAGTACGCAAAGTGTCGCTGCCGGTGGGATGCGCCCCCGCCGTGCAAACACACCGCCGTACTGTGAGGGGCCCTGTGCCAGTGCCAATGCGAACGAGTGGGACCCCCTGCTTGCTCACGATCACAGCACTTGCAACATTGCAATACTTACCTCTATCTGCTCCACCGCCGTGACGTACTCCACGTTTCCTGGGCCCACTGAAAACTTGAACCAGCCCTACCCCCCACAACTTTAGCCAAATGACCCCCCAATTTTCAATGGCTACCTATTATTGTAAGGTAAATTAAGATTGACAAGCTTAAGTAACAATAATTGATGTTTTTGGCGTTAAAATGGGCACTGTAGGTGTTTTCCTGGCCTCCACTCACTGCCTACTGTGCTTCCCCATTGACTTGCATTGGGTTTCGTGTTTCGGCCGAACAACGACCCCGACTTTGCAAGAAGATCGGCCGATTTCACTCGACTCGACTTTTGACAAAGTCGGGTTTCGCAAAACCCGACTCGACCCCAAAAAAGTAAAAGTCGCTCAACCCTAATGGACACTACTCGTCTCTTCTTTTGTTGAAGGCCTTCGAGAAGCCCTGAGGAAGCAATTTCAAGCAATCAGACCTGAATATACTACATTGGATCCTAAGGATGCTTTAACGATTGCTAATGAATTTGAAAAAACACTCCCTGAGAAATCGACAACCTCGAACAAAAAGACCCATATCAAAATGCAATATCAAAACCACAAACCCCTATCACCTCATAGCAAAGATGTCTGCTTCAATTGTGGTAACCCGGGTCACCAGAAATGGAATTGTAGGGCCCCTTTTCCAAGACGAAGATTTGGGAACCACAGCGAGGATAATCACATTTTCAACTATCCTCGTCACAATGACCAATACTACGGATGACTACCACAAGCTCAGATACATCCAGATGTCAATCACACCATTGCTCTGATGGATCTAACTACCCGATAGGACAAGCGAAAGACAGTGACCACTAGGGTTGAGCGACCTTTACTTTTATAGGATCGGGTCGGGTTTCACGAAACCCGACTTTTTCAAAAGTCGGGTCGAGAGAAATCGGCCGATCCTATAAAAAAGTCGGGGTCGGGGTCAGCCGAAACTCGAAACCCAATGCAGTGCATTGGCTTTCCAATGGTTCCCAGGGTCTGAAGGAGAGGAAACTCTCCTTCAGGCCCTGAGATCCATATTTAAGTGTAAAATAAAGAATTAAAATAAAAAATATCGCTATACTTACGCTCTGACGGGCCCTGGTACTAACCGGGAACCTTCCTTCCTTAGAATCAGCCTTCCAGGACCCTGCGGTGACGTCACGGTGACGTCGCGGCTTGTGATTGGTCACGCGGCCACCCATGCGGCCGCCCATGTGACCGCTCGCGCGACCAATCACAAGCCGCGACGTCACCGTTACGTCACCGAAGGTCCTGGAAGGGCTGATTCTTAGGAAGGAAGGCTGCCGGAAAGAAGCAGGGCGTGTCCGAGGGTGAGTATATAACTAATAGGAATATACTCACCCTCGGCTTCGTTCCGGCAGCCTTCCTTCCTAAGAATCAGCCCTTCCAGGACCTTCGGTGACGTCACGGTGACATCGCGGCTTGTGATTGGTCGCGCGAGCGGTCACATGGGCGGCCGTGCGACCAATCACAAGCCGCGACGTCACCGTGACGTCACCGCAGGGTCCTGGAAGGCTGATTCTAAGGAAGGAAGGTTCCCGGTTAGTACCAGGGCCCGTCAGAGGGTAAGTATAGCGATATTTTTTATTTTAATTCTTTATTTTACACTTAAATCTGAATTCCGATACCAATTCCCGATATCTTAAACATATCGGGAATCGGTATCGGAATTCCGATTCCAGATTCAGAAGATCGCCGACTTCATGGCCGACCCCACACAGGGGTCGGGTCGGGTTTCATGAAACCCGACTTTGCCAAAAGTCGGCGACTTCTGAAAATTGCCGACCCGTTTCGCTCAACCCTAGTGACCACTACTTTGGCTTCTATGTCTGGTCCTATAGCCAAAGTAACTATCAATGTTCAAGACAAACCCTTACCATTTCTTGTGGATACAGGTGCAGCCAGAAGTGTTATCAGATTACAGGACCGCCTTTTTCCGATCTGATAGCCTCTGAAGCCGTGACATGCGTGTGAGTGGATGGTGAGCCTACTTCTAACAAGTTCACCCGTAAAATACAGGTTGGACCATGCGAAGATGTGTTTATGCATCTAGTGGTGTCCCCCACTTGCCCTACTAACCTTCTGGGAGCAGACCTTCTCCAAAAGCTGAAGGAGACCGTCACCTATTCATCAACTGGTCTCACCATCACCATCACTGGCTCGCTCGATCTGAGCTAAAAGTGTCAACTTCAAGCTGCACCTCTGCTTATGATGATAATAATAATAATTTTTATTTATATAGCGCCAACATATTCCGCAGCACTTTACAATTAAGCAGGGACATGTACAGACAATAAATTCAATACAAGTTAAGACAATTTAAACAGTAATATTAGGAGTGAGCTCCCTGCTCAGCTTACAATCTCAAAGGAAATGGGGGGACACAATAGGTGAAAAGTGCTTGTTATTTCAGGTCTGGCAATTATAATAAATAGGGATATCCATATAAAGTTGCATGATCCGGTCATAAGCCCGTGTGTTTAAGTGCAAAAGTCAAGTATCAAGCGCAGTTATCGTGTGCATGGAGGATGTGGAGACAGATGAATAGTAGGGTGCAGATTCAGAATAATATTTGGAAGGAGGGAACAGGGCAAAGTTAGTTTACTGTGTAGTTGATGTGGTAGGCTTGTTTGAAGAGATGGGTTTTCAAAGCGTGCTTGAATAGGTCGGGGCTAGGTATCAGTCTGCTCGTCTGGGGAAGTGCATTCCAGAGAGCTGGCGCAGCACTAGAGAAGTCCTAGAGACGGAGATGCGAGGTTCGGATTACAGGGGATGTTAGATGTTAGTCTTAGGTCATTTGTAGAATGGAGGGCACATGTAGGGCGATAGACAAAGATGAGAGAGGAGATATAAGGTGGTGCAGAACTGTGGAGAGCTTTGTGAGTGAGAGAGATGAGTTTATACTGGACCTTGTAGCGAATGGGTAGCGGGCATGCTGCTTGGAAGTTATGGTTGAACCCTCCAGGATAATTTCAAAGTTAGGTAGAGTGAGGTTAGTAGAGGGGAGAAACACAAGAAGATCAGTTTTGGAGAGATTTAGTTTCAGATAGAGGGAGGACATGATGTTAGAGACAGCAGACAGACATTCCTTGGTATTTTGAATTAGGGTAGGGGTGATGTCATGGGAAGAAGTGTATAATTGGGTGTCGTCAGCATAGAGATGATACTAGAACCCAAATCTGCTAATCTGCTCAACAGGGGCAGTGCATAGAGAGAAGAGGAGGGGGCCTAGGACTGAGCCCTGCGGAAACCCGATAGTAAACGGACGATGAGAGGAAGAGGAGCCGGCAAAAGATACAGTGAAGGAGCGGTCCGAGAGGTAGGAGGAGAACCAGGAGAAGGCTGTGTCCTTGAGGCCTATAGAGCGGAGCATAGTGAGGAGGACCTGGTGATCCACAGTGTCAAATGTGGCAGAGAGATCCAGGAGAATCTGCAGGGAGCAATGACCTTTGGATATAGCTGTTATTAGATCATTAGAGACTTCAGTGAGGGCAGTTTCAGTGGAGTGTGAAGAGCGGAAACCAGATTGTAAGGGGTCGAGAAGAGAGTTATCCGAGAGATAGTGGATTAGATGGGAGTGGACCAAGTGTTCCAGGAGTTCCAGGAGATGAAGGTCCTATGATGATGGTCGAAGCCGCTCACACCATCTCGAGTGTTCCACCAAAAGTGATGTCACAAGTTTCATCTACTCTATGGTCTACTGGCCCTGAAGATATTGGACGTCTTGCTGTACCTCCAGTATGGGTCATTCTGTCAAATCTGTCCAGGAAGAGTCCTTGGCCACACAAATCGAGACTCTCTTGGAGAATTGGGCACTAGTCAAATGCAACTCTCCCTGTAACACACCTTTGTTTCCAGTAAAGAAGAGGACATTAAAAGGAGAAGCCCCAAAATACCATATGGTTCAAGATCTCCGGGCTGTTAACATGGCAACTGTACTAGAAAGTCCCATTGTGCGCAATCCCCATACATTGTTGGCAGAAATACCATCAGATGCAAAACGTTTCACTGTCATAGACCAGGCCAATGCTTTCTTCAGGGTACCACTGCATCCAGAAAATTGTTACCTGTTTGCCTTCACTTACAGAGGATCACAATACACCTGGACGTTCTTACCACAAGTAGCACAGAACTTACCAAGTCATTTCTCTCAGGCCCTTGCCTCTTGTCTATAGAGAGATTAACCATCAAGTTGTCCTCCTTCAGTATGTGGATGATCTCCTACTATGTTGTCCCGATCAGGCGCCCGCTGAAGAGTTGAGTCTCAGTCTTCTTCTTCATCTTGCACAACAAAACTGTAAAGTGTCCCTCAACAAAGTCCAGCGGTGTCAGCCTAAACTCATGTTTTTAGGCCACTTTCTCTCTCCAAAATTGAAACACTTAACGGATGAAAGGAAACTTGCTATTAAGACCGTTCCTCTACCAAAAGAACCTAAGCAGTTACAAGCTTTTTTAGGACTTATCACATATTGTCACCAATGGATTACAGATGCTTCCAAGCTAATGCAACCATTGCAAGATGACATCAAGACGTCAGCGTTTCCACTATGTCCCAAATCTGTGGAAGCCTTCTGCTCTCTTAAACAGGCCATACAGTCTGCACCAGATCTTGAAATCCCAAATTATCAACTACCTTTTTACTTGTTTGTCAGTGAAGTAGCAAGTCATGCTTCCAGACTCCTAGCACAGAAACATGGGGGAAGAGCGAGACCAATCAGCTATTACTCTGCCTGCCGTACATGCTGCACATATGATTCTGGACAAAATTTCTGATATCATCTTAGAACATCTGGTTCTCTTAATGGCTCCACACGACATAAAAGCTATTCTTGGCCAGACTCAACCTAAACACCTGTTACTGCAGCATCATATGAAACTCCAATGTTCCTTCTCGATTCTGGATAATGTCACTCTTGTCCGCTGCACCATCCTCAACCCATCAACGCTGCTTCCTCTTTTCAGGGGGAATGTGGATGATGATACTGATGCTCACGGTAAAGATGCCTTTACACACTCAGAGGATCATGACTGTCTCGAACAAATATAGGAAGAAGCAGCCTCCAAGAAAAACGTGTCTGAAGACCCATTCCCACATGCTGACCTGAAGTTCTTCACTGATGGTTCCAGATTTACAGATGAAACAGGAAGGTTCCATATGGGATATGCCATGGTGACCCATGACCAGGCCATCTCAGACGGATCCCTACCACCACACATGTCTGCACAAGAAGCATAATTTAAGGCTTTGACACTGGCTTGTCAGCAAGCGACAGAAAAGGAGGTTAACATCTACATGGATTCAAGATATGCTTTTGGAGTGGCTCATGACTTCGGCAGTATCTGGACAGCCAGAGGATACCTAACATCCAGTGGAACTCCTGTAAAACATGCTGCTACCATACAAGAACTTGTGGCCGCTCTAGATCTACCTCCGGAGGTTGCAGGATTCTCCGGAAGCAAGGGGGAACTTCTTTGCCGACAAAACAGCAAAAACTTATGCTGCGGATCCATTTGGGAAAGAGAAAACAGCGGTGTACATGTCACAAGACACTGAAGAAGGGCCTCAAAGCTCTCTTATGAGGTTTATCCATCTACATCAAGACACCAGATGATGAAAAGAAGTCGGATCAAGAAGGAGGAGCTAAAAAGGATGAAGATGGAGTCTGCAGAATGAACAAAAAGGTCTGTCTACCCCATAATCTGTACCCCTCGGTGACAGAATTGACACACGGTATCACCTACAGAGGCAAGAATCAGATGAATGACTTGATTTTGAAGACTTATATGGCATCTGGGATTTCTACTCTCATCTGTGAGGCAGTGACCCCTGTTACAGCTAGGGGACGCTGTTTGTGCTCCCCAGAATGCGCACAGAGGCATTTGAAGGCCATAGGTGTGCATGGCGGTCGCAGGTGTTGCTGTGATTGCAATGTGAGGCAGTGACTCATGTTGCAGGTAGGGGTCGCTGTGTGTTCTCCCAAGGTTGTGCATGCAGATGGATGAAGTCCATAGGTGTGCATGGGAGTCTCGGATTTCCGGTCCGGGTTTTCCATGTGGCTGAAGCCCACAGGTTTGTGTGTGCTTAAAGCCCTGCAGTAAGAGGTATGAGTGTGTCAGGTGTGTGAGGTGCATGTCAGTGTCATTCCAGTGTGCACTGGTGTGCAGAGCAGAGGCCTGCAGACCGCTGACTGAGTGCATGGAGGCACAGGCCAGCAGAGCCAGCACCCAGGGCAGCTCAATAGCCTGGCACCCACAGCATATACAGTGATGCAAGTAGTGTTTAGCATTCCGATACCGCAAGTATCGGGTATCGGCCGATATTTGCTGTATCGGAATTCCGATACCGAGTTCTGATATTTTTGTGATATCGGAAATCGGAATCGGAAGTTCCCAGTGTATGGTTCCCAGGGTCTGGAGGAGAGGAGACTCTCCTTCAGGCCCTGGGATCCATATTCATGTAAAAAATAAAGAATAAAAATAAAAAATATGGATATACTCACCCGTCCGGCGGCCCCTGGACCTTACCGATGTAACCGGCAGCCTCCGATTCTAAGAATTCAGTGAGTTTAGGACCTGCGATGACGTCGCGGCTTGTGATTGGTCGCGTGAGCGGTCACATGAGCGGTCACGCGACCAATCACAAGCCGCGACGTCATCGAAGGTCCTTCACTGCTCATTCTTAGGAACGGAGGGTGCCGGTTACATCGGTAAGCTCCAGGGGCCGCCGGAGGGGTGAGTATATCCATATTTTTTATTTTAATTCTTTATTTTTTACATGAATATGGATCCCAGGGCCTGAAGGAGAGTTTCCTCTCCTTCAGACCCTGGGAACCATCCATGATACCTTCCGATACTTGTGTCCCATTGACTTGCATTGGTATCGGGTATCGGTATCGGCGATATCCGATATTTTTTGGATATCGGCCGATACCATCCGATACCGATACCTTTGAGTATCGGAAGGTATCGCTCAACACCAGATGCAAGTCGTCCATGGTACTGGTCTCAGATGTGGACAGTCCTGTGCCCAGAGGTGGATGTCCTGTGCCCGAAGGAGTCTGATGTCGATAGTCCTGTGCTCGGAGGTGAAAGTCCTGTGTCTGGAGGTGGATGTCCTGTGCCCGAAGGAGTCAGATGTGGACAGTCCTGTGCCTGGAGGTGGATGTCCTGTGCCAGAAAGAGATGGATGTAGACTGTCCTGTGCCCAGAGGTCAATGTCCTGTGCTCAAAAGAGGACTAGCATGTGTAACGATTGCAAACAGGTGGATATGGTGCCCAGCTGCTATCCGGAGGATATCCTGGGCTGTGTACAGCTGTGTGAGTAAAGAGACTGTAAGAGACTGTGATACAGCGATGCAGGATACCCACAAGAACTAGTCAGAGGAAGGCTGGCGTGTGTAGTGTCAGCAACATATGAGGCTGTGTGTATGGAGACTGCAATATGGCTGTCATGTCAGACGCTGTTCACACTAGGGCGTCCGACAGACAGCAGTAATTCCACTTACGTCCACTACACGCTCAGTGGCGTCGGCTAGATTTTATCCAGCTTGCTCGGGGTTAATCTAGCTGGTAATCAGGTTGGAGTCTGGGTCACGCCCACGGCCTTTAAATAGTCGCCTGGACTTTGGGCGTCGCCGATTATAGCTTGTGCTTTATGCCTGGTCATTCCGGTCTGGAGTGGTGGTCTTGTTGTAGGAATATCATATCTGGTGGTGTATAATCCTTTGTCATATTCCTCCTCCCTATTTGTATTTGTTTTGCCCTGTGCATATTATAGTGTATTCCTGTGTGTCTGCGGCGTGGTGCATTTATCAGTTTTCCCTGTCTGTGCTTTCTGTGGGGATTGGTGTGTGGTCTCTTCACTGGGTGGCGGGAGATGGTTTCAGCTTAGGGCTGAAACAGGAGTCAGGGTCAGGCCTGGCGGCCCAGACATGCACACCTTTAGTGTAACTTCTGGGAAAGGTACAGACAGGGTTTCCCTAGCCTGAGGGATATCGCAGGGGCTCGGGTAACCAACCTTAATCTACCCAGTTCCCCCGTGACAATGGCGTGCGGTGGCCCAGGGAAACTGGACAAGGGAAGTCTGGTGTTATGACCCCAATGGCGAGGGTCTCAGAGGAACGTGGAAGTCTGCAGAATACAAAAATCCAGCTCATAGGGCAGTGGTAACTGGGTTGACCATATATCTACTCCTAACGCCAACACTAGAAGTAGCCGGGGATCATTCCTACGTTGATTCTAGATGACACGCGCCAGCCGGAGAATCTAGCTACCCCTAGTAGAGGAAAACAAAAGACCTTTCTTGCCTCCAGAGAAGGGGACCCCAAAGCTGGATAGAAGCCCCCCACAAATAATAACGGTGAGGTAAGAGGAAATGACAAACACAGAAATGAACCAGGTTTAGCACAGAGAGGCCCGCTTACTGATAGCAGAATAAAGAAAGGTAACTTATATGGTCAACAAAAACCCTATCAAAATCCACACTGGAAATTCAAGAACCCCCGAACCGTCTAACGGTCCGGGGGGAGAACACCAGCCCCCTACAGCTTCCAGCAAAGGTCAGGATATAGATTTGGAACAAGCTGGACAAAAATACAAAACCCAAAACAAATAGCAAAAAGCAAAATGCAGACTTAGCTGAAATAACTGGAACCAGGATCAGTAGACAAGAGCACAGCAGACTAGCTCTGATAACTACGTTGCCAGGCATGGAACTGAAGGTCTAGGGAGCTTATATAGCAACACCCCTAACTAACGACCCAGGTGCGGATAAAAGGAATGACAGAAAAACCAGAGTCAAAAAACTAGTAACCACTAGAGGGAGCAAAAAGCAAATTCACAACAGTACCCCCCCCTTAGTGAGGGGTCACCGAACCCTCACCACGACCACCAGGGCGATCAGGATGAGCGGCATGAAAGGCACGAACTAAATCGGCCGCATGAACATCAGAGGCGACCACCCAGGAATTATCCTCCTGACCATAGCCCTTCCACTTGACCAGGTACTGAAGCCTCCGCCTGGAGAGGCGAGAATCCAAGATCTTCTCCACCACGTACTCCAACTCGCCCTCAACCAACACCGGAGCAGGAGGCTCAGCAGAAGGAACTACAGGCACAATGTACCGCCGCAACAAGGACCTATGAAATACATTGTGAATAGCAAACGACACAGGAAGATCCAGATGAAAAGATACAGGATTAAGGATTTCCAATATCTTGTAAGGCCCAATAAAACGAGGTTTAAATTTGGGAGAGGAGACCTTCATAGGAACAAAGCGGGAAGAAAGCCATACCAAATCCCCAACGCGTAGTCGGGGACCCACACCGCGGCGGCGGTTGGCAAAGCGCTGAGCCCTCTCCTGTGACAACTTCAAGTTGTCCACCACATGATTCCAGATCCGCTGCAACCTATCTACCACAGAATCCACCCCAGGACAGTCAGAAGGCTCCACATGACCCGAAGAAAAGCGAGGATGGAAACCAGAGTTGCAGAAAAAAGGCGAAACCAAGGTGGCGGAACTAGCCCGATTATTAAGGGCAAACTCAGCCAACGGCAAGAATGTCACCCAATCGTCCTGATCAGCAGAGACAAAACACCTCAAATAAGCCTCCAAAGTCTGATTGGTTCGCTCCGTCTGTCCATTAGTCTGAGGATGGAAAGCAGACGAAAACGACAAATCAATGCCCATCCTACTACAAAAGGATCGCCAGAACCTGGAAACGAACTGGGATCCTCTGTCTGACACAATATTCTCAGGGATGCCGTGCAAACGAACCACGTTCTGGAAAAACACAGGAACCAGATCGGAAGAGGAAGGCAGCTTAGGCAAAGGAACCAAATGGACCATCTTGGAGAAACGATCACATATCACCCAGATAACGGACATGCCCTGAGATAGCGGAAGATCAGAAATGAAATCCATGGAGATATGTGTCCAAGGTCTCTTCGGGACAGGCAAGGGCAAGAGCAAACCGCTGGCACGAGAACAGCAAGGCTTAGCTCGAGCACAGGTCCCACAGGACTGCACAAATGACCGCACATCCCTTGACAAGGAAGGCCACCAAAAGGACCTGGCCACCAGATCTCTGGTGCCAAAAATTCCCGGGTGACCTGCCAACACCGAGGAATGAACCTCGGAAATGACTCTGCTGGTCCATTTATCCGGGACAAACAGTCTGTCAGGTGGACAAGACTCAGGCCTATCAGCCTGAAATCTCTGCAACACACGTCGCAGATCCGGAGAAATAGCTGACAAGATAACTCCATCTTTAAGAATACCAACAGGATCAGCGACTCCAGGAGCATCAGGCACAAAGCTCCTAGAAAGAGCATCGGCCTTCACATTCTTTGAACCTGGTAAATACGAGACAACAAAATCAAAGCGGGAGAAAAACAATGACCAGCGGGCCTGTCTCGGATTAAGGCGTTTAGCAGACTCGAGATACATCAGATTTTTGTGATCAGTCAAGACCACCACACGATGCTTAGCACCCTCGAGCCAATGACGCCACTCCTCAAATGCCCATTTCATGGCCAACAACTCCCGATTGCCCACATCATAATTTCGCTCGGCAGGCGAAAACTTCCTGGAGAAAAAGGCACAAGGTTTCATAACAGAGCAACCAGGGCCTCTCTGCGACAAAACGGCCCCTGCTCCAATCTCTGAAGCATCCACCTCAACCTGAAAGGGAAGTGAGACATCGGGCTGGCACAAAACAGGCGCCGAAGTAAACCGGCGCTTCAACTCCTGGAAAGCCTCCACGGCAGCAGGAGCCCAGTTAGCCACATCGGAGCCCTTCTTGGTCATATCCGTCAAAGGTTTCACAATGCTAGAAAAATTAGCGATAAAACGACGGTAGAAGTTAGCGAAACCCAAGAACTTCTGAAGACTCTTAACCGACGAGGGCTGAGTCCAATCAAGAATAGCTCGGACCTTGACTGGGTCCATCTCCACAGCAGAAGGGGAAAAAATGAACCCCAAAAAGGGAACCTTCTGTACACCAAAGAGACACTTTGAGCCCTTGACAAACAAAGAATTTTCACGCAAAATTTTAAAGACCAACCTGACCTGCTCCACATGCGAATCCCAATCATCAGAAAAAACCAAAATATCATCCAGATAAACAATCAAAAATTTATCCAGATACTTCCGGAAAATGTCATGCATAAAGGACTGAAAAACTGAAGGCGCATTGGAGAGCCCAAAAGGCATCACCAAGTACTCAAAATGACCTTCGGGCGTATTGAATGCGGTTTTCCATTCATCACCTTGCTTAATGCGCACAAGGTTGTACGCACCACGAAGGTCTATCTTGGTGAACCACTTGGCACCTTTAATCCGGGCAAACAAGTCAGACAACAGCGGTAAAGGATACTGAAATTTGACAGTGATCTTATTTAAAAGCCGATAATCAATACAAGGTCTCAAAGATCCGTCCTTTTTTGCCACAAAAAAGAATCCCGCACCAAGGGGGGAAGAAGACGGACGAATATGTCCTTTCTCCAGAGACTCCTTGATATATGAACGCATAGCGGTATGTTCAGGTACCGACAGATTAAACAGTCTTCCCTTAGGAAATTTACTGCCTGGGATCAAATCTATAGCACAGTCACAGTCCCTATGAGGAGGCAGTGCACTGGACTCAGACTCACTGAAGACATCCTGATAATCAGACAAATACTCCGGAACTTCCGAAGGCGTAGAAGAAGCAATAGACACAGGCAGGGAATCCCCATGAATACCACGACAGCCCCAACTTGAGACTGACATAGCCTTCCAGTCCAGGACTGGATTATGGGTCTGTAACCATGGCAGCCCTAAAACAACCAAATCATGCATTTTATGTAAAACCAGGAAACGTATCACCTCGCGGTGTTCAGGAGTCATGCACATGGTAACCTGTGTCCAATACTGCGGTTTATTTGCTGCCAATGGCGTAGCATCAATACCCCTAAGAGGAATAGGATTTTCTAATGGTTCAAGAGTAAAACCACAGTGCTTAGCAAATGACAGATCCATAAGACTCAGGGCAGCACCTGAATCTACAAACGCCATGACAGGATAAGACGACAGTGAGCAAATCAAAGTTACAGACAGAATAAATTTAGGTTGCAAATTACCAACGGTGACAGGACTAACAACCTTAGCTATACGTTTAGAGCATGCTGAGATAACATGTGTAGAATCACCACAGTAGTAGCACAAGCCATTCCGGCGTCTATGAATTTTCCGCTCATTTCTAGTCAGGATTCTATCACATTGCATTAAATCAGGTGTCTGTTCAGACAACACCATGAGGGAATTTGCGGTTTTTCTATCACATTGCACCGAATTAGGTGTCTGTTCAGACAACACCATGAGGGAATTTGCGGTTTTGCGCTCCCGCAACCGCCGGTCAATTTGAATAGCCAGTGCCATAGTATCATTGAGACCTGTGGGAATGGGAAAACCCACCATAACATTCTTAATGGCTTCAGAAAGGCCATTTCTAAAATTAGCGGCCAGTGCACACTCGTTCCAATGTGTCAGCACGGACCATTTCTGAAATTTTTGGCAATACACTTCAGCCTCGTCCTGCCCCTGAAACATAGCCAGCAAGGCCTTTTCTGCCTGAATCTCCAGATTGGGTTCCTCATAAAGTAAACCGAGCGCCAGAAAAAACGCATCAATATCAGCCAATGCCGGATCTCCTGGCGCCAGCGAAAAAGCCCAATCCTGAGGGTCGCCCCGTAAGAACGAAATAACTATTTTTACTTGCTGAGCAGAGTCTCCAGATGAACAGGGTCTCAGGGACAAAAACAATTTACAATTATTCACAAAATTCCTAAACTTAAACCTGTCTCCGGAAAACAGTTCAGGAATCGGTATTTTAGGTTCTGACCTAGGATTTCTGATAACATAGTCTTGTATGCCCTGCACACGAGTAGCCAGCTGGTCCACACTTGTAATCAAGGTCTGGACATTCATGTCTGCAGCAAGCATAGCCACTCTGAGGTAAAGGGGAAGAAGAAAAAAAAAAAAAAAACTCAGAATCTTCTTTCTTATAATCCCTCTTCTGCAATGCATTAAACATTTAATACTGGCCTGGCAAACTGTTATGACCCCAATGGCGAGGGTCTCAGAGGAACGTGGAAGTCTGCAGAATACAAAAATCCAGCTCATAGGGCAGTGGTAACTGGGTTGACCATATATCTACTCCTAACGCCAACACTAGAAGTAGCCGGGGATCATTCCTACGTTGATTCTAGATGACACGCGCCAGCCGGAGAATCTAGCTACCCCTAGTAGAGGAAAACAAAAGACCTTTCTTGCCTCCAGAGAAGGGGACCCCAAAGCTGGATAGAAGCCCCCCACAAATAATAACGGTGAGGTAAGAGGAAATGACAAACACAGAAATGAACCAGGTTTAGCACAGAGAGGCCCGCTTACTGATAGCAGAATAAAGAAAGGTAACTTATATGGTCAACAAAAACCCTATCAAAATCCACACTGGAAATTCAAGAACCCCCGAACCGTCTAACGGTCCGGGGGGAGAACACCAGCCCCCTAGAGCTTCCAGCAAAGGTCAGGATATAGATTTGGAACAAGCTGGACAAAAATACAAAACCCAAAACAAATAGCAAAAAGCAAAATGCAGACTTAGCTGAAATAACTGGAACCAGGATCAGTAGACAAGAGCACAGCAGACTAGCTCTGATAACTACGTTGCCAGGCATGGAACTGAAGGTCTAGGGAGCTTATATAGCAACACCCCTAACTAACGACCCAGGTGCGGATAAAAGGAATGACAGAAAAACCAGAGTCAAAAAACTAGTAACCACTAGAGGGAGCAAAAAGCAAATTCACAACAGTCTGGCCTGTTTAGGGACTGCAGTTTAAAGCCATATGATATGTATTGCTATGAACTGGTGTGAACTGAACACTGATAATATACAAAGTTATATGCATTTGTGTGAATTGGACTTTAATGCTGTGAGCAAACACATTAAAGAGACTTTTGTGTTGGAACTTTGTGGGTCACTGCCTCTTCACTGCGTACGATGCTACCACAATCTTACACACCCAAAAATATTGCAAGTTCTGCCTTGTGTGTGCAACATGCAATCCAGCACCACCTCAGAAAGTTACTCAGAAACATTTGGCTAAACTACTCTATCCCTTTCAGAGAATTGAAATCGATCATATTCAAATGTCAAAAGTAGGGAAGTACGAGTATGTACTGGTAGTGACTGACATGTTCTTGTTATGGCTCGAAGCCTATCCAGTAACCAACGTGACTGCCAGAGCGACTGTTAAGAGACTGATGACTGAAGTAGTATGCAGATATGGGGTCCCAGAGGTAATTGAGAGTGACCAAGGACCCGCATTCATTGCAGCACTGACTAAGGAACTATGGACATTGGTAGAAGCTGATTTGGGTTTACATACTCCATATCACCCTCAGAGCAGTGGAAAAGTAGAAAGACTGAATGGCACCTTGAAAAATAAAATACTGAAAGCCAGTCAGGAGGTCAGACTTCCTTGGACAGACATTTTGACCATTGCCTTATACTCAGTCAGAAACACTCCAAGGCGTCCCACTAAACTCACACCATAGGAAATTCTTTTGAGAGGGCCTCCAAGGTTGGGTCAATATTTTCCACAACAGCTATTCTTAGGAAGTGATACTCTTGTAAATTATGTCATTGCCCTTACTAAACAACTGTCTGTAACACATGTACAAGTTTTATCATCCATTCCAGATTCCAGTGAAGGTACCCATACTATCCAAACTGGTGACTGTCTGGTAAAGAAGTTCATCAGAAAGATATCCCTGGAGTCGAGATTTGAGGGTCCCTACCAAGTCCTGTTGACCACTCCTACTTCGGCCAGGATTGCTGAGCACCTCCTGGATCCATCTCTCACACTGTAAACTTGTTAGACAGGTAGGGACAGAGCAGGATCTGACCTGCTTGTCAAAGTCCACAAGGGAAAACTTGTCTCAACTGGTGAAAACTCCAATTCCCCCCTCCCGGGCAAGACGGTTAGATCTAGGATGTATACATCTGTGCTAGATTGGAGAGTAATAGACCCAGAAGGTAGGAAAGTCCCAAGTACACTGGTAGCGCGCTCCTATATAACTCCTGATATACCCATAATTGGTCACACATTCTGTAGTGTCTATAGCATCCATATTGTCATGAAGCCTCTGATGTTACAGCAACACTTAACATTGATGGGTTAGGGAACCACAGTAGGATCAAGGAAAAAAAGGTTAATAAAGAATTTAGGCGGGACTGTTGAGGAGAGCCATAAGATCAAATACTTAATTAACCTCAAGACATAAGAGATTGAGAGAAACGACCCATAAAGTGTATTGTTTAACCTTACATAAACTTGCTCAGATCAAAGTATGACACTAAAGATGGCTGCGATTTCCTGTTTCACCAACACCATGTGCTGGTATCCAAGGTGACGCCCAGCCTGATGACCTCATGGATCCGCCCACGGTGACACCCACTCTGATGACCTCATGGACCAACCCAGCCTGATGATAACATGGATCCGCCCAGGGACTAGCTCATTGCCCAACCCACTAACCAATGGAATACATCCTACATCCGATCACTCCCATTTTAGAGCTAACTGAGCCCCCTTACAGGGGTTATATAAACCTATGTTCGGATTAACAGCTTACATCCGACTGTGTGATGTCTGATGTTATTTCTTTAGTGCGCACCTGATCAATATCCATTAGGCCAGGAGTAGGCAACTAATGGATTTTTTCTTATTGTTCAGCCTAACATATTTATATGCACTCTGCTGGTACATTGCTTTTTTGGCTGGCTCATTAGCATATCGGACCTATTTGAGTCATAAGGTAGGCCATTAAGCATATAGAATTATTATATTGCTAACCTATTTCCCCTCCCACAACTCTGATCTGTGTAAAACCACTAAATTTTTGTCGGACTATAAGGAAAAAAATTAAAAAAAATTCCAAGTTGGTGAATTTTTGTGAAATGCAATCCTGACATTGTTTTGGGAAATTGTTTTTACAACATACATTGTGTGGTAAAAAAAAGCCTTGTTTATTTTTTGACAGCCGAGACAACGTTTTTATTAATACATTTTTGGGGCATATGACAATTTGATAATTTCTTATAGCATTTATTTGCGGTGTTGTGTTGGAGAAAAAACACAATTTTGGTGTTTTATTTTTTTCTGTTTACAGTGTTTACCAATCTGGTTAATTGCTTTTATATTTTGATGGCTCAAACTTTAATGGACACTGAGATGCCACATATGTGTTTTTATTTATTTATTATATTTATTTTTAATTGGGGATAAGGAAGGTGATTTTAACTTTTAGGTTTATTTGTACTTTTTTATTATTTCTCAAACTTTTTTTTACTTTTTGACTGTATTTATTAGTGCCCCTAGGGGACATGAATCTACGATTATATGATTGCTTGAACTATACACAGCAATTATGTATACCACAAGCTAAGTTTTAAAAAAGCTTTGTGATGACTGGCACGGAGGTCTTCAATAGACCCCTGGCTATCATAGCAACCTATGGGTGCCCTGCAATCACATGTCGGGAGGCAGCAGTAGGCTGACAAACTGTTAATGCCACTGGTAGAGATTGACAGTAGTGATGAGCGAGTATACTTGTTACTCTGGTTTCCCCAAGCACGCTTGGGTGGTCTCCAAGTATTTGGATGTGCTCGAAGATTTAGTTATCGTCGGCAGCAGCTGCATGATTTGCGACTGTATAATCAGAATACCAGACAACCACATTGTAACTATACCATGTGTGAGATTACGCAGAACAAAACCTCCAAAAGAGGGAAAATATTACCCCACTCCATATATAAACATAGACAAATTGGAGAATAGTTGAGGATTCAGGGTTAAAAACAGGGTACTTTATTATAAACAAATCAAGTAACCCCCGGATAAGGCACGGAGGGTCCGTAAGGAGGGGGCCATGACCGGGCAGGTTGCAAGTGACGTATGAATTGGGGGTTGGGAGAAGGCAGGGGGACGGCAAGGGTAAGCCGGGGGGGGGGAGGAAGTATTAGGGGACTAATTAAAGGGGAAGTGACATAGGGGAAGTGACATAGGGGAAGTGACCTAGGACAGAGGGAGAGGGGGGGGCACGGGGGGATAAAAAGGATGCAGGGAGGAGCCGTAGCCCTCTTTCCCTCTCTGGACGGCCGGACATCAAGCAGCTCCCACCCCGCACCGGGCTCTCCCATCTCACAAGCACACCTTACCAGGCATGGACGTCGTCTCCAGGCTCCAGGCGGCTGCCAGCGCTCACCCCCCAGGATGGTTAGAAAGCATTGCAGAAGGTATCCTGGGGGTGGGCGGTGGTGGTATTAGCAGGGAATCCTCGGTGCCGGCTGGGGGGGCAGGTCCGGGGCGCAGGAGTGAGGGCAGCTCAGGATCCCGCAGGAGGAGGGCAGGGGGTTCCACCAGTAGTAGCCGCAGGAGAAGCAGGCCCCGGGCGACGGATGCTGCACGCTCTGCTGATCAGGAAAGGCAAGGAACAGGAGAAACTGAGCAGACGGGGGGGCGGTGGAGGGAGACCGCGGGACCCACGGCAGCCCAGCAGCAGGGACAGGGGCTGGGATCACCGGGGAGGGTTCCGGGGGCAACCCCAGCAGCCGAAGCGGCCGGGTGTGTGAGCATTCTCCCCGCGGCCATGCAAGAGAGCCATAACACATGGGCGGCGCCATCTTGTTTCCGGGGTCCTTCTCAAAGGCCCCCGGGAAGCGGGATGCCCAGCGAGGCGCCTGTGGAAAAAACGCAGATGCCGGGGTCGTCCAGCCAGATGCCTGTGGGGGAAGAAGGGGGGAGGAGGCCAACACGCAGGACTAGGCCCCCCGAAAGGCTGTCCATGGAGTTGCCGGTAAGAGGGCAACAGCGCAGGGCAAGGAGCCCTTCGAGGGAGCAGGGGCCAGGCAGTAGCAGAAGGCGACGGCCCATGGCCGTGAGTACCCCCAGACAGCCAGGGACCCGCAGCGGGTTGCAGGGCCAGAGCCACCAGCAAGACACCCAGGGCAGAGCCAGGCAGGCAAATAGAACTAGTGATAGGAGGGCCATCTCACAGTATAGCCACGGGAGCCAAGAAGAGACGGGAGACGAGCACGCTGAGGACGGACGATGGTCGCAAGGAACAAGAGGGCCCTCATTCCGGGATGCGGACAGCGGCGGCGAGGAGGATTCCCGGAGCACAGCGGCCGGGGGGAGGATGACTCCCGCGCGGCCTGGTAATTATGAACACATGCTTTCTACAGATACATATGCAGGCACATTGCAAGCGGGCGGGGGGAGCCAGGGATCGCAAGGGAATAGTGTGGCTCCTATTTTAGGGTCCTTGGAGGCCACCGCTAAGGAAATGAGGGCAATGATAACGAGCTTGGCAGACAGGATGGATCGATTTGAGGGACGCGGGCCGGGGCATCTATCAGCCTGGACGAGCCCATACTTGCTTGCTGGGGGTGGGGGAGACATAATCAGGGCCCATGAGTCGGCTGGACCGGGGGATGGGGAGAATGGGAAGCTGGACGACACGGCTCGGGGGGATATATATTTTTGTTTTACGGGTAACTTAGGTAACCACCTTAAGAAAGAGATGAGGGAAAGAATATGGAGGGATGAGTATGTGGACATCTTCTCGCTTTTGCCGGTAGAGAGGGGGAGCACAAAGGTAGGAAGGGAAGGAGGGAGGAAGGAAGAAGAGCGAACAATTACGGTGGCACACACGTTCACAAATTGGTGGCATGCCTTTACGATATTGGGTAGCGTCATTGGGGAAAAGGCGCCAGAAAACTGCTCGCAGTTGTTTTGCTACATGAACGCCATTGGGGAGGCTTACAAGTCATATGGGGGACAAGCTTGGCTGCGGTATGACGAACAATTTTGTCAGCGCAAGGCGATGCGACCATCTATGAGATGGGATCAAAAAGATATTGGCCTGTGGTTGGACGTTATGTCGCAGAATCAAAGACATTGGATGCCCTTTCAGGGAGGGGCCGGTGGCGCCGGCCATGCAGGATATAGCGCAGGAAGCCCGGCAAGGGGGAGTTTTCCAGGCCGTGGTGGGAATCAGAAACAGGGGCTTTGTTGGCAATTCAATGAGGGTCAGTGCAAATTCGGAACAGGCTGTAAATTTAGGCACATATGTTCCAATTGTGGCGGATCGGCACACGGGGTCAATAGGTGTCAGAGGAAGTACAGTGGGAATGTGGGAGGAGCCGGTCATGGTCAAGGGGCAAACACCAGTCAAGCTGCACGCGATGCTCCCTTATCTAAGTAGGTACCCGGACAGGAAAAAAGCGGATTTGTTGATCAAAGGCTTCAAGGAGGGATTTTCTATCCCTTCCCCGGCGTCCCAAATGCCGGGGAAGCTGAAGAATCTCAGTTCGGCCTATCAGCACCCCGCTGTTGTCAAACAGAAACTTGAGAAAGAGGTGCTGATGGGCCGAATGGCGGGTCCGTTTAGTTTCCCACCCATATCGGGCTTGGTGGTTTCTCCATTGGGCATTGTACCAAAGAAGGAGCCGAACAAGTTCCGAATGATACATCACCTGTCATATCCCCGTGGTAAGTCCGTCAATGACGGCATCGATCCGGATTTGTGTGCGGTGCTATACGCATCATTTGACCTGGCATTAGAATGGGTAAGAAAATGCGGAAAGTGGGCGCTGATGGCGAAAACGGATGTGGAGTCTGCCTTTCGGTTATTGCCGGTTCACCCGGACAGTCAGCGGTTGCTCGGGTGCTATTGGGAGGGAGAGTATTTCATAGACAGGTGTTTACCTATGGGATGCTCGTTGTCATGTTCGTTGTTCGAAGCCTTTAGCACATTCCTGGAATGGGTAGTGAAGGATATCACAGGATTGGGATCATTGATCCACTACCTTGATGATTTTTGGTGCGTAGGTCCTGCACAATCAGGGGTGTGCGATACCATGTTAAAAAATCTGCAAGGGGTGGCTAAAGAGTTCGGGATACCATTGGCTCCCGAAAAAACTGTCGGCCCGACGTCATGTATCTCCTTTCTGGGGATCATGATCGACACAGTAAAGTGGGAGTGTCGTCTCCCGGGAGAGAAGGTGGCAGCCCTGAAATTGGAAAAAGGCAGGGCTAGGAGAGCTAAAAAGCTGAAGCTGCGGGAGGTACAGTCCTTGCTGGGGAGTTTGAATTTCGCATGTCGAGTCATGCCGATGGGCAGGATATTCACGAGGAGATTGGCGGCGACAACGGCCGGCGTAAAATCACCGCAACATTATGTGCGATTGACAGCAGATAACAAAGCAGATCTGGCGGTTTGGGACACATTCTTAGAAAAGTACAACGGGCTGTCCCTGGTTATGGATGGGGGATGTTGTAATTTGGATATTGAATTGTACACGGACGCAGCGGGCAGTCATGGTTTTGGAGCTTACTGTCAGGGGCAGTGGTGCGCGGCAGCATGGCCAGAGGAGTGGGTGCGTTCAGGGCTGATAAAAAACATTGCATTACTGGAAATTTTCCCAATCCTGGTGGCGGTAACACTATTGGGGCATCGGCTGAGGAACCGGAAAGTTAGGTTTAAGTGCGATAACATGGGAGTGGTCATGGCCATAAATAACATCACCGCGTCTTTGCCGCCAGTTATTAGAGTGTTGAGGCAGCTGGTGTTGGAATGCTTAGTTATCAATGCTCATGTGACAGCATCTCATGTCCCGGGAGAATTTAACTCTGTCGCTGATGCGCTTTCTCGTTTTCAGTGGCAGCGGTTTCGGGCGTTGGCCCCCGAAGTGGAAGAAGAGGGCCTACCCTGCCCTCCCGGATTATGGAACGTGGCATCTGGGCGGCTGAACCGCTGATCAAGGCATCCGTAACAAGTAGAACGTGGGCGGCGTACGGACGGTCGTGGGGCCAGTGGGAACAATGGCTAGGCCGGGGGGACGAGGACATGTCGGAAGAGGAGCAGATTGGGGTGTTATTGATGGGAATTAGGCAGGCCGCAGATGATAGTTGGTCGGCGGCAAAAATGAGTCAACTAATTGCAGGATTAGCATTTGGGTTTAAACTTAGGAGCAGAACCGATTTGACAAAGAGTTTCTTAGTCAGACAGGCCTTAAAAGGTTACCGGAAGGGAAAGGTTAAAAAAGACAACAGGCGGCCCGTGTCTTTCGGCATGTTAGAAGTATTAGGAGAGCAGTTGGAAGGGGTGTGCAGGACACAATTTGAGGTTGGCTTGTTTAGGTTGGCCTTTTCACTCGCATTCTTTGGAGCAATGAGGATAGGGGAGCTGGTAGTGCCAGGCAAGGCCATAGCAGGAGGCATTCTAGCCGAAGACGTGATAAAGACAAAAAGGGGATTGGAATTTTGGATTAGGAGGTCAAAGACTGACCAAAGGGGAAAAGGAAAAAGGGTGTTATTGGGAAGAGTAAGCGGTTCTATGATGTGTCCATGTAAGTGTTTCGGGATATTCTCGGCAGCCAGACCTAAGCAGGACGGACCGCTGCTATGTCACGAGGATGGGTCATATTTGTCCAGGTATCAATTCATTAAAGTATTCCGGACATGTATGGTAAGGGCAGGTGGGAACCCTGGGAGATACACAGGCCATTCCTTCCGGATCGGGGTGGCAACGGAGGCCGCGGTGGGGGGGCTGAGCCCGGAAACAGTAAAGCGAATTGGCCGGTGGGAGTCGCGGCGGTACAGGTCTTACGTACGACCTCAAGGATATGAGGCAGCGATCCCCCCCGGAATTAACGCATCACACTGATTTCTTTCTGTTTGTTACAGGACAAGTCCCGATCGTGATTTGGATTCTAGGACATTCATACGTTTACTGGGGAGCACAGCGGGCTGACAGACGGACGGGCGGGAGACAGTTAGGTATGGCAAGGAATGGGGCGGTGATTAGGTGGTTGGGATACCGGGGTTTAACATGGGGCCGGGTACTGCACGAGTTTTTCCGGGCGGTAAACCTCTATGGGGTCCCAGATATATTAGTTTTACACGCAGGGGGGAACGACTTGGGGGCTATCTCGGGAAAAGGGCTGAGTGAAAAAATTAGAATGGATATAAGACAGCTGGGATTAGCATATCCAAACTTGAGGCTGGTGTGGTCAGACATGGTACCTAGAAAAAACTGGCGAGGGGCACGGTCAGTAAAAAAAATTAACAAAGCCCGGATAACAGTGAACAAGGAGGTATCTAAGTTCGTGTCATGGAACGGAGGGGTGACGATACGTCATGCAGGCTTGGACTCTACAGAGGGAGATTACTGGCTAGGGGACGGGGTACATTTGAACACCGCGGGAACTGACTTGTGGATTGAAGGCTTGCTTGGGGGGATGCGGAAGGCCGCAGCAGGGTTGGTTGGTGGGGTCTCGAGCACTTGAAGGTCAAGGGCTCTCGGTGTGGCGTTGGTGGGTCCTCGAAGCTGGCAAAAAAGTACGGTAGAGGGGGGATTCTTGCACTGCGGGACCCCCCACCCACTGCCATGGATAGTTACTTAGTTCGTGGTCTGGTAATACTTGCGTGATACTCGACGAGGTAGGTCGGGGTCACGCTATCGGGGGACCCGAAGGGCCACCCTGATGTTGGAGGTCGGGTGCGCGGTACCGATGGGTGGGTACCCGACGATGGAAGTCGGGTACAGGTTAACGGATGGAGGCAACCTCTTCCCTCAACTCAGGATGCTTCTGAGCTTGGGAAAAAACGCAGCTGGAAGTAAGGCTGAGAGGGAAGAGGCAGTGCCGACGGAATAATCACCAGACCAGGAGCGGGTTAGCTTCGAGGGCCGCACCAAGGGTCCATTTTTATTAATATCAATAATAAATTGGCTGCTGTGGCCGTTATTATCCAAATTACTGATGTGGTGTGGTTATTCAAGAAGGTGGGGGAAGTCACGGGTAGTCAACCTTGCCAAGGTCAACTAACCCCCGGATAAGGCACGGAGGGTCCGTAAGGAGGGGGCCATGACCGGGCAGGTTGCAAGTGACGTATGAATTGGGGGTTGGGAGAAGGCAGGGGGACGGCAAGGGTAAGCCAGGGGGGGGGAGGAAGTATTAGGGGACTAATTAAAGGGGAAGTGACATAGGGGAAGTGACATAGGGGAAGTGACCTAGGACAGAGGGAGAGGGGGGGGGCACGGGGGGATAAAAAGGATGCAGGGAGGAGCCGTAGCCCTCTTTCCCTCTCTGGATGGCCGGACATCAAGCCCCACCCACCCATCCCTGACGAAAAGAAGGAAGACCGGGTCGCAGTAGCCAGATGAACCATTCGGACGTGGACAAGAGCGAGACTGATACAAGAATTACTTATTTAGCAGTTACCTTTAAGCCCAGGGGAAGGGCAGTCCATCACCATGGTTCCCTGGAGGTTTCCCCCACAGGGGGTTTTTCCTCTCCTGACTGGTGGCGGATAGCTCTTTGTGAGCGGGAGGTTCTGTTACATCATCGGATGATGATTTGAGCGTTGGTGGGTCCTCGAAGCTGGCAAAAAAGTACGGTAGAGGGGGGATTCTTGCACTGCGGGACCCCCCACCCACTGCCATGGATAGTTACTTAGTTTGTGGTCTGGTGATACTTGCGTGATACCCGACGAGGTAGGTCGGGGTCACGCTATCGGGGGACCCGGAGGGCCACCCTGATGTTGGAGGTCGGGTGCGCGGTACCGATGGGTGGGTACCCGACGATGGAAGTCGGGTACAGGTTAACGGATGGAGGCAACCTCTTCCCTCAACTCAGGATGCTTCTGAGCTTGGGAAAAAACGCAGCTGGAAGTAAGGCTGAGAGGGAAGAGGCAGTGCCGACGGAATAATCACCAGACCAGGAGCGGGTTAGCTTCGAGGGCCGCACCAAGGGTCCGTTTTTATTAATATCAATAATAAATTGGCTGCTGTGGCCGTTATTATCCAAATTACTGATGTGGTGTGGTTATTCAAGAAGGTGGGGGAAGTCACGGGTAGTCAACCTTGCCAAGGTCAAGTGACATAAATATAATACAAAAAGTAAAATGGAAAAGGATGATGTGCAAGATCACCAGCACCCTCTACCCCCCAGTAGTATACATAATATCTAAAATGTATAAGGGCATGCTCTCTTTAGCCCAGCAAGGACCTTTATATCCCATTGGTGGTCTTTACAAAGCATCTTGGATGTTGAAGAGTTGCCAATATATCGGGCTCAAAATGGGGAAGACTTGTTCAGCTGTGCGCGTGCGCGCTGTTGTTGCGGCGGCTCCTCCTCCTGCCGCGGCGTCTCCATGGCTCTCTGTGTGTGCGCTGTGAATTCACACTTCCAAACATGCGCGGACCGCTTGATGCCGGCGGCCGGTGCAGGACCTGTGGCCCGCAATGCGCACGCGCCGCATATGCTGGAGTGATTTGCCGGATCACAACATGTGACCGGCTTTGTAAAGACCACCAATGGGATATATAGGTCCTTGCTGGGCTAAAGAGTTATCCCCTTGATAAAGCTAGATACCAACAGGCGAAACGTGCATTGGGGCACTCTTGGATGCAATTTGGCGCCACCTCCCCCACTGATTTTATACTGATAAGCGCTGCTCTTGATATGCCTTTGTAGTTATGAACCACTGGGTCGTGATAAGTATACACACTACTTAGAGCATGCCCTTATACATTTTAGATATTATGTATACTACTTGGGGGTAGAGGGTGCTGGTGATCTTGCACATCATCCTTTTCCATTTTACTTTTTGTATTATATTTATGTCACTTGATTTGTTTATAATAAAGTACCCTGTTTTTAACCCTGAATACTCAACTATTCTCCAATTTGTCTATGATTTGCGACTGCTAGACAGCTTGAATACATGTGGGAAATCCCTAGCAACCAGGCACCCCCATATGTACTCAGGATGGCTAGCAGCCATAAATCATGCAGCTGCTTCCACAAAAACTAAATCTCTGAGCACTCATAAATACTCGGAGACCACCTGAGCATGCTTGGGAAAATCCGAGCAACGAGTATACTCGCTCAACACTAATTGACAGTGAACCTGCTGCATACACCCGCTACTTACTTGCGTGGTACACATATTCCAGATGTCGGTAAGAGGTTAAAGATGGGGCCAGCTGATCAGCACAATTTCAAGGCTTTATCTGAGCAGAGATAATAATATTCTTTATTTTTATATAGCACTAACATATTCCGCAGTGCTTTACAGTTTGCACACATTACCATCTCTGTCCCAGATGGGGCTCACAATCTACTTTCCCTATCAGAATGTCTTTGGAATGTGGGAGGAAACCGGAGTCCCTGGAGGAAACCCACGCAAACACGGGGAGAACATACAAACTCTTTGCAGATGTTGTCCTTGGTGGGATTTGAACCCAGGACTCCAGCGCTGCAAGGCTGCTGTGCTAACCACTGAGCCAATGTGCTGCCAGAGATGGGTCAGACGTAAAATCTCATTATACATAGAGATAGACAAGGCCGAATATGATTGTGCTGTCCTACTGCTGTGCTGTAGCACATTGATAGTGTTAGTTTGTAAAAAACAGACCAAAGATTCAAGTGATATCAGGAAACCAGTGTGACGAAATTGATTGATCTGATATATACTGCATTAACAGTGCCCTAATAACAGCTTTTTGTTTAATACTTCACACACTGCAAACATTGAGGACAATATTAAACTCATCAGTGCTAATTTTTCTATTCAATCAAATTCCTGATACCAAAGCTTGTGTGTCACAGATTTTTTATAATCTAAAAATGTACACACAACTGTCTACTTCACAAAGTGTGTATGTTGTAAAAAATATATATATTTTTGCTTTTTTGTACACTTCTATGTTGAAATAGTCCAATCTTAGAATCGTACGTGCCACTAAGATATTGCTTTTGGTTATCTCCTGTGAGGCAGCGACAGGTGTTATATGTAAGGGTTATATGCAAAGTCGCTGGAGTGCACAGCAGTCACATGCATAGCTGTGATTGCAGTGCAAAATAAAAGTAAGTTTTGGTCTTGGGCAAGCTATTTGCCCAAGGCAGATTTAAGAAAACCCGTCATGGTCTTTTATTTCTGGAGCGGACTACAGGATGGTAGTGGGGCAGTCCGCTTCCTCCTCGCCAGGTCTTACAAGTGGCCCATGGCCACAGGTTTCATTTAAAAACCCTGCAACAAAGGGTTTTATGTGTCAGTTTTGGTTTGCAAACTTGCAGAGCAGGTGGTTCTGCAAAAACTCAGCCTGTGTGAGGTAACATGGAGCCAAGCAGAGCCAAAAGGCCTGGCACCCCTCAGTGTAACACGGTGGTGCTGTCATCCACGGCAACCGGTCTCGGATCAGGACTGTTTTGACGCCCGGCTGCAATCTGGAGGATTCCATGTGCTATTTTTTTCGTGAGTTTTTTGGACATTAAAGACTTTTGCTTTGAACTTTCCTGTGGTAATTGCCTGTCTGTCACACTGCACTAACCCCGCTGCACTACTCTCCAGTTACTTTACATTAAGGTTGCTTGGCCACTAATAAGGCTGTATTTGCGTTATAGAGTTCTAAATAGTTTCAATACACTGCCAGGAGAAGTCAGCCAATCATTTCCAGACAAATTAGAGGTTTTCAGTATTGCGATCCACAAAACTCTAATTATTAGCTCCTTATTATATATAAAGATATTAATTATCTGTTTTAACTTTCTAGACTCTTTTTTGACATGATATACTTATCATGCTGCACTTCATGAGGACCAGCCATATGCAGCATCATATATGGAAAATTCCGGGAAGACGGTTTAGGATTTAACATTTACGGACCAATGATGAACGACGACGAAGATTATGGATGCGTATCTTGCACTGTGATACTGTTACAGTATATGCGATATATGTAACTTCTTACCATCTAGATATAATCCTATTATGCATTCTCCCTCAGTGTGGCCATAATAACAATAATAATAATGGTATGGTTTTGTTTATCCACTGAAAGGGAATGCATGGGATATTCTTTCCAATTACGCCTAATTTAAAGACTGTAACAATATAAACGGACTGTGTCGTTACAGTAGTAAGTCACATGTATTCTTTCTACTGTGCCACAATGTGATAGATACAATTATCTGAATAATCTTTCTTTACATCGCGATCATTTAATTTGATCTGTTAATAATTTTCTATATTAGGATAAATGTGGTTTCTTTAATTTTACATTATACCTGTATTTTTTATATACTCTATGATCGACAGCCATACTAATCTAGTGGTTGCTATATTAATTAGCCGCCATGATAATTCTAGCAACATACCATCTTGTTGCATATCCTTGAACTTTTTTACCTTACTCGGTACAATGACATAGATCAAGGCGCAGACGTGCTTCGGGCATGCACTGCACTCGCCCTGTGTTGGAGAAGGTCCGGATGCGTTGCTGTGGTGATGGGAGGTGATGACGCACGTCCTCCTTCCCATCATTCGTGTAGCGCGCCGGGCCGCCTCCCTGCAGGGCATCACGTGCGACAGCGCGCTGATTCGCTGACTGGCCCTCACCTTTACATATATATACCCCTGACCCTTATCTTTTAACCACGCCTCCTGACGAAGCCGTGGGCGGTGAAACGCGCGTCGAGGCTCAGTGTGTCCCTCGGACACAGCGGCACACAGGGAACACTATGTCCCAAGGTAAAGTACTATAGTTTATTGCCTTTTACACTGGTACTGTGGACAGCGTTAACTGCCAGTGTGAAATAATCGTCTGTGCTTGATCATATCGGGTTACTATTAGAAACTAGTGAACATCAACTGGTATTTAACCATTAGATGCTTGTAGTACCTTGAAACAGCTATCCTTCATAGTAAGATATAAATTGGACTTTAGCCTTTTTGACTCAGCTGATGGTGTGAATTTTAATATGCAATCAATTATACAATGGCGGGTTACCAATTGGATATTATTACTACTGTCCTCCTCCTTAGACACTGTGTGCGGCTGTGCCCATTGAGACACATTTAATTTTCTCATTTCTGGCACCACATGCTGTCATCTTAATGGCGCCAATAGTTTTTTAGCTGTATCCCACTTACATATACCTCTGTTATCTTGTCCTATCTATATATATAATTGTCTAAGGGTTTTTCTGTCTGTCTGTCTGTCTGTCCCGTTTATTCATTCGCTGATTGGTCGAGGCCACCTGGGCCTCGACCAATCAGTGACGGGCATAGCATGGCGACGATGATGTCATAATGGAAATCCCGCGTCTCTGATTGGTCGAGGCCGCCAGGCCTCGACCAATCAGCGACGGGCACAGTATCGACGTAGATGTCATAATGGTTGCCATGGCGACGATGATGTCAAAAAGGTTGCCTCAACCAATCAGCGACGGGCACAGTCGGAATCATCATTGTCCATATACTACGGGGACATGCATATTCTAGAATACCCGATGCGTTAGAATCGGGCCACAATCTAGTTATTAATATTGTTTAATAAAATTGTATTTTTTTCACTAAAATAACCCCTCCTTGTTTTCTTGGGACTTTTGGTATAGATTTTCTATATTACAGGGCTTAATGTTGCTACTGTACAGTGTTATCATCACAAGGACCCAAGTTTATGTTGCTCTTTTTGAGCACTTTTACTATATCTAATTATTAGCATGTTGTTAAATAGATGCAAAGTGAAAAGAAAGGGATTATCTTACAACTCCATTTGTTTATTTTGCATAGGAGACAATCAATAACCTTACAAACCACGGATGATTTAGCAGGGCCAGATTCCCAGACACAGACAAAGATGTATGCAATGTAGATATACAGTAGTTCAAGATTTGGGATAAAAGTAATTTTCTTCTTTATTAATCCTAAATACACATAATTCAGGTACTGTTTTGGAGAGTTTATATATGAGGCTTGATTATCACCTTTAAACAGTATAGAATGTATTTCTCCTGTGAGGTATTTTATATGCAGGGCATTCACACGGTTTGGTTTGTCACATACATGTATGAGAGTACAGTAGTTTCCCAACTCAAAACGCTCTGGCTTCATTTCATTTTTAATTTTTCAATCTTATATATTTTGGAATAAAAAGGATGGAAGTTACTTTTATCCTCAGTGCTAGACTATACAGTGGAGAGCAAAAGAGTAACAATTAGAGATGAGCGAATAGCTTCAGATAACTCCTTATCCAAATAGCTATAGCGCTAACCGAATAGCTGCATCGGGAACCCAAAAACCTGGAGTGCTCCCGATAACCAGCTGTTTGGCGCTGCAGCTGCATGTGTCACGGCTGAGTGACAGTCACATAGTAACATAGTAACATAGTAACATAGTTAGCATGGCTGAAAAAAGACATTTGTCCATCCAGTTCAGCCTATATTCCGTCAGAAAAAATCCCCAGATCTACGTCCTTCTAAAGAACCTAATAACTGTGAGATACAATATTGTTACGCTCCAGGAAGACATCCAGGTCTCTCTTGAACCCCTCGACTGAGTTCGCTATCACCACCTTCTCAGGCAAGGAATTCCAGATTCTCACTACCCTAACAGTAAAGAATCATCTTCTATGTTAGTGGAAAAACCTTCTCTCCCCCAGATGCAGAGAATGCCCCTTTGTGACCATCACCTTCCTTGGTATAAACAGATCTTCGGAGAGATATTTGTTTTGTCCCCTTATATACTTATACATGGTTATTAGATCGCCCCTCAGTCGTCTTTTTTCTAAACTAAATAATCGTAATTTTGCTAATCTCACTGGGTAATGTAATTCCACCATCCCCTTTATTAATTTTGTTGCCCTCCACAATACAAGGGTGGAGAGCCTGTTTGTTGGGGTTCCCCATGCAGCTATTCGATATGTGCTATAGCTATTCGGATAAGGAGGAGTTATCCAAAGCTATTCGCTCATCCCTAGTAACAATATTTTTAATTTTTTACTTTACAGCTCCATATCTCATTATCCACTTCTGCTTTGAACTTGAGACTGCAATCATTTTATAGACAATCATCTTTGATATCTCATACTTAAATTTGAAGTGCAACTTTTTAGCATAAGATTAGTTATGCTGATTCTTGTCATGTCAATGCATTGTTACTGTTTTGCTCCTAAAGATCTAAATTTTCATTTTTATTATTGTGTTAGTATTTTGTAATCCATCTTTGGCTTTTAACACAGCCTGAATCCTTCTGGGCATGCTCTTGATCAGATTCAAACATGTGTCGATCGAAAGTTGATGCATATCGGTCAACTCACTTAGATATGTATACAGGTTTTTTTTCAATTCTACTCACAAGTGTTTCATTGGGTTGAGGTCTGGGAACCGTGGAAGTCATTTCAGTACCACTATTTCATTGTGATTGAACCATTGATTCGCCAGTCTCAATGTATGCTTCCTGTTGTTGTCCTGTTGGAGCACTATGTCATTCTTTTCATAACCATAGTGTACACAAGTACATATAGCACAGCATTGAGAACACCATCGATACTGGTCAAGTATTAAATGCCTTTGGTTGTGAAACAACACCAAATGATCAGGCTTCCTCCACCAAATTTGACATTTCCTTAAATTTCTCAATCCGTTAGCCCTTTTTTTCCTTTGTTCTTTCAGGAATCTATCAAATCCTAGTCTATTGACTTTCGTGTCATCAATACAAATCATTTGTTTCAAATCTTTAAATGTCGACTTTTTGTACTTGTTTACAAACTCAAACAGATGCTTTTTATGACAATATTGAAGTTGAGGCTTCTTCATCTTTTTTCAGGCTACCATTCCAGACTTGTGTAATGTGTGTCGCACGGTGCTTGCAACGACGTATGTGATCTCATTATTATGAAGCAAGTGACCCACCTCCACTGCTGTGTTTGTCATACCAAAAACTGACTTTGGGATGAGGTGACTTGTTGACTCTGCTATTTTACCTGGATGTCCACCTTTTGACTTCTGAATGAATGGATGTACTTAATTTCGTATTCTTCCAACTGTCCTGGCACTCACACAATGCAGTTGGGCAATTTTTTTTGGCCAAGAGACCTCTATCAATGAGCTGGATAAGGTTGTTTCTCGTTTCTTGGCAAATAGTCTCCATGACTGCAACTCAATTCAAACCAATGACCTTTCATTTGGGAATCAACCTAATAACACCCTGAGCTATCTACTTTGTCCACCAGCATATAGAGCTTGAGTCATCATTTTACTTTCTTAAGACCCCTTTTTTCTTTGACTTGTGGTTTTTGCTAACTATTTTAGAGCCAAATTCATCAAAGTGGCTCACACAATTCATCAATTTTGTGCAAAGCCTGCATTTTTTTTTCTGCCTTTGACCATTTTTTGCAACCTCTAAGTACAAAAGTTGCACGTTTTTGCAAAATGCCTAAAAATACAACTTTTATCTTGTGTACATGAAATCACTACAGGGGGGTCTGTAGTAGAGTTGCACAAAAATTAGGAACTTTTGAAAAAAGCTGAATTTAATCAATAAATCTAAAATATCTGGAAACGCTACATTTACGTAAAAATCAGAAAACTATCTAAGCCACAAAAGACAATTTGAAAAAAGAGCAAATCATTTGATGGATTTGTCATAAATCATAAAGTCACTAATTGAGAGGTATTCACACCCCAAAAAATGGCTGAAATGAAGAGATGAATGGGGCCCATAGTGTCTGAATATTACCACTATTTTGTGGCTGAACAAAACCCATTATACAAAGATGAATAGAAGAAAAAATACCACTGTACAAGTGGCTGCCACACCATGACCATTTATTACCAACATATATTATACAGAATTCACAGAATAATCTTACTTTGCCGATCAGTAACATTGTACTGCAACCAATATTGCCACAATTGACAGTATAGTGGTATAAACCAGTTATTTAGTCACTAACACGTCTTCCAGCTATGACTCATCTCTACATAATGTAACACACACTCATCTATGACTGATCACTTTTAGGGCACCCTACCCACCTTTTCCCCCCACTTGTACACAATCTTTATAGTGCTAGTGTGCTTCTGTGGTGACCTTGCACAGCAATAATACCTCCCTTTTGTCCCCCCTACTACAGTTTCAGTATCCTCAAAAAGTAAAATATTACAGTAGTCATGTCTCCTTTGTTCCTCCCTCACAGCAGAAACATCCCTTTGTGGTCTGCATGCTCATGTCCTTCTTTGTGAACCCCAAACAATAGAGAAACTCTCCTTTATGCCAAAATACAGCACTAACATCCACCTTTTGCACGCCAAACAGTTGAAAGGTATACCTGTTATGAACGTCTTACCACACTCAAACGGGTAAGTAACAGTAGAAGGAAAGGACTTACAAAGGGAGATGCTGTACCTGCAATCTGCTGGTCACTGTACAGACTAGGAAAGTCCCTAACCAGACAACTAAAAACAATAATGGGGAGGCCACAACACAAATCCTAAAAAAGTTAGAATCTATTTAACATGTTTTGGCTTCTGTTACACGTAAAAAGACGTTATTATTTTGAGAGCTATAATTTTTTTAGATTTCTGTTGACATAGTCAACTGAGCACTTCTTTCTTTCTGGACAATTTGAAGCTTTTATTTGTTCAATTTTTGGGCATATAACATTTTTTGTTCGCTTTTTAATCCGATTTTTGGGAAGAAGAAGGAACTATAACCAGCAAATAAGGAATTTTTTTGGAGGGTATTCTTTAATGCTACTTTGCATGTGGTAAAATTGATCAGGCAGTTTTATTCTTCAGGGCAGTATGAATACAGCGACACCTCCTTTACTCATTTTTAGGTTTTGGCGCCTTTACACAATAAAAACTTTCATAGAAAAAAGAATTATTTTTGCATCGCTTTATTCTGAAAGCTCTAACTTTTTATTTTTTTCGCTGATGGAGCTTTATGGCGGCTTGTTTTTTGTGATTACATGATTACATGCACTGACAGTTTAAAGTCATAACGGGCATAGCACGTGATGGTATGGGAATTGTCACCTGCTCACGATGTGCTATGTCTGTTATTGAGCATAAAGTGGTTAATACTCATATTTATTTATTTTTATTATTTAACATCATTCAGGTTGGTTTCAAGCCATGACGACTTGATGGATGAAGAATCTGTAGGAAGATCAATCATGTGGAAGCCAAGATAGGTCCACCAGGGTCCCCATTATCTTGATAGTATCAAGCCATCAGATTGATAGTCTTCCTCTTCCAGTGTTCAAGAGTCATGTAGCTCGAAACACGTACAGATTGATTCCTGTTATACACACCACCCCTTTTTATTGCTTTGTTGTCTGAGATGCCCATTTTTTCATCACGCCTAATTTTAAAGGATTTCCAATAAAGACTTTGTGAATTTTTAATTTTTCCAGTGCGTTGAGTTGGTTACAACTCTATTTTCCTCATTAGTCTTCCTCTTTGTCTTGTTCCTTCTCTTCTCCTGAACATGAGGTTCTTTGTCTGCTTGAATGGCTCTCTTAAGGTTAAGCTCATACCAGGCATTTTTTGCTGTGTTTTTTAATGCCTTTTTATGCTAATTTTCAGCTGTGTTTTAGAGTACCAGCAAAGCCTATGATATTTTACAAATCTCATGCACACAGCTTGGTTCTTTTGTCATCTGTATTTTGTGCTTCGCATGGTTTTTTGGACATAGATCATGTGACTTCTTTCACCGTTTTTTTCAGCGTTTGTCACCCATTGAAAGCAATGGGTGAGGGAAAAAAATGCTAACAAAATGAACCCAATTATATGAACCCAATTTATTTTTGTGATTTTTCCAGGTTTACCATCTTCTCTTGTGTAAAGTAAACTTTGGCACTCAACTTATGATGAAATGAAATTTTAATGGCAGCCACTTGTACAAACGTTTCGGTCAGACATATAGACCTTCTTCAGTGTACTGCAGTGATATTGAAAAGCAAGAAACAAAAAGTACACAAGAGCCTAATTAACCCACCTGGCCGACCAATTATCACAGCAACGGACTCCATCTTATCACCTCTTTCCATATTTCTGGAAAAGATACTCACTCCTCTGACACAAAAATCTCAATCATATCTACTCGACACCGGAGCCTTCCTCAGAGTACTACAAACACTTGGTACCGTTCCCAGTAATTCCTTTCTAGTGTCCTTAGACGTAAAGGATCTCTACACATCCATCCCCCATGACCAAGGCATTAACTGCGTCAGACAGTTATTAACTAAGTCTGAATTACATCACAATACAATTAACTTATGCCTTGAACTATTGACAATTGTCCTCACTAAAAATTATTTCCTTTTTGAGGACACTCACTACCTCCAGGCACAGGGGACCGCCATGGGGTCCAATATGGCGCCCCCGTATGCAAACACATATATGGCCACTTTCGAAGAAGAGATCGTCTACCCCAATACTCTATTTAGGACCTACTGTGTCATCTGGAAGAGGTTCATTGACGATATTTTTTGTATCTGGACTGGGCCACCTGACACTCTGGAAAAATTTTTTGAAATATTGAATGCCTCTTGGCCAGGTCTAGCCTTCACTATGACGAAAGACACACATCAAGTTAGCTTTCTCGACACCTTGGTGTTGAAAGATATAGATGGCAATATAAGTACAGATCTATATAGAAAATCTACTGATCGTAATAGCTTGCTTCATTATAATAGCTTGCACCCCATTACCACCAAAAATGCCATCCCCCGCTCCCAATTCAGGAGGGTGGAACGCATAGTCACTGATCCGACTAAAAAACAAGAAAGATTGGACGAGATGTACAATAAATTCAGCGAACGGGGATATCCCCCGGGGGTACTACATGATGCTCTACATCCATCTACAAGCCCCAAGCAACCCATCACGAATCGCTTACCATTTGTACATACATATCATCCTTACGTACATATACTCCATCACAGTATCAGGAAACATTGGAAATTATTACAAGAGGCATACCCAGATGTACCAGAATTCCGCAATCACTTTCTACCCTGCTACAAACGAGCACGCAATATCCGGGATACATTGGTCAAGGCGGATATTGGGTCAGGCTCACGCCCTTCTACCCAGAGATTTCTTTCCCAACCCAGGACTGGCACATATCCATGCCTTCACTGTAACCAGTGCGGAAATGTCTTAAAGGGAGATCATTTCTATCACCCACGTTCTGGCAAACGATACCAGATTAAAGACTATAGCACCTGTGATACCTCTTTTGTGGTGTATTCCATCAAGTGTCCTTGCGGTCTTTTGTATATTGGAGAGACTTCTCAACCAATACGGGACCGTATTAGTAAACATAAATCCACAATAAGGTGTAAGAACACATTATTGCCACTGCCCCATCATTTCATCAACGCAGGACATTCTATACCTCAACTCAAGTTCCAGGTAATAGAACATGTCCCAGTACCCCGACGAGGGGGCAATCGTATCCAGACCCTCAAAAGAAGAGAGGCTTTCTGGATACACGAACTGGACACTATGACACCAAGAGGCCTCAACAGGGACTATGATCTCCTGGAATTTTTATAAATCTCATTTTTATAATCTCTTTTCTATAATCTCATTTGTATAATCTCATTTGTCAATGCTCTGTACTATGTTAATTTTGATTGAATTATTTACTGTTTATATATAGCTTCCTCAGACATTATACTAACATATGGCTTTATCTTGCAGAGTCATCAATATTGAGTGTGACGGCACGAAAATATGCACATCCCGATCCTCCTTCCCTCTGGATCCCTTCCTCGAGTCCATGGTCTCTATTTTGTATCTCATTTATTTATTTTTCTTTCCCCTTGTCTTTTGCTTCATGCTTCCACCCTTATTATTAATTTTACAAATAGGACTGAACATAACCACACGGAGCCATTATGACATTTATGTTCGGCATACCCCTTAGCTCCTCCTACACTCTATTAGCCCTATTTCTTTGCTCCTGGGTCACATATATGGAGGTGGAACGCACCTCCATTACTATTCTCCAGCGCTGACACGCACAGCATTACCGGCATATACAGTGCGTCACTTCCGGTGACGCACTTCCGGTCCCACGCCGTCCAGCGATCCCGCCCACCAGCGATATATAGGCGTCTCTCTTACCATGGCAGCACACATCGGAACAAGCGGCGGACACCGCGTTCCACGCTCACATCACTGCCTCCCCTGGTAAGGAACATCTTTTAATGCCAGCGCTCCACACCTGAAAGCACTGTCCTACTTCATCTATATAATCGGTACACCTTCTCTCTCCAGACAAGGGACTTTATAGCCCAGTCCACTCTTTGGATCCGTGCTGCTGACCCTTTTTCAGGGTATGTGTTTTTCATTTACCCTGCTCAGTATGTATACCCTATCTATTATCTGATACATGGTCCTGATCTGTCCACAGCCCACACTCCTGGAGATTACATTATCCTATACTCTGTGGCTATATGCACCTCGTGTGTCCACTCCTGGAGCATACCATAAATTAAGCTGTTGGTCAGTATTACTATTTCCTGGCAATACCAAGGCCAGATGTATAAGTTTTCATTATGTACTATTATAAACTAATACTTATTTTATTTATCCACTATTAGACCTGTCAAGATAAATAGGGGTACTAGCCTTGTATACAGTCCTCATCATCGCTTATCTACTCATGCTCATGCATAGGTCAGTATTGTACCTAATATTAGGCAATTTTTACGGGGACCATGTCCATCTAAACAAGATTTATTTTTGCCTCAGGATCCATATATAGGACCATAATCTGATCTCAGGCCACACATGAATAGTGTCTCTAAGAGACCAGGTATAATTACCCCCTTTATTGTCTATATTTCCCTTACTTTCTTTATTTCCTCTTGTTTTTCCCTTTTCCCTTTCCCGAATCCGATTCCCTCTCCCATCCACCACCATAGGTGCACATTATATATTATATATGAGTCTCCTTATGTTTATTTATCATTATTTTTTTTCCTTTGTTTACTTTGTATGATTGTACATATTTTTGTTTCTTGCTTTTCAATATCACTGCAGTACACTGAAGAAGGTCTATATGTCTGACCGAAACGTTTGTACAAGTGGCTGCCATTAAAATTTCATTTCATCATAAGTTGAGTGCCAAAGTTTACTTTACATATGATCACTGGTTGGGAACCTTCTTTGTGCACCTTCACAGCTGTGCCACGATATACTACACTATATGTACTCACCCTTCCGTGTGCACGCTGATCATTATGTCCTCACTGGTTTTTTCATATAATCAGGAGGAGACTAATTCTATTCTTTCTAAGTCCAACCTATCTAGCGACTTCCTCAAGGTCCCACTTAGGGAAACCAGAGGAAGGGATCTTGAACGGGAATCTCGACATCTGATCAATTTGGAACTACATTGTGCGACTTTGTCCGAATACCTTAGAGTCAATCGCATCCCAAGGGGCCTGAGAGTACCTCTGCGACCAACATTATTCAGCGACTCCTCCGCCTTCTGCCTAAAATTTGAACAAATACTCAACAAATGCTCGTTTGATTTAATGACATTAACTGTTGAACATTTACAAGGTGCTATTGCCCAATCCAGTGACGTTATCAAAAACATTGAGTCACAATTAGCCTCATCAAGTACTGCTGAGGAACTGGGCACTCTTAAAGCCAAAGTACAGTCAGTTATTGAGCAACACAGAAGGGACACTGAGAATAGAAAAAGGATCAAGTTCCAGAGGGATTTAGAAGATTACGATAACAATCGTGTGTATCATTGGCGTAATAACCTTATTTCCCGCTCTGACCCTCCTAGGTTCAATCAATACTCATCTAACGAAGCTTCAACATCTGGTTCCGATACAGACAGAAGAGAAAACCGCATGAATACGACCCGCCATTTTTTAGACCAACGCAAGCGGTACCCAAGAAGAAAAGGCCCCGTCGGAGCCAACGGAGGAAGAAATCCAGACTTCTACCGAGTGACGCGCTCCCAGGTACCGACTCCTTAGTTATCAATATTTCATCAAGAACACTCAGTATTGCTGAACACAATCTCCTACAGAAGGGACTTTCATTTTGCCCATACTCCAAATTGAGTACATTTGGACTCGACATGGAGTTACAAAGATTCTACCGCCGTATCAGACTATTGACACACTTCTCTAGGATAAACGATACACGTATTGTCCCCCCCACTACACAGCAGACCCTCATCTCTATAGACCAACTCGGCCTCCGCAATAAAAGCACATATCGCCCACCAACAGGGTCACACGCAGTGGAAACTTTTATTGAGTTCATAGACAGAGCTTTCACTCAACTTCGGCGGGACACGGAAGGGGGCAAATTACATTACTCCTCCAACCTGTCCAACGTCGATGTCCAGGCATCACAAGCCCTGTGTAGTGATAAAAATATTATCATCAAACCCGCCGATAAAGGCGGAGCCATAGTGGTCATGAACAGGACAGATTATGTCAAAGAGGCTCAACGCCAACTTAATGATGGCACAGTATATATTAAACTGAGCAAAGATCCCACAGGGGAAATACGTGACAACATATCAGTCATACTCCACACATACTCTGATATGGGAGTGATTGACTCCAAAACCAAAGACTTTCTCACTAAGACTAATCCAGTGACGCCCGTACTCTATTTACTCCCAAAAGTACACAAGAGCCTAATTAACCCACCTGGCCGACCAATTATCGCAGCAACGGACTCCATCTTATCACCTCTTTCCATATTTCTGGAAAAGATACTCACTCCTCTGACACAAAAATCTCAATCATATCTACTCGACACCGGAGCCTTCCTCAGAGTACTACAAACACTTGGTACCGTTCCCAGTAATTCCTTTCTAGTGTCCTTAGACGTAAAGGATCTCTACACATCCATCCCCCATGACCAAGGCATTAACTGCGTCAGACAGTTATTAACTAAGTCTGAATTACATCACAATACAATTAACTTATGCCTTGAACTATTGACAATTGTCCTCACTAAAAATTATTTCCTTTTTGAGGACACTCACTACCTCCAGGCACAGGGGACCGCCATGGGGTCCAATATGGCGCCCCCGTATGCAAACACATATATGGCCACTTTCGAAGAAGAGATCGTCTACCCCAATACTCTATTTAGGACCTACTGTGTCATCTGGAAGAGGTTCATTGACGATATTTTTTGTATCTGGACTGGGCCACCTGACACTCTGGAAAATTTTTTTGAAATATTGAATGCCTCTTGGCCAGGTCTAGCCTTCACTATGACGAAAGACACACATCAAGTTAGCTTTCTCGACACCTTGGTGTTGAAAGATATAGATGGCAATATAAGTACAGATCTATATAGAAAATCTACTGATCGTAATAGCTTGCTTCATTATAATAGCTTGCACCCCATTACCACCAAAAATGCCATCCCCCGCTCCCAATTCAGGAGGGTGGAACGCATAGTCACTGATCCGACTAAAAAACAAGAAAGATTGGACGAGATGTACAATAAATTCAGCGAACGGGGATATCCCCCGGGGGTACTACATGATGCTCTACATCCATCTACAAGCCCCAAGCAACCCATCACGAATCGCTTACCATTTGTACATACATATCATCCTTACGTACATATACTCCATCACAGTATCAGGAAACATTGGAAATTATTACAAGAGGCATACCCAGATGTACCAGAATTCCGCAATCACTTTCTACCCTGCTACAAACGAGCACGCAATATCCGGGATACATTGGTCAAGGCGGATATTGGGTCAGGCTCACGCCCTTCTACCCAGAGATTTCTTTCCCAACCCAGGACTGGCACATATCCATGCCTTCACTGTAACCAGTGCGGAAATGTCTTAAAGGGAGATCATTTCTATCACCCACGTTCTGGCAAACGATACCAGATTAAAGACTATAGCACCTGTGATACCTCTTTTGTGGTGTATTCCATCAAGTGTCCTTGCCGTCTTTTGTATATTGGAGAGACTTCTCAACCAATACGGGACCGTATTAGTAAACATAAATCCACAATAAGGTGTAAGAACACATTATTGCCACTGCCCCATCATTTCATCAACGCAGGACATTCTATACCTCAACTCAAGTTCCAGGTAATAGAACATGTCCCAGTACCCCGACGAGGGGGCAATCGTATCCAGACCCTCAAAAGAAGAGAGGCTTTCTGGATACACGAACTGGACACTATGACACCAAGAGGCCTCAACAGGGACTATGATCTCCTGGCATTTTTATAAATCTCATTTTTATAATCTCTTTTCTATAATCTAATTTGTATAATCTCATTTGTCAATGCTCTGTACTATGTTAATTTTGATTGAATTATTTACTGTTTATATATAGCTTCCTCAGACATTATACTAACATATGGCTTTATCTTGCAGAGTCATCAATATTGAGTGTGACGGCACGAAAATATGCACATCCCGATCCTCCTTCCCTCTGGATCCCTTCCTCGAGTCCATGGTCTCTATTTTGTATCTCATTTATTTATTTTTCTTTCCCCTTGTCTTTTGCTTCATGCTTCCACCCTTATTATTAATTTTACAAATAGGACTGAACATAACCACACGGAGCCATTATGACATTTATGTTCGGCATACCCCTTAGCTCCTCCTACACTCTATTAGCCCTATTTCTTTGCTCCTGGGTCACATATATGGAGGTGGAACGCACCTCCATTACTATTCTCCAGCGCTGACACGCACAGCATTACCGGCATATACAGTGCGTCACTTCCGGTGACGCACTTCCGGTCCCACGCCGTCCAGCGATCCCGCCCACCAGCGATATATAGGCGTCTCTCTTACCATGGCAGCACACATCGGAACAAGCGGCGGACACCGCGTTCCACGCTCACATCACTGCCTCCCCTGGTAAGGAACATCTTTTAATGCCAGCGCTCCACACCTGAAAGCACTGTCCTACTTCATCTATATAATCGGTACACCTTCTCTCTCCAGACAAGGGACTTTATAGCCCAGTCCACTCTTTGGATCCGTGCTGCTGACCCTTTTTCAGGGTATGTGTTTTTCATTTACCCTGCTCAGTATGTATACCCTATCTATTATCTGATACATGGTCCTGATCTGTCCACAGCCCACACTCCTGGAGATTACATTATCCTATACTCTGTGGCTATATGCACCTCGTGTGTCCACTCCTGGAGCATACCATAAATTAAGCTGTTGGTCAGTATTACTATTTCCTGGCAATACCAAGGCCAGATGTATAAGTTTTCATTATGTACTATTATAAACTAATACTTATTTTATTTATCCACTATTAGACCTGTCAAGATAAATAGGGGTACTAGCCTTGTATACAGTCCTCATCATCGCTTATCTACTCATGCTCATGCATAGGTCAGTATTGTACCTAATATTAGGCAATTTTTACGGGGACCATGTCCATCTAAACAAGATTTATTTTTGCCTCAGGATCCATATATAGGACCATAATCTGATCTCAGGCCACACATGAATAGTGTCTCTAAGAGACCAGGTATAATTACCCCCTTTATTGTCTATATTTCCCTTACTTTCTTTATTTCCTCTTGTTTTTCCCTTTTCCCTTTCCCGAATCCGATTCCCTCTCCCATCCACCACCATAGGTGCACATTATATATTATATATGAGTCTCCTTATGTTTATTTATCATTATTTTTTTTCCTTTGTTTACTTTGTATGATTGTACATATTTTTGTTTCTTGCTTTTCAATATCACTGCAGTACACTGAAGAAGGTCTATATGTCTGACCGAAACGTTTGTACAAGTGGCTGCCATTAAAATTTCATTTCATCATAAGTTGAGTGCCAAAGTTTACTTTACATATGATCACTGGTTGGGAACCTTCTTTGTGCACCTTCACAGCTGTGCCACGATATACTACACTACCATCTTCTCTTGGTCACCTGAGATGGATGAGTTTGGTTTAGAATTAAATTAATGATGGGTACAATGTAAACATTGGCCAACAAAGGTATGAAATTGAACAATGCCAGTGGCTGACCAAGGTGTGAGAGTGCACAATGTGTAAGCATTTGTATGTAATGCGTACTTTGTATGTAACCCCTTCTCATGTACAGCACCATGGAATTAATGGTGCTATATAAATAAATAATAATAATAATAATGATAATAAGCAAGTCAATGGCAGAACAAAGTGTGAAAGTTAAACAATGTCCTACAAACTCAATGCATTTCCAGTGTCTTAGTTAAATTATTTCAGACCAATTCACCTCCCCCAGCGGTTACATTTGTATGTGTAATTTTTCATAACCATACTGTATGTTTTGTATTGGTGACCTGCGTTTATGCTTCTGTGGTGGAAGCAAAACTGAAACTTGGGATCCTGAAACACAAACCAAAAAATGCACAAAAAGCAGCACCAAAATATGCATTTTTGGCGCTGATTCTTTTCTGCCAAGATTGCAGGTTTTGCTGCAGAAATAAAGCAACAAAAATGCCCGGTGTGAACTTAGCCTTAGTCTTTTACTGTTGTTGTCCATTTCCTGCTTGCTTTCTTTTTGCTTTTGCAATTTGTTTTTCTTTGATGATCTTTAGAGTCTCTTCTGTTAACCATGGCTACAGGGGTCTCTTCTTAGCCTTTTCGAAGAGATATACAGTAGTAGGAAAAATGAATCCCTCATTAGCTGCCAACATGGATCACAAAGTATCTCACACTTCAGTTTGGCTCCTGTATGACATAGTCAGTCACTACTTTACTCTGCTCAAACAGATACTACAACATACACATCAAATTCCTACAGAATGTAACCTTGTAAATCAGGCAGTGCTCTGGTAGACGCTTTTGTTTTTGCAAAGCCAAAATGTCTTACTTTGCCACCTTAGAATGGTTGAACTGAGCAGACACTTTTCCTAGCTATAGCCCCCGACTACCTGAAAAGGGTTTTATTTCTTAACTCCTTATTGACCGCCGATATGCCTTTAAATAGTGGCAGTAAAGGGTACTTATTTCTCAGCGCCACTTTTTAACGGCGCTGACAAATAAGGTTATAGCACCCCACAGCGTCGAAAAGATGGAGAACATGATTTGGGTCTGTTTTTACCATTCCCAGTGTTGCGATTGCCATTATTCGGCAAAAAATAAATTCCGATATCCTATTTACTTCTCTCCTCTGATATGATCTGGCACATCAGAGGAGAGAGAAATGAGGCCCTTCTTCTGGAAAGAAAATGGCGGGTGCCTGCGCAGTGCGTCTGCTGAGATCTGCTGGCCGGCACCCAGCAACAATAGGAGTGATAAGAAAAAAAAAGTAAAACCCCCCTTTATCACCCTGTTAGGTAAAAATAATAAAGCAAAAGTATTTTTTCCATTATTCCATTAGGGCTAGGGTTGGGGCTAGGGTTAGGGTAAGAGCTAGGGTTAGGGTTGGGGTAAGAGCTAGGGTTAGGGTTGGGGTTAGAGCTAGGGTTAGTGTTGGGCTAGGGTTAGGGTTGGGGCTAGGGTTAGATCTAGGGTTAGGGTTGGGCTAGGGTTAGGGTTGGGGTGAGAGCTAGGGTTAGGATTGGGCCAGGGTTAGGGTTGCGGCTAGGGTTAGAGCTAGGGCTAAGGTTGGGCTAGGGTTGGGCTAAGGTTAGGGTTAGGGCTAGGGTTAGGGTTGGACTTAGAGATGGGGTTAGGGTTGGGGCTAGGGTTAGGGTTGGGCTAAGGTTTGGTGTTGGGGTTGGGGCTAGGGTTGGGGTTAGGGATGTGTTGGGGTTAGGGTTGTGGTGTTGGGGTTACAGTTGTCATTAGGGTTATGGTTAAGGTTGGGATTAGGTTTAGGGGTGTGTTGGGGTTAGGGCTGTGTTAGGGTTGGAGTCATAATTGTGGGGTTTCCGCTGTTTAAGTACATTATGGGGTCTCCACACACGACATGGCACCCGCCATTGATACCAGTCAGTGTTCAAACAGTGATCCCCCTTCTGAGCCCGGCCATGCACCCAAACAGTGGTTCCCCCACATACAGGGTATTGACACACTCAGGAGAAATTGCACAACAAATTTGTGGTCCATTTTCTCCTCATACCTTAGTAAAAATAAAAAAAGTTTGGTTCCAAAGTACATTTTTGGCGAAAATAGTAAAATTTTAATTTTTTCCTTCCACATTGCTTTAGTTCTCGTGAAGCACCTGAAGGGTTAATAAACGTCTTGAATGTGGTTTTGCACATCTTGAGGATTGCAGCTTTTAGAATGGTGCCACTTTTGGGTATTTTCTGTTATATTGACCCCCCAAACTCATTTCAAATGTAAGATGGTCCCTAAAAATATGGTTTTGTAAATTTTGTTGGAAAAAATGAGAAATCGCTGGTCAATTTTTAACCCTTACAACGTCCTAACAAAAAAATTATGTTTCCAAAATTGTGCTGAGGTAAATTGAACATGTGGGAAATGTTATTTATTAACTATTTTGTGTGATATGACTCTCTGATTTAAGTGCACAAAAATTAAAATTTTGAAAATTGCAAAATTTGTTCAAAATTTTCAATAAATTTCAGTTTTTTTTTCATAAATAAACGCAAGTCATATCAAAGAAATTTTACCACTAACATGAAGTACAGTATGTCACGAAAAAACAGACTCAGAATTAGTAGGATCCGTTGAAGCATTCCAGAGCTATAACCTCATAAAGTTATCAGTATAGTAAAAATTGGCTTGGTCATTAAGTACACAATTGTCTCTGTCACTAATGGGTTAAAGAAAAGCTGTTGATAATATTATTATATTTATTGTTAGAGCACCATTGATTCCATGTACACTCACCGGCCACTTTATTAGGTACACCTGTCCAACTTCTTGTTAACACTTAATTTCTAATCAGCCAATCACATGGCGGCAACTCAGTGCATTTAGGCATGTAGACATGGTCAAGACAATCTCCTGCAGTTCAAACCGAGCATCAGTATGGGGAAGAAAGGTGATTTGAGTGCCTTTGAACGTGGCATGGTTGTTGGTGCCAGAAGGGCTGGTCTGAGTATTTCAGAAACTGCTGATCTACTGGGATTTTCACGCACAACCATCTCTAGGGTTTACAGAGAATGGTCCGAAAAAGAAAAAAAATCCAGTGAGCCGCAGTTCTGTGGGCGGAAATTCGTTGTTGATGCCAGAGGTCAGAGGAGAATGGCCAGACTGGTTCGAGCTGATAGAAAGGCAACAGTGACTCAAATCACCACCCGTTACAACCAAGGTAGGCCTAAGAGCATCTCTGAACGCACAGTGCGTCGAACTTTGAGGCAGATGGGCTACAGCAGCAGAAGACCACACCGGGTACCACTCCTTTCAGCTAAGAACAGGAAACTGAGGCTACAATTTGTACAAGTTCATCGAAATTGGACAGTAGAAGATTGGAAAAACGTTGCTTGGTCTGATGAGTCTCGATTTCTGCTGCGACATTCGGATGGTAGGGTCAGAATTTGGCGTAAACAACATGAAAGCATGGATCCATCCTGCCTTGTATGGAGCATCTTTGGGATGTGCAGCCGACAAATCTGCGGCAACTGTGTGATGCCATCATGTCAATATGGACCAAAATCTCTGAGGAATGCTTCCAGCACCTTGTTGAATCTATGCCACGAAGAATTGAGGCAGTTCTGAAGGCAAAAGGGGGTCCAACCCGTTACTAGCATGGTGTACCTAATAAAGTGGCCGGTGAGTGTATATAACTATACTTTACATAGAACAAATAAACTATGACAGACTGGTACAGAAAGGAGAGGGCCCTGGCCTTGCAGGTTTAAATTCAACAGGAAAATTGCACTATTACACTGACTAGTACATGGCTAACAATTAGTGATGAGTGAATGTGCTCAGATAAGGTGTTATGCAAGCATGCTCAGGTACTAACAGCATGCTCAAAAAATATATATGAGTCTCTGCGGCTGCATGTCTCATGATTGTTAGACAGTCGCAACACATTGAATGGATTGCCCGTTTGTTAGGTCATCCCTGCATGTGTTGCTTCTGTCAAACAGCCACAAAAAGATGCAAGCATGAGGACTCGAACATATTATTTGAGCATGCTCGGATAACTCCTTGTCCAAGTATGTTTGCTCATCACTAGAAATAATGTTTTGAACTTTTGACTATCAGGCTCCATCTTTCAACATCCACTACTGCTTCAAAAGTGAGACTACTATCATTTTATAGACAATCATCTTAGCTTTCTCATACATAAATTTGACTTGCAACTATTTAGCATATATTTAGTTATTCTTGTCATGTAATTGAATCGTTACTGTTTTGCTGCTGGTGGTGAAAAAATATTTTTCTTCCTGTAGACTACAAATTACAACCTCTTGTCATATTCCCTAATAGTTCAGTGTGTTACTAGTTGATTCCCAAGTGAAAGGTCACTGATTCAAATCAAGAAGCAGTCATAAAGATTTCCCAAGAAAAGAGAAACAGCATCATCCAGCTCATTAATGGCAGTCTTTCGGCCAACAAAATTGCCAAACTATATTGTGTGAGTAAAAGATCAATCTGAGGGCAAAAGTAATAAATCATGGAATGTAGTTCATTTATATATTTATTTTTCTTCAACCAGACATACAATATAAGCCAACGGGACTGCAATGGGGAGCAACGTGGCGCCACCCTATGCCAATATTTTTATGGCTGACTTTGAGTCTAAATTTATCTATACCCACTCTCTCTTCCAACAGTACGGTGTACTGTGGAAGAGATATATAGACGACATCTTCCTGATATGGAGTGGAGACATGGAATCATTGATGTCCTTTTATGACAATATTAACACCAGTCTGTCGAAACTTACCTTCACCATTAAATACGATCAGAGATCGATTGCTTTTTTAGACACAAGAGTCATTATTAACGACGATGGATCATTATCCACGGATCTATATGTTAAATCGACAGACAAAAACAGCTTACTCTTTTTCACTAGTTGTCATCCTCGTCACATTATGAGGGCCCTTCCTAAATCTCAATTTCAGAGAATCAATAGAATTGTCTCTGACCCTTCTCAACGCCGGTTGAGACTCAATGACATGGCCAATAAATTTCGTAATAGAGGATATCCCGAAACTCTTTTGGAACCTCCCATGGTAACCTCATCTTCCCCCATCATAAGACCCAAGATAAAGAGAATGGCCTTTGTTAATACACATCATCCGTTTATGCGGCTTTTCCATGGGATTATTCATAAACACTGGCCAATACTGGGACAATCATATCCTGACATTCCAGAATTTATGGTTCCTCCACTGATGTGCCACAAAAACCACCTAATTTACGTAACCTTTTAGTCTCAGCCGACATTGGTAGCTCAAAATTGGTCTCAAGACAAACCTTTTTAACAACAACACGGAGGGGCACCTTCCCATGTCACCACTGTCTCCAATGTTCCAATATTACAAAAGGGGACACATTCACCCACCCTAGATCAGGTAAACAATTCTCTATCCGTAATTTTTACAGTTGTGACGCCACTTATGTCGTTTATCTTATTAAATGCCCCTGCGGTCTCGGATATGTTGGTGAAACCACCCAACATATCCGAGACCGCATCTCCCAACATAAGTCCACCATTAGATGCAAGAGACTGATGCTGCCCATACCAGCCCACTTCATCTCCCAGAACCACAACATATCACAACTTAGATATCAAATCATTGATAGTATACCTCCAGCACGGAGAGGAGGAGATCGGATTTCCAAATTAAAAGAAAAAGAAGCGTATTGGATATATACTCTTCAAACCTTGGAACCTCATGGTTTGAATAGGGAATATGAGGTGTTTCATTAATTATAATATATGAACTGTGGGTCTCGAGTATACAAGATACTGAACCCAGTATATTTTTTTGTGTAATATGGATAATTTCCCATCTTTCTTGTACTTTTCAATGTATGATTTGCTCTTTCTTTTTCTCTTTTTCAGACATAGTCCAGTGGTCATTCACATAATGGGTGTCTGGTTCTTTAACAGGTTTGTGGGTTTCTGGAATTAAAATTTCCCCTTTCTTTTCCGTTTATGTTTCTTTTATTTACATATGGTATTTACTCATCAACATATTGCATACATTCATGATACATACACCTATATGCAATTCACTAGCACTGATTTTATAACACCTATATTCCGTAATATACACCAAACCAATAGATAACGTTTGGTATTAGACACCTTTAATTATGGCAAATCCTCTACCTATATTGCGGTACATCACGCGTCTATACTGCTTTATTACTATATAGCCTCTTTCCTTTTCCGGATTTCAGTGCCCCACTTCCGTACTTTTCTTTCTACTGCGCAAACGCACCATCTTAGCCTGCGCATGCGCTTTGATATCTAGCAGCGCTCCCCCATTTCCGGCGCTCCGGACCTCTCACGTCATAAATAGGCGCCGCTTGAGCGCTCCAGTCCACCACGCTCCTTACCGGCCATATCCGGATTCCTTCATTATTCCTTTACACCTTCAGGTATGTTCCGCTGCTCTCTTCATCACTTAGACTAGCACCCTTCCATTAATCTGTTTACTTACAACTACTTATTTTACCTTCACAGTATCATTACTTATACCGACATACAGGTAATCTTCTTTTCACCTCTCCTGTTGATTCACTGGACTAACTCTTATATGTGAGGACTGTATGTCAACCCCGAAGGGGTTTTCCTTTACATTGTTCTATACTACGACGTCAGGATAGCATGTCTACCCATTTAGGAATTGTTTCTTTATGTGATACTTCATTTGGTTAATATTATGCTTTATTTTATTTTTATGTTTTCTATGTATGAATACTAAGGATCTAGTATGACCACCAAGAGGAGAGTATCCCTATTTTTCAACAGATGATTTACTTTATTCATATCCATTTACGGAAATATCGTTATGGATGGACACTTCTGTTTTATTTACTTCGACCATATGGAATTTAAATGATATTAATTTATATTTATATTTGTTGTATTATGATCTAATTCTGTCCATTATAATATGTTTTAGATAATTGCCGTGCAAAAGGCCAGGTTGGCCGAAACGTTGGCTTATATTGTATGTCTGGTTGAAGAAAAATAAATATATAAATGAACTACATTCCATGATTTATTACTTTTGCCCTCAGATTGATCTTTTACTGATTTATTATTTATCTGAGGACAGCTTTAAACTGTGACTATATTGACCCCTTGATCTATTTAATATATTGTGTGAGTGCCATGACAGTTGGAAGAATATGAAATGAACTTCATCATCCATTCAAAAGCCAAGAGGTAGATGTCCAGGCAAAATATCGGAGTCAACAAGTCAGCTCACCACAACATCTATCAGTTCTGGTGTGACAAACACAGCAGTGGAGGTGACTCGTATGCTTCATAATAGTGAGATCAAAGGCATTCATGCAAGCGATGTGCAATGCACGTTACACAAGTCTGAAATGTTGGACCGACAAAAGATGAAGAAGCCTTTACCCCAATATCGTCATAAAAAGCATTGGCTCAAGTTTGTAAAGAAGTATGAAAAATCGACAATAGAAGATTGGAAATTGGTGATTTGGAGTGATTAGACAAAGGTCAATAGAGTAGGGTCTAATGAGTGCAAATGGGTCTAAGTAACAAAGGGAAAATGGGCTAACTGACCAAGAAATTGAAGGAACTGTAAAATTTGGTGGAAGAAACCTGATGTCATGGGATTGTTTCACAGTCAAAGGCATTGGATACTTGACCAAAATTGATGGTGTTCTCAATGTTGCGCTATATGTGAGTATTATGCAAGACGAGTTACTCCGTACACTCTTGTACTCTCATTCTTTTCAGTCATGTAATGTAAAGCGCTTACAACTTAAAATCTTGAGAGAAAAAGCTATACAGCTGGGGACTTGCTGTTGTGCATCAATTGGCGAATCTCATACTGGTCTGTTGTCTAGTCTGTTTGTGCAGCTTGACTCTAATCTTTGCTGTCAGTAATTCATGATCAGCTCCACAATCAGCTCCTGGCCTTGTTTTCATTGTAATGATTGATAAGCTCCTTCTTTGGTGAACTTATATGTAGTTAATCTGATTTTTATAGGCCCCATTCGATGATGTCATGTGTAGATTCTTTGTTTTTGACTTTGGAAGAAGTTGTTGGTGTTGGTTTTGCATTCAAGTGTCCCATGATAATGAGTAAGTCTTGTTTTGGTGTCTTGTCGTTTTCCTTGTGAACTTGATTGTAGAATAGTTCAACGTCCTGCTCCTCGGCATCTGTTGTTGGTGAGCAGACTTGTAAAACTGTGACATGAATTGGTGTTTCTTGTTGGTGTATTGAAATGCATTGTAATTCAGGACAGTGCCAGCCAATCTTCAGTTGACAATAAAATTGATTTAGTTATTGTTGCCAGAATAGTAGACCCAATGTTCATTTGACTGGAAATGATCAGATTTAGTCAATTTTAATTCGCTAATTCTGAGTAAGTCAAATCCTGTTTTGTCCATTTTGGCTTTAATGATGTTGAGTTTATTTTGGTTCATGATTCGCACATTCCTAGTTCTGAATTCTATAATATCTGTGTAGCTTTTGACCTTCCCTTTAGACCAAGCGATATCAGCACCAAGATATCCTTGCAACTTTGATCCTGACACGCCATGAGCATTGATCATACCCTGGTTGACCATCGGTTCTTCCACAGTAGCTTGTTGAGTAGTTTCCTATGTAGGGGTGCATTTTCCAGCTATATCAAATTCTATTAGTTGTACCTTCCATCAAGTTTTCTTGGCATAATACTGAAAGGCCTTTCTTCCAAGCAGTAATGTGGCAACAGTGGAGGAGCCACATTGAATCACATACACTTTACAGACAAGAAAACTCTATAGGGTGCTAAAATAATACCAATACACAAAGCCCCAAAAATACCAAAATAAAGTGCTCAAAAATAAGTATAAAAAATGTCACCCAAATAATGCTAAAATACAGTGTTCAAATAATGCAAAGAAAATAATATAAAAAAGTGAAACAATTACCAAAATACAGTGCCAAACTATGTACCAAAAAATCCCATCCAATTAATACCAATATACAGCCCAAATAACACAGAACTAAACCACTATACAAGGCTAATATAATATCAAAATACAGAGAAAAAAAATAGCAACATATAATTCTCAGATAATATATACTTTACAAAAAACAGCCTACTAATGCCAGCATACAGTGATGAAATAATATGGATATTCAGTGTCCAAATATTACCAACCAACTAATAACAATATACAGTGGCTAAGAATGCCAACATACAGAGCCTAAATAATGCCAAATACCTATATAAAGTGCTCAAATAATGCCAACCAAATAAAACTGACATATAATGCAAACCAAATACTGATATCCAGTGCACAAATACCAACCAAACACCAACATACAGTGCCAAAATAATACCAAAATATACCAATATACAGTGGCTAAATAATACCAACAAAATAATATCAATGTGCAGTGCCCAAATATTTCATACCAATTAATACTGATGTACAGTGTCCATGTAATACCAACAAAGCAAATATCAACATGGAATGCCCAAATAATACCAATATAGAGTCCCCAAATAAAATCCATTTACAGTGCCCCAGTATTTCAAACCAAATAATGCCATCATAAAGTGTCCAAATAATACCAGCAAAATAATACCAACCATATAACACCTATATATAATACCCTTGTATACCAGAGGATAAGTCAGGTCCTGGACATCATTGTAGCCAAAGAAAATCCTCCTATATTTACAGTATATGTACAGCTCTGGCACAAATTAAGAGACCACTGCAAAATGTTCAGTTTGTCTGATTTTTCTCTTTATAGGTATATTTCTGAGTAAAATGTAAATTGTTCATTTATTTTATAAACTTCTGACAACATGTCTCTGAATTTCCAAGCAATACATTTTGTATTTTTTTTCTAAAAAGGAGAAATGGTCAAAATTAAAAAAAGAGTGCTTTCAGACCTCAATTAATGCAAAGAAAACAAGTTCATAATAATTTAGAAATGACAATACTAATGTTTCAGCTCAAGAAGAGTTCAGAAATCAATATTTTGTGGAATAACCATGATTTTTAATCACAGCTTTCATGCGTCTTGGCATGCTTTCCAGCAGTCTTTTTCACTGTTCCTGGCGCAAAAATGTAAGCAGTTCTTTATTTGAAGGCTTGTGACTATCCAACATCCTCTTGATAACATTCCAGAGGCTTTCAATGGGGTTCAGGTCTGGAGATTGGGCTGCCCATGACAGGGTTTTGATGTGGTGGTCTCTTAAGTTTTGCCAGAGCTGTATATATATATATATATATATATATATATATATATATATATATATATATATATATATATATACATATATATATATATATATATATGGTATATATCTATCTACTGTAGATAGATAGATAGATATATAGATAGAGATTAGATAGATAGACAGATAGATATAGACAAAAAAACACAGCAGCACATGTACATGAATCTAGGCCATGTGAAAACACAGACAAATATTCAATATGAATTATACTTCAAATATATTTTTTTACAAATTTTTTTCAAAAAAACATTTTTTTCATAAAATTTACAGTAATGAAGATTTTTAGCGCATAAATTGGCCAATTCATGTGTGCCCATCAACCACGGCAAGGTAATCTCCCTCTGATGGGTCCTACTCTACCGTACATGCCACTCTTGGGCCACCAGCCTACAACTATGGACAAAACATGTCACTCTGGGCTAAACCTACAATTTATGGGCAGGTAGAGCTGATTACCACCACCTGCAAGGTCAATGGGAGGAGTGCAAGATCAGTATGGATGCAGCCACATCCAATAACTAAATAGAGAAAAAAACCAACCAGCACCCCTAATGTGAACACGTGCAAAGCTGCAAGCTGCATCATATAGACAAAAAAACACAGCAGCACATGTACATGAATCTAGGCCATGTGAAAACACAGACAAATATTCAATATGAATTATACTTAAAAAATATTTTTTTACAAATTTTTTTCAAAAAAATTTTTTTTTCATAAAACTTACAGTAATGAAGATTCTTAGCGCATAAATTGGCCAATTCATGTGTGCCCATCAACCACGGCAAGGTAATCTCCCTCTGATGGGTCCTACTCTACCGTACATGCCACTCTTGGGCCACCAGCCTACAACTATGGACAAAACATGTCACTCTAGGCTAAACCTACAATTTATGGGCAGGTAGAGCTGATTACCACCACCTGCAAGGTCAATGGGAGGAGTGCAAGATCAGTATGGATGCAGCCACATCCAATAACTAAATAGAGAAAAATCACCTTGCCGTGGTTGATGGGTACACATGAATTGGCCAATTTATGCGCTAAGAATCTTCATTACTGTAAGTTTTATGAAAAAAAAATTTTTTTGAAAAAAATTTGTAAAAAAATATTTTTTAAGTATAATTCATATTGAATATTTGTCTGTGTTTTCACATGGCCTAGATTCATGTACATGTGCTGCTGTGTTTTTTTGTCTATATGATGCAGCTTGCAGCTTTGCACGTGTTCACATTAGGGGTGCTGGTTGGTTTTTTTCTCTATTTAGTTATTGGATGTGGCTGCATCCATACTGATCTTGCACTCCTCCCATTGACCTTGCAGGTGGCGGTAATCAGCTCTACCTGCCCATAAATTGTAGGTTTAGCCCAGAGTGACATGTTTTGTCCATAGTTGTAGGCTGGTGGCCCAAGAGTGGCATGTACGGTAGAGTAGGACCCATCAGAGGGAGATCACCTTGCCGTGGTTGATGGGCACACATGAATTGGCCAATTTATGCGCTAAGAATCTTCATTACTGTAAGTTTTATGAAAAAAAAAATTTTTTGAAAAAAATTTGTACAAAAATATTTTTGAAGTATAATTCATATTGAATATTTGTCTGTGTTTTCACATGGCCTAGATTCATGTACATGTGCTGCTGTGTTTTTTTGTCTATATGATGCAGCTTGCAGCTTTGCACGTGTTCACATTAGGGGTGCTGGTTGTTTTTTTTCTCTATACAGATAGATAGATACGAAAAGATAGATATAAATTTGTGAATGAGATATATAATCAGTGCTTTGTATGTGTAGTTTACGGTATATGTTTTTTCAGTAAAAAAAAATCCTTTTCATAAAAACAGACCGCTCTACCTGGCCCCCGGCGATACACTGACAGGAGGTAATCCTCCCACAGTATATCACTGCGCTGCCGCGAGAGATCACTGGAGTTCGTGCTGTCACTTGCAGCACTGCTGCATGAGAAAATTCTCATATAGCAGTGCCATAAGTGAGAGCACGAACTCCGGTAAATGCTCAGTGATACACTGCGGGAGGGATTACCCTGAGTAGAGTGGTCACAGACACACGCAAACAGACACCCACAAACAGACACCCGCACACATGCTGACACCCGCAGACACCCGCACAAACAGACACCCGCAGACATACCCGGACATATTCTCCGCTCACACAGTCTCTGCCCACACACATATTTTCTGCCCACACACTATTCCTCCTTCCTTTCTGCAGCATTTTTGGCATGCAAATCCGCAGCAAATCCGCAAGCCTTTTTACACCTGCGGTTTAGCTGCAGATTTGACTGACTCAATGTAAGTAAATGGGTGCAGAAAAGCTGCAGATCCGCAAAAATAATTGACATGCTGCAGAAAATAAAACCCTGTGAATCAGTGCGGAATTTTCCACAGCATATGCACACCAATTCTGTATTCCCATTGATTAACATTGCTTGAGCTACCCTTTGCGGATTTGGTGCAATGCTGCGAGGAAAAACCACTGCGGATCCGCAACAAAATCCGCAACGTGTGCATGTAGCCTTAGAGAGAGAGTAAAGAGCTGCTTTTATCACAGCTCAGGCATTTGCTGTAGCAAGTTAATCGGCAATTGCTCAGACAACACAATGCCATGAAAAAATTATTAATATTAATGATAGCAATTTACTTTTATAAATTCCAAAATAAAATGCATGTACTACACGAAAAGAAAGTTTTACTTATAATTTTTAATCCTTTCTGAACTACTTGAAATTTTGGTGTAGCATAAATCCAAGAAAGCAGTTGTAAATGAGAACCAGCTGCATAATGAACGATTCTACGATGTCAAATTCAATAGACTGTATCTACTAATCTGCATTACTGAGTCACTTAAAGAATGATACATAGAGGTATAGAATGATTGTGGTAATTAAATGGAGGCCAACTGTGATGGACCAATTCCCAGCACAAGCCAGATGTAAACTGTAAGCACAAATGTAAAGTTTTCACAAGCTAGAAGCATGCAATATGTCTTGTTTAACTATGCTGGTGAGTTTATTAGCAGATGCCATCCTAAGCAAAAACATCTGGTAAGGATGTTGTTCCACTTAGTTGGTTACAATTATTTTTCCATAAAGTCTTGTACTGTTTCTGCATATTGTGCCTTTGTCACCTTTTAATTGTGAAATATAACTGTTCTGCCAGATTTTTACAGATTTATTCTGCAGCTGCAACCTGGCCACAGAATCTTCTCTATAGACTTCTTTCCCTTTTTTATCCTAAAAAGCCTCCTGAGGAACCACATAACGGAGGAGAAACGTGTCAATGCAGAATATAGCAAGAAACTCAGATGAGTAAATGCCATATGAGGATGCTTGCTTTTTTTCTTTAATATTACCTATACTTTATGGTTAGATTTAGTATGCTTGGCACTTATTCTATCCTTCATTAGAAGGTCCTTATGATGTATATGGCCCTACATTGAGTCCCTGGTATCCTTATAATTATCAGAGGTTTTGTGCAATTGTCTAGGACCAGACAGGACAAGCTGTCACTTAGCGGGGGAGCCATTGACATATGTAATAGGGATACAAAAAGTGGTTTAACCAACAGCACTCAGATATCCACGGTGCACGCTCCACAGTCCATGAATCCAACTGGACCAATACTCACAGAACCATTGAAGAAAGGAGCAGCATCCATGTCCAGGTGAAAAATACAAAAATCTTTATTCTGCCATTACAAAAATGCAACGTTTCGGCTGGTATAAAATGCTTGATAAAGGCTGGCTACCAGCCGAAACGTTGCATTTTTGTAATGGCAGAATAAAGATTTTTGTATTTTTCACCTGGACATGGATGCTGCTCCTTTCTTCAATGGTTCTATATGTAATAGGGAGCGAACCTCCACGGTTAGGCAGGGCTAATATATAGGGTATTATAGAGAAAGACATAGGCTGTTTTTGAAGGCATATTGTAACGTATTAAATACAATCTCTTTGTGGCTGTATTCATTATTATCGTTTGTTGATTCACATTCACGGTATACTACATTACTGTTGCTTTTTTGGTTCAAGATCACATTACTGGTGCTTTTTGGTTCAAGAGAGAATTTTTAACCTAGTTTTAATAAAGATTTAATTTTCAAAGGAGTATACATTACTTACTTGTAAGCTGGGTGATGTAGTGACCCCAGTTACAGCTAGGGGGCACTGCTTGTACTCTCCAGAATGCGCATGGAGACGTAGTGAGGCCAAGAGGGCGTATGGCAGTCACAGGTGTGGCTGTGATTAGAATGGTGAAGCAGTGACTGATAAAAAGCCCTGTAGTAGAGGGGGAGGGGTGTCAGTGTTGAGCTTGAAAGCAGTCAGAGCAGTTGTCTGCAGAGCTCTTTCTGTGTGGAGCAACACAGGGGAAAAGGAACCAAAGGAACTGACACCCTGCGTCTTGGGCTGTCTTATGTTTACCCGGCTGCAATGCGAAGGATAAAGAGTGTAGTGCACTGCGTGAGTACAGAGACTTGGTACCGGCATGCGGTCGCCCAGGGAAACTGGACAGAGGGAAGTCCGGCCTGTTTATTGACTGCAACCTAAAGCCGTTTACTGTGTATTGCTAATAGACTGTGTGAAGCAACACAATAAAGGAACGTTTTGTTTGAACTTGCTTGGGTCACTGCCGTTTCACTGCGTGTGGTCCTCCCGCTGCATTACAGCTCCTAGTTCCAAACAGAATGGCATACTGAATTATTAGAGAGTGTTCACATATTTTTATTTTCCCTCTCAAAATGATTTGTTTGTTCCTTTTATGCACATTATGGGTGACATTAAAGTTTGAAAAAGATCTAAAGTGATTGTAATTGGTATTTTTTTAACATGATAAAACCTAGCATTTAGGGCAGACTTTTTATATACACTGTAGCTCAAGGCATTATAAAGTAAAGTAGACAATAAAAAAAGTAAGAATCTAGCTGGCAAATAATAGAGAATTGTATAAAATATATCAAACAAGTTAATTCAAATTGATTTTTATGTAATTTAATACATTTAAGCTAAAGCTTAAAGGGAACCTGTCACCCCCAAAATGGAAGTTGAGCTAAGACCACCGGCATCAGGGGCTTATCTACAGCATTCTGGATTGCTGTAGATAAGCCCCCGTGTAACCTGAAAGATGAGAAAAAGAGGTTAGATTATACTCACCCAGGGGCGGTCCCGCTGCGGTGGGCGTCGCGGTCCAGTCCGGGGCCTCCCATCTTCTTACGATCATGTCCTCTTGTTGTCTTCACGCCGCAGCTCCGGCGCAGGCATACTTTGTCTGCCCTGTTGAGGGCAGAGCAAAGTACTGCAGTGTGCAGGCACCGGGAAAGGTCAGAGAGGCCCGGTGCCAGCGCACTGCAGCACTTTGATCTGCCCTCAACAGGGCAGACAAAGTACGCCTGCGCCAGAGCCGCAGCGTGAAGACAAGAAGAGGACATCGTCCGATGAAGATGGGAGACCCCAGACCGTGACAGCCTTCGGACCGGACCCCAGCAGGGACCGCCCCTGGGGGAGTATAATATAACATCTTTTTCTCATCTTTCAGGATACATTGGGGGCTTATCTACAGCATTACAGAATGCTGTAGATAAGTCCCTGATGCTGGTGGACTTAGCTCAACATCCATTTTGGGGTGAGAGGTTCCATTTAAAAAGTATCTCTTAATGGCATTACTATTATTTTCAAATATATTCAAGCTGTCCTACAGGATAAAGAAGGTTAACTCACACCAGCCAAACTAGAGGCTATTGCAAAATAAAAAAAGGAATCATGTACAGAAAACTGCTGTAGGTTTCTTGCACCTCATTAGTGTAGAGTAGCTTACTGGTTGCCTAGATAATATGCCTTAGAGGTAGCTGAAAGAGAATATAGGTTTTAATTGAAGAGGCACAGCAATTTAAGAAGCATTTTTTCCAGGCAATGGTTCAAGGAAAAAAGTATGCAAATTAATGCTCCAGAACATAGAAAGTAAAGCTAGGTGCAAGAGTCACTGCACTGATGTGTGGCAAGAAGCCTGAAATAGCCGTGAGCTTATAGTATGAATTATATAACTTTCTTCTAAAAGAGGGCTAATTTGCATATTTTTTTACATTGCTTGTAAATACTCTACTACATACCACTATGTCTCTTCAATGAGAACCAAAAAATTTTCCTTATCTTGAGCTATTTTTAAGTACAGTTCTGCTCAAAAGTTTACATACCCCGGCAGAATTTTTGCTTTCTTGGCCTTTTCTAAGAGAATATGAATGAGAACACCAAATCTTTTTCTCCACGCATGGTTAGTGGCTGAATGAAGCTTAATTTGACTATTGCATCTAATGCAGCACACGAGTATACATCGCAGACCCTTAATATTGCTGGGTACGGTTGAAGAAAAAGCGTGTGACAGGGTGGACTGGATCTATATGCTAGAAACCCTCAAATAATTTTGTTTTCCCTCAATAATGATAAATGCAATTTTCCAAATGTTCACGTGCCCAACTGCGAAAGTAAAGGTAAATTGGGACCTGTCCACACCTTTTGAAATCAGGAATGGCACTCGAAAGGGCTGCCCGCTTTCACGTCTTTATTCATATTAGTCATGGAGACCCTGATTCAAAATATCGGGCAGTATCCAGACATAGAAGGTGTCCAAATAGCAGGGATGACCCATGTAGCGGCAGCCTTCGCAGATGACCTGTTATTACTACTAACTAAACCGAACAAGGAAATCCCAGCAGTGCTGAGAGTATTTGAAAAATTTAGAGACATGTTGAATTTTAAAATCAATATAGATAAATCTGAAGCAATGAGCATGAATATTCTGAACTCGACCCTACAGGAGATTAAGTACAAATTTCCAATCAAGTGGGCCTCACGTTATATTACATATCTGGGCATTAAACTGAGCTCTCAATGGCACTCATTATTTACCCTCAACTTTCTACTGCTCCTAAACTCAACATTGGAAACAATCAGTTATTGGAGGGCACCATTCGTTTTTTGGATGGGTCGCAAAAACCTGATTAAAAACTTTATATTACCTAAATTTAGTTATATATCACGGATGCTTCCCATAAAAGTCCTGGTTATGTTTTTCCACAATACACACTGCATTTTCCAAAGACATTTTTGGAAAGGATTAAGACCTAGGCTCAGTTATAACACTCTTTCACTGCCTAGAACTAAAGGGGGAATGGGAATACCTGATCCTCAGAAATACCACATAGCGGCTATCCTATCTGTGATCATTGATTCGACGAGAAGACCCCAAAACAAACTATGGACAAGAATAGCAGACGACTCGATCCTGATCCCGATTAATGCTACACTTCATGCATCCAAAGAGTTCATACACAGGTTGGAGACCCCAAACTAGACATATGCTACAGACATGGGCTAACCACTCCAGCACGTTGATGCCACTCCCATCACCATTAGCTAGAGTCATGGATATACCAGGGCTCTATCTTGGTCAGAAGCGAACAATGTCAACAGACTTACTTCATATAATTAGAACCAGATGAGAAGCGCTCTTGGCAGATGGTACACTGCCCTCACTATCGGAAATACAGGCTGTCCTGTCTGATTACCCGATTAATTTCCTTAATTACACTAGGCTTAAAAAAGCAATAAAGTCTCATTTATCAGCTGGTATTCCTACAAGGGAACCAACATTCTTTGAAGCATTTTTACCGTAAATCAGACAGCCAAGGGGCACACTAGCTAAGCTATATCAGAATCTCATAACTGACTCTCTTGCCTTGAGATGATCCTACATATCAATGTGGGAAAGAGATCTAGGAATCAAATTCGAGGTTGGGGAGGTGGAGCACATCTATAAAATTTTGTTTGGCCCATCCAAATGCCTCAGAGTTCAAGAAAACTCATAAAATTGTCACAAGGTGGTATAACGCTTCAGATAGACCGCATGTATGGTTTCCTAATATTCTCTCAACATCTTGGAGATGCGTGATGGATAAGGGGACGTTCTTACACACATGGTGGTCTTGTGAGAGAATCAAACCATTCTGGAGGAGTACCCTAAAAATTATCTCTAAGCTGTGCTCACTTTCTGAACCTCAAAAACCAAATCTCATCTTCCTCAACTGGGCTGGTAGCCCGACCCAATCCAGACATAAAACTCTGTTATTACTTCTCTTAGCCGCAGCCAAACTATTAATTCCCTCCAAAATGGTGCACCCAAAATTGCCCAAATATCTTGGAATGGGTACATAAAGTTGACCAGCTTTATTACATTGAAGAAATAGCTGCTTGTGCCCATCACTCCTATGACAAATTTAGTAGAATATGGGTCCCATGGGTGTTATATAGGAAATCTAAGGAATATTTAGACTTGGGAGGAAACAGGCCTCCACCGAGTAAGGGTGGATATCCACACATGACCACGAATAAATAACTCAACTGATGACCATTCCATGGTTACAGTTTTGTGAGGAGCCTTCTCTAGGTTCCACCCTGGCATCGCTGTGACTCGCCTATTCTTCTTTTTTACACCCACCTCACTGGGTAAGACCTTAAAATACTTCATTTCTTTCCCAGTTATTTTTTTTTCTCTTTCTCTTTCTTCAATAAATGTTTGATATGTTTCAAAAGTTAACAGTACACACCTGTAATCTTACCAATGAATACTCGTAAAATTGGAAGAGGTTTGTGATAGATGATTGTTGAGGTTAATTGATGCATCAGAAATTTTGGGCAATTTCTGGTTATGAAGTCAATAACCCCTACCTCCAAACTGAACATGAACGATGATGTTCTTGTGAAGCAAAGTAGTGCATTATATATTCATGTTTTGGATATGATTGCTTGTGATTATTTAAATGTTTGAGTATGTACTTACTCATGTTGTACTTGTATTGTCTTATTTTGTTTTAAAACCAATAAAAAGATGATTAAAATAAATAAATAATCACAGTTTGAATGCTGCTGACTGGCATTATCAATTCCTTTAATATCTTGCTGTATCCCTTTCCTGTTTTATACAGTTCATCTACCTTTTCCCATAGATCCGTCGACTATTCTTTTGTCCCCATGACTCACAATCCAGAAACATCAGTGGTTGGATAAAAGATGCATGAGTCTGTCTGGATCCCAGATACTCACTCAGCTTTTATGCACACACCCTGATTACAAGCAAAATGGTCACAGGTGAGGATGTTACCTTTAGTAGCCATTCAAACCCATTTGTGTCAACTTCTGTGCATGTTATCAGGCCAAAATCACCAGGGTATGTGAACTTTTGATCAAGGTAATTTGGATGCTTTGGGTTGTCATTATGATTTAAAAAGAGAAAACACAGTAGTTTGACAAGAAATGGCTTCACCCAAACACTAACCATGAGTGGAGAAAAAGTTTTCATATTCTCTGAAAAAAGGCCAAGAAAGCAAAGATTCTGCCGGAGTATGTAACTTTTGGGCACGACTGTATAATATTATGGGGTAGAAACTAATTAGGACTAATAACTCACTGTTAAAGGGGTTTTTCACTTTGGGCTTTCTTTTTTATCAAAGCTAAAAAATACAAGATTATGTGGTGCTTTGGACAACTTACGTTTAGTTGCAATTTGTGAGGAAACCTACAAGCATGTGTTCAATTCCTCTGCATGTTGCCACAGGAGAAATGATTTGCTATATAACACCTGCTGATATCAATGTGCTGTTTAAATTCTACATGCTCTTATTGGTTAGTTCAGATCAAGAGATACTCTTTCTCCACATCTACTTGGCTAATTGACGTAGGTTGCAAATATTAACTCCAAATTAGAATGTACAGTGATTCAGTGTAGAGCCAGCATTCAGTCAATGTTCTGGGGCATGCTTACAGGCACCACTTACAGTGCTTTGAGCAGTAACTGAAAGCCAGCGGCTCCCGAGAGGAATAAAGTTTTCTTTTTCATGAGTGCTGCACTTTCAGTATGGTGGCCAGGCACTTTTCTAACACTATTAACCTCTAGATTAGCACTTAATATGCAAGTTAATTACATCTGATGTGACATGTTCCCTGTAAGCACAGCTTAAACAGATCTCCAGTGTAAGAAACCCAATAAAAACTTTCTGATCTCAGGTTCTTAACTGTAGACAAACATGCATTTTTTTAGATTTGAAACTTAGATTTTGCATTTTAGGAATACATACTGTACTGTAGCTCTAGGTAATAAAACATGGATATTTTAGAGTAGTCCTCCAATGAATTACTTCTGTGACATTTCACAGGAGAAGAAATATGGATCAGATTGATAAGGGTTAACCTGCATGACCTTAAAGTCCCGTTATCATGTATGTTTTTTCACAGATAAAATACATACCCATTATGGGTCTATGAGTGTATGTTATCATATCTTTGGTGGGGGCTCTGTAAGCAGATGACATGTCCATTTTTGACCCAATTTGTAGCTCACTTTCACATTTTCAAGTGAAATAAAACTATAGATTTGACTGGTGTCCGTTTTTATTTTCCAATTGGGAGGAGAAACTTTGACTGTTTTATTTTATTTTTTTTCATACAGAAAAACAATTGAACAATAATGGTAAATATTAAAAAAAAGCAATCAATTTTTGCACCTCAAAAAATCCCAATGTCTGAATGAGGGCTTTCTGTTTACAATAAGAAGTGTAATTCCTTTTTTTCATTTGAAACAAACCATCTAAAATTATATGGTAAGCAAATGTTCATAAACCTAGCTCTCGTCATTCTGGTATTAAAAGCTGTTCCTTGTGCTGGTTCATATTTGGTTGATTCCTCCAAACAGTATGCTTTAGTTATTTGGTTTGTACACTGACAAAACTCAAAATTATACAGTCATGTACTGACCTTGATTTGGCTTTTCCATTGTACATGCAGTATTTTTAATTCTAAGAAAAATAAAAAGGAATATTAAAAATTTTTTTTTAATGTAATGGAAACTTAAATGTCTCTATGGGTTCGACTAAAAAGAATTCTGGAAAATATTTATTCAATAAATGTCATGCCTTGGTCAAGTCAAGAAATGAGCAATAATTAATGTGAGATCCTTGAGATGACAAATGCTATGTCATATACACTGATCAAAAAAATAAAGTTAATACTTAAATAACACAATGTAATTCCAAGTCAATCAAACTTCTTTGAAATCAACCTGCAGGTAGAAATGATAGGCAATTAGAAAGACAACCCGTCTAAAGGTGTTGCTCTGCAGGTGGTGATCACAGACCATTTTTATGTTCTTATCCTTTTGGTTACTTTTGCATTTTGTTCTCCCCCTAGAGGTACCGTAGCATAAGGTGGTGTCAACAACCCACAGAAGTTGCTTAGGTAGTGCAGGTCATCCAGGATGGCACATCAATGCGGGCTGTGTCAAAAAGTGTAGCTGTGTCCGTCAGCACAGTGTCCAGAGCATGAAACAGATAACAGGAAACAGGCCAGTACACCAGAAGATATGTAGGGGGCCATAGGAGGGCATCAACCCAGCAGAAGGACCTATTCCTTTGTGCAAGGAAAAACATGAGGAGCAGTGCAAGAGCCACAGCCCAACACCATGCTGAGCAATTGGCATTTGCCAGATAACACCAAGAATGGCAGATTAGACATTGGCACCCTGTGCTCTTCACAGATGTGAGCAGGTTCACACTGAGCACATGTTACAGATTCTGGAGATGTCATGAGAATGTTCTGCTGCTTGCAACATCCTCCAGCCTGACCGGTTTGGCAGTGGGTCACTAATGGTGTGGGGAGACATTTCTTTGAAGGGCTGCACAGCCCTCCATGTGCTAGCCAGTGGTATCCTGACTGCCATGAGGTACCGGTATAAGATCCACAAACCCATTGTGAGACAATGCATGACAGTGCTAGGCCACATGTAGCTAGAGTGCATCAGCACTTACTGCATGTTGAAGGCATTGATGCTATGGACCAGCCCGCCCATTACCCAAAACTGAATCCAATTGAACAAATCTGGGACATCATGTCTCACTCCATCCACCAACGCCCTTTTGTACCACAGACTGTCCAGGTGTGCAGAGCAAAAGAAAAGGGTTCTGGCTTTGTTAAAGAATGCAATGGGAAAACATGTAGCTGTGTTTTCCATCATGATGGAATCTTTAAAATTTAATATTTTTTGCAACTTCTGAAGCTGGAACCCTTTTCTTTTCCTCTGCACAAGTGGTCCCTTGCAGTTTTGTGCCTCAGGACGCCTGAAAGCGGAGGTGAGCTGGTTTACCTTTTTACCCACAGACTGTCCAGGAGTTGACAGACGCATTAAACCAGGCCTGAGAGAATATTTCTCAGGAGAACATCCGCCACCTCACCAGGAGCATGCCCAGGATTTGCAGGGCATTCATACAGGCATGTGGAGGCCACACACACTACTGAGCATGATTTCCTTGTCCTGAGGCATTTCCATTGAAGCTGGATCAGCCTGTAATTTAATTTTCCACTTTGATTTTGAGTATGATTCCAAATCAAGACCTCCATGGGATATTAATTTTGATTTACATTAATCATTTTTATGTTTTATTGTTCTCAATGCATTCTATTATGTAGTGAACAAAGATTTTTAAATGGCATATTTCTTTCATGGATATCTAGGATGTGGTATTTTAGTGTTCCCTTTATTTCCTTGAGCAGTGTAGTTTTGATGCTTTACAGCCACATGTTAAAGCAGTAAAATCATGTTATTTCGTTTTTACTGCAGTTTAAAATGTAATAAACCTCTATGATGTGTCTTATCATATTTTTGGGATTTTAAGACACACTTTTTATAATCCAAATTTGGGAGGAAATGGGGGTACATCTTATAATCCGAAGGTAGCTTACTGGGAGGGATCGGCGGTGGTGAAGCGTGGTTACAGGAGTCAGGGTTGCTGCTCAGGAGGCCAGCGTCAGAAGTGGGGCGATGCTGTAGTACCTTAGATTTTGCATATCAGATGAGTGGAGTTCCCTTTCCCATTCACTTCTCTGCTGGAGGCGGCGCATGTGCATATTGAGATCTTGGGAGACAAGATATCAGGACATGAGACCAGGCACCACAGCATTGCCCACTCCTGCCGACAGCCTCGCCCACTCCTGAAGCAGTGATCCTGCCTCTTGCGACCCCACTCCGCCACAGTCTACCCCCCCCGGTAAGCCACCACTATAAGACGCACCACCATTTTATTTTTAAAATTTATTTTTCTTATTTTCCACCCCAAAAATTGGGGTTTGTCTTATAGTCTGGTGCTTCTTATAGTCCGCAAAATATGGTATATATATCTCCAATAAACATGCAATGAAGCCTCACTAGAAGACCACCTCTTTGAGAAAGAGGCCATCAATCCACAGAAATGTTTCCTGGATTTCCGTGGAGCAGACAAGCAGTCGGTCCAGCCATGTGTATAAAAGACAGCGCTCTATGTACAATCCCTGGCTGCTCCGCACACTGAACATGGTGCCTCCATAGACCAGCACACTGCTCTCCTGAAATACTCTGTGCTGCTGTCACCCTGCTCCCTCCACCATATATCTCTCAGAATCCTTGCTGCCTGCCATCCTCTGTGACTGTCTACTTGTCAGTATAACTTTGCAGTCACCAACAAAATGGTTGCTCACTGGTTTCCTGAATATCATCGTCTCTTATCCCTTAGCAAACACCCAGGAGGGGAGTAGAGGAGACATCACACCCATGTCAGCAGACTCCGCCCATAATTACTGCAGTGCAGTAATGTGAGATAGTTGTACACTAGGTTTTTGTCAAATTTCATTAGCTGCTCCCCCTAGTGTTTAAAAGTGGAAATGCCAAACTTTTTTAAATTATTTTTCATATTTTACTAAATTATAAACAAATGATATAATTTTTAAGAAAATTTAAACATTAATGTTAGGAGTCGAGTTTCCTCTGCTGCACAGGGGGAATCTCGATCTGTGTCTGCTGCGGTCTCCCATTCTCCATCGGCCGCGGAGACGTCGATCCCAGCGTCTCACTGAGCCTGATTCTGTGCAAAGGGTTACTGCTGCCTCTCCAGGCTCTGCTATTGTACCCTGCACTGATCTGCAGTGAGCAGGCTTTTCTGGGACTAAGTCCTGCTTTGCTCACACTGAGCATGCCCAGGGTAAGATCTATCAGTGGAGATCAAGGGTCACATGCTCAGGTACTGCAACCAAATCTATTGGTCCTTCTAGGAAGGTCCTGTAGGTACGCAGGCTCTGTAGCAGTCTCTCATTGGTCCTTTTTAGGAAGGTCCTGTACGTGCTGCAGCTATTTAAGGCTCGCATGGCCGCACGGCCATGCGCTAGTATCTTCCAAAGTTACGTGCTTTGCGCCACTGTGGTCATGTGCTTGAATGTGTTCAGGGACGCGGCTGAAATAAGCCCCTAGAATGCTGGCACCTCCGGCGAGGAGATTGTGTATGAGTGTATACAGGGACCTGGCTGAAATAAGCCCCTAGAATGCTGGCACCTCCAGCGAGGAGATTGTGTATGTGTGTATTCAGGGACGTGGCTGAAATAAGCCCCTAGAATGCTGGCACCTCCGGCGAGGAATGTTGTGTGCATGCATGACCACTGACTGCTCTTATCTGGGCAGTTAGCCTGTGCCTCAGTGAGAGTCTAACAGGGCACAGAGCTTTGCTTTCTCGGCCGCTCTGTGAAGTTAACAGAGCTGGTTCATACCGCCATATTGTGCCGCCATTCACTTAGCAGCAGGATCTTTCCTGCACGGTGGATCCCGGGTTGCGAACGCCCCAATCCCATCAATAAATATATTCGGTGCGTTCCGCAAACCCTAACAATTAATTCTTTACATTTTTTCAATCGCTGGCAAAAAATGTTTTTGATGGCACCTTCCCTTTAAGTATAATATCCAAAATATAGCTTTGGAGATTATCCCTACCATATTTTCTGGTGTATAAGATGACTGGGCGTATAAGACGACCCCCAACTTTTCCATATAAAATATGGAATGTGGGATATGCCCGCCGTATAAGACGGGGGTCATCTTATACTCCCAGTCATCTTATACGGCGCGTGGTTCCCAGGGTCTGGAGGAGAGGAAACTCTCCTTCAGGCCCTAGGATCCATATTCATGTAAAAAATAAAGAATAAAAATAAAAAATATGGATATACTCACCCCTCCGACGAACCCTGGCTGTCACCGCTGCAAGCGTCTGCCTCCGTTCCTAAGAATGCAGTGTGTAGGACCTGCGATGATGTCGCAGCTTGTGATTGGTCGCGTGAGCGGTCACATGAGCGGTCACGTGACCAATCACAAGCCGCGACATCATGGAAGGTCCTTCACTCTGCATTCTTAGGAACGAAGGCAGACGCTTGCAGCGGTGACAGCCAGGGGCCGTCCGAGGGTGAGTATATCCATATTTTTATTTTTATTCTTTATTTTTTACATGAATATGGATTCCAGGGACTGAAGGAGAGTCTCCTCTCCTTCAGACCCTGGGAACATCCAGGATCGCTCCCTGCACACGCCGTACCCGGCGTATAAGACGACCCCCAACTTTTGGGACAACTTTTACGGGTTAAAAAGTTGTCTTATACGCCGGAAAATACGGTATATCAATATTTGAAAACGCAATTCAAAGAATATCTTTAAAGAATTGGCAAAAACAAGGTACGGTATGAATAATTTTATGAATATATTGAATTCTTAAGGAAAGCACATATCTTGAATTGGGAAAAAGATCTTAACAATGATTTTGAGACAGATAGCTGGGTCAAAACATTTAAGGTAACATATTCCTCTACTTCTTGTGATCTTCTACATGAAGCATATTTTAAAATATTATCAAGGTGGTACTTCACACCAGTAAAATGGCACAAAGTCTTTCCAACACAATCAAAATGTTGCTGGAGGGAGTGTGGCCAATATGGCCATTTATTTCACATTTTTTGGGAATGTCCAGTAATAAGATCTCTATGATTTGAAATATCTGAGCTCATTTCAAGAATCACCAAACTTAATGTTAATCTTAGACCGCACTGCATTGTTATCTCTTGGTATTCAAGATATTTCTTTCCAAATTCAACATATAATTATTCATATTTTATTGGTCACTAAATTACTGATTGCTTCAATGTGGAAACAGAAAGATATTCCCAAAATTTCAGATATTATAGAAAGAATTTCTACTCATAGAGTTTTTGAATTCACGCTTGCTTTAAGAGAGAATAAATTTATAATGTATACCAAGAGATGGCACATTTGGAATAACGTTTTTCCTCCTTCCCCTTAGCTTGATGTATGTATGTATGTGTATATATGTTGATTAACCTAGAGCAGGACAAACCAAGCCAAGTTTTATCTTCCTCGACAAACTCAACTATTAAAGGACTTCTTCGGGATCTAAGTTCACTATACTGGTTAGACATATGAACCCTAATGATATATGCAGTACTTGACTTTCTGTTTGAAATTAAATTGGTTATATAGAGTGCACAATTACCAGTAGGAGCTTAGTAGTTAATTTCTCCATTTCCTTAGTAGTTACCAGATTTTCCGTTCCTAATCCTCTCCTCCCCTCCCTTCTATTAGTATTAATTATATTGTTTTGTATTGTATTATAAAAACTTCAATAAAAATTCAGTTGGAAAAAAAGGCATAAAAGCCCTCCCACCATATGCATATGATTAGTTATGCAGATTCTTGTCATGTCATTGCATTGCTAGTGTTTTGCTCCTGATGGTGGAAAAATCTTTTTCTTCCTGTATACTACAAAATGCAACCTGTTCTCACATTCTCTAATAGCTCAGCGTGTTATTAGGTTGATTCCCAAGTGAAAGGTCAATGGTCGACCCGAGGAGCAGCCATAAAGAGGATTTCCCAAGAAAAGGGAAACAGCATCATCAAGCTTATCGATAACAGTCTCTTGGCCATGAAAATTGCCAAACTGCATCATGTGAGTGATATCACAGTTGGAAGAATATGAAATAAAGTCCACCCATCCATGCAAAAGCCAAAATATCAAAGTCAATAAGTTGGCTCATCACAAGGCTTATCAGTTCTGGTGTGACAAACATAGCAGTAGAGGTGGCTTGTCTGCTTTGCAATACTGAGAACACAGACATCCATGGAAGCACCGTGCGATGCATGATACACGAGTCTGGAATGGAGGCCTGAAAAAAGTGAAGAAGCCTCGACTTCAGAATCGTTATAAGAAGCGAGTTTGCAAAAAAAAGTATGAAAAATGGACAGTAGAAGATTGGAAACGGGTGACTTGGAGCTATGATCACAGTGTCATAGGCTCTGATGGGTGCAAATAGATCTGCAAGAAACAAGGGAAAAAGCGGCTAACAGATCAAGAAATCTAAGAAACTATCAAGTTCAGTGGAGGAAGCCTGATGATGGGGGGTTGTTTCACAGCCAAAGGCTTTGGATACTTGACTTTGATCGATGGTGGTCGCTATGTCGAGCTATATATGAGTATCCTACAAGACTAATTATTTCATACACTCGAGTATGATGGGTATGAAAAGGATGACATAGTGTTCCAGCAGGACAATGACCAAAAGCATATATTGAGATTGGAGACTAAATGGTTTAATGACAATGAAGTAGTGGTGCTTGATTGGCCTCCACAGTCCTCAGACCTCAACCCAATCAAACACTTGTGGGTAGAGTTGAAGAAAAAGCTGTATACATACTCAAGTGAGTCGACTAGCATGCACCAACTTTGGCAACATGTAGAAGAGACCTGGGATCAGATTTCAGGCAAGACATGCTTGAATCTGATTGCGCGCATGCCCAGACGAATTCTGGTAATGTTGAAAGCCAAAGGTGGATTTATAAAATACTAAAAATTAAAACTTAGATTTTTAGGAGCAAATCAGTAAAAACGCAGTGGCATGACAGGAATCTGCATAACTAATCATATGCAAAACAGTTGCATCACTTACGAGTGAATTTATGTATGAGATAGCTAAGATGAATATGTATTAGAATAATGGTAGTCTCACGTTTGAAACTGTAGTGGATGGTGAGATATGGAACCTGAAAGTTAAAAGTTTAAAACATTGTTACCTTTTTGCTCGTCAGTGTATATCATTTCCCTTTTTCAGTCCCATTTTAAGCAGTTGACTTTTCATCTGTAAAATATATAGTCGTTATGGATAAAATTAAATTGGAAGTAAATTTAAAGCAAATCTCTCAGCAGGATTTTGCTAATTAAACTGCAGGCATTGTCAGGTTGGCAGTGTTTAACTGATTAAAATGATACATAGGGTGAAGAAAACTATCTTGTAGTTCTTGTGTAATCACTGTTAGAAGTTTTCAGTTAATGATATGCTCGTGCTCCAGGGCGGGACTGTAGGCAGTCTTATCTTCCTGCTCTAAGAAAGAAACCAAGGAAAGGTCTTACCAGAGGTCCGCCCCAAAGCACAAACATGTTCCTCATCATAGAGACAGAGACAGACTGTTTGTCATTGTTGTTGCTTTGGGATGGGCCTGTGGGAAGGTCTTTCTTTGGTTTCTCTGGCACAGAGTAAGAGGATAAGACTCTGCCTAGAGTCCTGCCCCGAAGCCCCGGCATATCATCAACTGAAAACTTCTAACACTGATTACACAAAAACTACAAGACAAATTTCTTCACCCCAGTTATCATTTTAATCAACCTGACAATGCATGTAGTTTACTTAGCAAAATCCTGCTGACGGGTTCGCTTTAAAGATAATATTAATGTCCTTATGGTTCTGCTGTACGAGATTCAAATCACCATAGAACTTTAAAAAACTTGGTCTTATCACAGTTATCTGCAAGCAGCCGAACAGTAGGGCAAGCAAGATCAAGACAATTTGAAATCTAAAACTTATGAATACACTGTGCATATGTGAAAACAATAGCAAAAGCTTTTTTTAAATGAAATTTTATTCAGATTTCAACTTCAATTAGTTGTAGGTTGCGATGAAAGTAATTGTATCTCATCAAAAGAAATTAGATCAAAAAGACACAAATAAAGTACAAGGCACAAGTCAAGTTTAGAAGTTTGTTAAAGGTTCAAGAAACACAACCTCATGGCACAGCTACCCACTGATGCATAGTTTGAAAAGGGATCATTTGAAGTTTGAAAAGTATGAGAAAAAGTCAAGCTTCACATAGCTCACAGTTATCAAGCATATTATCAAAAGACAATAAACTACAATGAAAGCTTACCATCCATCAACCTCAATATTATTATTAATCCAAAATATATCAGACTTTCTGCTCTATACATCAAATACACAGGAAGATTCACTCGAAAGAGACCCTGAATATTCTGTAATAACTCAGATGAAACAATCTGCGCGGAACAACATGCAATCTGCTCCTCATGATATGAAGCTACAGACAAGCCAAGATGCTCCCATGTTTGTGCAATGAGGTAGGCACCTGACAGCATTTTCTAAACACCTGTATAGGGGCTGCTGAAAATCCCTTTGCCATTCACCAAAAACCTCTCCATGAGCAAAGAGTAGTGCACAATCTCTTGGTTGTGCATCATAGACCCCATTTTATTTTATACCACAGTTTGTGTACCTGGATGTTTTTGAACTGTTCATGAATCAACTGGATGATCTTGAGTTAATGAAAGGTTACTTTTACTTCCAGCAAGATGAAGGAATGTCTCACATATGGACAAGGAGTATAGCAGGAATAGAGTCCTTTTTTGACAACAGGGTAATTTCAAAGGACCTTTGGCCACCAAACTCAGCAAGAATGACACCACTAGACTTTTTCTTTTGGGATATGCTCAAAGGAAAAGTCTATCATTCATAACCAGCCTCAAACTATGGGAGATTTGAAAGAAAACATCCAATGTGAAACTGCTGCTATTCCCCGTGATATACTTCCCGATAAATTCAGATATATGGAGTGCTGCAACGAAATGTATCTGGCAGAAAATGGAGATCGCTTCCAGGATTACAAGTTATGCAGTCGATTACACATACAGCAAGTTATGCAGCATATTTTTTTATCCAGATTTTTTCATGCTAACTAGAGTTACAACAAAATATTTTTATATATTATAATATAATTATGTTTTATCTACTAGAAATATTTATTTTTCAAAACATATTGCTTTTCCATCTAAAGTTATGTAGTGAGGGTCGCCAATAGCTAGTCCCACTTCATAATGGGCAATATATATTTTAATGAGTGAATTAACAGAAAGGCGAGATTACATATGCTGGGAACACTTTGAAAACACATGCTTTGAAAATCTAATGCTTAGCTCTAATGGAGAGAACAAAATTCTTGAGAAGAGATTGGCAACAGATGTGGAATATTAAAAAAAATACCAGTCAGCAGTGAATAATAATTGAATACAACAGTTATTTTTTTTAGAATGCACAAACAATAAAGAGTGAAGTAGAAACTCCAGTACCCAAATGCACATGTAGTGAGTGCCTGGGAAAAGATAACTGTGACCTTCATAAAAAGGGAATGACACTGATGATGATAATAATAATAATAATTTTATTTATATAGCGCCAACATATTCCACAGCGCTTTACATTATAGAGGGGACTTGTACAGACAATAGACATTACAGCATAACAATAAACACAGATCAAAACAGATACCAGGAGGAATGAGGGCCCTGCTCGCAAGCTTACAATCTATGAGGAAAAGGGGGGACATGAGAGGTGGATAATGATCTGTGGTGTGATGTGGCACTGCTGAAAGAGGTTGAGTATTAAATCACTGTAATTGACAGAAGGAGAATGGTCACAGTGAGGTGGATAGAGAGCTCACCGACACAAAAAGAGGACTTAAAAATCCTCCAAAAATTTGAAAAATCATAGAAAGAAAGCAGAGATGATTATCTGCTCAGGACTCCAAACAAATGCACTGACAGGGTATAGCGGACCCAATTAATGATGGCAGAAACACAGATGCAGCAATACCGATGAAACAACCACTTTCAATGTAGTGTTGGCTGTTTGGTATATTAGTGTACAAAAGATAAAAGATAATAAGTATGTGGCGTTATTCACACAGGCAATGCAGAGCATCTGGCTAACAGCCTATTACCGTATTTTTTGGACTATAAGACGCACCGGACCATAAGACGCACTCCAAATTTGGGGTGAAAATTGCAGAAAAAAAGATTTTTTTATAAGATGGGGGTCAGTCTTATTGTCCGAATTTACAGTATCTTACCTGAGGGCTGGCGGTGGCAGAGCAGGGTCACAGGAGGCATGGTGTCGGCAGAGGTGGGGTGATGCGGTACGGCGTGCACCTGAGCAGGGTCCCTTCCTGCTTAGGTGGGCGACGCCACGGCCTGGTGTCCATGGGGGGTTGCAGTAGTGGTGTGGCGACAGCAGAGGTGTGGCAGCAGAGGTGCGGTATGGCGTGAGCAGGGTCCCTTCCACAGGTGAGGTGATGTAGCAGCCCGGTAAGCAGCAGAGCCGGGTGAATCATGTTGTTATCGGTGGTGGTGGCCATCTTCCTGAGGCCGCGCGTGCGCAGATGGAGTGCTCTGCTTCCCGGGGCATCAGGAAAATGATGGAGATCACGGTGGCCATTTTCCTGAAGCCGAGATCTAAATCTGCAAACTCGGCTTCAGGAAAATGGCCGCCGCGATCTCCATCTGCGCAGGCGCGGCATCCCGTGGCCATTTTCCTGAAGCCCCAGGAAGCAGAGCACTCCATCTGCGCACGCGCGGCCTCAGGAAGATGGCTGCCACCACCGATAACAACATGATTCACCCGGCTCTGCTGCTTACTGGGCTGCTGCATCACCTCACCTGTGAAAGGGACCCTGCGCACGCCATACCGCACCTCTGCCGTCGCACCTCTGCCACCTCACCTCTGCTGCCACCACCACACCACTGCGGGTAAGCCTGCATTACGACTATAAGACGCACCCCCTATTTTCCCCCCTTTCTTGGGGGAGAAAAATGTGCGTCTTGTAGTCCAAAAAATACGGTAATAGCGCACACACAGGCGGGCCGCTCAGTGCTACAAAATGCATGCTGTGTGAACAGAGGCCACAGTTTGCAGATACAGGTTATTATCTTTTAGCTTTTGTGCACTAATATACCAAACAACCACACACTGTATTGAAAGTGGTTGTTTCATCGGTATTTTTGCACCTGTGTTTCTGCCATCTTTAATCGGGTCTGCTGCGCCCTGCCAGTGCATTTGTTTGGAGGCCTGAGCAGGTAATCATCTCTGATGTGGATAGAGAATGGCAGATGCCACTTCAAAGTGTCAGGCTGCTAAGGAGAGGAGCATCAGATATAAACACTAGGCTAGGCATACCGGTAGACAGATGGGCATGTGCCGTCAAGTAACCACATCCCACTTCTAGAGGTTTGAACCAATTTATGTATATTCTTTGCAGATCCTCATGTGAAAATGCAGAATTACACAGGAGTGTTAAACCACATTACAGTAAACAATTATGTCACGATTAATCATTTAAAGGGGGGTCCCATCATACAAAATAATTTTCATCCTAAATCGCTATCTATTTAACGCCTTAATCTTAAAAAAAAAATTCATGTGCTTTAATGAAAAATTCTCTATCCTTCCCTAACTACACTTTCTAACTGATTTTATTATTTTTTTTTCTTACTTCCTTTTTGATGACGCTTTGTCTGAGAATCCCAGTGCATGCTGGGAAACTGCAACTGAAACAAAGCATCATCAGGGGGACAGAGGCTGCGGTTACTGCTGTGGTCACTGCTGCAGCCTCTGCATCCTCCTTGAAACAGGGTGTCATCAGGAAGGTCTTCATGAAAATGACCCTGGCGCAAGCGCAGCTTGACCTCCGGTGATTTTCAGGAAAATGGCGCAAGCTGGCGGTGCATGTGCAGAATGAGATCTTGGCTCAATTGAGCCGAGATCTCATTCTGCGCATGCGCCCCCTCTGGCCCCATTTTAATGAAGACTGCCAAAGGTCGATCTGCTCATGTGCCGGGGCCATTTTCATTAAGACCACCAATAGCTGAATCTGTCAGAGTGCTCCTAGGACAGTGTCAACCCAAAATTTAAATTACAAAGATAATGAATACAACAGAGGCAGTGGTGAGGCTGTGGCTGAGCCCTCTGAGCCGAAGACCCTACCCACAGTCTCATCCACAAGTTCCCCCAGAAGCACAAGGAGATGAGGAAACTGAAATTGTCATGTTGATTTAATCCCCCTGTGTTTGCTACATGTCTTTGAGTCTGGATCTTATATTCGAGGCATTTGTGTCAAAAGCAAATATTTATAATTGTCAAACAAGGATCAAGCACATTTCATCTGTATATTCATGGGCACCTGTATATGAAATATGAAATTGTTATTGAAATTGTACTAAAGAAATTACACACAGGAAAAAATATAGCATATCATTGCTGTTTGGAGTGCATTTTGTTCAATTTGCTATTTTCAGAATGGCTACATTGCAGTTCTGCACAAAAATCAATGTTCTCTTAACGACTATATGGCCAAAAGTTATGACTCACATAAAAGGGTCCTTGAAGTCTGAGCCTTTGTACATACTGTATATTAATGCACTTTGAGTGAGATTCTTAAGTGTTTTACAAATAGAATTTGAAACAAATCTGGACACGATCTGAATGCAATTTCTAGTCTGGGTGTTGCGCCACAGTAAATCTCTGGATTAGGGTCTCTAGTTGTAGTTAGTGCTAAGATCATTGGTTGTTTTAATGTGCTTCTGTTTGTTTTATCAGCAAGTTAGGACTAGGCTTTTGCTTTGCTCTTAGTCTTAACTCTTATAATTCCATTAAAGTTTTATGAAGTGGCAACAATACAAACAATTAATGTGCTGAAAAACTATTGACATTGAAATTACCAAAAGGTTAGCATCCAAGTGGTGTCCAGTTTTCACAGACTCAGAAAAGAGAAGATGAAGAAACATTTTTTCCCCACATACGAGAAAACTGATGATGCATGGACCACACTCTGATGTAACACTGAGCAAAGTCTAATAAAAATTATATGTTCATTTTTCTCATATGTAGAAAATACTAATGTGTAGATGAGCCCTTATTAGCACATAATTGGCAGCAATCCTTGAGAACCAGCTACATCCATCTACTGTTTGGAGAATTTGGGCCAGAAGAATTTTGAGCAAAAACCAAAACTTTGTCATGTAAACAAGCCAAACAGTCACTTATGGATGAAAAAAACAAACTTGGGTATAAAAAAAATGGCCACAGATGTTCTGGACTAATGAGCCAAATGGGAAATATTTGGTTATAACTGAAGGCAGTTGGCTTACCAAAGGGCTGGAGAGCAGTACAATATTAATAACAGTTTCTGCAGGCCACAGTGTAGCATGGTGGAGGTTCCTTCCAAGTTTAGGGCTGCATTTTATCAAAAAGTTTTAGGCTTTGGACTGGATTAATGGGCTCCTCAATGCTGAGTGATGAGTAATACAGGCAGATACTTATCCATCATGCGCTACCATCATGGAGGCGTTTGATTGTCTCCAAATTTATTCTGCAGCAGGACAATGACATCAAACATACAGCTAATGTCAATAAGAACTATCTTAAGAGTAAAGAAGAACAAGGTGTCCACAAAGTGATTATATCGCCCCCACAGGTCATTGATCTGAACACATCAAGTCTCTCACTGCAAAATGCAAATAAATGTATATAATTAATTAAATGTGATTTTCTGGATTTTATTTTTGATATTCTTTCTCTCAGTGTTAAAATTAACCTACCCTTAAAATTATAGACTGTTCATGTCTATGTCAGTGGGCAAACTTAGAAAATCAGAAAGGGATCAAATACTTATTTCCCCCGCTGTATACATGCTCCTGGCCAGAGCCTGTCTAGTGGGCGCAGCATTGCTCCATACACATGTATGAAGCAAGGCCTCTTCCACTGGATGGACTCTGGCCGGGAACATGTATATTGCATACATACCCTCCAGTCCCGGTTCAGAAGTCTGCAAATCTCTGCGAGTGACTGCAGACTTATTCATTTGGATTGGACAACCCCTTTAAGACGCAATTACAAATGTAGATAAGAACATGTCATTGCTAATGTCGCTGCAGAACAATGAGGTAACCACATCATGCTATTGCCATTGCTGCAGTGCCACAGAGACATCCTCCTTTGTAGAGCTGAAACTCAAGGAACTTTTAGGCAAGAGGTGTTCATTAAACAGAAGTAGGGATAGAGTGAGGACACAGTATGGAAAAAAGGGCAGTTTGGTCATAGTTCAAAAAGCAGGACAGTTTAGCGGATATCATTCATCAGTACATTAGTACATCAACAAAACCATCATCAGTATATGAATACAACATCGGAATCCTCATCACTACCTGAATGCAGCATCATAACGAACATTAGTACATGAAGATAGCACCAGAACAGTCATCAGTGCATGGATAAAGCACCAATCTTAGTACAGCAATCACATGCAATGTCATTCAGACCCTTCCTACAATTGTATTGCATGAACCTGAAGTTACCAAAATGACCCTACTAATGATAAGGAGATTCTGCGAATTGTTGCTACCACGGGTAGCACGGTGGCTCAGTGGATAGCACTGCAACCTTTCAGCACTGGAGTCCTAGGTTCAAATCGTAAAAAGTACAACATCAGCAAAGAGTTTGTATGTTTCCCCGTGTTTGCGTGGGTTTCCTTCGGGTCCTCCGGTTTCCTCCCACACTCCAAAGACGTACTGAAAGGGAATTTAGATTGTGAGCCCCATCAGGGACAGCGATGATAATGTGTGCAAACTGTAAAGCACTGCAGAATATGTTAGCGCTATATATAAATAAACATTATTATTATTATTATCATCAGACAGCAGACCATAGAAGAATCTCAATATCAATTTGATACAGTCAGCAGCACTATCAAACATATTAAGAATAACTTAACTATTGAGAAATATTGTATATGTTTTAGGCCCTCTAGGCCCTGCAACCCTCAGCTGTCAGCTTCAGCAAGTCTGGTTATCAAGGATAGGGGTGTCCCAACGCCATATTTTTTAATTATTTAAATAAATAATTTAAAAAAAGATGTGGGTTCCACTCCATTTTTTTACAACCAGCAAAGCTAAAGCAGACAGCCGATGACCTGGACTGCCACGTCAGTGTTCCAGATGTGTATCCGGTATTCCTGATGCCCTGCCTGTGTCCTGATGTCCTTCCTGTGTCCAAATGTCCTGATGTCCTGTCTTCACCCTGATGTCTTGCCTGCATCCTGATAACCTAGTGTACCCTGATGTCCTGCCTGTGTCCTGATGTCCCGCCTATATGTGCCTCGGTGATCCGATGGTACCTTGGGGTCCACTGGGTGGTACCCTTCTGGAGGTGTGGAATCGGGAGCCTGGCATAGTCATGTTTGGTTTATGCACTGTGTGACTTTACGTTAGTAAACTTTACTTTCTCTATACCTGAAGTTGTGTGGTGTAATCAAGAGACATCTCTTTCCTTGTCCACATGCTCAGCTGCCACAGAACCCTGGTCTCTGCCCTCCCCTAGTTCGGGTAAGCCCGGGTCCCCCTCTGCGGTATAAAGCGTCCATATTGTGTCCCCGGGGGATGCGCGCCCATCGCCTTCTGAGGTTGGTCGGCCTTTGGGCTGGGCCGCATAAGCGGCTGCAGCTGACCGTGACTTTAGATGTGCCAATCTGAAGCTTTGACCGGCTCTTCCCACTTGCCCTGTGGCAGTGGCACGTGGGAATCATATTTATGGGATTGATGTCACCTTTGGTGACCAAAACTTCAATGGAATGAGTGATGACATGACTATGGTTTAATTTACATTAATTAAAGGAGTCTGTGTCATTTTTTCAACTAAATGACTTTATTCTGGGTGTGTGTTTATTTACAACATAATTATAGGATTATTTATGTATAGGCGTCTTATAGATGCCTCTCCATTACTAAGCCTTGGGCTTGATGTCACCAGACAATAAAATGGTCCACTCAGTCCTCCTCAGATTTGGCACCTGCGACTCATGGGTATCTTTCATTCCCACACCCTTTTGCAAACCAGGCAAGCAGTCTGAGCCTCAAGTTATGCAGCAGTCACTTCTGCTTTTTGAAGACTCTGCTGGCAGTGCTTTCATGGGTCATCCATTTGGCCCTGCCCCACAATTTGAAGAGACTGAATGTACTGATGCCCAACCACTTGTTGTGCTTTAGTATGAGTATGTGGGAAGGGTAGTACAAATGGTCAGCAGACCACCGCAGCACATCTCTCATGATGCTGATGATGAAACACAGGTGTCAACTGCTGCAGCTTTCTGCTGTGTGTACATCAGCAAGGATGGCATGGGTGAAGACTGGGTAGAACATCAGGCTGAGGATTACTATTTATTTTTAAAGCACCATTGATTCTATGGCGCTGTACATGAGGAGGGGTTTCATACAAAACACAAGGCTGTAAGCTGTTCTGAAGACATGGGTTTTCAAGTTCAGCTTGAAAGTTCCGAATGTATATTACACATAAATTGGAAGAATTGAAATGGGTACTGTACAATTTCTGCAAGACTTTTGCTGCAAGTTAGTCTTACAGAGGATAAATTAGATAAGTCATCAAACTATTTGATACAGGAAGTAATATCTTCCGAACTGACCAGTGGGCAAATGTAGTGGCGGCTGGACCTGAGGTGGAAACTTTTTTGTTGCATGTCCTACCCATCACTGAGGATTTCTGGATGTTTCTCTGTCCATGTTGTCTCCTCTTCCTCCACTACCTCATCTGCCTCCTCACATGGTCAATGTAACACCTGCACGACCAACTTTAGTCCAGCCAGAGGGAAACTACAGCTGGCTGAAAATCATATGTTTTGGTGAAAAATCGCACACTGAGCAAGAGCTGCGAATGAGGATAAAAAACAGACAGATGTGTGGTTGGTGCCGATAAACCTCAAGCCCAGACTGATGGTGTGCAATAACAGGTGAAATCTCATAGCAGCTCTGTGCCTAGCCGGTTTCATGCACATCTCTTACCTGCCACATGTGCTGAATTCGGTGGTGAAGAGCTTCCTTAAAATTTACATAGATATGTCAGGGCTTCTTCTGAAAGTGTGGGCCATCTATTTGCGCTTTCAGTGTTCTCACCCTGCTGCTGCAGAGTACACAGTGGCTTTTGGCACAGTACTCCCACACATATGGTTTGCAGAGTACACAGAGCGGCTTTTTTGCAAAGTACACAGTCACAATCTGTCCTTTACTCCAGCAGAGCGGCACTCGTGATCCGGTCTTTATATCAGCTGGGTCACATGGTGCACTGGCCAAACACAGCCATGCCAATACTGGCATGGCTGTGATGGCTCTGGCAGTGCCCATAGTCTAAAAGCTTGTTGATTGGCTATGCTGCAGCCTTTCATCAAGCTTTATGAGACTGGTGAACCTGAACAGGAAACTGGACATGCAATAAAATGTCTGTGCTTAGCGTTCCTTACCAGAAACTAGGTGTCCGGTATGGACCCCGAACTTTACCATCCGGGTTCGCTAATCCCTACATGATGCCACGGGCTCAAAAGGCTGCCTCGGACAGACTTGGCACAAGCAATACCTTCTAACCCCTGTACAGGGATCTGTTTTTAAAATAGAACCCAGTGGAATGCTACCACGGAAAAGTTTCCATCCAGAGGTGGGAATGGTCGCCAAGCAGCATAAAAGCTGAGGGGTCATGTCAAGGATAAAATCAGGATCCATAAGAATATTCAGAAACAAGCCGTGGTCAAAACAAAAATCCACTAAAGAAACAAGGAGGATAAGAAGCACACACTTAGCCAGGAAACACTAAGTTATATCTGGAAGCCTCCACAAGCAAGCTGGAGGCTTTAATAGAGTGTGGTGCTCTCAAATTGGGTGAGGTAGGAAGATGATAACTTCATCTGAAAGCACACACACCCATACACCCAGACTGGCTGAAGTACAGGTTCCAGCCACTCTAACCTTAGTGGCTGGACAGAGCCACTCTAACCTTAGTGGCTGGACAGAGCCTACCTTACACAGCTTCTGGTTCTGACATTTCTATCCCCAGCACCATCTACATAGCATATATGGTGGTGCCTGATAACAGAAGCAGATGTCACAGGAGCAGGCTCTGGTGGAGATGTGACACAAATAAGGACACTACCACCACCATGTTTCACTGTATGCACCATGTATTTTTCTAAATTAATTTTTCTAAATGCAAGGAGCCTACAGTGGAACATGGTGGTTGCAGTGTCCTTATTTGGGGCTGCATAAGTGTTTTTAGTGTAGGGGAGCTACATTTCATTCATGGTATCATGAATTCACAGATGTGCTGCTCTATATTGAAAGGGAAGATGCTACCATCACTCTGTGCCCTTAGTAGATGTGCACTTTTCCAACATGACAATATTCTAAAACACACATCTGTTGAATTTCGGAAGAACAGGATGAGAGTGATTCAGTAGCCAAGTATGTTTCCTGATCTGAACCCACCTAAGAGTAATTCCGAAGAGACGAGTTGAGCAACACTCTTCATTCAGCATCCAGGCTCTAAAAGAGGTCATTCCTGAAGAATGGAAAAAGATGTTGCAATATGTTGCCAACTTGTTCACTCCATGCCTAGAAGACTTGGTGAGGTCCTTAAAAATCATCGAGATCATGCAAAAAGCTAGATGTAATAGTTTTTTTATGTGAGGTGTACAGTATTCATTTTTGGATCAACTAACTTGAGTAAAACTGAAGATCTTTTAATGAATGTTATGATATTAATTTTACTTTTATGTTAATAAATTATGGTTATTTTTTAATTTGATTTCACAAATGAAATAATTAGGATTACATATTAGGGTTAAATATTAAGTTCCTATCGTTATAGTCTTTTTTACCTATGTACTGCATTAAACTACTACTGCCACAAAACCCTCAATGGCTGTGATGCTTCGTATTTTGTAGACAGAATTTGTTAGCTCAGTTCAAATTTTATGAAAGGAAAACATTACACAAATTACATTGTGGCATGTTCAGGTGACAGATTTGTTTTGATCGAAAATTGTTGGATATTTTAAGACCCACCTAATATATTAACAATACCCCAAAAAACAGAAACTTAACTATTACCCCTTTTATCTATATTTGCATAACCCAGTCTGCATATATGTAGTCATCCTTCAAAAAATTGCCCACCAGCATAAAATAATGCCTTATAAAAATGCAGCATGTGTGGTTCATTGAAATCACGACGAAACTATGAATTTCCTTGTGTCATACTTTATTGCTACATACTGTAGTTGGAATACCGTATCAAATATTTTAATTGCTTCTTTGCTTTTTTAAGACTCAATATTTGCACTTAAGCCTTCTTTGCCCAAGACTACTGATTGTTAAATGGTTCAGGGCTGCCCATAGCCTTTAAACGTCTGGGTTGTCCCACTCCAACGCAGGAGTTACGTTTCTAAATTGTCAATGCATTGTAGCACAGCTACACACAATAATAATAAAAAATAAATAAATAATCTTTATTTTTATACAGCGCTAACATACTCCGTAGCGCTTTACAGACATTATCATCGCTGTCCCCAATGGGTATTTTACCCTTTATTTATGGATCTGTATCGACGTGAATCATCCTCTAAGCATTTTTAATTGTTTTTATGTGTGCTTTTTTGGTTCTGTAATAAAGCTTTTTTGATATATTGATTGGTTTGGGTGATCCCTGTTATGTGCATGTACTTTTTTCTCATATACTTTCGTTCTGGGAATTTTGCTCACCGTTCTTGTGATCATTTTGACCCCACGGGGTGAGATCTTGCATGGAGCCCAGATTGAGAGAGATTATCAGTGGTCTTGTATGTCTTCCATTTTCTTATTATTGCTCCCACAGTTGATTTCATCACACCAAGCAGCTTGCCTATTGCAGATTAAGTCTTCCCAGCCTGGTGCAGGGCTACAATTTTGTTTCTGGTGTCCTTCAACAGCTCTTTGGTCTTTATCATAGTGGAGTTTGGAGTGTGACTGTTTGAGATCGTGGATAGGTGTCTTTTAATATGATACAAGGTCAAACAGGTGCCATTACTACAGGTAATGAGTGGAGGACAGAGGAGACTCTTAAAGAAGTTACAGGTCTGTGAGAGCCAGAAATCTTGCATGTTTTTAGGTGACCAAATACTTATTTTCCACCATAATTTGCTAAATAAATCTTGCCAAATCAAACAAGGTGATTTTCTGGATTTGTTTTCTCATTTTGACTCTCATTGTTATGGTCTATCTTTGATGTCAATTACAGGACTCTCTCATCTTTTTAAGTGGGAGAACTTTCACAATTGGAGGCTGACTAAATACTTTTTTTTCCCACTGTAAGATGAAAATTTAAATATGTAAATATTGAAATGCCCCTAAGGTCTTTTATGACCTTATGAGGGGCACAATATCTGAAATGAGTGAAAGATAAAAGGATTAAACATATAAAAAATAAATGAAAATGCCACTGCAATCAAAATCACTGTAACCCTTCTCCCATAAAAAAAATATGTCTAGTATATAAACATAATTGATACAGAATGGGGAACAAATTTTGTATTGCATTTTAGTGGTCTTTTGTGATCATAAAGAAAAAAAGAAATACAAAATGGGATAAACAGACACATTTCTCTTATTTTCCCACTGAAATAACCTGATACCAGCAAAAAAATAAAGAATGTAACAGAGACATAAAAATGAAGCCCCATGTAAATGAAAAGAAAAGTAAAATATACTGGAATATCTGAACAAGAAAAAATGTATAGCTCTTTAAACCGCATGTACAGAAAAAAAAAATTACCTGGTGAGGAGCAAGGGTAAATTTCTTTAACTTGTTAACTTGTCTTCATTCTTCTGGGAACTGTAATAGTCATTGATAGTAGTAACCTCAATCTAATCCGGCGTCACACTAGGCTTATGAAAATATGGTCCGTTTTTTACGGCCGTAGTACGCAGTAATTGTCCCAAAACACTGTTCCGTATTCAATGTGAGGATGCGATTTTTACGCACAAATTTATCCATGTGTCATCCGTATGGCATCCGTATGGTTTCCATACGGTGATTTTTTTCTCGCAGGCTTGCAAAATGGACATGTCATGGATCCATTGGCTCAAATATTCTTAAAAACATATATGCAGTCTATATATATATATATATATATATATATATATATATATATGTCCGTGAGACACATATATATATATTTATATGCGCTAGATAGCAGAAAAGCCGGTAATTCAATTGCCGGCTTTTCCTATCTCCTTCACAAACCCGACAGGATATGAGACAAGGTTTACATACAGTAAACCATCACATATCCCTTCTTTTATTACATATTCCTCTTTACTAATGTAAGAAGTGTTAAAAAAACAAACAACAATATTCCATACCTTCCGTCGTTACAGTCTTGTCCCACACTGTAAATCCATCTGAAGGGGTTAAATCATTTTACACCCAGGAGCTCTGCTAATGCAGCTGTGCTCCTGACTGTAAAACTTGGTGAATGAATGGAATGCAGGGGAATGCACTGTAGTTACCTCGAGTTGCGGTGATGCGCCCTCTGCTGGATAAACTCATATGAACTCGAGCGTGGGAACATTTCACAATATTTTCCCACACTCGAGTTCATATGAGTTCATCCAGCAGAGGGCGCATCACCGCAACTCGAGGTAACTACAGTATATTCCCCTGCATTCCATTCATTCACCAAGTTTTACAGCCAGGAGCACAGCTGCATTAGCAGAGCTCCTGGGTGTAAAATGATTTAACCCCTTCAGATGGATTTACAGCGTGGGACAAGACTGTAACGACGGAAGGTATGGAATATTGTTGTTTGTTTTTTTTAACTTTATTTCAGATGACAAGGGTCTTCAGGTGGATTAAGAGTATAATAAAATATTACAACACCATGTGTCTTTATTTCATTAAAATACTTTTTAATAATGTGTGTGTGTTTTATTAACCATTTCATACTATTGGATTAATAATGGATAGGTGTCATAATTGATGCCTCTCCATTATTAACCTGGCTTAATTTCACCTTACAATAACAAGGTGACATTAACCCTTCATTACCCCATATCCCACCACTACAGGGGAGTGGGAAGAGATAGGCTAAGTGCCAGAATAGGCGCTTCTTACAGATGTGTCTTTTCTGGGGTTGCTGGGGGCAGATGTTTTTAGCCGGGGGGGTCAATAACCATGGTCCCTCTCTAGGCTATTAATATCTGCCCTCAGTCACTGGCTTTCACACTCTGGCAGAGAAAATTACGCGGGAGCCCACACCAATTTTTTCTGGGATTTAACCCTTTCATTTAATAGCTAGAGCCCCCAAATTTGACACAAAGACACTTCTTACATTAGTAAAGAGGAATATGTAATAAAAAAAGGGATATGAGATGGTTTACTGTATATAAACCATGTCTCATATCCTGTCGGGTTTGTGAAGGAGATAGCAAAAGCCGGCAATTGAATTACCGGCTTTTCTGCTATCTAGCACTGAATTAAATATAAATATATATATATATATATATGTGTCTCACTGACATATATATATATATATATATATATATATATATATACACACACATTCTATGTGTACATATTTATTCTACCTATTGTATTCTATTCTGTCAGTGTGATTTTACTGTACACTGCACTGAATTGCCAGCTTTTCTATAGAACACCGATACGTATTTCTCGCAAGTCACATGCATGGTCCGTGTGTAATCCGTAATTTTCTCGCCCCCATAGACTTTCATTGGTGGATTTTTTGCGCAATACGCTGACAAACGCAGCATGCTGTGATTTTCTACGCCATTAACATACCGTATATTACGGATGCGTAATATACGGCAGATAGGAGCTGCCCCATAGAGAATCATTGGGCCGTGTGCAATGCCTATTTTCTGGACGTATTTTCTGCGCTCATATGTCCGTAAAACTCGCTAGTGTGATGCTGGCCTAAGGAGTGTTTCAACTGTTTCATGCAGTATTTGCCTTGATCTCTTTTTAATCTTCAGATTACAGTGGTGCCTCAAATTACAATGGTCTCAGGTTACAATATTATCTACATACACCATGTTCCAAATTATTATGCAAATTACATTTTTCTCGGATTTTACTAAATGGTTGGTGTAAATGACAGTCAGTCTAATAAAAGTCATCACCCGTTAGCATATACATCGAACTTTATTGATGAAACCTCCCAATGATAACAGTATAATCTCCAAAATGTATCATTCTGATACTCCACAAACTTTGCCTACAGCCACTTTTGGTTTCGCTGAGCAGCACGAGACATCAGTAACGTCACCACTCTTCAGATATTCCGGGTCTTGCGCTGAGCTCGGCCACTGTGAAGACTGGTACTGTTACTATTGTCACCACTCTTCAGAGTTGCTGGGTCTCGCCAGGTCTGGGCTAGTAGTGGGGGTGTCTGCAAGACACCTCTCCATTACTTACACCAGGGATTGATAGCAGCTGACATTACGCAGCTGACATCAACCCTAAAAATCATTACACATACCAGAATTAAATGCTCTGGCAGCTGGGAAAAGCAGTAGAGTTAGCGCTATTCCAAGGCGTTGGGTACTAACTACAACTGTCATCATCCTTGCCTCATCTCCCTGCGAAGCATTTCTGCTGTATTTACATCCACTGATCTCAGGCCGCTAAACGAGTGTGATTGACAATACTGAAGTAGTTCGCTTGTTTCCCGGCCTCTTTACACCAACTGAGAAAGAATGATGGGGACTGAACAATCACTATTAGATCAATCTGTCCCCATACAGTATCATGTTATCAGCAGCACATCTACAGTTTACACCGGCAATGTGCTGCTGAGAACAAGGATTTCTGTTCCCACAAACAATCCAATCACTCGATGAATAGGCAGCATTTTGCTTGTATAGTATAATACACCCCATAGTCCTCCATATATTATAATGTGCACCTCAGTCCTCCATATAGTATAATACACTCCTCAGTTTTCCATATAGTATAATACACTCCTCAGTCCTCCATATAGTATAATACACTCCTCATAGTCCTCCATATATTAAAATACACTGCTCAGTCCTCCCTATAGTATAATACACTCCTCAGTCCTCCATGTAGTATAATGTACTGCCACAGTCCTCCAAATAGTATAATACACTCTTCATAGTGCTCCATATAGTATAACGCACTGCAATTATCATCCATGTAGTACAATTCACTTCCCATAGTATAATGCACCCCATAGTTCTTCATATAGTATAATGTATTCTCCAAAGTCCTTGATACAGTATAATGCAGCCCACATATAGTATAATGATGCCACTCCAGAGTATAATGCAGCCACCACACAGAATATATTGTAGCCCCCTGAGTATAATGTAACCCCCCAGAGAATATAATGCAGCCCCCTCATGTAGTATAATGCAGCCCCTGCATATGTATGGTAGCCCCCTCATAGAGCATAATGCAGCCCCCCATAGAATATAATGTAGCCCCTCCATAGAATACAATGCAGCCCTCCTCATATAGTATAATGCTGCTCCCCATAGAATATAATGTAGCCCCCTCATAGAGTATGATGCAATCACCCCTCATAGAATATAATACCGCCCCCCATAGAATATAATGTAGCCCCCAGTGAATGTAATACAGCCCCCCACAGAATGTAATACAGCCCTCCATAGAATATAATACAGCCCCCCATAGAATATAATACAGCACCCCATGGAATGTAATACAGCCCAGCCACCATAGAATGTAATACAGCACAGCCCCCATAGAATGTAATGCCGCCAGCCCCATAGAATGTAATGCAGCCAGCCCCCATAGAATATAATGCAGCCAGTCCCCAAAGAATGTAATGCAGCCCCACCAATAGAATGTAATACAGCACAGCCCCATAGAATGTCATGCAGCCAGCCCCCATAGAATGTAATGCACCAGCCCCCACAGAATGTTATAAAGCCCCCCCAATAGAATGTAATGCAGACAGCCCTCATAGAATGTAACAAAGCCCCCCAATAGAATGTAATTCAGCACAGCTGCCATAGAATGTAATGCAGCCAGCCCCCATAGAATGTAATGCAGCCAGCCCCCATAGAATGTAATGCAGCCAGCCCCCATAGAATGTAATACAGCACAGACCCTGTTATGATCTGGTGACCTTGGAGCCGCATGAGAGACTTTCTCAGGAGTAGGTGGTACCTGTACTGACCGCAAACCCTAAACTAACACCGCAACTAGAAGTAGCCGTGGGATGTACCTAACACGTCCTAGACATCTCGACACAGCCGGAGGACTAAATACCCCTATAGATGGAAATGAGAATTCTATCTTGCCTCAGAGCAGAACCCCAAAGGATAGGCAGCCCCCCACAAATATTGACTGTGAGAATAAGAGGAAAGACACAAGCAGGCAGAAAAACAGGATTTAGCAAAAGAGGCACTTCTAGCTAAATAGAAAAGGATAGGACAGAATTCTAAGCGGTCAGTATTAAAATCCTAAAAATATCCACAGCAGATAATACAAATATTCCACATCTAACTAAAGAGATAGAAAGTATATCTGCATCTCCTGAGAATCCAGCATGACTGAAAAATCCAAACAAAGTCTAAGCTGGACAAAAACACAATAAATTGCACTGAATTGCAAAGCACACTGCATGTGTGCACAGAGACAAAAAAACAGACACTTATCTTAGCTGAATTGGCAGCAGGGCATGAGGAGCCAGAGAGAGATGCAATCCCTCCAAGTACAATGGACAACTGGCACGGACTCATGGATCCTGCACACCTAAATACCTAATAGAGCTGCAATAAGCAGAAACACCTGACTGGATTACAACCCCAAGACAACTGCACTACCACCAACAACCACCGGAGGGAGCCCAAGAGCAGAATTCACAACAAGACTCCATAGAATGTAATACAGCCCCCCAATTGCCCCACAATCCTGTTATCACTCATTGATATATTTAAAAAAAAACACTCTCACCTCTGTTCGTTCCCCTCGCTGCTCCCGGCTCTGGTCTCAGCAGCTGCAGTCTGTCCGGCCACACAGCAGGTGCGCGATGATATGACATCATCGCGCACCCACAATGTCAGAGCGAGGCAGAGAGGGGAATGATGGGAGAGGGAGCGACAGCAGATGCTCTCTCCTCCATCATTGCATTCAACTGCACCGGCATCATAGACGCCGGTATAGTTGAATATGGGGCAGGGCGGGCGATCGGGGGGATGGCGGTGAGTCGTGCTGGCAGGAGGAGTCGGCCCTAGCGCCGCTGATAGCTGCAGCGGCCCACTCCTGGCACCAGCCCTTCTGGCATTTGCCAGAAGTGCCCGATGGCCAGTCCGGCCCTGGGTGAGTATATACTCTATGTTGTATGTCGTATGTACTGTCTGTCATGTATGTTACATGTATTGTATGTGTATTGTATGTGTTATGTGTTTTGTGTTTTACTCACAATTGTTGTCAGGACTCTGAACATTTTTTACCTTTTGTGCATTACTGCCCTTTTCCAAGATGGTGTCTTTGGTCTCATGTGCACTGTGTCTTCCTGCTATAAAACTCCACCCCAGCCTTCAGTCTGCACTAGAGTATTCTGCCTTGCATCCAGCTCCTGACCTCTGATTACTCCCTGGCTATACACCTGGTCCTGTGAACCTGTGTGGTGATCCTGCTACTCTGCTCTGAGTTCCTGCTGCATACACAAGTTTCCAGTAATCCTCCTTCATCTGCTGTTCGTGTTTACTTCCATCTGCATTTGCTGGACATGTAAGCTAGGGTTGAGCGACCTTTACATTTATAGGATCGGGTCGGGTTTCACGAAACGCGACTTTTTCAAAAGTCGGGTTGAGTGAAATCGGCCGATCCTATAAAAAAGTCGCGGTCGGGGTCGGCCGAAACTCGAAACCCAATGCAGTGCAATGGGATACTATGGTTCCCAGGGTCTGAAGGAGCGGAAACTCTCCTTCAGGCCCTGGGATCCATATTTAAGTGTAAAATAAAGAATTAAAATAAAAAATATCGCCATACTTACCCTCTGATGCGCCCTGGTACTAAGCGGGAACCTTCCTTCCTTAGAATCAGCCTTCCAGGACCTTGCGGTGACGTCGCAGCTTGTGATTGGTCGCGCGGCCGCCCATGTGACCGCTCGCGCGACCAATCACAAGCCGCGACGTCACCGTGACGTCACCGAAGGTCCTGGAAGGGCTAATTCTTAGGAAGGAAGGCTGCCGGAAAGAAGCTGAGGGTGAGTATATTCCTATTAGGTATATACTCACCCTCGGACTCGTCCTGCTTCTTTCCGGCAGCCTTCCTTCCTAAGAATCAGCCCTTCCAGGACCTTCGGTGACGTCACGGTGACGTCGCGGCTTGTGATTGGTCGCGCGAGCTGTCACATGGGCGGCCGCGCGACGAATCACAAGCCGCGACGTCACCGCGACGTCACCGCAAGGTCCTGGAAGGCTGATTCTAAGGAAGGAAGGTTCCCGCTTAGTACCAGGGTGCATCAGAGGGTAAGTATGGCGATATTTTTTATTTTAATTCTTTATTTTACACTTAAATCTGAATTCCGATACCAGTTCCCGATATCTTAAACATATCGGGAATCGGTATCGGAATTCCGATTCCAGATTCAGAAGATCGCCGACTTCATGGCCGACCCCACACAGGGGTCGGGTCGAGTTTCATGAAACCCGACTTTGCCAAAAGTCGGCGACTTCTGAAAATTGCCGACCCGTTTCGCTCAACCTTAATGTAAGCTGCTTCTGCTTTGCAATAACCTGAGACTATTAACCAGGCCTCCCTGGTTGAGCTAAGATATGATTTGAACTGCCTAATAAGCATATCTATCTGTGCCTGGACTAAGACAAAGATTTATTCGTGTCAAGTAACCTCAAGAATAACTGTGCTTCATAGACTTTCTGCTTGATTGCATTTTCCTCTGAAGTTTCCTATAGACTGCTAAGCTGCGTTTATTATTTGCACCAAGTGTTGTGGACTTGAGTTTCTCTCTGCACCTGTTTGAATCACCGTGTGATAATATAGACTTCACCACTTATAAAACTGTGTCCTGTAGTTGTCTTGTTCCATGCAAAGAGTCTCCTGAGTTATCCCCTATAATTATTACAATTGTACTCAGTCTCCCAATACAGGGACTACTCTCGCATCCTAATAGCCGGATGGGAGCAGTAGTCCCATACGGCGACTGAGTACAATTAGGTCGCACTATCGTCACATGGGTCCAGACAGACGCACACAGACAGACGCACACAGACACAGACAGACTTCACACAGACAGACAGACACAGACAGACACACATACCAGGTCAATCAGACGCCCGACATCATCCCCATGCGACGATAGGACTCCATGCTCGTTCAAAGATGGTGACTTCCTTCTTCCATGACAGTACGCACTCCACCAACACAATTCCTCCTGCTTGACATCACTACCCTCTGCAGCTTTTTTGACATCCTAATCCACAGCAAAACCGCAGATATTTTTTCCATCTGCGATTTGGCTGCAAATTTGACAAAATCAATGGAAGTCAATGGGTGCAGAAATGCTGCAGATCCGCAAAAAATTTGACGTGCTGCGGAAACTAAACCGCTGCGTTTCTGCGCGGAATTTTCCGCAGCATGTGCACAGTGGTTTTTGCTTTCCATAGGTTTACATGGTACTGTACACCGCATGGAAAACTGCTTCGGATCCATAGGGCCAAATCCACTGTGGATCCGCAGGCAAATCCGCAACGTGTGCACATACCCTTAAAATAATTAAGACACCCTATCTTTCTCTAATGTATCTTATTACAAAATTAACCAATCCAAATTACAAATTCTAAGTTTCAATATTGAAGAGCAACTCCAAAATATTATGATGAACAAGTTCCTCTTCAGATGGGAAGAAGAACACATATATTTGAGTATTTATTTAACCAGTTCTTTATCACAACTAGTTACAAGAAAAACCTATTGGCATTACATAAATCTATTCAATTAGTCTTACAAAATAAGGGCAAGACCGAACTAACATGAATGGGCAAAATAATTACATATAAAATGTTAAATTTACCTAAAAATTTGTACCTACTACTCTGCATCCCATCTCTGATTCCCAAGTATTGGATTCAAAAATTTCAAGCACAGTTCTCCAGATACTTTTGGCGCAATAATAGGCCAAGAATTGAAAAAAAAAATCCTGGTTAAACATAAAAAGAGAGAAGGTTTTTAATCTCCCTAATTTGTCGAGCTACTATATCACAAATATTCTAAAGCAAAGCCAAAATTTGCTAAATGAGAAATGTAAAAGTTAGCTGGATAACCATTAAAAAAGCATTTGTCAAAAACAAATCGCTTTATGCTTTAATAGTTGCCCACTTATTTGACCCAACGATATCAATGCCAAAAACTTGGACAGTTAAAACTACAGTTTTTCTAAAAGAAAAATGACCCCTCACTAAGCTAAAAAAGATTCCTCTAGAAATGTTTGATTTAATTTTTCCCTGTATGAACCTGACAAAATGGAAGATCAAGGGAATTAATAACCATCTTAATTAGTGTTGAGCATTCCGATTCCGCAAGTATCGGGTATCGGCCGATACTTGCTGTATCGGAATTCCGATACAGAGTTCCGATATTTTTGTGATATCGGAAATCGGAATCGGAAGTTCCCAGTGTATGGTTCCCAGGGTCTGGAGGAGAGGAGACTCTCCTTCAGGCCCTGGAATCCATATTCATGTAAAAAATAAAGAATTAAAATAAAAAATATGGATATACTCACCCTCTGATGCGCCCTGGTAGTAACCGGCAGCCTCCGTTCCTAAGAATGAGGAGTTTAGGACCTGTGATGACGTCGCAGCTTGTGATTGGTCGCGTGAGCGGTCACATGAGCAGCACGCGACCAATCACAAGCCGCGACGTCAGCCGAGACGTCATCGAAGGTCCTAAACTCCTCATTCTTAGGAACCGAGGCTGCCGGTTAACAGCGGTAAGGTCCAGGGGCCGCCGGACGGGTGAGTATATCCATATTTATTATTTTAATTCTTTATTTTTTACATTAATATGGATCCCAGGGCCTGAAGGAGAGATGGTTCTCCTTCAGACCCTGGGAACCATCCAGGATACCTTCCGATACTTGAGTCCCATTGACTTGTATTGGTATCGGGTATCGGTGATATCCGATATTTTTCGGGTATCGGCCGATACTATCCGATACCGATACTTTCAAGTATCGGAAGGTATCGCTCAACACTAGTCTTGATATATAGTTGAAAAATGCTTGATTCCTTTTCAAGGTATCACTAAAAAGTATAATTTCCATCCTAAAGAATATAGTAATTGGCTAAAAAATCAATCATTATCTTATGAATATAAAGGAACTGAAATTTGAAATACCATCTGACATCATAGAACTATATGTCAAAAACTTAATGTGGACCATTTTCTTAGCAAAAAGTCAAATATAACTAATGGGGAATAGGAACTGCAACAAAATTTCAGTACTGATCAGTGGCAAAAAAGCACTAAATATAACTTACTCCAACTCAACATGTGCCTCTCATCAGGAAACACAATACAAGAACATTTCCAGATGGTATTTTACCCCCCAGAAACTAAATAGAGCCTTTCAAAATCATTCCCCACTATGCTGGAGAGAATGTGGAGAGATCGGAAGCATAAACCATATCTTTTGGAGTTGCCCTAAATTAAATCCTCTATGGCAGAAAATTCAAAATCTGATGTATAACATATCTCAGCTTAATATTACTCTTCCCCCAAAACTTGTCCTCTTCTCCACAGAACTTGAATCATTTCCAAATAAGTATAGACACATAATATCTCATATTTTGTTTGTTACCAAACATTTGTTTGCTGCAACATGGAAACAAACACAAATCCCAACCATTACTGAAATAATCCAAAGAGTCACAGCACACAATGTCTATGGAGACAATTTTGCACTATGACCCAAGAACTTTTGAAGATACAATTTAACCCCTTCCCGACCTGTGACACAGCGTATTCGTCATGAAAGTGGTGCCAATCCGACCTGTGACGCATATGCTGTGTCACAGAATGATCACGTCCCTGCAGATCGGGTGAAAGGGTTAACTCCAATTTCACCTGATCTGCAGGGACAGGGGGAGTGGTACTTCAGCCCAGGAGGAGTGGCTTCACCCCCCCCCCCGTGGCTACGATCACTCTGATTGGCTGTTGAAAGTGAAACAGCCAATCAGAGCGATTTGTAATATTTCACCTATGAAAACTGGTGAAATATTACATTCCAGCCATGGCCGATGCTGCAATATCATCGGCCATGGCTGGAAACCCTGATCTGCCCCCCCACCACCACCACTGATCGCCTCCCCAGTCCTCCGTCCTGTGCTCCGCTCCGCTCCCCTCTGTCCTCCTGTTCGCTCTCCCCGTGCTCCAATCCCACCCCGTGCTCCGATCCCACCCCCCGTGCTCCGATCCCCCCATGCTCTGATCCCTCCTCATACTTACCGAGCCTCCTGGTGTCTGTCCATCTGCTCCATGGGTGCTGCCATCTTCCAAAATGGCCGGCGCATGCGCAGTGCGCCCGCCGAATCTGCCGGCTGGCAGATTTGTTCCAGATACATTTTGATTACTGTGGTGTAGTGGTGTATTGGAGTTAGTGTTGGAGTTAGAATTGAGGGGTTTCCACTGCTTTGGCACATCAGGGGTCTCCAAACGCAACATGGCACCACCATTGACTCCAGCCAATCTTGCGTTCAAAAAGTCAAATGGTGCTCCCTCCCTTCTGAGCCCTGACGTGCGCCCAAACAGTGGTTTACCCCCACATATGGGGTACCAGCATACTCAGGACAAACTGGGCAACAACTATTGGGGTCCAATATCTCCTGTTACTCTTGTGAAAATAAAAAATTGCTTACTAAAACAATTTTTGAGGAAAGAAAAATGATTTTTTATTTTCACGGCTCTGCGTTGTAAGCTTCTGTGAAGCACTTGGAGGTTCAAAGTGCTCACCACATGTCTAGATAAATTCCTTGGGGGGTCTAGTTTCCAAAATGGGGTCACTTGTGGGGGGTTTCTACTGTTTAGGCATATCAGGGGCTCTGCAAACTTAACATGACGCCTGCAGACCATTCCATCAAAGTCTGCATTCCAAAACGTTACTACTTCCCTTCCGACTCCTGACGTGTGCCCAAACAGTGGTTCACCCCCACATATGGGGTATTAGCGTACTCAGGACAAACTGGACAACAACTTTTGGGGTCCAATTTCTCCTGTCACTCTTGTGAAAATAAAAAATTGAGGGCTAAAAAATAATTTTTGAGGAAAGGAAAAAGGATTTTTTTATTTTCACGGCTCTGCGTTATAAACTTCTGTGAAGCACTTGGGGGTTTAAAGTGGTCACCGCACATCTAGATTAGTTCCATGGGAGGTCTACTTTCCAAAATGGGGTCACATGTGGGGGAGCTTCAATGTTTAGGCACACGGGGCTCTCCAAACGCGACATGGTGTCCGCTAACGATTGGAGCTAATATTTCATTCAAAAAGTCAAATGGTGCTCCTTCCCTTCCGAGCCCTGCCGTGTGCCCAAACAGTGGTTTACCCCCACATGTGAGGTATCAGTGTACACAGGAGAAATTGCCCAATAAAATTTAGGATCCATTTTATCCTGTTGCCCATGTGGAAATGAACAAATTGAGGCTAAAATTAATTTTTTGTGAAAAACAAAGTACTTTTTCATTTTTACAGATCAATTTGTGAAGCACCTAGGGGTTCAAAGTGCTCACTATGCATCTAGATAAGTTCCTTGGGGGGTCTAGTTTCCAAAATGGGGTCACTTGTTGGGGAGCTCCAATCTTTAGGTACACAGGGGCTCTCCAAACGCGACATGGTGTCCGCTAAAGATTGGAGCTAATTTTTCATTCAAAAGTCAAATGGCGCTCCTTCCCTTCCGAGCCTTGCCGTGTGCACAAACAGTGGTTTACCCCCACATGTGAGGTATCAGTGTACACAGGACAAATTGCCCAACAAATTTTAGGATCCATTTTATCCTGTTGCCCATGTGAAAATGAAAAAATTGAGGCTAAAATAAATTTTTTGTGAAAAAAAGTACTTTTTCATTTTTACGGATCAATTTGTGAAGCACCTGGGGGTTCAAAGTGCTCACTATGCATCTAGATAAGCTCCTTGGAGGTCTAGTTTCCAAAATGGGGTCACTTGTGGGGGAGCTCCAATGTTTAAGCACACAGGGGCTCTCCAAACGCGACATGGTGTCCGCTAAAGATTGGAGCCAATTTTTCATTGAAAAAGTCAAATGGCGCTCCTTCCCTTCCGAGCCCTGTCGTGCGCCCAAACAGTGGTTTCCCCCCCATATGGGGTATCGGCATACTCAGTACAAATTGTACAATAACTTTTGGGGTCCAGTTTCTCTTTTTACCCTTGGGAAAATAAAAAAAATTGTTGCTAAAATATCATTTTTGTGACTAAAAAGTTAAATGTTAATTTTTTCCTTCGTTGTTGCTTCTGCTGCTGTGAAGCACCTGAAGGTTTAATAAACTTTTTGAATGTGGGTTTGAGCACCTTGAGGGGTGCAGTTTTTAGAATGGTGTCACTTTTGGGTATTTTCAGCCATATAGACCCTCAAACTGACTTCAAATGTGAGGTGGTCTCTAAAAAAATGGTTTTGTAAATTTCGTTGCAAAAATGAGAAATCGCTGGTCAAAGACATGTGGGAAATGTTATTTATTAACTATTTTGTGTCACATATCTCTCTCGTTTAACAGAATAAAAGTTAAAAATTTGAAAATTGCGAAATTTTCAAAATTTTTGCCAAATTTCAATTTTTTTCACAAATAAACGCAAAAATTATCGACCTAAATTTACCACTAACATGAAGCCCAATTTGTCATGAAAAAACAGTCTCAGAACCGCTAGGATCTGTTGAAGCGTTTCTGAGTTATTACCTCATAAAGGGACACTGGTCAGAATTGCAAAAAACGGCCAGGTCATTAAGGTCAAAATAGGCTGGGTCATGAAGGGGTCAAGATGGCTTCCATGGTCTAAAAAATGTATGCCTAATTTTTGTTTAACTGAGTCCTAACAAAAATTCCTTCATCTTCGTGTAATGATATTGCATTTCAATATTTTATTAACAGCTATTATATGAAAGGAATATAATGCTTTTCCTGTTTCTTATATTGTGTGCTTTACGAAGTATCCTTCTTCCCTTTTTTCCTATTTGTCCCTTGTTTCCCCATGCTTTTCCTAATGACTCCCCCTTTTCCTTTTTTGTACCACTCCCCCCATAATATTTGAAAAACTTTCAATAAAAACATTTTGAACAACAATATTATCTACATAAATTAGCGTTCCTCGCATTGTAGAATGTAAGACTGCAATGACAGGGTCCTCTCCCCATCGTAAATTTGTTTACTGTAAATGATATCTATAACTTTGTATATAACACCTTCTCATGTACAGCACCATGGAAATAATGGTGCTTTATAAATTATTATTATTAATAATAATAATAATAAAAAATTGTAACGTGAAACAGCATTGAAGATTCACTGCCTCACTAATTATCACTATCAATCAGCATGGGTATTTCACTGGCAAAACTGCTGCATTACTGAAGGGCATGAACTAATGACTCCACAAATATAGGGTATCCAGCAAAACATCCAAAAAGATAAAAAGGTTAAAAACAGCAATTTATTAACCTAGAAGGAAAAAGTTTCCTGGAAACTGGCCTATCTTTTTAATAACATTGAAAGCTGTGACTAAGAACTCTTTTGTTGGAAACAATAGGACAATTCCCTCTTGCTTCTGCTATATTTTTAATTAATCAAATAGTTGTTTTTAACCTACTTTGCCTTTTGGATGCGTTGCTGGATACCCTATGTCTACGAATGTTTCTTGCTTGATACCAATACACAGCCTTGATCCGTGCACCACTAATATAGTATTTGACAAAGATATGATTCAAGGAACCGTTTCCCAACTAACACTTTGTCGCACAACCTAAGGCAACAATGACCACCTACTTACTTTTTTGAAGCTATCCATGAGCTTTGTGCTCTTGTTTGCTGGTAACTACTTCCACTTTTCCACTGTAATGCTCTCATGCTCTTAAATGTTTGCAGAGTTCCTTTTCCCAATTGCAGATTTGAGCTCTTTCTAAAAATTTTCATTTGTATTATGATTAGAACTCGTTTCAGGCCAGTTTAATCTTAGCCATTCTCGTGACTTTTGAATGTCTGTTTTGGATTATAATTCTGCTGGATGACCTATTTTGTTTGACTAAAGCCTAGATTTCTTACACTTGGAAAAACCTTTCGCCTTAAAATTCTCTAATATTCTGCCTTTATTGCGCAAAGCTTCCAGCCACAGAGGTAGCTTCACATCATTTTGTATCTGACACCATGTCAAAGCTTTATTTCATCTATAAATTTAAGACTGGTATGCATTTCAAAGAGCTATCTGTAGAGATGTGTGGATCTTTTGAAACTTGAATTTGCAAACTTCATCAATTTTCTCCAAAACTTAGATTAGCCGCAAAAACCTTTGAGTGAGTCTTAATGCTGGAAAACTTGTAATTTCTTGAAAAATGCACTTGGATGGGAACAGAGAAATAATCTCACTGATCATAAGAACTTATAGCCTACAGGAGAGAGAGACTTAACAGTGACTAGGGAAACGGAAAATTACTCTGCCATACAAACTGTGATCTTCTAGGAACCGCTGATTGGTGATAACTCAGGTAATAACCATCTCTGTACAAGGTATGGTAATGTATGAAAAGTTATATGCATAAGAAAGAACAAACAAGCATGCCAAGAAAAAGAGATCACTTTCAAAAATACATATTTATTAATGGGATATCAAACAAATAGAGACAGACAAACATATAAATATAAAAACAATTCAAAAACCAGAAGGATACATAAACACAAACTGCAATATGCTCATAATAGAGGTAATTTTTAACCTTTAGTGCTGTATTAGGATGATAGAACCCTAGTATAAAATAATGGATCTCTAATAGTGATGGGCAAGCACTAAAATGCTCAAGTGCTCGTTGCTCGGGTCGATCAAACTGGAATGCTCAGGTGCTCGACCTGAGCAACGAGCCCAATCTAAGTCTATGGGAAACTCAAGCATTTTTCCAGCGGTCTCTGGAAGCTGAAGAACCTGCAGTGAATTGCAGTGTTGAGGCTGAAGAACCTGCAGTGGAGAATTGCAATATTTAAGCTGAAGTACATGCAGTGTTGAGGCTGAAGAACCTGCAGTGGAGAATTGCAATATTGAAGCTGAAGAACCTGCAGTGAATTGCAGTGTTGAGGCTGAAGAACCTGCAGGGAAGAATTGCAGTGTTGAGGCTGAAGAACCTGCAGTGGAGAATTGCAGTGTTGAGGCTGAAGAACCTGCAATGGAGAATTGCAATATTGAAGCTGAAGAACCTGCAGTGAATTGCAGTGTTGAGGCTGAAGAATCTGCAGTGAATTGCAGTGTTGAGGCTAAAGAACCTGCAGTGGAGAATTCCAGTGTTGAGGCTAAAGAACCTGCAGTGGAAAACTGCAGTCTTGAGGCTGAAGAACCTGCAGTGGAGAATTGCAATGTTGAAGCAGAAGAATCTGCAGTGGAGAATTGCAGTGGTGAAGCTGAACAACGTACAGTGGAGAACTGCGTTGTTGAGACTGAACAATCTACAATGGAGAATTGCAATGTTGAGGCATTCCTGATGGTGTTTGAAAGGGATACCGAGAGGGAAAAACTTCCGTCAGAGCAGTGGGCAGCGGTACTGGTGCTTTACTTGAAAGGGAAACGCAGAAAGCATACTATGATTTAGCTTGTGTGATCATGCGTTTATGTGTTGCATGTATACCAACTCAAACCAAGCTCAATTTGTGTATTTTTTCTTTGCATTTTTGCATTCTGTGCAAACCAGGGTGTGGCCTCCCTTTCCTGAGTTGGAAATTACATTTGGAGGCTTCCCCAGACTGGTGTCCACTGGTTGGGACCCGGTCCTTTTGTCTGACCTCATTCATACACTGAGGTCAACTTTGACACATGATAAGGTTTTTAATACTAGACAGTGTAGGACTGTCCCGATCAGAGTCACCTTGTCGAGGTGGGATGGCCTTTATACTATTTTTGATCAAAAATAGTATTACTAAGAACTCTGTGTTATTTAAATGCACTTTTGCTTTTTACTTATTTAGTTACTGCAGGGTTTTTGCTCATTTTGTTTCTTTTAGGCATTGTATGATTCAGCTTTGCAGGACGCTAAAGAGTATGGCAAGTTAAAAATGGAGATCCTTGCATGCTTGGGGGTAACAATGACTCTCAGGGCAAAGCAGGTTCACCGTTGGGCGTATCACTGGGACAAACCACCGCGCCCTCAAATGTTTGACCTGTGGCACCTGGTCCAAAAGTGGATGCAGCCAGAGTCCTCTACGCCTGTGCAGATGGTAGAACGGGTGGTGGTGGACCAGTTTGTGCACTCCCTGCAGAGGCCTGTATAGACTTGGGTTGCCCAGGGTAATCCCGGAATGCCGATGAACTGGTCAGACTGGTCGACAGATACGAGGGGTTGGAAAGTTTCGTGAGAAAGCAGCCCATTCCATACTGGGGGTCCCAACAGGGGATGGAGACCAAAAAGTGGGTGGGATGCCCATACTGTTTGCCTATTCAGTGAATGCAAGAGCTGCCACAAATTTGGATGCACCACAATACCCCTTGGAAGAGACGTGGAGGAGGGCCTCATAAAACAATATTCCCATTATTAGGAAGGGGGTTTCCCATATAGTTTGCCTATGCAGTGAATGCAAGGGCTGGCAAAAATTTGGAGGCACTTAAATGCCCCTTGGAAGAGACGTGGAGGAAGGCCTCATAAAAAAAATTCCCATTAGAAGGGAGCAGGTCTCATATACTTGTAATGCCCATGCACTAAGTGTATGGGCTGACAAACATTTACCCCTAGGGGCTATACATGAACATACTGTAAAACCATTTTTTTGTACGGGCATCATAAATACCGTTTAAAAAAATTACGTGGGTGTTGCATCATGGACCACGGTCACCCTGGTGATCTGGTGGTGGAGTATGAGGATGAGAGAAGGAGGAGGACAACAGCAAATAGCCAAAATCAGGAGGCGTATACCTATGTCTGGGTGTGAAAAGGTGCATGGGAATCGACCTCCCAAAAAAAAGACACTGGATTTGAGTTTATGTTACGCTGCAATCATTCGGTGGTGTTGAGAAGTCTGGCCCAATCCAGCCCTTGTTCATTTTTATAAGAGTCAGCCTGTCAGCATTTTCAGTTGACAGGTCGATGTGCTTATTAGTTATTAGTGATAAGTGAGTATACTCAGCTGCGGAGATGAAAACTAAATCTCCAAGCACTCACAAATACTTGGAGACCACCCGAGCATGCGAAGGAAAATCCGAGTAACGAGTAAACTCGCTCATCACTAGTTATAATGCCAACAGCGACACTAAAATCGCAGTCTGACAAAACACTAGTGGCAGGGCAGGCCAAGACCTCCAAGGTGTAGAAAGCCAGTTCATGCCATGTGTCCAGCTTGGATGCTCAATTATTATAAGACACAGAGGAATCAGGGAGGACTTGGTACAGTCAACATTTCCCAAATATTTGCACTCCTTGTGAGACTACCTCGTGCTTCAGGGCCTGTGTGATGGGAGGATCTGAGAAAACTCTCCCAGAACTTTGCCAGTGTTCCCCTGCCTCTGCTGGATTGGAGTTGTGTCTCTCTCTCCTGTATTCCTTGGTAGCCCAACGAACTGTGACCTCTGCCGCCAGCATTTTCAGGTGGGAATTTTTTTTATAATTCCATAACAAGGGCCTCTGGTACTGTCCCATTTTAGTAGACCTGTCTGCCTCTGGAATAAAAGATAGAAAGTTCTCCTTGTAGCGTGGGTCTAGAAGTATCACCAATCAGTAATGACTGTCACCCAAAATTTTGAGAATGTGAGGGTCACGATCAAGGCAGCGTAACATATACTCAGCCATGTGTGCCAGACTGCTAAGAGCCAAAACTTCCAAAAGGACTGACCATGCTCTCCTCCTCTTCCTCCCTGTCCTCAGGCCATCCACGCTGAACAGACGGTATGACAGTTGTGCTTGTAGTACCATCTATAGCGCATTAAACTAGCTCCTGTTCTTCCTCTTCCTCATTGTCACCCAAATACATGTTGGGATGAGATGAGGCTGGGCTGTGTGTAATCACCCTGTATGGTTCCATGCTCTATCTCACTGTGCTTGGCCTGCAATGCATCCACCGTGCAGCCCAATTTACATTATGCTTTTTTGATCAAAAACACTGTTGACTAAGAACCCTATGTTATTTAAATGCACTTTTGCTTTTTTATTTATTTAGTTACAGCAAGGTATATGATCAAATTGTTTCTTGTAGTTTTTCTCTGTTTAATGAACATTGTGAACATGTGTTTATGTGCTGCATGTATACCAACTTAGACCCAATCTCAATTTTTGTGTTTATACAAGGATGGTAGTCTCATGTTCGAAGCAGTAGTAGATGGTGAGATATGGAACGTGAAATTTAAAAGTTCAAAACATTGTTACCCTTTTGCTCATCAGTCTACATTGGCTACTAGGAAATTTAAAAGCCAAATAAAAAATGTAGTTTAGATCAGGGGTTGTTTTCTCAAAGAGAAGTGAGGCTTCATTGCGTGTGTATTAGAGATATATATACCGTATTTTGCGGACTATAAGAAGCACCAGACTATAAGACAAACCCCAATTTTTGGGGTGGAAAATAAGATAAAGAAATTTTAAAAAATAAAATGGTGGTGTGTCTTATAGTGATAGCTTACCGGGGGTAGACTGTGGCGGAGTGTGGTCGCAAGAGGCAGGATCACTGCTTCAGGAGTGGGCGAGGCTAACGGCAGGAGTGGGCAATGCTGCGGTGCCTGGTCTCATGTCCTGATATCTCGTCTCCCAAAATCAAAGTGGAAAATTAAATTACAGGCTGATCCAACTTCAATGGAAATGCCTCAGGACAAGGAAATAATGCTCAGTTGTGTGCGTGGCCTCCACATGCCTGTACGAACACCCTGCAAATCCTGGGCATGCTCCTGATGAGGTGGCGGATGTTCTCCTGAGAAATATTCTCTCAGGCCTGGATTAATGCATCTGTCAACTCCTGGACAGTCTGTGGGTAAAAAGGTAAACCAGCTCACCCCTGCTTTCAGGCGTCTTGAGGCACAGAACTGGAAGGGGCCACTTGTGCAGAGGAAAATAAAAGGGTTCCAGCTTCAGAAGTTGCACAAAAATATTAAATTTTAAAGATTCCATCCTGATGGAAAATACAGCTACATGTTTTGAACACCCATTGCATTCTTTAACAAAGCTGGAACCCTTTTCTTTTGCTCTGCACACCTGGACAGTCTGTGGTACAACGGGGTGTTGGTGGATAGAGTGAGACATGATGTCCCAGATTTGTTCAATCGGATTCAGTTCTGGGTAATGGGCGGGCTGGTCCATAGCATCAATGCCTTCAACATGCAGTAAAAGCTGATGCACTCTAGCTACATGAGGCCTAGCACTGTCATGCATTGTCTCACAATGGGTTTGTGGATCTCATACCGGTACCTCATGGCAGTCAGGATACCACTGGCTAGCACATGGAGGGCTGTGCAGCCCTTCAAAGAAATGTCTCCCCACACCACTACTGACCCACTGTCAAACCGGTCATGCTGGAGGGTGTTGCAGGCAGCAGAACATTCTCCATGACATCTCCAGAATCTGTAACATGTGCTCAGTGTGAACCTGCTCACATCTGTGAAGAGCACTGGGTGCCAATCTCTAATCTGCCACACTTGGTGTTATCTGCCAAATGCCAATCGCTCAGCATGGTGTTGGGCATGCATGGGTTGCACTGCTCCTCATGCTTTTCCTTGCACAAAGGAGTAGGTAGCGGTCCTTCTGCTGGGTTGATGCCCTCCTATGGCCTCCTCCATATCTTCTGGTGTACTGGCCTGTTTCCTGTTATCTGTTTCACGCTCTGGACACTGTGCTGACAGACATAGCTACACTTTTTGACACAGCCCGCATTGATGTGCCATCCTGAATGAGCTGCACTACCTAAGCAATTTATGTGGCTTGTTGACACTGCCTTATGCTACGGTACCTCTAGGGGGAGAACAAAATGCAAAAGTAACCAAAAGGATAAGAACATAAAAATGGTCTGTGATCACCACCTGCAGAGCAACTCCTTTAGAGGGGTTGTCTTTCTAATTGCCTATCATTTCTACGTGCAGGTTGATTTCAAAGAAGTGTGATTGACTTGGAATTACATTGTGTTATTTAAGTGTTAACTTTGTTTTTTTGATCACTGTATATGACATAGCATTTGTCATCTCGAGGATCTCACATTAATTATTGCTCATTTCTTCACTTGACCAAGGCATGACATTTATCGAATAAATATTTTCCAGAATTCTTTTTAGTCGAACCCATAGAGACATTTAAGTTTCCATTACATTAAAAATACATTTTTAATATTCCTTTTTATTCTTCTTAGAATTAAAAATACTGCATGCACAATGGAAAAGCCAAATCAAGGTCAGTACATGACTGTATAATTTTGAGTTTTGTCAGTGTACAAACCAAATAACTAAAGCCTACTGTTTGGAGGAATTAACCAAATATGAACCAGCATAAGGAACAGCTTTTTAATACCAGAATGGCGAGAGCTAGGTTTATGAAAATGTGCTTACCATATAATTTTAGATGGTTTGTTTCAAATGAAGAAAAGGAATTACACTTCTTATTGTAAACAGAAAGCCCTCATTCAGACATTGGGATTTTTTGAGGTGCAAAAATTGATTGCTTTTTTTATTTATATTTATTTTACCATTATTGTTCAATTGTTTTTTTGTATGAAAAAAAAATAAAATAAAACAGTCGAAGTTTCTCCTCCCAATTGGAAAATAAAAACGGACACCAGTCAAATCTATAGTTTTATTTCACTTGAAAATGTGAAAGTGAGCTGCAAATTGGGTCAAAAATGGACATGTCATCTGCTTACAGAGCCCCCACCAAAGATATGATAACATACACTCATAGATCCATAATGAGTACGTATTTTATCTGTGAAAAAACATACATGATAACGGGACTTTAAGGTCATGCAGGTTAACCCTTATCAATCTGATCCATATTTCTTCTCCTGTGAAATGTCACAGATGTAATTCATTGGAGGACTACTCTAAAATATCCATGTTTTATTACCTAGAGCTACAGTACAGTATGTTATCCTTTAATGCAAAATCTAAGTTTCAAATCTGAAAAAATACATGTTTGCCTACAGTTAACCTAAGACCAGAAAGTTTTTATTGAGTTTCTTACACTGGAGATCTGTTTAAGCTGTGCTTACAGAGAACATGTGACATCAGATGTAATTAACTTGCATATTAAGTGCTAATCTAGAGGTTAATAGTGTTATAAAAGTGCCTGGCCACCATACTGAAAGTGCAGCACTTATGAAAAAGAAAACTTTATTCCTCTCGGGAGCCGCTGGCTTTCAGTTACTGCTCAAAGCACTGTAAGTGGTGCCTGTAAGCATGCCCCAGAACATTGACTGAATGCTGGCTCTACACTGAATCACTGTACATTCTAATTTGGAGTTAATATTTGCAACCTATGTCAATTAGCCAAGTAGATGTGGAGAAAGAGTATCTCTTGATCTGAACTAACCAATAAGAGCATGTAGAATTTAAACTGCACATTGATGTCAGCAGGTGTTATATAGCAAATCATTTCTCCTGTGGCAACATGCAGAGGAATTGAACACATGCTTGTAGGTTTCCTCACAAATTGCAACTAAATGTAAGTTGTCCAAAGCACCACATAATCTTGTATTTTTTAGCTTTGATAAAAAAGGAAGTGCAAAGTGAAAAACCCATTTAACAGTGAGTTATTAGTCCTAATTAGTTTCTACCCCATAATATTATACAGTCGTGCCCAAAAGTTACATACCCCAGCAGAATTTTTGCTTTCTTTACCTTTTTTCAGAGAATATGAATGATAACACCAAAACTTTTTGTCCACTCATGGTTAGTGGTTGGTGAAGCCATTTATTGTCAAACTACTGTGTTTTCTCTTTTTAAATCATAATGACAACCAAGAAAACATCCAAATGACTCTGATGAAAAGTTCTCATACCCTGGTGATTTTGGCCTGAGAACATGCACAGAAGTTGACACAAATGGGTTTGAATGGCTACTAAAGGTAACATCCTCACCTGTGACCATTTTGCTTATAATCAGGGTGTGTGCATAAAAGCTGAGTGAGTATCTGGGATCCAGACAGACTCATGCATCTTTTATCCAGCCACTGATGTTTCTGGATTGTGAGTCATGGGGAAAACAAAAGAATAGTCGACGGATCTATGGGAAAAGGTAGATGAACTGTATAAAACAGGAAAGGGATACAGCAAGATATTAAAGGAATTGATAATGCCAGTCAGCAGCATTCAAACTGTGATTATTTACTTATTTTAATCATCTTTTTATTGGTTTTAAAACAAAATAAGACAATACAAGTACAACATGAGTAAGTACATACTCAAACATTTAAATAAATCATATCCAAAACATGAATATATAATGCACTACTTTGCTTCACAAGAACATCATCGTTCATGTTCGTAGATCCAGTTTGAGGTAGGGGTTATTGACTTCATAACCAGAAATTGTCCAAAATTTCTGATGCATCAATTAACCTCAACAATCATCTATCACAAACCTCTTCCAATTTTACGAGTATTCATTGGTAAGATTACTTGTGTGTACTGTTAACTTTTGAAAAATATCAAACATTTATTGAAGAAAGAGAAAGAGAAAAAAAAAGAACTGGGAAAGAAATTAAGTATTTTAAGGTCTTACCCAGTGAGGTGGGTGTAAAAAAGAAGAATAGGTGAGTCACGGCAATGCCAGGGTGGAACCTAGAGAAGGCTCCTCACTAAACTGTAAGCATGGAATGGTGATCAGTTGAGTTATTTATTCGTGGTCATGTGTGTATAGCCATCCTTACTCAGTGGAGGCCTGTTTCTCCACCAAGTCTAAATATTCCTTAGATTTCCTATATAACACCCATGAGGCCCATCTTCTACTAAATTTGTCATAGGAGTGATGGGCACAAGCAGCTATTTCTTCAATGTAATAAAGCTGGTCAATTTTATGCACCCATTCCAAGATACTTGGGCAATTTTGGGTGCACCATTTTGGAGGAAATAGTAGTTTGGCTGCCGCTAAGAGAAGTAATAACAGTTTTATGCCTGGATTGGGTAGGGCTACCAGCCCAGTTGAGGAAGATGAGATTTGGTTTTGGAGGTTCAGAAAGTGAGCACAGCTTAGTGATATTTTTTAGGGTACTCCTCCAGAATGGTTTGATCCTCTCATAAGACCACCATGTGTGCAAGAACGTCCCCTTATCCATCCCGCATCTCCAAGACGTTGAGAGAATATTAGGAAACCATACATGCGGTCTATCTGAAGTATTATACCACCTTGTGACAATTTTATGAGTTTTCTTGAACTCTGAGGCATTTGGATGGGCCAAACAAAATTTTATAGATGTGCTCCACCTCCCCATCCTCGAATTTGATTCCTGGGTCTCTTTCCTTCATTGATATGTAGGCTCATCTCAAGGGAAGAGAGTCAGTAATGAGATTCTGCTATTCTTGTCCATAGTTTGTTTTGGGGGCTTCTCGTCCAATCAATGATCACAGATAGGATAGCTGCTAGGTGGTATTTCTGAGGATCAGGTACTCGCATTCCCCCTTTAGTTCTAGGCAGTGAAAGAGTGTTACAACTGAGCCTAGGTTTTAATCCTTTCCAAAAATGTCTTGGGAAAATGCAGCGTGTTTTGTGGAAAAACATAACCAGGACTTTTATTGGAAGCATCCATGATATATAACTAAATTTAGGTAATATTACGTTTTTAATCAGGTTTTTGCGACCCATCCAAAAAATGAATGGTGCCCTCCAATACCTGATTATTTCCAATGTTGAGTTTAGGAGCGGTAGAAAGTTGAGTGTAAATAACGAGTGCCATTGAGAGCTCAGTCTAATGCCCAGATATGTAATATAACAAGAGGCCCACTTGATTGGAAATTTGTACTTAATCTCCTGTAGGGTCGAGTTCAGAATATTCAGGCTCATTGCTTCAGATTTATCTATATTGATTTTAAAATTCAACATGTCTCTAAATGTTTCAAATACTCTCAGCACTGCTGGGATTTCCTTGTCGGTTTAGTTAGTAGTAATAACAGGTCATCTGCGAAGGCCGCTACATGGGTCTTCCCTGCTATTTGGACACCTTCTATATCTGGATACTGCCGGATATTTTGAATCAGGGTCTCCATGACTAATGTAAATAAAGGCATGAAAGCGGGCAGCCATTTTGAGTGCCATTCCTGATTTCAAAAGGTGTGGACAGGTCCCAATTTACCTTTACTTTCGCAGTTGGGCATGTGTACATTTGGAAAAATGCATTTATTATTATTGAGGAAAAATCAAATTATTTGAGGGTTTCTGGCATATAGATCCAGTCCACCCCGTCAAATGCTTTTTCTTCATCCGTACTCAGCAATATTAAGGGTCTGCGATGTATACTCATGTACTGCATTAGATGCAATAGTCAAATTGAGTTGTCCTTACCCTCCCTTCCTCCTAAAAAGCCTGTTTGTTCAGGTGAAACGAGCATGTCCATGAGCATGCTCAACCTCTTGGCCAGCATGCTTGCAAACAGTTTAAAATCATTGTTTAACAATAATATTGGCCTATAGTTGCTGCACAACTCCGGGTCTTTGCCCTCTTTATGTATTAATGAAATGTGGGCCTCAAGAGCTTGTTTGGGGATTGCTGCTCCCTTTAGTACCTTGTTACATAGTTTCAGGAGATGTGGGTTTAGAATCTCCTGGAAAGTTCAATATTAGGAGGCAGGGGGACTATCTGGCCTTGGGCTTCTACCTACTGGGCATCCCAACAGGGTGGAATGGAGTTCCCGCAGGGTGAATGAGTTAATCAAACTAAGCTTCTGTTCCTCTGAGAGTTTCGGGAGATTGACAGTTTGTAGGAAATTCCCGTATGTCTAAACGTCTTTTTTCTAACTGTTCAGTGTTTTCATGTGTGCGCAAATTATAAAGGGAGGAGTAAAATTTATGGAAGGCTGCCGAAATACTATCTGGGTCCTTAAGGTTGGTATTATTTGGGCCTTTTAGAATGTATATAAGTGAACGCGCTTTCCTCTTTATAATACCTTGTCTCCATGGGAAAACAGTGTTTCCAATTCATAAATTTTTTTTCTGAATCTTTATTCATAATATCCCTTAGAGCCCACCTCTTCTGCGTCACTGGAGCCAAGACATCTCGTATTTGTGTTTGTTTGTGGGTTCAAACTGTGATTAACCAATGGAAAATCAGGGGCTCTGTAAAAACAAAACCATGGTCAGGTAGACCAACAAAAATATCCTCCAAAACTTCTAGGAAAATTGTTTGGGATGCAAAGAAAAACCCACAAATTACATCAGCTGAATACAGGACTCTGCATGGTCGAGTCGCCAGAAGAAAGCCATTACTGCACAAATGTCACAAAGTATCTCACCTACATTATGCAAAACTGCACAGAGACAAGCCTCAAAACTCCTGAAGCAAGGTAATTTGGAGTGATGAGACCAAAATTGAACTTTTTGGTGAATCATAAACATTATATTTTGAGTAAGGTCAACAAGGCCTATGATGAAAGGAACACCATTCCTACTGTAAAGCATGGAGGTGGATCGCTGAGTTTTGAGATGTGTGAGCTACAAAGGCACAAGAAACTTGGTCAAAGTTGAAGGAAAGATGAATGCAGCACGTCATCTGCAAATACTGGAGGCAAATTTGCACTCATCAGCCCGGAAGCTGCACATGGGACTCACTTGGACATTCCAACATGACAACAATCCAAAATGCAAGGCCAAATCAACCTGTCGTTGGCTACAGCAGAATAAAGTGAAGGTTCTGGAGTGGCATTCTCAGTCTCCTGACCTCAATATCATTAAGACACTCTGGGGAGATCTCAAGAGCGAAGTTCATGCTAGACAGCCCAGGAATTTACAGGAACTGGAGGCTTTTTGCCAAGAAGAGTGGGCAGCTTTACCATCTGAGAAAATAAAGAACCGCATCCACAACTACCACAAAAGACTTCAAGCTGTCATTGACGTTTGAGGGGGGCAATACACGGTATTAAGAATTGGGTATGTGGACTTTTGATCAGTGTCATTTGGATGTTTTGGATTGCTGTTATGATTTAAAAAGGAGAAAACACAGTAGTTTGACAATAAATGGCTTCACTCAGCCACTAACCATGAGTGGAGAAAAAGATTTGGTGTTCTCATTCATATTCTCTTAAAAAAAGGCCAAAAAAGCAAAAATTCTGCTGGGGTATGTAAACTTTTGAGCACAACTGTACTTAAAAATAGCTCAAGATAAGGGAAATTTTTTGGTTCTCATTGAAGAGACATAGTGGTATATAGTGGAGTATTTACAAGCAATGTAAAAAAATATACAAATTAGCCCTCTTTTAGAAGAAAGAAAGTTGGCTTTTTACCTATTTTGTTGCATTACAACCGGTGTTTAAATATTTTTCTAATCCGATTTGTGTGTGATGCATTAGCACTAAATTGTTGAATTTTAAGTTGGTGAAGGTAGAAAAATATAGGCATAAATTAAATTTATGGGATCAATTAACTAAAATTGGCATGCACATATGCATTCACCCCTTTTGCAATGAAGCCCCTAAAAATCTAAGTTGCAAACAATTACCTTCAATAGTTACATACTTAGTGAAAGGAAACCCACCTGTGTGCAATCTAAGTGTCACATGGCCTGTCAGTACATACACACTTTTCTGAAATAACACCATAAAGACCAATGAGATCTCCAAACAAGTCAGGGACAGTTCTTGAGAAGTACAAGTCAGGGTTGGGTTATAAAAAAAAATCCCAATCTTTGATGATCCCCCGGAGCACAATCAAATCATTATCATCAAATGAAAAGAACATGGTACCAGAACAAACCTGCCAAGAGAGGGCCACCCACCAAAACTCTGAGCCTAGGCAAGGAGGGCATTAATCAGAGACAGCACAGAGACCAAAGGTAATCCTGAAGGAGCTGCAGAGTTCCCAGTCGGAGACTGGAAAATCTGTCCATACTAACAACTAGCTGTACATTCCATAGTGGTGGCTTTTATGAAACAGAGAGCAGAAATAAAGCCTTTTCTTATGGGCTAAAATTGTAAAACTCCTTTTGAGTTTGCCAAAAGACCTATGGGAGAGTCTAAAAATGTATGAGGAAAGGTGCTGTGGTCAGATGAGAAAAAAATTGAACTCTTTGGACACCAACATAAACACTGTGTTTGGCGCCAAACCAACATAGCTTATCACCGCATGAACTACATCCCCACAGCGGTCCGAGTCAAATGGAAGATGAATGGTGCAAAATACAGGGATATTCTTGAGTTAAACCTGTATCAGTCTGTCAGCGATTTGAAAATGGGGAAAAAGGTTCTCCTTCTAATAACACAATGACCCAAAACATACTGCTAAAGCAATAGTTTAAGGGGAATCATGTAAATGTTTAGGAGTCGCCTAGTCAAAGCTCAAAACTTTGAGAATCTGTGGTCAGACTGGAATATTGTTATTTACTAGAGGAAACCATCTAACTTGAAGGAGCTGGAGCAGTTTTGTCTGGAGGAATGGGCAAAAATTCCAATGGCAAGATGTGGAAAGCTCATATTGACTTATCCAAAGTGAGTTGTAGCCATAATTGCAAGAAAAGGAAGCTCTACAAAGTACTGACTTTAGGGGGTTGTATAGTTTTGCTTCACAAAAAAAAGAAAAACAAATGTTTACAGTTGGAGGCATGTTCTTTACATGAACTGATGCAAATCCTCAAAAAAACTGTGAAATCACAGGTTGTGAGATAGCAAAACACAAAAAATACCAAGGGGGTGAAAACTTTCACAAGCCACTGTGGGATACAGTGAGACTGCTGTATATATACAATGGGGAACATTTCTGGCTAAACCCACTACAAGACCTTCAAATGCTTCTTACGGAGCCACTCCTTAGTTGACCAGGCTGTGTGTTTCCATTGTCATTGTCATGCTTGAAGACCCAGTCATGACACATCTTCAATGATTTTGCTGAGAGAAGGAAGTTGTTGGCCAAAATCTCATGATACATGACCCAATCCATCCTATCTTCAATATGGTGTGGTTGTCCTGTCCCCTTTTCAGGAAGGCAACCCCAAAGTATGATGTTTCCTCCACCATATTTCATGGTTTGGATGGTGTTCTTGGGGTTGTACTCATCCTTCTTCCTCCTCCAAACATGGCGAGTGGAGTTGGTACCAAAAAGTTCCAATTGTTCATCTTACTACATGACCTTCTCGCATGATTCGACTGGATCATCTAGATGGTCATTGGTAAACTTCAATTGGACCTGGACATGTGCTGGCGTGAGCAGTGAGCTCTTGCGTGTCCCTGCAGGATTTTAATCCATGACAGCATAGTGTGTTATTAGTTCAGTGCTAGATCTAACTAACTTGTGTCAGTGCAACACTGACAGTTCCAAAGAATAGCACTGCTTCTGCATTGCTATGCTTTATATTTGTGATCAGCATGCTCAAAGTCAAAGCCCTATTGTGGGACTAAGTAAAAAAAAAGCAAAAAAAAAATGTTAAAAAACATTTTTGTAATATATTTTTTAAAAAATCACAAAATAATAGAAAGAAATATATATTTTACCCATAAATAAATATTTTTATGAAAAAATAAATAAACAAGAAAAGTACACATTTGGCATTGTCACGTTTTAAAAAATCTGCCCTATAAAAATGTCACAGTTAATCCCTTCAGTGAACACCGTAAAATAATAATAAAAAACGTGGTAAAAAAGATGCTTTATCATCATAATGTCAAACAAAAAGTAAAATAAAACACAAACAAAAAGACGACTGTACTGTAAATAAAAATGGTATTGCTGAAAACGTCATCTTGTCCTGCAAAAAACAAGCTACCAAACAGCGCCATCAGAAGAGATATTAAAAAGTTATATCTCTCAGAATAAAGTGATGTAAAAAAAATCCACAAAATATTTTTTATTATGTAAAAGCGCCAAAACATAAAGATAAAAATGTGGTATCTCTGCAATCATACTGACCCTAAGAATAAAGCTACCTTATCACTGGTCACTACAACGAACTGTTGGTACTACAATGTACTGGTGACTACAACGGCAGTTTGCAATTTTCACTCAGCAACATCCACTGCTGCTTGTTTCTGGAAAACACTCTTGCAGTCAAAATAATCAATATTCCTGTACATAAAGGGGTGTAATTTCCAAAATGGGTTGCACTTTAGGGGTGATTCTGCTCTTATTGCACTTAGGGAATCTGTATATGGAGTCCGCAAACTATGCTAGAAAAATCTACGCTCCACGAAGAAAATAGCGCTAAATCCCTTCGAGTCTCATCGTATAGCTAAGTAGAACTGTACAACCACATATGGGGTATTTCCACCTTCAGCAGATATTGTGGGACAAAATGTGGTGCCATTTTTAGCCACTTCCCAATGTGAAAATGTAAAATCTGAGGCTAAAACTTAATTTTGGTGGTTAAAATGAAATTATTTTTCTTCACTGCCCAATGGTATAAAATTCTGTGACACACCTGTGGTGTCAATATGATCCCTGCACCATTAGATGAATTCACTGAGAGGTGTAGTTTATACAATGGGGTCAATTATGAGGGTACTGCTATTCTGGCACCTATGGGGCTCACCTAGTGGGTTATGGCACCCGCAAACCATAACAGTAGAATCTGTACTAAAATAAGGCGCTTTCTTTTCAGAGCTTTGCACTGTGCTTGAAAAGTATTTTCTGATTACATGTAGGGTATTGGCGCACTCAGCAGAAATTTTTACATCAAACTGAGGTCCATTTTTTCCTCTTAGCCCTCAGAAAACATAAAAACTTGGGGCTAAAACAACATTTTAGTGATGAAAAAGTAATTATTCTTTCTTCACCACCCAATAGTATAAAATTCTGTGAGGCACATGTGTTACATCAATATGATCACTTCACCCCTAGATTAATAGGGGGTGTAGTTTGTAATATAATGTGACAAATAGGGGGGTTCTACTGTTCCGGTACCTCAGGAGCTCTGCCAATGTGACAAGGCACCATCAAATTATTCCAGCAAAATCTGAAGTCCAATAAGGCGCTTATTCCCTTCTAAGCTTTGCACTGTGCCTCAAAAGTAGTTTTTGACCACGGTATCAGTGCACTCAGGAGAAATTGCACAAAAAAATGTGTGTTCCATTTTCTCCTGTTGTCCTTGCAAATTACAAAATTGGGGCTGAGATAACATTTTTCCGGGAAAAATGTAATTTTTAATTTTCACAGCTCAATGTTATAAACTTTTGTGAAGCACCTGGGAGTTCAAGGTGCTCACCACACATCTAGATATATTCATTAAGGGATCTAGCTTACAAAATGGGGTCACTTGGGGGTTTCCACTGTTTAGGCATATCAGGGGCTCTCCAAATGTAATATGCATCTGCTAAAAACTCCAGCAAGTTTCGCGTTCACACAGTCAAATCGAGCTCTGCCGTGCACTCAAACAATAGTTTTCTCCTGCATTTGGGGTATCGACATACTCAGGAGAAATTGCACAACAAATTGTGTGATGCAATTTCTCCTGTCACCCTTGTGAAAACAAAAAAATTGGGGCTAAATAAATTTTTGTGGGAAAAATTTGATTTTTTGTTTTCACGGTTCAACGTGCTTACAAAATGAGGTCACTTGTGGGGGGTTTCCACTTGATTAAAGCCAATTTTGAGTTCAAATCATCAAAGGGTGCTCTTTCCATTCTGGGCCCTGCTGTGCGCCCAAACCAAACTTTCCCCACATATGGGGTATCGGCTCAGGGGAAATTGCAAAACAAATTTTGGAGTCCAATTTCTCCTATTACCATTGTGAAAATAAAGAAATTGGGGCTAAGTAAATTTTTGATGAAGAAAAGTGAACTGTTCATTTTTTTTTCCACATTGCAAAAATTCGTGAGAAGCACCTGAAGTGATAATAAACTTCTTGAATGTGGTTTTGAGCACTTTGAGGAGTGCAGTTTTTAGAACTATGCCAATTTTGGGTATTTTCTGTCATATAGGCCCCTATTATTGTTATTATTTTATTATTTATTATTATTATTTATTTCTATAGCACCATTAATTCCATGGTGCTGTATATGAGAAGGGGTTACATCAAAATACAAATATCACTTACAGTAAACTAACTATGACAGACTGGTACAGAGAGAAGACGACCCTTCTCTTGCGGTCTTACACTACCAAAAGTTTAGGGTCACTTAGAAATGTCCTTATTTTTTAAAGAAAAGCACAGTTTTTTCCAATGAAGCTAACATTAAATGATTCAGAAATACACTCTATACATGCTGCAGACTTCTGGTTTATAATGCAATATCTTCATAGGTGTAGAGAGGCCCATTTCCAACAACCAACACTCCAGTGGTCTTATGGTACTTTGTGTTTGCTAACTGTGTAAGAAGGCTAATGGATGGATAGAATACCCTTAAAAACCCTTGTGCAAGTATGTTAGCATAGCTGAAAACAGTTTGGCTGATTAGAGAACCTATAAACCTGACGTTCCTTTGAGCTAGTTGTGAATCTGGAGCATTACATTTGTAGGTTCCATTAAACTCTCAAAATGGCCAGAAAAAAAGAGGTTTCATGTGAAACTCGACAGTCTATTTTTGTTCTTAGAAATGAAAGCTATTCCATGCGAGAAATTGCCAAGAAACTGAAGATTTCCTACAACGGTGTGTAATACTCCGTTCAGAGGAGAGCACAAACAGGCTCTAACCAGAGTAGAAAGAGAAGTGAGAGGCCCCGCAGCACAACTGAGCAACAAGACAAGTACATTAGAGTCTGCAGTTTGAGAAATCGACGCCTCACAGGTCCTCAACTGGCAGCTTTATTAAATAGGACACACAAAACGCCAGTGTCAACATCTACAGTGAAGAGGCGACTCCAGGATGCTGGCCTTCAGGGCAGAGTGGAAAAGAAAAAGCCATATCTGAGACTGGCTAATAAAAGGAAAAGATTAGTATGGGCAAAAGAACACAGACATTGGACAGAGGAAGATTGGAAAAAAGTGTTATGGACAGACAAATCCAAGTTTGAGGTGTTTGGATCACACAGAAGAACATTTGTGAGACGCAGGACAACTGAAAAGATGCTGGAAGAGTGCCTGACACCATCTGTGAAGCATGGTAAAGGTAATGTTATGGTCTGAGGTTTCTTTAGTGCTGGTAAAGTGAGAGATTTGTACAAGGTAAAACGGATATTAAATAAGGAAGGCTATCACTCCATTTTGCAATGCCATGCCATACCCCGTGGACAGCGCTTGATTGGAGCCAATTTCATCCTACAACAGGACAATGACCCAAAGCACACCTCCAAATTATGCAAAACTATTTGGGGAAGAAGCAGGCAGCTTGTATTCTATCTGTAATGGAGGGGCCAGTGCAGTCACCAGAGCTCAACTCCATTGATCTGTTGTGGGAGCAGCTTGACCGTATGGTACACAAAAAAAGTATGAGTTTTCATGGTAAACATAAAATTGTCTGGGGGACTCTAAACTTTTGAACGGTAGTGTACATTCTACAGGATTCTGGGGAAGGAGACAGTAGGTCGGGGGTTGCAGTAGCTCCGATGGTGTTGGGTCTCTTCAAATGTGATATGGTCTCTACAAAAATGGTTTTGTAAATTTTGTTGGAATAATGAGAAATTGCTGGTCAAAGTTTAACCCTTATAATTTTCTAATAAAAATAAATTATGTTTCAAAAATTATGCTGATGTAAAGTAGACATGTGGGATATGTTTTTTATTAACTACTGGCCCACGATGACCAATCCACTTTCCAGGAAACTGTTCATGTACAGTAGGAATGCTCGGACCTGACACCCATAATGTGGTGGTACACCATCTTGCTGGAAAACTCAGGGAACGTGCCATCTTCAGTGCAAAAGTAGGCAACACATCATCATGATGGTCATCGTGGGTCAGTTGAATGGCCACCAAGGTTTCCCGATCTGACCCCCTTAGACTTTTATCTTTGGGGTCATCTGAAGGCAATTGTCTAAGCTGGGAAGATACGAGATGTGCAGCATCTGAAACAAAGGATACTGGAAGCCTGTGCTAGCATTTCTTCTGTGGTGTTGTGTTGCTATCAGTGTGTCAAGAGTGGGAGAAGAGGGTTGCATTGACAATCCAACACAATGGGCAGCACTTTGAACACAGTTTATAAGGGGTCATAAACTGGTAAATAACTCATGAAAAAATAAAGTTATGTTAAAACCAAGCACACCATTGTTTTTCTTGTGAAATTCTCAATAAGTCTGATGTGTCACATGACCCTCTTCCCCTTGGAAAAAATAAAGTTGGATCCAAAATGGCCAACTTCAAAATGGCCGCCATGGTCACCACCCATCTTGAAAAGTTTTCCCCCTCCCATATACTAATGTGCCACAAACAGGAAGTCCATATCACCAACCATTCCCATTTTATTTAGGTGTATTCATATAAATGGCCTACCCTGTATTTTGTATGACATACCTCTCTGGTTAAAGAGCATACAAATGAAAAATTTCAAAACTGCTAAATTTTTAAAGTCTTTTATACATATTTTCAATTTTTTGACAAATAAACGCAAGACATATTGAACAAATTTTACCACTATCATGAAGTACAATATGTCACAAAAAATAGTCCCATAATCAGTGGGAGCAACTGAAGCGTTCTAAAGTTATTATTACCTCATAAAGTGACAGTGCTCAGAATTGTAAAACTTGGCCTGGTCATGAAGGTGAAAACAGGCTTGGGATGTGAAGGGGTTAAATAGCTAAGCTACCCTAGGAATACATTTTATCATAATCTATATTATAACATAACATTTCTACATTTTTTTTGTCATTACTGTACATGATTACCAAAGGCTATTAATCACTCTTACATGCAATATACAACTAAATGAATAAAAACTGAGTGTAAACACTATATTAGCGTCTCAAACAATGCATACATCTTCATTGATTGCTTGTTCCACCTTGTCTTAGAAAATCATACACAACTGATTTTTCTTGTATTACTTTGCATATTGAAATTAAACACATTGATATAAAGAAACATTTCCAGATGCCCCTAACTAGTGCATAATTGTTACATTGGATGGTTCTGATGGCAAAACAAAATTAAATACTGGTAATTGAAAAATAACACTTCAGTAAATATATACCATAGATTTACAATATATTTGCACTTACTTTAAGTAAATGTCACGTTTAGACAACAGTCTAACCTTATTTTATTACAGCATGGATGTAAAAGAGAGGTATTCTCAGCTAATGACATTAATTTCTTAGCTCTTAACATTAACAGATAGAATGCAAGAAAAAAGCTGTTCTGCTATTCTGCATATGTTGGGGCAATGCAACATATGTATAGTAATGTTTATGGTTTGTAGATTAGGAGCCCTTGCGGGCAGGGTCCTCTTTCCTTCTGCACCAGTAGTGACTTGCATTGATTAAACTCTTAACGACCGCCGATACATCTTTTAACGGCAGCAGTTAAGGGTACTTATTCCTCAGCGCCATTTTCTAATGGCACTGAGAAATAAGGTTATAGCGCCCCCAGTCTCGTGACCATCGTTAATCACGGAATAACGGCGATCGAAAAAAAAATGTCTTATTTCCCATTCATTTCTGAGAAAAAATAATCTCAGAATCAGTGGGATCTGTTGAAGCATTCCAGAGCTATAACCTCAGAAAATGACAGTGGTCAGAATTGTAAAAATTGTCCTGGTCATTAAGGACAAAATTGTCTCTGTCACTAAGGGGTTAAGATTACTGTACTTGTTTTTTATTATGTATACCCCTCCTTACATGTAAAGCGTCATGGAATAAATGGCGCTATAATAATAAATATTAATAATGTTGAAGACAAAGGGCTGTCACACCAAAATGTTGATATGATTTAGGTTTTTCTTGTTTGTTCATAGGCTTTACATTTTGTTAATAGATAAATATACAGCTCTGGCAAAAACAAAAAGATCACCAAATCAAAACCCTGTCATGGGCAGCCCAATCTCCAGACCTGAACCCCATTGAAAACCTCTGGAATGTAATCAAGAGGATGATGGATAGTCACAAGCCGTCAAACAAAGAAGAACTGCTTACATTTTTGCACCAGAAGCAGTGTGAAAGACTGGTGGAAAGTATGCCAAGACGCATGAAAGCTGTGATTAAAAATCATGGTTATTCCACAAAATATTGATGTCTGAACTCTCCCTGAGTTAAAACATTAGTATTGTTGTTTCTAAATGATTATGAACTTGTTTTCGTTGCATTATTTGAGGTCTGAAAGCACTGGTTATTTTACATTTTGACCATTTCTCCTTTTCAGAAAAAAAAATACAAAATATATTACTTGGAAATTCGGAGACATGTTGTCAGAAGTTTATAGACTAAAAGAACAATTTACATTTTACTCAAAAATATACCTATAAAGAGAATAATCAAACAAACTGAACATTTTGCAGTTGTCAATTAATTTTTGCCAGAGCTGTATACCATTAATGCATCCATTTTTTAAAGCAGTCTTACTGTGCAGCATTTTTTACACATCTGCCTAAAGGTTTTGCACAGTACGGTATATTCACAATTGCAGCATTGAACATTGTGAAACATTTTTGGAACAAGTTTTCAAATTAATTCCTTATGTCCTACATGCTCAGTTTTCATTAATGTAAGCTATAGCAGAACTTTTAATTGCCTAACAAGCAGGCAAACTCTGCATGTGTTGCGGCTGTCGAACAGCAGTGAGACATGCAGCCACGGGGACTAGAACTTATTCTTCGAGCAAGCCGCAGACACTCGGTTACTACACGAGCGTGATCGGATAACACCTTATCCGAGCACGTTCGCTCATCACCACTGTAAAGATTCATCACAAATGTGTGAAAATCAGGTGTAACAGAGAAGATTCAGTCATTCAGTAATTATCCAATATACTTAATTTAATGTCATTAACAAAGTAATAAACTTGTTTATCGAAATGATTAAGGACAACACTATGTCATGCAGGATAATAAGAAGACGTAACGACACCTGTTTTGGCGTAAAACAAAATTACCACCACAAAGTATGTCTATTCTTCAAACAAGGGCACATGTGGCATGGGGGCCACCCATGCTGCTGTGAAAGGGCTCCTGAAGATAGGGAGCCAGCTCAGACTAGTCACATTCCTTATTATTATGATAGGTGTGATATTGTTTTTGAATTAAAGAAAACAACCTTGTCTTTGTCATCATGTACAACACCATTTATAATATGCTAGAGTAAATATATTCTTTCACATTTGTAAAACATTGGATTGGAGATAGAATTATTATGCCCAGCTGGAAGCCTCAGCTGGGGTCAAAGCAATTTAAAGCTTTGTTCTCGTTGTTTAATATAAAATAAAATCACATATATGGACTCGAATTTAAGTCTGAACTTGGCCAAGCCATTAAAGCTAGTTCAATATTATTTCATCCAAAAATTGCATTACAAGTGATAAGTAGGGTTGAGCGACCTTTAGTTTTTTAGGGTCGAGTCGGGTTTTGTGAAACCCGACTGTCTTAAAAGTCGAGTCGAGTGAAATCGGCCGACCACCGTTAAAAGTCGGGTTTCGGCCGAAACACGAAACCCGATGAAGGAATTTATTTTTATTTTTTATCCTCCTCCTCCTCCTCCTCCTCCTCTTCCTCCTCCTCCGTCCCAGCACAGAAAATTTCGTATTGCACATTCCAAATCCCTACTGCGCACAAGCGATAACATGACAATAGGCGTTCACTCCCTGTCATGATTCTCAATAGCGAGAGAACATAGCCCAGCATATATGAGAACTAGCTCTTGGAAGATGGAAACTATACTGACCATGAACTAAACCTGCCGCACAACTAGAAGTGGCCGGGTAGCATGCCTACGTGTTTTTATCCCTAGATGCCCAGCGCCAGCCGGAGAACTACCTAATCCTAGCAGAGGAAAAGACAGTCCTGGCTCACCTCTAGAGAAATTTTCCCAAAAGGCAGACAGAGGCCCCCACATATATTGGCGGTGATTTTAGATGAAATGACAAACGTAGTATGAAAATAGGTTTAGCAAAATCGAGGTCCGCTTACTAGATAGCATGAAGACAGAAAGGGCACTTTCATGGTCAGCAGAAAACCCTATCAAAACACCATCCAGAAATTACTTTAAGACTCTAGCATTAACTCATAACACCAGAGTGGCAATTTCCGCTCACAAGAGCTTTCCAGACACAGTAACGAAACAGCAGCTGTGAACAGGAACAAAATGCAAAAACACACAAGGACAAAAGTCCAACTTAGCTGGGAGTTGTCTAGTAGCAGGAACATGCACAGAAAGGCTACTGATTACATTGTTGACCGGCATGAAACTGACAGAGGAGCAAGGTTATATAGCGACTCCCACATCCTGATAGGAGCAGGTGAACAGAGGGGATGATGCACACAAGTTAAATTCCACAAGTGGCCACCGGGGGAGCCCAGAATCCAATTTCACAACAGTACCCCCCCCTCAAGGAGGGGGCACCGAACCCTCACCAGAACCACCAGGGCGATCAGGATGAGCCCTATGAAAGGCACGGACAAGATCGGAGGCATGAACATCAGAGGCAGTGACCCAAGAATTATCCTCCTGACCGTATCCCTTCCATTTGACCAGATACTGGAGTTTCCGTCTGGAAACACGAGAGTCCAAGATCTTTTCCACAACGTACTCCAACTCACCCTCAACCAACACCGGAGCAGGAGGCTCAACGGAAGGCACAGCTGGTACCTCATACCTGCGCAACAATGACCGATGAAAAACATTATGAATCGAAAAGGATGCAGGGAGGTCCAAACGGAAGGACACAGGGTTAAGAATCTCCAATATCTTGTACGGGCCGATGAACCGAGGCTTAAACTTAGGAGAAGAAACCCTCATAGGGACAAAACGAGAAGACAACCACACCAAGTCCCCAACACAAAGCCGAGGACCAACACGACGACGGCGGTTGGCAAAAAGCTGAGTCTTCTCCTGGGACAACTTCAAATTGTCCACCACCTGCCCCCAAATCTGATGCAACCTCTCCACCACAGCATCCACTCCAGGACAATCCGAAGATTCCACTTGACCGGAGGAAAATCGAGGATGAAACCCCGAATTACAGAAAAACGGGGACACCAAGGTGGCAGAGCTGGCCCGATTATTGAGGGCGAACTCCGCCAAAGGCAAAAAAGCAACCCAATCATCCTGATCCGCAGACACAAAACACCTCAAATATGTCTCCAAGGTCTGATTAGTCCGCTCGGTCTGGCCATTAGTCTGAGGATGGAAAGCAGACGAAAAAGACAAATCTATGCCCATCCTAGCACAGAATGCCCGCCAAAATCTAGACACGAATTGGGTCCCTCTGTCAGAAACGATATTCTCCGGAATACCATGCAAACGAACAACATTTTGAAAAAACAGAGGAACCAACTCGGAAGAAGAAGGCAACTTAGGCAAGGGAACCAGATGGACCATCTTAGAGAAACGGTCACACACCACCCAGATGACAGACATCTTCTGAGAAACAGGCAGATCCGAAATAAAATCCATCGAGATGTGCGTCCAAGGCCTCTTCGGGATAGGCAAGGGTAACAACAATCCACTAGCCCGAGAACAACAAGGCTTGGCCCGAGCACAAACGTCACAAGACTGCACAAAGCCTCGCACATCTCGTGACAGGGAAGGCCACCAGAAGGACCTTGCCACCAAATCCCTGGTACCAAAGATTCCAGGATGACCTGCCAACGCAGAAGAATGAACCTCAGAGATGACTCTACTGGTCCAATCATCAGGAACAAACAGTCTACCAGGTGGGCAACGATCAGGTCTATCCGCCTGAAACTCCTGCAAGGCCCGCCGCAGGTCTGGAGAAACGGCAGACAATATCACTCCATCTTTAAGGATACCTGTGGGCTCAGAATTACCAGGGGAGTCAGGCTCAAAACTCCTAGAAAGGGCATCCGCCTTAACATTCTTAGAACCCGGTAGGTAAGACACCACAAAATTAAACCGAGAGAAAAACAACGACCAGCGCGCTTGTCTAGGATTCAGGCGCCTGGCAGACTCAAGGTAAATTAAATTTTTGTGGTCAGTCAATACCACCACCTGATGTCTGGCCCCCTCAAGCCAGTGACGCCACTCCTCAAAAGCCCACTTCATGGCCAAAAGCTCCCGATTCCCAATATCATAATTCCGCTCGGCGGGCGAAAATTTACGGGAAAAAAAAGCACAAGGTCTCATCACGGAGCAGTCGGAACTTCTCTGCGACAACACCGCCCCAGCTCCGATTTCAGAAGCGTCGACCTCAACCTGAAAAGGAAGAGCAACATCAGGCTGACGCAACACTGGGGCGGAAGAAAAGCGGCGCTTGAGCTCCCGAAAGGCCTCCACAGCATCAGGGGACCAATCAGCAACATCAGCACCCTTCTTAGTCAAATCAGTCAATGGTTTTACAACATCAGAAAAACCAGCAATAAATCGACGATAAAAGTTAGCAAAGCCCAAAAATTTCTGAAGACTCTTAAGAGAAGAGGGTTGCGTCCAATCACCAATAGCCTGAACCTTGACAGGATCCATCTCGATGGAAGAGGGGGAAAAAATGTATCCCAAGAAGGAAATCTTCTGAACCCCAAAAACACACTTAGAACCCTTCACACACAAGGAATTAGACCGCAAAACCTGAAAAACCCTCCTGACCTGCTGGACATGAGAGTCCCAGTCATCCGAAAAAATCAGAATATCATCCAGATACACAATCATAAATTTATCCAAATAATCGCGGAAAATGTCATGCATAAAGGACTGGAAGACTGAAGGGGCATTTGAAAGACCAAAAGGCATCACCAAATACTCAAAATGGCCCTCGGGCGTATTAAATGCGGTTTTCCACTCATCCCCCTGCTTGATTCGCACCAAATTATACGCCCCACGGAGATCAATCTTAGAGAACCACTTGGCCCCCTTTATACGAGCAAACAAATCAGTAAGCAATGGTAACGGATATTGATATTTAACCGTGATTTTATTCAAAAGTCGATAATCAATACACGGCCTCAAAGAGCCGTCTTTCTTAGACACAAAGAAAAAACCGGCTCCTAAGGGAGATGACGAAGGACGAATATGTCCCTTTTCCAAGGACTCCTTTATATATTCTCGCATAGCAGCGTGTTCAGGCACAGACAGATTAAATAAACGACCCTTAGGGTATTTACTACCCGGGATCAAGTCTATGGCACAATCGCACTCCCGGTGCGGAGGCAGTGAACCAACCTTGGGTTCTTCAAAAACGTCACGAAAGTCAGACAAGAATTCAGGAATCTCAGAGGGAATAGATGATGAAATGGAAACCAAAGGTACGTCCCCATGAGTTCCTTTACATCCCCAGCTTAACACAGACATAGCTCTCCAGTCGAGGACTGGGTTATGAGATTGCAGCCATGGCAATCCCAGCACCAAAACATCATGTAGATTATACAGCACCAGAAAGCGAATAACCTCCTGGTGATCCGGATTAACACGCATAGTCACTTGTGTCCAGTATTGTGGTTTATTACTAGCCAATGGGGTGGAGTCAATCCCTTTCAGAGGTATCGGAGCCTCCAATGGCTCCAAATCATACCCACAGCGTTTGGCAAAGGACCAATCCATAAGACTCAAAGCAGCGCCAGAGTCGACATAGGCGTCCGCGGTAATAGATGACAAAGAACAAATCAGGGTCACAGATAGAATAAACTTAGACTGTAAAGTGCTAATTGAAACAGACTTGTCAGGCTTCTTAGTACGCTTAAAGCATGCTGATATAACATGAGTTGAATCACCACAATAGAAGCACAACCCATTTTTTCGTCTAAAATTCTGCCGCTCGCTTCTGGACAGAATTCTATCACATTGCATATTTTCTGGCGTTTTCTCAGTAGACACCGCCAAATGGTGCACAGGTTTGCGCTCCCGCAGACGCCTATCGATCTGAATAGCCATCGTCATGGACTCATTCAGACTCGCAGGCACAGGGAACCCCACCATAACATCCTTAATGGCATCAGAGAGACCTTCTCTGAAAATCGCCGCCAGGGCGCACTCATTCCACTGAGTAAGCACAGACCATTTGCGGAATTTTTGGCAGTATATTTCAGCTTCATCTTGCCCCTGAGACAAGGACATCAAGGCCTTTTCCGCCTGAAGCTCTAAATGAGGTTCCTCATAAAGCAACCCCAAGGCCAGAAAAAACGCATCCACATTGAGCAACGCAGGATCCCCTGGTGCCAATGCAAAAGCCCAGTCTTGAGGGTCGCCCCGGAGCAAGGAAATTACAATCCTGACCTGCTGTGCAGGGTCTCCGGCAGAGCGAGACTTCAGGGACAAAAAACAATTTGCAATTATTTTTAAAATTTTGAAAGTGAGATCTATTCCCCGAGAAGAATTCAGGCAAAGGAATTCTAGGCTCAGACATAGGTGCATGAACAACAAAATCTTGCAAATTTTGTACCTTTGTGGCGAGATTATTCAAACCTGTAGCTACACTCTGAAGATCCATTTGAAACAGGTGAACACAGAGCCATTCAAGGATTAGAAGGAGAGGAAGAGAGGAAGGCTGCAGTATAGGCAGACTAGCAAGTGATTCAATTAAGAGCACACTCAGAACTAGAGGGAAAAAAAAAAAAAATTGTAGCAGACTTCTTTTTTCTCTCCTTTCTCAGCCAGTAATTTAACCCTTTTTTGGGCCGGTCAAACTGTCATGATTCTCAATGGCGAGAGAACATAGCCCAGCATATATGAGAACTAGCTCTTGGAAGATGGAAACTATACTGACCATGAACTAAACCTGCCGCACAACTAGAAGTGGCCGGGTAGCATGCCTACATTTTTTTATCCCTAGATGCCCAGCGCCAGCCGGAGAACTACCTAATCCTAGCAGAGGAAAAGACAGTCCTGGCTCACCTCTAGAGAAATTTTCCCAAAAGGCAGACAGAGGCCCCCACATATATTGGCGGTGATTTTAGATGAAATGACAAACGTAGTATGAAAATAGGTTTAGCAAAATCGAGGTCCGCTTACTAGATAGCATGAAGACAGAAAGGGCACTTTCATGGTCAGCAGAAAACCCTATCAAAACACCATCCAGAAATTACTTTAAGACTCTAGCATTAACTCATAACACCAGAGTGGCAATTTCCGCTCACAAGAGCTTTCCAGACACAGTAACGAAACAGCAGCTGTGAACAGGAACAAAATGCAAAAACACACAAGGACAAAAGTCCAACTTAGCTGGGAGTTGTCTAGTAGCAGGAACATGCACAGAAAGGCTACTGATTACATTGTTGACCGGCATGAAACTGACAGAGGAGCAAGGTTATATAGCGACTCCCACATCCTGATAGGAGCAGGTGAACAGAGGGGATGATGCACACAAGTTAAATTCCACAAGTGGCCACCGGGGGAGCCCAGAATCCAATTTCACAACAACTCCCCTAACACCTATGTCATCACTCTGCCCACACTCATTCATTGGCTGAAAAAATGGCGCTAGATGCGTCATACGACACGCGACTTTGCCGCCAAGATCGCGTACCGCATGGCCGACCCCGCACAGGGATCGGGTTGGGTTTCATGAGACGCCGACTTTGCCAAAAGTCGGCGACTTATGAAAATGCACGACCCGTTTCGCTCAACCCTAGTCTCAGTGCAGAGGGTGCAATGACATCACTGCAGCACGTCCTCTGTGTCAAGCAGTGCAGAGGGTCTAAAGATGCTGAGGAGGCCAGAGCAGCGGGGGAACAAGAGAGATGAATATTTGATTATTTCTTTTTTATGTATGGAGTTTTATTTGAGGCCCATTATACTATATGAAGTAATATATGGCCCATTATACTGTAGGGAACATTATATGGAACCCATAATACTGTATGGAGCAATATATGAGTCCCACTATACTGTATAGAGCAATATATGGGGCACATTATACTGAATAGAACATTATATGGAGCCCATTATACTGAATGAAGAAATATGGGGCCTATTATACTGCATGGAGCATTATATGGGGCTCATTATACTGTATAGATCAATATGTGGAGCCCACTATACTGTAATGAGCAAGATATGTTGCTCATTATACTGTATGGATCATTATATGGGGCCCATTATACTGTATGGAGCAGTTTATGGGGCTCAAAATACTGTATGGAGTACTATGTGATGCCTATAATACTATATGGAGGACCATGTGGTGCTCATAATATTGTATGGAGGACTTTGTGGTGCCCATAATACTGTATGGATGACCATGTGGTGCCCATAATACTGTATGGAGGACTACGCAGTCCGGGCCAAAATGATAAGTCTGCAGTCCCTCTGGGACTGCAGACTTTTCAATCCCCCAACGCACGCACTGTGTGCTGCAAGGATTTGCCGGTTTTTAAGCCATTGTAGAATTTACAATAGATACTTCTAAGGGTACCGTCACACAGTGCCATTTTCATCGCTACGACGGCACGATTCGTGACGTTGCAGCGTCGTATGATTATCGCTCCAGCGTCGTAGACTGCGGTCACACGTTGCAATACACGGCGCTGGAGCGATAATTTCATGACATATTTGCGATGTAGAAGCCGTTGGTTACTGTGCGCACATCGTATACAACCTGTGTCACATGATGCAATCATGCCGCCACAGCGGGACACTAGACGACGAAAGAAAGTTTCAAACGATCTGCTACGACGTACGATTCTCAGCGGGGTTCCGGATCGCAGTAGCGTGTCAGACACTACGATATCGTAACGATATCGCTAGAACGTCACGAATCGTGCCGTCGTAGCGATGAAAATGGCACTGTGTGACGGTACCCTTACATTACGTACATGAATGATAAGTGAAATCTTTGGCATTGTACTATACCTATATTTCTCTGCTGTATCTGTGCATCATGAATCGAGGTATGTGGTTAAGGGGCCCAGTCGCTTTGGGTCCACAAAACCCTGGAGCTGGCCCTCCAACAGGTTGCAAATGATTGTTTTATCATCTGCACTTTCCTTAAAAAAGCGTCAGACTGGGGAACACCTAATCCTTGGTCTGGGAACTTGCCGCATGTGGGTGCTCTGGTGAACAGTTGACCATCTTCACTGTCTGGCCAACTGACTGCATCTTTCTTTCTGTGGTGGTGCTATGAATACCTCCTTCTCTGCGCTGCTGGCCTAGCTCTGCCTGGCACCTTCCCAGGTTGGGACAGTGACAGCATCATCCAATACCTCATCTTCCACTTCCGCACTTGACTAAAACATCACTTGTTGGCAAATGTGTCTTATTCTCATCTACCTCTTGAGAGACTAATTGCCTTATCCGCTGTCATCTTCTTCTGGCCATGGCTGTTCAAATATTTGGACACCCAATCTCCTTATGTCCCTCTTGAAATGTGCAGGGCGAGAGACCAGAATCAGTAAATGGAAATGTAAAGAGCTCCTCAGAGTGTCCCAGTGTGGGATCACTTGTCGCCTGGGACGAAGGAGCATCAGGGTGAGGATTATGTGGTCCAGACTCTTAGCTAGTGAAACTGGACCGTGTGGGAGACAGGGTTGTGCTGGGAATCATACTGGAAGCATTATCTGCCATTCAACCAGCCACCTGTTCACACTGTGATGGCTTCAAGAGTGGTGTCTGGTGCCCCCCTGCAAAGTGAAACAGGAAGCTGGGTCTTGTGGATGAGCATGTTTGTTGTGCTCCTGCAGCAGGCACAATTTCACCTGGCCCACAGCTCGGCCTCTGCGTGCACCATCAGCAGCACGTCCACTTCCTTGTTCCTTACCGTACGCCTTGCGCATTTTAAATTAGGTATATATAAATATGCCTGCAAACTTTCCAGTATTAATAAGGAAAAAAAATATGTAGCCCTTTAAAGGACGTTTGTTTTTAGGCTGCAGCAACAGTATACCTATCTAAGGTTCTGCAAATATTAAACCCTGCCTATATGCTCCTAATCCAAAACTATCCCTCCACTGAATGCAAGTAACAGCATTTTTAGTAAAGAAAGTAAAATACAGTATGTAGGTTTGAAAGGGACTTTTCTTTTAATGGTGCAGCAGTGGTATACAAGTACTGCAATAGCAATATTAAACCCTGACTATATCCCTCTAAACCAAAACTATCCCTCTAATAATAATATTAATAATAATAATAATAATAATAATAATAATAAAAACTGCCTACAGTACCTGTCACTAAATCAAAACAATCTCTCCACTGTATGCAGGTCACAACGGTTTTATTAGAGAAAGGACAGCATGAAGCCCTCTAAAGGACTGCTGTTTTTAGGTTGCAGCAGCAGTATACCTACAGAAGTAGTGTATTGCAATAAACCCTGCCTATATGCTCTAAAATAAGCTCTCCCTCCTATAGCAACTCTCCCTTAACTGCTTCCTGAGGACAGTATACCGAACATCGCTCTGCGATGACGCGATGCGACCAGCCAATCAGAGTAGCGAGTGTACCTGAGCACCCCGATGCGAGATCAAGTATCGAGCAGTGGTGAGCACTAGGGTTGAGCGAAACGGGTCGTGCATTTTCATAAGTCGCCGACTTTTGGCAAAGTCGGCGTCTCATGAAACCCGACCCGATCCCTGTGCGGGGTCGGCCATGCGGTACGCGATCTTGGCGGCAAAGTCGCGTGTCGTATGACGCATCTAGCGCCATTTTTTCAGCCAATGAATGAGTGTGGGCAGAGTGATGACATAGGTGTTAGGGGAGTGAACGCCTATTGTCATGTTATCGCTTGTGCGCAGTAGGGATTTGGAATGTGCAATACAAAATTTTCTGTGCTGGGACGGAGGAGGAGGAGGAGGAGGAGGAGAAAAAAAAATTAAAAATAAATAAAAATAAATTCCTTCATCGGGTTTCGTGTTTCGGCCGAAACCCGACTTTTAACGGTGGTCGGCCGATTTCACTCGACTCGACTTTTAAGACAGTCGGGTTTCACAAAACCCGACTCGACCCTAAAAAACTAAAGGTCGCTCAACCCTAACTGAGACGTCACAGAGCTCAGAGGGGGAATGATGGGAGAGGAAACATCAGCAGACACTGCCTCTCCCATAATTGTTTTCAACTGTATCAGCATCTAGGATGCCCAAACATTTGAAAGTATGATGCAGGGTGGCTTGGGGCCAGTGCTGGGCCCCGTAGTGTGGCATTGTCCCTGACCATGAGTGGGTCTACCTTGCTTGTCCAGGGCCCCAGCACTTGCCTGGGTGTGTCGGCTGGTGATGCTGGCCCTGCTTGTGCCAAACCAAGATCAGCAGGGGCCTGACCACTACCAGCCTATCCACCACCAGCGTGCTCAGACACGTCATCCCTATTCTCATCTGCACATGGAAACACGAGAAGCAATGGAATGAAACTGAAAGTGAGAAAATACAGATTAGTTATAAGAAAAACTTTCTGACAGTGAGGGTGACCAATGAGTGGAACAGTCTGCCACATGAGGTGGTGAGTTCTCCTTCAATGGAAGTCTTCAAAAATAAGGCTGGATAGATCTGCCTCCCAAAGATCGCAGTAAGGCTGGCACATATTTATCCTGCTCTCTTCGCTGAGCGCTTACACCGGGGTTTCCAAGTAAATCTCTGAAATATGCAATTCATATGGAACCCCCCGTGGAAGACTCCCTATAATGAGGCAGATGGAGGCACTGTGGATGCCATAGGACCTGTGATCCGGCGATGTCCGTCTTTTTAGGACTGCATAAAAGTGCCATCGGTCACAGTTTTGTGTTCTTCTGAAAAGAAGGACACCGCTGAACAGAGGCCAGACAGAGTCCAGATTATCTCTGCTGCCTCATTATAGTGAATGGATCCATCGGGGGTTTAGATGGAAACACCGAAGTAAGTGCTCAGCGTAGAACGCTGGATAAATGTGATCCCAAATGTTATGTAAAATGTTCCCAGAAAAAGCTTCAACTAAATCCACAAAAAAAGCAAGTCCCCACTCAGGTCAGTCATTTGTTAACAGAAATATAAGGGCTTCCACTTTACTGGTAGCACAAAGGCTCTGGAAAAGTGAAATGGCTCCTCGCCTCCCAAAAGAAATTCAGCAAATTCTCCACTCCCAAATCCAAATGCCCCCTTCCTTCTGAGCATTTCTGTTTGGCATTTCTGTAGTGATGAGAGCCCACCTAATTTACAGATGCGTGTCTCCAGAAGCATGAGCTGGGCATAATGTACTGGTCACTACAATGGCAGTTTGCAATTTTCACTCAGCAACATCCACTGCTGCTTGTTTCTGGAGAAAACGCTCATGGAGTCAAAATCATCACTACATCTGTAGATAAAATCCCAAAGGGCTATAATTTCCAAAATGGTGTCACTTGAGGGGGAATTCTGTTTTTCTAGCACTCAGTTGCTCTTTATATGGAATACGCAAATTTCTCTATATGGCTAAGTAGTACGTTACAGCCACATATGGGATATTGTCACATTTAGTAGAAATTGTGGGACAAATTTTGGTGCCATTTTTACCCATTTCCCAGAATGAAAATGTAAAACTTGGGGCTAACAAACACCATCTTGGTGGTCAAAATGTAAATTATTTTATCTTCACTGCTCAATGGTATAAAAGTCTGTGACACACCAGTGGTGTCAATATAATCACTGCACCCCTAGATGAATTCATAGAAAGGTTTAGTTTGTAAAATTGGGTCACTTATGGGAGGTTCTGCTGTGTTGGCACCTCAGGGGCTCTGCCGATGTAACATGGCAACCTCAAACAAGTGCAGCAAAATCTGCACTGTAAGGCTATGTGCACATGTCCAGAATTGCCGCTGAAATTTCCGCGGCAATTCCGGAACTCCCTGCCGTGGGAAAAACGCATGCGGAATTGGCATGCGTTTTCCCACTAAACACTATTATTATTATTATTATTATTATTATTATTTATTGTTATAGCGCCATTTATTCCATGGCGCTTTACAAGTGAGGAGGGGTATACATAATAACAAGTACAATAATCTTGAACAATACAAGTCATAACTGGTACAGTAGGAGAGAGGACCCTGCCCGCGAAGGCTCACAATCTACAAGGGATGGGTGAGAATAGCGTAATTAGCTTGCAGAATGCTAGAGTTTTCCAAGCGATCTATAGCATCGCTTGGAAAACTGATTGATAGGTTGGTCACACTTGTCAAACAGAGTGTTTGAAAAGTGTGACCAACTTTTTACTATTGATGCTGCCTATGCGGCATCAATAGTAAAAAGATCTAATGTTAAAAATAATTTAAAAAAAAAGAAATCATGATATTCTCACCTTCCGGCATCCCTGACAGTCTTCCCGCTCCTTGCGATGCTCCCGTTCCCAGTAATGCATTGCGAGAATGACCTGTGATGATGTAGCGGTCTCGCGAGACCGCTACGTCATCACAGGTCATTGCTGCTAGGCATTATTGGAAACGGGAGCATCACGAGGAGCGGGAAGACTGCTGGGGACACCGGAAGGTGACAATATCATGATTTTTTATTTTTAACAATTATTTGGTTCCCAGGGCCTGGAGGAGAGTCTCCTCTCCTTCACCCTGGGTACCAACTGCACATGGTCAACTTACTTCCCGCATTGGTGGGCATAGCCACATGCGGAAAGTAAGCGGATCAATGCATTCCTATGTGTGTGGAATCCTCGCGAATCTGCACAAGGAATGAACATGCTGCGTTTTTTTCCGTCACGGAAAAAAACGCAGCATGTGCACAAAAAATTCGGAATGCATTCTAATAGTAGGATGTTTAATGTATGTTTTTTTTGCGGTTTTATCGTGTTTTTATAGCGAAAAAATGGGAAAAAAAGCGAAAATTCCTGAACGTGTGCACATAGCCTAAAATGACGTTTTGTCCCTTTTGAGCTTTGCACTGTGCCTCAAAAGTAGTTTTTGACAACATACGGGCTATCAGTGAACTCAGGAGAAATTGTATAACAAATATTGAGGTCCATTTTCTCCTTTTGCCCTTGTGAAAATACAAAATTTGGAGCTAAAAAAGATTTTTGCAGGAAAAATATGAATTTTTTTATTTTCACGGCTTAACATTATAAACTTCGGTGAAGCACCTGGAGGTTCAAGGTGTTCAATTCACATATAGATAAGTTCCCAAAGGGGACTAATTTACAAAATTGTGTCACTTGTAGGGGGTTTCCACTGTTTAGTCACATCAGGGGCTCTTCAAACATGACATGGCATCCGCTAATTATTCCAGCAAATTTTACATTCAAAAAGTCAAATGGTGCTCCTTCCCTTTCAAGCCCTGCCGTGCGTCCAAACAGTTGTTTTCTCCACATATTGGGTATTTACGCACTCAGGAGAAATTGCACAACAAATTGTATGGCCCATTTTCTCCTGTTATCCTTGCGAAAGTAAAAAAAAATAGGTCTGAAGGAAATTTTTTGTGAAAGAAAAGTAAATGTTTATTTTTTAATTCCACATTCCAAAAATTCCTGTGAAGCACCTGAAGGGTTAATAAACTTCATGAATGAGGTTTTGAGCACCTTGAGGGGTGCAGTTTTCAGAATAGTGTCATTTTTGGGTATTTTCTGTCATATAGGCCTCTCAAAGTCACTTCAAATGTGATGTGGTTCCTAAAAAAATGGTTTTGCAAATTTTGCTGTAAAATTGAGAAATCGCTTGTCAACTTTTAACCCTTATAACTTCCTAACAAAAAGATGATGTTCCAAGAATTGTGCTGATGTAAAGTAGACATGTGGGAAACGTTATTTATTAACTATTTTGTGTGATATGACGCTCTGATTTCAGGGCATAAAAATTAAAAGTTTGAAAATTGTGACATTTTCAACATTTTTGCCAAATTTCCTTTTTTTGCACAATTAAATGCAAGTCATGTCAAAGAAATTTTACCACTGTCATGAAGTACAATATGTCAGGAGAAAACAGTCTCAGAATCAGTAGGATCCATTGAAGCGTTCCAGAGTTATGACTTAATAAATTGACAGTGGTCAGAGTTGTAAAATTCTAGGGTGAAGGGGTTAAAACATGGCAAACACAGCCCCAAATTTATCACCAGATGTCAATAAGCTGATTATTCTAACAGTGAAGTCAGGCAAAAGCCAAAAAGAGGTAGCTATGGAATTCAATCAAGTGTCACGTATAATAAAGAAAGAAAAAGAAGGTTATAGAACATTTGACAAGCCTGGAAATGGATGACCACAGAAAACTTCATCCAGAGTTTATCACCTGATTAAGAAAAAGTCAGTATCTGATGTTCATAAAAGTGCTAGACAGATGTCACACAAAATGAACGAAGAATATGGGGTCAAAGTGGGTCGCCAAACTGTGGTGCGACGGCTAATAGCAATAGGGTTGAATGCACGAGTTCCAGTCAAGAAGCCTTTCATCTCTTCAAAGATTTGGAAGGTCCGACTTATGTTTGCCAAAGAACACAGCCAATGGAAAGAGTCAGATTGGTCTAAGGTGTTGTGATCGAAGGAATCTAAGTTCAATCTGTTTGGTAGTGATGGCAAGCAGTATACACTGCTCAAAAAATAAAGGGAACACTGTAAAATCCCACATCCTAGATATCACTGAATGAAATATTCCAGTTGTAAATCTTTATTCATTACATAGTGGAATTTGTTGAGAACAATAAAACCTAAAAATGATCACCATAAATCACAACTAACATCCCACGTAGGTCTGGAGTTGGAATGATGCTCAAAATCAAAGTGGAAAATGAAGTTACAGGCTGATCCAACTTCAGTGGAAATGCCTCAAGACAAGGAAATGATGCTCAGTAGTGTGTGTGGCCTCCACGTGCCTGTATGACCTCCCTACAATGCCTGGGCATGCTCCTGATGAGGTGGCGGATGGTCTCCTAAGGGATCTCCTCCCAGACCTGGACTAAAGCATCCACCAACTCCTGGACAGTCTGTGGTGCAACGTTGGTGGATAAGGTGAGACATGATATCCCAGATGTGTTCAATCGGATTCAGGTCTGGGGAACGGGCGGGCCAGTCCATAGCTTCAATGCCTACAACTTGCAGGAACTGCAGACACACTCCAGACACATGAGGTCTGGCAATGTCCTGCATTAGGAGGAACCCAGGGCCAATTACACCAGCATATGGTCTCACAAGGGGTCTGAGGATCTCATCTCAGTACCTAATGGCAGTCAGGCTACCTCTGGCGAGCACATGGAGTGCTGTGCGGCCCTCAAAAGAAATGCCACCCCAAACCATTACTGACCCACTGCCAAACCCATCATGCTGAAGGATGTTGCAGGCAGCAGATCACTCTCCATGGCATCTCCAGACTCTGTCATGTCTGTCACAAGTGCTCAGTGTGAACCTGCTTTCATCTGTGAAGAGCAAAGGGTGCGAATGGTAAAATTGCTATTCCTGGTGTTCTGTGGCAAATGCCAAGCATCCTGCACGGTGTTGGGCTGTGAGCACAACCCCATCTTTGGACATCGGGCACTCAGACCATCCTCATGGAGTCGGTCTCTAACCATTTGGTCAGACACATGCAAATTTGTGGCTTCCTGGAGGTCATTTTGCAGGGCTCTCGCAGTGCTCCTCCTGTTCCTCCTTGCACAAAAGATGAGGTAGCAGTCCTGCTGCTGGGTTGTTGCCCTCCTACGGCCCCTTCCACGTCTCCTGGTGTACTTGCCTGTCTCCTGGTAGCGCCTCCAGCCTCTGGACACTACACTGACTGACACATACACTGACAGACACATCCAACCTTCTTGCCACAGCTCGCATTGATGAGCCATCCTAGATGAGCTGCACTACCTGAGCCACTTGTGTGGGTTGTAGAGTCCGTCTCATGCTACCACAAGTGTGAAAGCACAACCAACATTCAAAAGTGACCAAAACATCAGCCAGAAAGCATTGGTACTGAGATGTGGTCTGTGGTCCCCACCTGCAGAACTACTCCTTTATTGAGTGTGTCTTGATAATTGCCAATAATTTCCACCTGTTGTCTTAGCAGTGTATATAAGACCCAATTTGTAAACATAATGATGTAAGTGCAGCGCCCCAGAGTCCTGGTCGTTGCAGTACTGTGGCTCCGCCACTATAGGGAGCTACGGTGCGTCCGATGGCACTGAAGGAGTTCATCTGATCAGGTATCACAGACACCAATACATTTCACAGCTGGGCCTCCGGGGGGAGCTAAGGGTGCTATTCATTAGGCCACTCCCCACCATAGTGGGTAAACTGGGGGTCAGGCAGGAAGTTAGATCAGAAAGCTGACTGGGTTGGAACCAGGCAACACCTTGTGGCAGAGGGTGTTGTAGGGGAAGACACAGTAGGGTCTCTGTCAGGGGTGGGATCCTGACAGAGGCTTGGCATTGGAAAGAACGTAACGGGTCCGTGCCAGCTCCGGGAAGCGGCGGGGCCCAAGAAAGGACTAGAAGCGAGATAGATTGTGCTGAGTGAGAAACGAGATCAAGCAATAGGAGAATACCAGTAGGGGTCGTGCTGTAAGACCGGAGCAACACCCTACTGAGGCGCACTACCGGTGGCCGGAACGCCGAGGGAGTATTATAACATTCAGCTTCAAGCAATACTCTAAACAGCGGCAGGACAGTCAGTCTAAGGCGGGCTGTCTCACACAAATCACCTATGAAGTCTTGGGGGGCACCTTGTGGAGAGGGGCGACTCTAGGGTCCCGGAAGAGCTCCGAGCCTACCCGTCAAACGGGTGCCGTCCCAACCAGAACATCAGGGAGGGACGGAGGATTAGAAGAACATCATTTAATCGAGTTGTGAGGGAACTTAAGAAACAGACACAACGGTTGTGGGGACTTTCCGTAAGCACAGCAGGGAAGGACCGCAACACATAGCGCTAGAAGGAAGGCACCGATTTCCACCTGTGAAGAGAACTCTGGAGGTGCCATTGGACCGGCCGGACTTGCGCAGCCTGGTGAACCGTATTCTGGACTGTGGACTCAGAGATCTTCAGTAAAGAGGTAAAGAGACTGCAACCTGGTGTCCTCGTTATTTACTGCACCGCACCACCACTACCAACATCCACACCTATCATTCACTGTGCGCCCCACGGCAGGGTCACGGACCGGGGCCTAGCCGCCGTGACAACCCCAGAAGCAGAGACCCGTAGGCCCGGTACTGGGTACCCCTCGGCCCTGCGGCGGTGGGGGCGCTACATAAGGTACCAAACACCTACAGTGAAACATGATGGTGGCAATGCCATGATTTGAGTCTGCTTTTCTGCATCTGCCATTTTCCCTTTGCATGGAATTGATGAAAATATGAATGCTACCATGTACAAGGATATACTGGAGAATGTAATGCTGCTGCAAGACAAAACCAAAGTAGGCAGAGGCTGGAAATTCCAGCAAGACAATGATCCTAAGCACACATCCAATTTAGTAAAAAATTGGATAGTGAACCTTATAGAGAACCTTTAGGATGAGTTACAGCAACGAGTTGTGACCCGTACCCATAGCAATAAAGATGAATTGTTTGCAGATCTGCAAATGGAATGGAGCAAGATCCCTCAGGATGTCTTAAATATTTTTGTGGCTTTGATTCCCTGATGGTGTAGTGCAGTAATTAAAGCAAGAGGTTATGCTACAAAATACTAAGTTACAACATTATAAACAACTGGCTGAAGAGCCCGGCGTTGCCTGGGCATAGTAAATATCTGTGGTTAGTTATAGCACCTCACTTCTCTTATTTTCCCATCACGCCTCTCATTTTCCCCCTCACATCTCTCATTTTCTCACTTACATCTCTCATTCCCCCCTAACACTTGTCATTTCCACCTCACATCTGTCATTTTCCGATCACTCCACTATTTTCCCTCACTCCTCTCATTTTGCACTCACACCTTTTCATTTTCACCTCACACCCCTCATTTTCACCTCACATCTCATTTTCCCCTCAGTATATACATGTTTGTCATCTCCATTATATATAGTATACACCTGTATGTCATCTCCTTTATATAGTATATACCTGTATGTCATCTCCCCTGTAAATAGTATATACCTGCTGTATGTCATCTCCTCCTGTATATTGTATATACCTATGTGTCATCTCCTCCTGTATATAGTATATACCTGTATGTCATCTCTTCTGTATATACTATATACCTGTATGTCGTCTCCTCCTATATATAGTATATACCTGTATGTCATCTCCTGTATATAGTATATACCTGTATGTCATCTTCCCTGTATATAGTATATACCGGCTGTATGTCATCTCCTCCTCTATATCTATGTGTCCTCTCCTCTTTTATATAGTATATACCTGTATGTCATCTCCTCCTGTATATAGTATATACGTGTGTCATCTCCTCTTTTATATAGTATATACCTGTATGTCATCTCCTCCTGTATATAGTATATACGTGTGTCATCTCCTCCTGTATATAGTATATACCTGTAAGTCATCTCTTGTATATAGCATATACCTGTGTGTCATCTCCTCCTGTATATAGTATATACCTGTGTGTCATCTCCTCCTGTATATAGTATATACCTGTGTGTCATCTGCTCCTGTATATAGTATATATCTGTGTGTCATCTCCTCCTGTATATAGTATATACCTGTGTGTCATCTCCCCTGTATATAGTATATACCTGTGTGTCATCTCCTCCTGTATATAGTATATACCTGTGTGTTATCTCCTCCTGTATATAATATATATGTGTGTGTCATCTCCCCTGTATATAGTATTACCTGTATGTCATCTCCTCCTGTATATAGTATGTACCTGTATGTCATCTCCTCCTGTATATACCTGTGTGTCATCTCCTCCTGTATATAGTATATACCTGTGTGTCATCTCCCCTGTATATAGTATATACCTGTGTGTCATCTCCCCTGTATATAGTATATACCTGTGTGTCATCTCCCCTGTATATAGTATGCACCTGTATGTCATCTCCCCTGTATATGGTATATACCAGTGTGTCATCTCCTCCTGTATATAGTATATACCTGTGTGTCATCTCCCCTGTATATAGTATATATGTGTGTGTCATCTCCTCCTGTATATAGTATATACCTGTTTGTCATCGCCTCCTGTATATAGTATATACCTGTGTGTCATCTCCCCTGTATATAGTATATATGTCTGTCATCTCCCCTGTATATAGTATATACCTGTGTGCCATCTCCTCCTGTATATAGTATATACCTGTGTCATCTCCTCCTGTATATAGTATATACCTGTGTGTCATCTCCCCTGTATATAGTATATGCCTGTGTGTCATCTCCCCTGTATATAGTATATACCTGTGTGTCATCTCCCCTGTATACAGTATGTACCTGTAAGTCATCTCCCCTGTATATAGCATATATCAGTGTGTCATCTCCTCCTTTATATAGTATATACCTGTGTGTCATCTCCCCTGTATATAATATATATGTGTGTCATCTCCTCCTGTATATAGTATATACCTGTATGTCATCTCCTCCTGTATATGCTATATACCTGTGTGTCATCTCCCCTGTATATAATATATATATGTGTGTCATCTTCTCCTGTATATAGTATATACCTGTGTGTCATCTCCCCTGTATATAGTATGTGCCTGTATGTCATCTCCTCCTGTATATACTATATATCTGTGTGTCATTTCCTCCTGTATATAGTAGGTACCTGTATGTCATCTCCTCCTGTATATCTGTATATAGTATATACCTGTGTCTCATCACCCCTGTATATAGTATGTACCTGTGTGTCATCTCTCCTGTATATAGTATATATCTGTGTGTTATCTCTCCTGTATATAGTATATATCTGTGTGTCATCTCCTCCTGTATTAGACCTTGTTCACACGTTATTTGGTCAGTATTTTTACCTCAGTATTTGTAAGCAAAATTGGCAGCCTGATAAATCCACAGTCAACAGCTTCCTGCTTCCCTCCCCCCTGGCAGTATATATTAGCTCACACATACACATAATAGACAGGTCATGTGACTGACAGCTGCCATATTTCCTATATGGTACATTTGTTGCTCTTGTAATTTGTCTGCTTATTAATCAGATTTTTATTTTTGAAGGATAATACCAGACTTGTGTGTGTTTTAGGGCGAGTTTCATGTGTCAAGTTGTGTGTGTTGAGTTGCATGTGGCGACATGCATGTAGCGACTTTTGTGAAATGAGTTTTGTGTGGCGACATGCGTGTAGCAACTTTTTGTGTGTTGAGTTGCATGTGACAGGTTAGTGTAGCAAGTTGTGTGCAGCAAGTTTTGCGCATGGCGAGTTTTGCGAGTGGCGAGTTTTATGTGTGGTGCGTTTTGAGTATGTGCAAGTTTTGTGTGAGGCAACTTTTGCATGTATTGCAACTTTTGTGCATGCAGCAATTTTTCCGCGTGTGCAAGTTTTGCGTGTGGCGAGTTTTCCATGAGGTGAGTTTTGAGCGGCGACTTTTGTGTTTCGACTTTTATGTGGCGAGGTTGGTGTATGTGTGGTGAAATGTGTGCTGAGGGTGGTATATGTGTTCAAGCACGTGGTAGTGTGTGGTGCATTTTGTGTGTGTGTCCATATCCCCGTGTGTGGTGAGTATCCCATGTCGGGGCCCCACCTTAGCAACTGTACGGTATATACTCTTTGGCGCCATCGCTCTCACTCTTTAAGTCCCCCTTGTTCACATCTGGCAGCTGTCAATTTGCTTCCAACACTTTTCCTTTCACTTTTTCCCCATTATGTAGATAGGGCAAAATTGCTGGGTGAATTGGAACGCGCGGGGTTAAAATTTCACCTCACAACATAGCCTATGACGCTCTCGGGGTCCAGACATGAAATATATTATACAGGAAAGAATGTTTCTTAACATTTTTTCCTTGTTATCTTCAGTTTTGTATGTTTTATTGTCAATCAGTAAAAGTGGAGTAATACTCTGACATTGTTCCCAGTAGCGACCTGGGAGTCAAGGTATCTTCCCCATTCTGTTCCCATTCCATTTGAGTGCTGTTTCCATCCATTTCAGTAATTTTCCTGCCCCCCTCAGCTCCCAAGGTAGGGTCTTCTGGAGACACCCATGGCAATCTGGAGACACCCATCGGACTGGATCAAAATAACTGGTGACAGTTTCCCTTTAAATCATATTTATTTACTAAAATAGTTTCAATGAGACGTCCTATGAGTTTATAAAAAGAACCAGCAAGTTTCTATATGTCATCCAAAGCTGTGGATAAGTAGATGTAGATGTAGAACAGAGCGTAGTAGATAGAAAACAGAACCTAGAGGTCAAACTTCTGGAAAGACAGAACTTATAAAAGGAATATAAATATAGCTGCTGTAGAGAAGTAAACAGAGTGCACAAATAATACAATGGCTAGCCTTACAAAGAGAACCTCAATTGTAAAAGACATTTTCTTAAAAAAGACAATTCTATAAATGATTCCACATGCACTGGGTGACTACATCTGGGTATTAACTTTTGTTAAAAGTAATATTTTGGTATGCTGTAATTGCTTTTAGACCCAATGTAAAGGGCGAAATGCATAAAAGAAAGCAGTCTATGTTGAGAATCTTAGCAATGTGATACCCAATGATCAGCTGATGATGAGGGGCCTTTCTAATAAATAGTGATTGTTGAAAGCAAACAACTTCTGAAAAATAAGGATAGTAAAAAAATGGATAATAATTAGTTTCTGTAGGCTACAATGACACTGCTCGATGGCTTCATCGCTGATCACTTACGTCAAAGTCAATGCAGCATAGCCTGTGACATGGTCTGCAAAATGTTTTGGGATAGCTGGAGTAAAGCAGTTTTATGACTTCAAGGTAGGATCAAAGTAAATCACTACAACAATGGAGAGAAAAAACAAAGGGTACACGACAGGTATCCCAAAGGTGCAATGTTAATTAAATCTCCCCATTGCTGAGATATTCACCTTTTTAAATTCACCAATATGCTTTAGATTATTATACATCAATTCCAAGTAGATGGGAAAGAGATAGGGTGTAGCTGTCACGAAGTGACTGTCCTACCATGACAAGATCCGATGAGTGGTTGGTCACAAAATGGCTAAACACACAAGGGTACACCGGGGACACTTTAACAACGGTGTACCCTGTCGGTAGGGAACGGGAAACGGACACCTCCTGCACTCACTTGAGGATGAGCCCTGCTCTTACTACTGTGCCTATATGGGTTCTTTCAACCCATCGCCGACCAGGATACCTAGTCACTCACTTGCCCTGCACCTATCCCTAAGTAGGGAACTGGCAGGTGAGAGCACTGGTCCCACCGCTGCACTAATACAACACAAGGTAAGGTAAGACAAACACCAGGGGAAAAGCAAACACAAAACAACACTTAGGCTACGTTCACATTTGCGCCTTTGGGCGCAGCGTCGGTGACGCAACGCACGACGCATGTAAACGCATGAAAAAACGCATGTTTTTTTTACGCAGGCGCTCAACGCTTGCGTCGGAAAACGCAGGTTTTTTTGTAAAATCTTTGTGTTTTTGTCAAAAAACGCAGCGTTTTCAGACGCATGCGTTTTCCTAAAGTGATGTCATTCTTTACACAAAGGCACAAAATAAAGGCCCATAATTAGTGTCTAAACACTAGATAAAGATCACCAATGGCTACAAGAGGGTGGGTGTAATGTAATTGTGTATATATACACTGGCAGAGATGAGTTCCTCAGATTTTGCTTGTGTTTCCAGCATCATGATGGAGTGTCCCATGGAGAGTATCTACATGAATATGGAGCTGGATTTTGCCTTGGCTAATGCCTATGCTATTGCCTATTACGAGCAAAGGAAAAGGGATAAACGGAGAAGGAGTCATCGGCGCTTTTGGCTACACCCTATCGTGGAAGTCCGGGAGAGCCGTGGAGCCTACCATTGCTTGTTTGGCGAGCTAAATGACAACCTGGAAAAATATTTTGAATATACCAGGAAGTCTCAAGACAGCTTCCGCTATCTGCTGCGTCTGGTGGAAGGAGCCATTACCAGGCAGGACACGCAGCTTCGGCGATCAATTTCTGCAGAGGAACGGCTGCTGGTGACTCTACGGTACGTAATGTAGCATGACAGTGATATTTTCTGCCCTTGTGCCCTTTTTTTTTTTTTGTAAGTTTTTGGGGTTGGGTATGGTAAATGTATTTATTTTTATTACAATGTACTTTAATTTAATTTCTTTATTTTTCTTCTTGGCAGTTTCCTGGCTACAGGAGAGACCTTGAGATCCCTGCATTTCCAATTCAGCATTGGAGTCTCCACACTTTCGGGAATTATTGCCGACACATGCCGCGCTTTGTGGGATAATCTCCGTGATGAATTTTTACCCCTCCCTACAACTGAAATATGGGAGGCCAACGCCAAGAAATTTGAACAACTGTGTTCTTTCCCTAACTGTATTGGAGCTGTGGATGGGAAGCACATTAGGATTACAAAGCCTGCAAGAAGTGGATCTCTGTTTTTTAATTACAAAAAATACTTTTCCACCGTGCTCATGGCAATTGCAGGTGCGGACTGCAAGTTTCTCGCCGTGGACATTGGAGCGTTTGGCCGTGCAAATGACTCACGGACATTTAACGAGTCTGATATGGGCCGAAGATTATATGAGAACAATTTTAATTTCCCCCAGCCACGACCTCTTCCCAACACCGAAGGCCCAGCAATGCCATTTGTTGTGGTTGGGGATGAGGCATTTCAAATGTGTGCCAACCTACTGAAACCGTACTCCAGTCGGACCTTGGACCACATAAATGTATTACAGACTGTCCAGGGCCAGAAGAACTGTAGAGTGCGCCTTTGGCATCCTTGTCTCCAAATGGCGTATATTAGGATCTGCCATTAATCTGAAAATTGAGACAGTGGATGAGGTGGTGAAGGCTTGTGTGGTTCTCCACAATTATATTATGGCCAAAGAGAGACGGAACGTGGAACTCGATGAACCCATACCAAACCCATTGCCCGATTACCAAAACGATCTCCTGAGGACAAGTGTTGAAATTGCGCAGATGAGGGATCGATTTGCTTCCTATTTTGTTTCAGATGTTGGCCGTGTGTCATGGCAAGATACAATGGTGTAGTGTTTATGTTTTACTGTTGTACTTTATTCTGGTTTTAACTACAACAATAAATACCACTGTGACTGTGCTAAAAATATAATATAATGATAATAAAATATTTCTACAGTATTATGTGCAATAAATGTCATCAGTTTAGGTGGCTAATGTAATGTTATTTCAAATTTGGCATCTCTACCTATACTTTATAAATGTTTGTGTTTTGACTAAACTTACTTTAATGTGCCCTATCTAACTTGCTACCCTTTTTTTTTTTAAATGTTGTTTAATAAAAAATATTTTAAAGTTTTCTAGACTTCTCCAAAGTCCATTTTTCTATCAACTGTGCTAAAACGGTGTACCGCCCAAAATGTACTCAGGTGATCACCAGCTCCCAAATGGTCTCAGCAAAACCCCCACACTTTTGTTCACATGGCCGTGTGTTCGATAGTTGAGCAAACATGATCGGCTCCCTCCTTGGCAAACTGTCAAGCTTCCAGACTAGTTGCATGTGGAACACGGCTTCATTGAGCACGCTGGATGATCATAAATTTTCACCCGCCGCAGCTGCATGTGCCGCGGCAGTGTGACTGGCATCACACCATGGCGAGGCCAACAAATAGGCTTCGGTTGTGCATGGGTTGTGCCACTCACACAGCCTTGGAACATGTGGCTGCGGTGCCGGAAAAAAGCAGATCATCAACCGCACACCAGGAAGCCGGGTCCATATGCTAGTATTTGGAAAGTGTTCAGCTTGCCAACGAGGGAGCCAATCTTGTTCGCTCCACTCTTGCGAGTCTAAAGTATTGAAGTCAGGATGCAGAAATACATCCTGATTCAAATAGTGTCAACACTTTGCCACGTGACCATTGTAACCACCTTATACCGGAGCACTGACCTTATTCTATGTATACAATCTATGTAATAATAGTTAGTGTTTGTAAACACCTCATAGAGCAATGAGAGACACCCAAAAAAAGGCAAAATAAAAATTGTTAAAATAGTGTCTGACATTGCATATATATGAGGTGTTTAATACACAAAATATGTGTAGACGGCGCACGGTGTGAGTTGCCGAGAAGTATACTGCACAATAAAACCAAATATTTTTTGCAAAATAACATTTTTAATAGGGGTAACAGGAAAAAAAGGGGGAAATAAAACTATGGGGTATCAACCTCAGCTACCATGGGTGAGTGGTAGGTCTCTGCTTGGGAGTGGGGAGAGGAAGAGGAGGGTGATGTGGAGCCATAGTCCAAGAGACTTGAGGGCAAATCAAAGCCCTCTGTGTATGCCGGCGAAGATAAAGCCACCTCTGCAGGGGAGGGAGGAGGCAACAAAAGTCTGCCACTTGTTCTTGACTGGCTCTGGCCGCTCCTGCTCCGGCTCGACCCCAGCCGAGATCTTGGTGTCTGTGTTGAAGCAGCCAGAGCCTCAGCTGCTGATCTTGTAGTCTTCCTCCTCTTTTTTTGTCCCTCGGCGCCTTCCCCAGCAGGACGGGTTGTGGAGGTTGAGGGCCTAGCAGGAGCAGGCCTCGGCGGCTCTGTGTGATGGTGTCGGTGGCGGCGTCCCTCGGCACCCGGACCTCGGTAGAGTGGCTCTGCAGCAGGAGTCGGAGTCATGCTAGCCAGCGATGGTACTATGGGCATTGTAGTCGCTGACTGCATGATCCGAGCCTGCTGCAGAGCACTCACGTAGGCATTGTTGCAGGCCTGCATCACCGAAATCTGAAGTTCCGGCGTAAGATGTTCCACCATGCCCTTCGCAATGGCACAAAAAAAATGTTTTGCCGGCCTCGAGAGCTCGGATTCCATATTTTCAAGGCGCCGGTCGATATTGGACAGAGCAGTGTCCATTCTATCGCCCAGCGCCTTGAAACAGTTCTGAAAGACCGTGCTCAAATGCAAAAATTCGGGCATTAGCGGCCTGTCCGAGGCCCGCTGACGCTGTCGGAAATACCCGAAGGAAGGATCGCCAGTGGCCTCGGCCAGGGGAACACCTGATGGACCGGCTGCCGGTTCTCCAGATGGTGGTGCATGCCTGCTCTCGCTGTGGGATGGCTGTGACGGGTCAGATGGCGATTCATGAAGGACCGCTCCAGATGGCCGAACAGGCTCGAGGGTGCTGCTGTGTGTTCTGTGAAAAGATAAGGAAAACATTAGTATTACAAAAAAAACATATCACATACACCAAGTCCTGTATTATAATAAAGTTAACATTATATAACCCAACACTAAAAGTTTTTAAAATATAACTCCGTCTGTAGGTCAGTCTGTCTGTCCTTAACTCATAATTGGCTGATTGTTCTCGCCAGCTGCCTGCCATGGCGACCAATCAGCGACGGACACATTGCATAAGAAAATAAGCGCTCCTTCCCACAGTCAATGCCTGTCGCCCGCATACTCACCACTGTCATCGCTAACAACCGGCGTTCATACAAAAAGTTTTTGGACTAAAAACATTGGTGTCAGCAACTCTTTAGTATTGACGCTGCCTATGCCGCATGAATATTAAAAAATTGAAAGTAACAATTTGATTTGAAAAAAAAACATTGTTGCCCTCTGTTGGCTTTTGAGACGACCGCCCGCCAGCTTTTACGATGATCGCAGGACCTGGCATGACGTCATTGTCATGTGACAGAGACGTCATCACAGTTCCTGCGATCAAAACTACCCTGGTTCGGAACGGAACCTGTCGTGGACTACAAGGACTGACGCGGTAATAAATAAAAAAAAAAAAAAAAAAAAAACAGCCACAAAACTGGATGGGCAATATACCATAGCACTAGTGAAAATGTAACGTGGCTGGCCAATATACTACGTGTACTATGTGGAATGGCCAATATACAACGTGGATGGACAATATGCTATGTGGCTGGAAAATGTTTTATGTGGCTGGGTAATATACTATGTGGACGAGAAATATAATACATGGCTAGGACATGTACTGTGTGGCTGGGCAATATGCTATGTGGCTGTGCAATAAACTTAAGTGGCTTGGCAACATACTATGTGGATGGTCTACTGTTGTGGATTCTGTTTGTGGGCTCCCTCTGGTGGTTACTGCTGGTACTGGGTGACTTTGGTGGGTTGCGGCCTTTGGTTTCCACCTGTCCATCAGAGGCTGGGTGTTTCCTATTTTACCTGGCCTTTCTGTCATTCCCTTGCCGGCTATCAATGTATTCAGATGTGCTCTGTTTGGTTCCTGCCTACCTGCTCCCAGATCTTTCAGGATAAGCTAAGTGCTGATTTTCAGTTGTTTGGTTTTTTGTCCAGCTTGCTTATTATGTCTCTATGCTAGCTGGTAGCTCTAGTGGACTGAGGTTCTCCCCATGTGCCATGAGTTGGCACATGGGTTCTTGTAATCTCAGGATGGGTTTTTTTGATTAGGGTTTTTTGCTGACCGCTCAGTCCCCTTTTGTATCGTTCTGCTTTCTAGTTTACAGCGGGCCTCAATTTGCTAAAACTATATATATCATCTCTATGTGTGTGCCTTCCTCTCATTTCACCGTCAATACATGTGAGGGGGCAACTATATCTTTTGGGGTTCATTCCTCTGGAGGCAAGTGAGGTCTTTATTTTCTCTGCAGTACTAGTTAGCTCTTAGGCTGGTGCGTGGCGTCTAGAACCAACGTAGGCACGCTCCCTGGCTATCTCTAGTTGCGTTTGTCAGGCGTAGGGCAGCGGTCAGCCAAGGTTCCATCACCCTAGAGCTCGTCCGTTATTTATTTGTACTTTGCTTGTCCTGTGCTATCCCTAGCCATTGGGGATTCATGACAGTCTACGTGGCTTGGCCATGTACTATGTGGCTGGTCAATTTGCTATGTGGACATGCAGATTGTGCAGTACCAGATGCTTAGCACCAATACTTACTCTCAGTGGCCAAGGACCGGTCTCAGAAACTGCAATGCCCTTGTATATTTGTATGTGGATGTCCTTGCCGCAGCAGCACCACTTCGAGCCTGCTTCTCCTCCTTCCGCAGGCCCCAATTGAAACGGTCCTTCATGGATCGCCATCTGGTCTTCAACTTTTTGACTGTGAATGCAAACACCAAAAAGGTAAGATAATGTACATTTCCAAATGATAACACAGCCGTGTGCGATGCAACAAAGTTGAAGGCGTTGATCACATCACACACGGTTGTGTTATCCTGGACTGATGGTTCTGAGCGGAGTTTCAAAAATACTTACCAAAGTTTGATTTGTCCGTACTGGATGCGCTGTCAAAGCCATCCCACAGCGATTTTGCCACCTCCGCCCACATCCGCCTCAACACAACCTGGTCCGCGTGCCGGGGGTCACGGCAGTCCCACAACGGGCCACGCTCCTGTATGCTGGAAATAAGGAGATCGACATCTATACTCTCATCGCGGTCCCGTTGTGAAACCTAGAATAATATAAAAACATTATTGATAACGTTTTAAACAAATTGCCAACAACAACAACCGCCAACAACAACAACCACCAACACCACCCACCAGGCCCCACCCCCCTCCACCATGAAAAAAAAGGAAATAAAAATAAAAAACATTACTTTGGTTTAGAAAAATACTTACTCGCCGTCTTTCCGCCACAGCTTGGCCCTGAGGTTGCTGCTCCTGCTGGGTCCCTTCCTCCTCACTTCCAGAAGCCTGTAATTGTTCACAAAATAAATTAGTGCCAAGTTTACAAATTATAGCAAATAGTACGCAACTGTACATAATACTCACCGAACTCCCCTGCGCCGTGTGGCTTGATGAGTCGCTCGCCATTCTATCTTGACAATTCTGCAAGGAAAAATTTAAGAAAATTTTAAAGGAAAGGCACAAAAAACCAGCCACATAAATAGAAAATAGCAAAAAATATAAATACATCATTACTACCACAACGGACTGTTCACTCAAAGGACAATGCCAACTCAGCATGCGCTGATCAAACCACTACGCCATACATTGCAATAAAAATCAATGGCAGATACGACACAATGCAGAGTATAGCAAAAGCAGAATTCAGTTCCATAAAAGATAAAAAAAACAATTCAGCAACAACAGCCCCCTATGTAGAAATCCCAAAGATTAGACACATATACCTTTTTGGTTTACCAAAAAAAAAAAAAAAAATTACAAAGGGCAAAGAAAAGGCAATCTAGCATAAACCGCAATACTTTACAATAAAAAACAGCAAGACATGACCCAAGAAAACGCCATACGGTTACCCCCAGAATAGAAACCAGAATGAAAACCACATAAACCAGAAATTAAACAAGAAAATCCTTAAAAACACAGTGGAACAACCGCATGACAACAGAAGAACCCAAAATAAAATTACCGTATATACTCGAGTATAAGCCGAGATTTTCAGCCCAAATTTTTGGGCTGAAAGTGCCCCTCTCGGCTTATACTCGAGTCATGATCGGTGGTGGGGTCGGCGGGTGAGCACTGTCATATACTTACCTGCTTCCGGGGCTCCTGGCACTCCCCCTGCCTGTCACACTGTCTTCGGTGCCGCAGCCTCTTCCCCTGAGCGGTCACGTGGGACCGCTCATTAGAGAAATGAATAGGCTGCTCCACCTCCCATAGGGGCGGAGCCGCCTATTCATTTCTCTAATGAAGCGGTGCCGGTGACCGCTGATAGAGAAAGAGGCTGCAGCACTGAAGACAGGCAGGGGGAAGGAGCGGGACGCCGGGAGCAGGTAAGTATCGCATATTCACCTGTCCGCGTTCCACACGCCGGGCGTCACGCCATCTTCCCGGCGTCTCTCCGCTCTGACTGTGCAGGTCAGAGGGCGCGATGACGCATATAGTGCGCGCGCCGCCCTCTGCCTGATCAGTCAGTGCGGAGAGACGCCGGGAAGATGGCGCCGAGGAGCTGCAAGCAAGAGAGGTGAGTATGTGTTTTTTTTTTTTTATTGCAGCAGCAGCAGCACAGATTTATGTGGAGCATCTATGGGGCAATGGTGCAGAGCACTATATGGCACAGCTATGGGGCAACGGTGCAGAGCACTATATGGCACAGCTATGGGGCAATGGTGCAGAGCACTATATGGCACAGCTATGGGGCAACGGTGCAGAGCATTATATGGCACAGCTATGGGGCAACGGTGCAGAGCATTATATATATGGCACAGCTATGGGGCAACGGTGCAGAGCACTATATGGCACAGCTATGGGGCAATGGTGCAGAGCACTATATGGCAGAGCTATGGGGCAACGGTGCAGAGTACTATATGGCACAGCTATGGGGCAACGGTGCAGAGCACTATATGGCAGAGCTATGGGGCAACGGTGCAGAGTACTATATGGCACAGCTATGGGGCAATGGTGCAGAGCACTATATGGCACAGCTATGGGGCAACAGTGCAGAGCACTATATGGCACAGCTATGGGGCAACAGTGCAGAGCACTATATGGCACAGCTATGGGGCAACGGTGCAGAGCACTATATGGCACAGCTATGGGGCAACGGTGCAGAGCACTATATGGTACAGCTATGGGGCAACGGTGCAGAGCACTATATATATATGGCACAGCTATGGGGCAACGGTGCAGAGCACTATATGGCACAGCTATGGGGCAATGGTGCAGAGCACTATATGGCACAGCTATGGGGCAACAGTGCAGAGCACTATATGGCACAACTATGGGGCAACAGTGCAGAGCACTATATGGCACAGCTATGGGGCAACGGTGCAGAGCACTATATGGCACAGCTATGAGGCAACGGTGCAGAGCACTATATGGCACAGCTATGGGGCAACGGTGCAGAGCACTATATGGCACAGCTATGGGGCAACAGTGCAGAGCACTATATGGCACAGCTATGGGGCAACGGTGCAGAGCACTATATGGCACAGCTATGGGGCAACGGTGCAGAGCACTATATGGCACAGCTATGGGGCAACGGTGCAGAGCACCATATGGCAGAGCTATGGGGTAATGTTGCAGAGCACTATATGGCACAGCTATGGTGCAACGGTGCAGAGCACTATATGGCACAGCTATGGGGCAACGGTGCAGAGCACTATATGGCACAGCTATGGGGCAACGGTGCAGAGCACTATATGGCACAGCTATGGGGCAACGGTGCAGAGCACTATATGGCAGAGCTATGGGACAATGGTGCAGAGCACTATATGGCAGAGCTATGGGGCAACGGTGCAGAGCACTATATGGCACAGCTATGGGGCAACGGTGCAGAGCACTATATGGCACAGCTATGGGGCAACGGTGCAGAGCACTATATGGCACAGCTATGGGGCAACGGTGCAGAGCACTATATGGCACAGCTATGGGGCAACGGTGCAGAGCATTATATATATGGCACAGCTATGAGGCAACGGTGCAGAGCATTATATATATGGCACAGCTATGGGGCAACGGTGCAGAGCATTATATATATGGCACAGCTATGGGGCAACGGTGCAGAGCATTATATATGGCACAGCTTTATGTGGAGCATCTATGGGGCCATAATGAATGGTATGGAGTATCTATTTCTAATTTTGAAATTCACCGGTACCTGCTGCATTTTCCACCCTAGGCTTATACTCGAGTCAATACGTTTTCCCAGTTTTTTGTGGCAAAATTAGGGGGGTCGGCTTATACTCGGGTCGGCTTATACTCGAGTATATACGGTAATACCAAACCAAAAACAAGCTAGGCCGGAGACAAGAAAACGCCATCATGTAACGCCAGAAATACATCAGAACCATATATATAAAAACACAGATTTTCAATAAAAACCCACATTGGCATAGCCATTATAAAGTACGGACCAAACATTGCACAAATTGAATTCAAAATGAAGAAATAAAACACAGAAAAGAAATGCAATGAGAAGTTATATACTTAAAACCAGAAATTAAACAAGAAAATCCTTAAAAAAAACAGTGGAACAACCACATGTCAACTGAAGAACCCAAAATACATTAAAACCAATCCAAAAACAAGCAAGGCCGGAGACAAGAAAACGCCATCATATAACGCCAGAAATACATCCGAACCAGATGTTAAAAAAAAGATTTTCAATAAAAACCCACAGTGCCATAGCCATAACCAAACATTGCACAAATTGCATTGAAAATGAAGGAAAAAAAAATAAAAAAAATGCAATGAGAATTAGATACTTACAGCTTTTGAAAGCAGATCTCTGTTAAGATGTTGTCTCTCTGTATTGCTGCTGGCAAATGAAAGACAATGCCAACCCCTTTTTTTTATATTTATAGGGTGTTTTTTAGTGTCTAGACACTTTTCTTGTTTTTTAATCAAAAGACGCATGCGTCATACAACGCACTGCGACGCAAGTACCTGCGTCGCCTGCGTTGTCAATAGACTTCAATGGGGTTTTTTGGCGCATCGACGACGCAAACACGACGCATGCGTTTTTTGGAAAATTTATGACGCCGGAAAACTGCGACATGTTGCATTTGCCGCGCCCCTCCAGGTGCGCTCAAACGACGCATGCGTCACAAAACGCACCAAAACGCATGACAACGCATGTCCATGCGCCCTCAATGTTAAAGATAGGGGCGCATGACGCATGCGTCGTTATGCGTCGACGATGCTGCGCCCAAAGGCGCAAATGTGAACGTAGCCTTAGCTTTGTCTGCTGCAATGAACCGCACAGCAGAGTTAGGCACCAAATGGCAGAATTCCACAGAAGCACCACTGAACCCAGCAAGCTCCTGACTTCAGCTTGGTTGGTCTCCTAGAGGACCTGTATAACCAACAACCAGCTGATGCATCAGGTGACCTTATGAAGGATGGTGGGAGTGGTCACCAACCACATCAGCAGACCCAGCAGCAATGCAATGCAATGCAATAACACCAGTGGCCACTGGGGTTGAAACTGCATTAACCCCCAATGACCAGAAAGGAAAAAAGGTTCAAATCAGAGGGAAACCAGATCTGCCACAGATCCAAACATGGATCGTGACAGTAGCTAGACATAACAATCTTGGCTGCTTAGCAAGTGATAATTGGCTATATAACTTAATCCATTTTACAGGCTTGCAAAAGTATTCATCCACTCCCCCTTGGCGTGTTTCGTGTTTTACTACCTTACAACCTGGAAATTCACAGGTTTTTTTTTAGAGTTTGCATCAGGTCATGGAAAGAACCGCTGTGAATATTTGGTTTTCTTTTCATTATGAAGCAAACAACAAATAGGACAAAAATAACTGAAAACTTCAGTGTGCATAACTATTCACCCCCCTAAAGTCAGTATTTTGCAGAGCCTCCATTTGCGGCAATTACAGCTTTAAGTCACTTTGGATAGAGCTTTCCACATCTTGCCACTGTGATTTTTGCCAATTCCTCCAGGCAAAACTGCTGAAGCTCCTTCAAGTTAGATGGTTTCCTCATCTGAACACCAATCTTCAAGTCTGACCACACAATCTCAATTGGATTAAGGTCTGGGCTTTGACTAGATCACTCCAAAACATTACATGTTTCCTCTTAAACAACTCAAGCGTTGCTTTAGCAGTTTGCTTTTGGTCATTCTCTTGTTGGAAGGTAACACTCCGTCCCAGTCTCAGGTCACTGACAGACTGAAACAGGTTTTTCTGAAGAATATTCCTGTATTTCACAACATCCATCTTCTCTTCGACTCAGAACATTTTCACTGTCCCTGCTGCCAAAAAACACCCCCACAGCATGATGCTGCCACCATCATGTTTCACTGTGGGGATGGTGTTCATGATGTGATGAGCTGTGTTGGTTTGCTGCCAGGCATAGCGACTACCTTGGGGGCCAAAAAGTTATATTTTGGTCTCATCTGACCATAGCACCTCCATCTATACATTTTGGAAGTCTCCCACATGTAATTTGACAAACTCAAAACACGACTTACAATTTTTGTGTGCAAATAAAGGCTTTTTTTGCCCACTCTTCCATAAAGACCATGTCTATGGATTGTATGGCTTATTGTTGTTGTATGGACAGATATCCTGGTCTCTGCTTGGGGATTCTGCAGCTCCTTCAGGGTTACTTTTGGCCTCTGTGCTGCCTCTCTGATTAATGCCCTCTTTACCTGGGCTGGGAATTTTGGAGGGTGGCCCTCTCATGACAGGTTTGTTGTGGTACTATCTTTTTTCCATTTGATGATAATAGATTTGATGGTGCTCCGGGGGATCATCAGAAATTGGGATAATTTTTTATAATCCAACCCTGACTTGTACTTCTCAACAACCTTGTCCCTGACTTGTTTGGAGATCTCCTTGGTCTTCATGGTGTTGTTTGGTTAGAGTTGCCTCTTGCTTAATGATGTTGCCACCTCTGCGGCCATTCAGAAAAAGTGTGAATATACTGACAGGCTATCCTTTCATTAAGCATGTGAGTTATGAACGTAATTGCTTGCACCAGAAATTTTTAGGGCCTTCATAGCAAAAGGGGTGAATACATATGCACATGTCCATGTCAATTTGTAATTATATGATCCTGTGGATTTATTTTATGCCTATTTTTTTCTCATATCATTTAACCAACTTAGACTATTTAGTGCTTGTCACGCACAGGGAGGTGTATTTCCTAGAGTGGACCCTCTGGACCAAGGTACCGGACCCCCCTGGGTGAACAGGACCTAGTGGAACCATCCCCTAAACAGGGATCATCAGGGGCAGACCCAGGGGATTCAAATACCCCGACAGCTTGTACCGAGAGGGCGGCTCATAGGGAAGCAGGAGTCTGAGGAAGGACTGGCACATGGTTCTGGATGGGACTGAAGACGATGGGTACTGGGAGCGCAGAGGAAGAGGGAAGGCAGCTGGAAGAGAAGAACCAAGGGGAAAACACTCCAGACATGGGAACCATCAGGGACAAGGGCCTGGACCTGGACTGTGGAAGGAATGAGAACAAAAACAGGGTAAGGCAGAGCAGAGGCGAGCTACAAGGAAATAGGAGCAAGGGGAGCCTGAGTTAATACCACAGATTAATGCGATAATCAGGCACCTCTGGAAAGAGAATGCAGCTTCATATACCCCCACATGTACCCCCACTGGCCAGGACATTGCTTCTGGGTCAGGGAGCATTGATTTCATAAAATGTAGAGAATGCGCACTGCCGTGTCCTAAGCGGTCCAGTGCGCATGCGCGAGTCTCGTGGCCAGCTGCGAGGCAGAAAATACAGGAGGAGCACGGACACGCCGGAACGCCAGAGCAAGACGACCCGCGGCAGGGAGCGGGACAGCCGCTGGGTGAGTGACGAGGAACCGGGCAGCAGCCGAGTGAGTGACGGAGGGTCGGGCAGCAAGTTGGGTGAGTGACAGAGGACCGGGCACCCACTGGGATTGTAACAGTGCTTATGCATCACACATAAATCGGATTACAAAAATATTTAAATACAAGTTATATTGTAACAAATTGAGTAAAAATCTAAGGCGAAGAATACTTTCGCAAGCCACTGTACCTGCCAACAAAACTTGATGGGAACAGAACAATTGTTGATATGATTGTTCTGTCTCCATACAGCATCATGTTGTTGGATGCATATGTGCAGTTTACCTGGAGCAATGTGGGGCTGAGAAAGACAACTTTTACATCAGCATGAACGATTCAATGAGCCACCGAGCAAGTGTTTTGTTTGTCAATAATTGCCAACGAGCGTTCTTATGGCCACTCGTTCATTATCAGCTGGGTTAATACAACATAACATCCAAAGAAAACACGGAATAGATTTATATACTGTAGGATAAGAAAGTTACAATTGTACCGATGAAATGTGTGCATAAATATGCTTTCATGGTCTCTATGCGGACACTAAGAAATGCAAGTGTCTGGCTATGGAAAGAACCAGTTGAGATGAACATAATTACACCTCCAGTTCATGATGCTGTAAGATTGCTTAAATGTTTATTTACTTCAGGAAATAAAGCTAATTTATTTTCTTTATCATAGATTTTGACTTGTTTCCTTTGTCTTTTCGGCTAGTCGTCATATCAGTAGACTGAATCTCAGGGTATAAGCAAGAGGTTACATTAAGTTAACATCATTCTGTTCCTTTGCTATGGGATCTTTGTTTATTTCAACACTTTTAGTTGTATTTCTGTGTTTATTGTGATAGAAATGTATACTTCAGTGGTTTATAAATTCCATGTATTTTATATTTCCTGACAGTTTGATGGCAGTTTTCAGAGCATTAAATTTGATGATATTTACATAACATAAAAGCATTGAAATTCGGGAGGTAGTTCAAAAGAAATCAAGCAATGCAGATGGTATCATATGTGAGTAGAATGATATTGGTAAATAAGTCTATAAAGTTCAAAAATTAAAACTGAGAAATGAAAACTTTCTATTGTATGTTTTATAGAAAAATAAAGCTATATGTAGTAAATCATAACTACTCTTATCTTAGCATGACTAAAGGGGGAGTCTCTTTGGCTTTGGAAATGCCTAGAAACATAAGTGTATGGATAACTAATCCCCACGATATCAGGAATACTAAAACACTTTAAAGAAAGTAATTGTGATCTGTTGAACAAAGACAAAACAAATCTTTCACCTTAACCGTTGTCAAGTTTTTGTTTTATTATTTCATTATTTATACCATAAAACATTTTTGTAACACACATTGTAGCAGCACAGCTACAAAAGTATGTTATGAATTCACAATCTGATGTATTTTGGAATAAATGTATTTCTATTTGTTGTTACCAACTATGAGTTGTGGGAAGCTGCACAGGCCACTCACTCATTAACATCGGAAAATCAATACTATATTTCATGTACAGTATCAGTTAAAAGTGCTGTTCATGCAATGGTTTTGTTTGTCCTTATTATAATGAGCACATTGTAGATTCACACTGAAGGAACACATTTGGATACAATGATTAAAGAAGCATATTTGAAGCAAACCACAATAACTGTTAAACCTTTTATTCCTAAATCTAAATCCTTAGTAGCGCACCACTTCTTCACAGGCAGGAAACCGAGAGGCAGAGGAGTAGTGTGCTATTAAAGCTCTATATTGAGACATCCCCTTTAACAGTCATGTCAGAACAGCATAAAATCACAATATATTACTAGTCAAAAGTTTGGACATACTTATGCATGCAATGGTTATCCTTGTTCTTATAGGGATGTGCAAATTGTGGATTCAGACTGAAGGTGACAGAACCATGATGGAACATATATGGAAACAAGAAGTAAAGAAAAATGCATGAAAGAAACCAAAATATGTATTAAACCTTAGATTCCCCCTTAGCCAATAGCGTCCTTTAGCCCTTGAGCTCTGCTAGTTCAAGTTGCCAGTTGTGTGTGCCGTGTGCAGAATATGTACAGTATGAGTGCTGTCTACAGTTTGCCAATGGTGTGCTGTATACGGTCAGTGTGTGAGTGCTGTGTACTGAATATGTCCAGTGTGTGAGTGCAGTGTGCTGAATATGTCCAGTGTGTGAGCGCTGTGTGCGGTATATGGCCAGTGTGTGAGCGCTGTGTGCGGTATATGGCCAGTGTGTGAGTGCTGTATGCAGTTTAGGGCTGTGTGCTGAGGGTTATGAGGGCTGTGTGCTGTATGCCACTGTGTGAGGGCTGTGTGTGGTATACAGCCAGTGTGTGAGGGCTGTGTGTGGAATACGACCAGTGTGTGAGGGCTGTGTGTGGAATACGACCAGTGTGTGAACAGCAGCTTATGTGTGAAGAAAGCTTCAATAAATTTAATTAGGGCATAAAAGCCATGTAGGTGTCCTGGGCAAACTGAGTAAAAAAAATGGAGTTCGGTCAATTTAACACAGGGTCATAGGGTACTATTTTGCCTAAGTCCGGTCCTGAACTCACGTTCAACTGTATCAGCATCCCGGATGCCGATACAGTTGAAAGTAGTGATGAGGGAGGGAGCATCAGCTGATGCTCCCTCTTCCATCATTTCCCCTCAAAGTCTGACGTCTCAGCACAGTGGCCACTTTGACGTCACTGCATGTACCCAATGTACTGAGATGTGCAGTGCTTCAGAAGAATGCGCGCTGAAGAGACCAGAGTAGCATGAGAACGAGGAGGAGAAGTGAATAATGTTTTTTGCTTTTTTTAAATCAGTGAGTACATTGTGGTGGCCATAATACTGTATGGAGGATTATGGAGTGCATTATACTATATGGAGGATTATGGGCAGCGCATTATACTATATCAAGGACTATGGGGAGTGCATTATACTGTATGGAGGACTATGGGGAATGGATTATACTATATGGAGGACTATGGGAAGTGCATTATACTCCATAGAGGAATATGGGGAGTGCATTATACTGTAAGGAGTAATATGGGAAGTGCATTATACTATATGGAGCACCATTGGGTGCATTATACTATATGTAGGACCAAGAAGTGCATTATACTATATGGAGGATTATGGGATGCTGTATACTATATGGAGAAGTATGTGGGGGCTGTTATAATATTTGTAGGGTTATGTGGGGTCCATTACCATATTTGGGGGCTATGTGTGGGCCATTATAATATTTGGAGGGCTATGTGGGAGTCTTTATACTTTTTTGAGGGCTATGAGGGGGCTATTATACTGTATGCAAGCAATTATACAGTGTGCAGGTTTTTTTGAGGTCCATCAAGCTCTGTGGAGGACTGTGTGGGAGCTACTATACTGTTTGAAGGGCTAGTGGGGGTCATTATGCAGCATTGTGAGATGTGCAGCCATTATGCTATATTTGGTCCCATTATACTGTATGGAGGGCTGTGTGGTGGTCACAGCTTATACTTGGGTCATTGTAGGTGAGGGGGATCGGCGGCTGTCACATACTCACCTGCTCCTGGTGCGGTCCCTGCATCTCCAATGGTCTCCAAGCGCTGACAGCTTCTTCCTGTGTGGAGCGGTCACGTGCTACCGCTTATTACAGTAATGAATATGGACACGACTCCACTCCCATAGGGGTGGAGCCGCATATTCATTAATGTAATGAGCGGTACCGGTGACCGCTCAATGCTGGAAGAAGCTGTCAGCGTCTGGCGAAGACCATCAGGGAAGCTGCCAGGGACCGCGCCGGGAGCAGGTGAGTATAATGGGGAGAGTGAGCAGCATTATGCGATATTCACCTGTCCTCGTTCCACCGCCGGGCTCCGTCTTCCGCGTCCTCTGCTGTGACACTCAGGTCAGAAGGCGCAATGACGTAGTTAGTGAGTGCCCTCTGCCTGAACGTCAGTGCAGAGGACGCTGAAGATGGAGCCCAGTGATGGAACGAGGACAGGTGAATATTGCAACAGCTGGGGGCCTGAGCGACGAGAGGCGAGTATGTCATTTTTTTTTTTTTATCGCAGCAGCAGCATATGGGGCAAATATCTCTATGGAGCATCTTATGGGGCCATAATCAGCATTTGTGCAGCATTATATGGGCCAAATATTTCTATGGAGCATCTTATGAAGCCATAATCACCATTTTTGCAGCATTATGTGGGGCAAATATCTCTATGGAGCATCTTATGGGGCCATAATCAGCATTTGTGCAGCATTTTATGCGGCAAATATCTCTATGGAGCATTTTATGGGGCCATAATCAGCATTTGTGCAGCATTATATGGGGCAAATATTTCTATGGAGCATCTTATGAGGCCATAATCACCATTTGTGCAGCATTATATGGGGCAAATATCTCTATGGAGCATCTTATGGGGCCATAGTCAACATTTGTGCAGCATTATACGGGGCAAATGTGTCTATGGAGCATCTTATGGGGCCCTTATAAACCTTTATGCAGCACTGTATGAGGCAAATGTGTCTATGGAGCATCTTATGGGGTCATTATTAACCTTTGTGCAGCATTAAATGGGGCATATTTTAATATGGAGCATCTTATGGGGCCAGGGCCGGACTGGGACTAAAATTCAGCCCTGGCATTTGAAGTTACACAGGCCCACTTGTCACATGGTGACTGTATAATATCTTTGTACACTTGTAGGCAGGGCCGGTTTTAGGCAAAGTGGGGCCCTAGGCAAAGTTTAAAATGGGTCCCCAAATGCTAATATATTGCACATCACACAAAAGCCTTTCTGTTGTATTTACGTGCGCTGAGTTCAGGCCGCTAAACGAGTTTGATCGACAATACTGAAGTTGTTCAACGCTTGTTTCCCGGCCTCTTTCCACCAGCTGAGGAATAATGATGAGACAGAACGATCACTAATAGATCACCATACAGTATCATGTTTTCAGCAGCACATCTACAGTTTACACTGGCAATGTGCTGCTGACAACAAGGCTTTTTGTTCCAGCAAAAACAATCCGAATATGCAGCATTTTACTTGTTTAGTAAAATACACCCCATAGTCCTCCATATATTATAATGTGCTCCATAGTCCTCCATATAGTATAATACACTCCCTATAGTCATCCATATATTAAAATACACTGCTCAGTCCTCCACATAGTATAATACACTCCTCATAGTCCTCCATATAGCATAATACAATACTCATAGTCCTCCATATAGCATAATACAATCCTCATAGTGCTCCATATAGTATAATGCACCGCCACAGTCATCCATGTAGTACAATTCACTTCCCATAGTATAATGCACCCCATAGTTCTTCATATAGTATAACGTATTCCCCATAGTCCTCGATACAGTATAATGCAGCCCACATATAGTATAATGCAGCCACCCCAGAGTATAATGCAGCCACCCCAGAGTATAATGCAGCCACCCCACAGAGTATAATGCAGCCACCCCAGAGTATGTAACCCCCATAGAATATAATACAGCCCACCTCCCCATAATATATAATGTAGCCCCCCATAGAATATAATGCAGCCCCCCATAGTATATAACGCAGCCTCCCCCATAGAATATAATATACCCCCACAATAGTATATAACACAGCCACATAGTACATAACATGGCCTCCCCCATAGAATATAATATACTCCCCATAGTATATAGCAAAGCCCGCATATTATATAGCACAAACCGCATAGTATACAGCACAGCCTGCATACTATAGCACAGCTCGCGTAGTAGATAACACAGCCCACACAGCAGTATTCAGCACAGACCACACAGTAGTATACAGCACAGACCACACAGTAGTATACAGCACAGCCCACGTAGAAGTATACAGCACAGTCCACACAGTAGTATACAGCACAGCCCACAGAGTAATATATACAGCACAGCCCACAAAGTAATATATACAGCACAGCCCACAAAGTAATATATACAGCACAGCCCACAGAGAACTATATACAGCACAGCCCACAGAGAACTATATAAAGCACAGCCCAGAGTACTATATACAGCACAGCCCAGAGTACTATATAAAGCACAGCCCAGAGAGTACTATATACAGCACAGCCCAGAGAGTACTATATACAGCACAGCCCAGAGAGTACTATATACAGCACAGCCCACAGAGTACTATATACAGCACAGCCCACAGAGTACTATATACAGCACAGCCCACAGAGTACTATACACAGCACAGCCCACAGAGTACTATATACAGCACAGCCCACAGAGTACTATATACAGCACAGCTCACAGAGTACTATATACAGCACAGCCCACAGAGAACTATATACAGCACACAGTAGTATACAGCACAGAGCACAGCCCACAGAGAACTATATACAGCCCACAGTAGTATACAGCACAGAGCACAGCCCACAGAGAACTATATACAGCACAGAGCACAGCCCACAGAGAACTATATACAGCCCACAGTAGCATACAGCACAGAGCACAGCCCACAGATAACTATATACAGCCCACAGTAGTATACAGCACAGAGCACAGCCCACAGAGAACTATATACAGCACAGAGCACAGCCCACAGAGAACTATATACAGCCCACAGTAGCATACAGCACAGAGCACAGCCCACAGATAACTATATACAGTCCACAGTAGTATACAGCACAGAGCACAGCCCACAGAGAGCTATATACAGCCCACAGTAGTATACAGCACAGAGCACAGCCCACAGAGAACTATATACAGCCCACAGCAGTATACAGCACAGAGCACAGCCCACAGAGAACTATATACAGCCCACAGCAGTATACAGCACAGAGCACAGCCCACAGAGAACTATATATAGCACAGAGCACACAGTAGTATACAGCACAGAGCACAGCCCACAGAGAGCTATATACAGCCCACAGCAGTATACAGCACAGAGCACAGCCCACAGAGAACTATATATAGCACAGAGCACACAGTAGTATACAGCACAGAGCACAGCCCACAGAGAGCTATATACAGCCCACAGCAGTATAGAGCACAGAGCACCGCCCACAGAGAACTATATACAGCCCACAGTAGTATACAGCACAGAGCACAGCCCACAGAGAACTATATACAGCCCACAGCAGTATACAGCACAGAGCACAGCCCACAGAGAACTATATACAGCCCACAGCAGTATACAGCACAGAGCACAGCCCACAGAGAACTATATACAGCCCACAGTAGTATATAGCACAGAGCACAGCCCACAGAGAACTATATACAGCCCACAGCAGTATACAGCACAGAGCACAGCCCACAGAGAACTATATACAGCCCACAGCAGTATACAGCACAGAGCACAGCCCACAGAGAACTATATACAGCCCACATCTCTTCTCTTCCTCCCCTCACCTCCTCCGAGAATGGCCCCACAGTCCAGAAAAAAAAAAAACTCTCCTCACCTCTCCTCGTGCCCAGCGTTGCTTCCTGGTTCCTGCTCCTGTCTCAGCAGCTGCAGTCTGCCTGGGACACAGCAGGTGCGCGATGATATGACCTCATCGCGCACCCGCAGTGTCAGAGGCAGAGCGGGGAATGATGGGAGAGGAGCGTCTGTAGACGCTCTCTCCTCCATCATTGCATTCAACGGTATAGTTGAATGCGACGGCGGGGGCGGCGGATTGAGCGGCCCACCACTGGCACCGGCCCTTCTGGCATTTGCCAGAAGTGCCCTATGGCCAGTCCGGCCCTGCATGGGGCCCATCATGAACTGTATGGAGCATAATATGGGGCGTATTTTGTATGGAGCATCTTATGGGGCCCATCATGAACTGTATGGAGCATTATATGGGGCTCCTGATTCAATAGGGATATTCAAAAACACTTAACCTACTGATATCTCAATTAATTTTACTTTTATTGGTATCTATTTTTATTTTTGAAATTTACCGGTAGCTGCTGCATTTTCCAACCTAGGCTTATACTCGAGTCATTAAGTTTTCCCAGTTTTTTGTGGCAAAGTTAGGGGTCTCGGCTTATACTCGGTCGGCCTATACTCAAGTATATACGGTATATATTTTTTGTGGGGTGCCCCAATTAAAAGTTATGTTATGGCACCCGTGATTTCTATGTATGCTCCTGTCCATATCACATCTTTTATTCTGATTACTGCTTACCAAAACCTAAACATTCTCTCAAGCAGGTTCCTCAGGCTTCCAATGAACAGACATGCCTTGTCAAGAATTTATTTGTGGATTCACTAGCCTTCAGAAAGTGTTTGAAAGTTGTAACCGACAGGTGTGTTTTGCAGAGGCAGTGTTGGAACATACCATATTTTTCGGACTATAAGAAGCACTTTTTTCTCCAAAATTTTGGAGGAATGTAGGGGGTGTGTGTTATTGTCCAGATGTACCCTATGTATAGCCACATATGCTAGGATGGGGATGGGGGCAATGTATACCAGGATGGGGTGCCATTAATACATAGATGGGTGGGCCACGGATATCTGGATTAGGGGCCATATATGCCTGCATTGGGGGCTATATATACGAGGATGGGGACAGCTATACCAGGAAGGGGATCATAGATACCTGATGGAGGAATATATATCACTATGAAGATGGCATATATACCAGGATGGGGACATATATATACCAGGATGTTGGATATTAGTACAGAATTGGGGGATATTACCCCTATAACAGTGTCAGCAGAAGGTCCCCCATAACAGTGTGTCATGACCACATTTTTTGCTTCAATTTATTTTTCTATTTTCCTCCTCTAAAACCTAGGTGCATCTTATGGTTCAGTATGTCTTATAGTTCGAAAAATGCGGTAGTTACATACATTGCTGAGCCTTATTCCTACACAAAAACAGCAATATATATCTATTTGGAATATTCCAACAAATCCCACCAATATTTAGAGGAACATAGCTATAGTAGAAATTAAAACATAACCTTTATTGTTATAAAAGATAAAAAATTGAACACCAAAAAAACACTTTCAAGATACCTATAGTATGTAATAGAGGCACAGTATAGTAAGGAGGGTGGCAGGTTTTTTTTGCCCTTATGTCTAGCACTCGTGCACTTATCTCCCAGGCAGGCAAGTCCCCTGATGATCAGACCTGCAAGGAAACGCGTCGGGACACTTCAATAGGGAGAGTGCAGGGCATGATATTGCTCAGGGGTAGCTGTGGACTGCCCTTGTAAGGGCGGGAGCTTGGGACACAGGTTTGTTGATAGCCCCTTAGGGATCGACAGGGCATTGTCTCCCGACATCGCTAATCCATGGAACTTTCCGCTCCAGCGAATCGTGGGCTTCACCTACCTGATCCATGGCATTTGGTGAGATCATTCCTGTTTTAAATATTCTATATGATTTTCATCTGCTTTCATCCCGCCTGCCTAGTATCTAATTTTGATACCTGCTGATACCTATACGACAAGATTACCTGGTACAATTATCTTGCACTTTATGTGCCTCTATTACATACTATAGGTATCTTGAAAGTTTGGGACAGCATACTATGTATGCATAACTAGTGTTCCAACTGTAACCTATTAGTACCATCTATTGGTACATTACCATACAGGTCGTATCATCTGGTACTCTTTTGAGGTGACACTTTTTTGTTTTTTTGGTGTTCAATTTTTTATCTTTTATAACACCTGAGCCTTATTCCTCAATTTTTCTAAGCCAGTTAACTAGGTCCTTCATTACTATAAGACATGAAGGTCAGTCAATTTGGAAAATTGGAAGAACCTTGAAGGTATCGAGTCAAGAAAACAATAATCACTGTGATGAAACTGAATCTGAAACACCCCAGGAATGGTTAGTACCTAGAAGCACCCACTTTTGAAAGTATCACAGCTTGTAAAAGCTTTTTGTAACCAGAAAAGAGTCTTTCAATTCTTTTTTGATGGATTTTCAAACATTCTTCTTTGGAAAATTCTTCCAGTTTTGTGAAATTCCTGGGTCGTCTTGCATGCACTGCTATTTTGAGGTACAGCCACAGATTTCAAAGATGCTCAGATCAGGGGACTGTGAGGGGCAATGTAAAACCTTCAGCTTGTGCCTTTTGAGTTAGCGTATTGGGGATTTTGACATGTGTTTAGGATCATTATCCATTTGTAGAAGTCATCCTCTTTTCAACTTCAGCTTTTTTTTCATATAACGTTTTTTGCATCAAAAATTTGTTGAAATTTAATTGAATCCATTCTTTCTTTTATCCATGATATGTTTCCCATGCAACACAACCCCAAAGCATGATTGATCCAACCTCACACTTGATGGTTGGCGAGATGTTCTTTTCCTGAAATTCTGTGCCCTTTTTTCTCCCCACATACAGTACCTTTGATTTTTTGTCACCAAAGAGTTCTATTTTAATCTCATCAGTCCACAGGACTTGTTTCCAACATGTATCAGCTTGTTTAGATGTTCTTTTGCATGCTTCTGATGCTGAATTTTATGATGATGACTCAGGAGAAGTTTTCCTCTGATGACTTTTCTAAGAATGCCATATTTGTGCAGGTGTCTCTGAACAGTAGAACAATATACTACAACTCTAGAGTCTGCTAAGTCTTTCTGAAGTTCTTCTGCAGTCAAGAGGAGGTTCTGATTTGCTTCTCTAGCAATCCTTTCAGCTCTGACTGAAATGTTGCTTGGTCTTCCAGACCTTATCTTGACCTCCACTATTCATGTTAACTGCCATTTTTTAATTAATTTTCAAACTGAGGAAAGAGCAACTTGAAAACACTTTGCTATCTTCTTAATGTTTTCTTCTGCTTTATGGGCCTCTACCATTTTCAGAGTGCTAGGCAGCTGCATAGAAGAACCCATGGCTGCCATTTTTGGCACAAGGTTAGAGCAGGCTGGGTTTTTATAAAGCTGGGAAATTTGTATCACTTGGCCTTTCCTAACGATGATGGTGAACAAGTAATAACCATAACAGACTAATTAAGACATGAAACCTTGGTCAAAGTTATCTGAGCATACAAACTCTCCAAGGGTGCCCAAAATTTTGCATAAGCCCATTTTCCTTTTTGTAATTTTTAAAATGTAAAAAATAACAATATTTCATCTTCAACTTGTATATCTGTTCAAAACAACAGTAATTTTGACCAGGGTTGCCCAGACCTTTACATGCCACTGTAGTTACTATTCAGCAGTTCGGTTTGCATATCGTAGATTAATGTGTGTACGTGCTCTAAGTCATACTTGTCAGCAGGTTTTAGAACACTCAGGTTGACTTTGGTATGCTAACATGTCCACTGAGCTAATCAAGAATCAAGAAATACTTAGGAGAAAAACAGAATCATAAATACTAATGAAAAATGATTAGATTCCTCCTGATGGAAGAGGACATAGGGGTTTAACCACAGATTTACATTGATAAGTGATAACCTATAAAAGTATGTGTCTTCAGATCAATAAAACAGATTTGCTGCTAGTGACTGTTTAATCAATTATGAGTGTTTTTTCTCCTTGTACACATTAAATCTCCCAGAGAGATACAATTTGGCCACAGACGATTAAGATGATTTGGTTCCAATGGCAGGCTTTTCGGAGACTGGTGACAGAAGCGGACCTCGATGGGATCCGCTGCCCCCAACACTTGTGGAGCATGATTTTCGATTAGCTTGTCATTTGATTTAAAGGTCTGTGTGTCCTAAAACTTTGCACGATTATTCTCATTCCTCGTGTAGATGTGGTCCTTTTGTGAGAGATCCAGTGTTAACTGTTTTTCTACTGATTCTGTTCTGTCAGTTTTTTATCTGGTTTAGTTAATGACAAGTACAGTATTTTTCAGACCATAAGACACACTTTTTTTCCTCCAAATTTGGGAGGAAAGTGTGGAGTGAATCTTATGGTCCAAATGTAACATGTGAGTAGGGGGCAGTGGCAAAGTGGGATCGCACTGGGATCGCACTCACAGGAGGCAGGAAAATGTCCCCAGTGCAGGATTTTGCCGCTGGGGAAACCACGTGGTCCTGATGCTTAAAGTGAAGGAATATTCATTAGCCGCTTCCCTGCGCGCCTGTCAGCGCTGAGCAGTGGGAGGGGAGCAGCAACCGAACATTCCTTCACTTAAACAGCAGATCCACATGGTTTCCCCAGTGCCGGATTCCTGCAGCAGGAGGAGGGGGCAGGAGCACTGCAGGGTGCCACAGGAGAGATCGCCGCATACCTGAAAGCACAGCCCGGACTCCTGCTGATACTGACTGAGTGCTCCAGCATAGAACCTGTGTGAGGTCATGAAGAGGATGGGCTGGAGCATCTCATGACTGCACAGAGCCCTCCCTCTTCACTATGTCATCAGGTCCTGCAGACACTTTACTGAAAACAATCCAGCTTCCTCGGTTGTGATGCTCCAGCCTTTCATTACCTCATCACAGCATGGCTGGCTGCGGGACCTGCACTGCCTATATAAGTTAGTATTAATTAAAAGTTTATTAATTATGTAGGGAGGTGTACCAGGGCAGCGGTCCCTCTTGCGTATCTGGGCCGGAACTTTCGGGACTATTCCACGGGAAGAGTTTTCTGACCGGAACAGTTCAGGAGACCTGACTAGTGGGGGAGGGTCCTACTTAGGTAGCGGTGTGAGCGGGAAGATGGGACACTTGGTGGGGAACAAGCTTGTCAGCAGAGAGACGGTTGACTCCCTCTCGACGGACCCATGCCAGCTAGCTGTGCCTTAACACCTGGCTAGCAAAACTGCTAAGACGTGCGACCCACAGCCAAGAGAGACATCTGCACCGTGTAGTGACCAGTACTGAGTGCATACCTTTGCTCCGCTCACCACCATGGAGGCACCGCTTAGTCACATCCTTGTAGTGCATGTTGAGAATTGGACCACACCTGTGGCTGTGTCCGCTTGACTGTGCGTATCTACTGCGACCTTGTCTATTGAACTTTCTGCTTCACCTGCTGTGCTGCGGACCTCCATCTCTACTCCACCGTGTGCCTGGACCAGGAGACCACGTGCCGAAGGACCTGGAGGATTCATCACCGCAAGGAGTGCATCGAGTTTCTGCGGGACCAGATCGGAGACATCTCGCGCTGCCTACGGAGCCACGGAGGGATCTTCCAGCCACCTTCCGCCAGTGCACAGAGACTGATAAGTTAACCTGTTGTTACCTGCTGTATTTGTCTTTCCCCCATGTGCAAATTCATATAATTTACCCCCCGCTTATTCCATCACTGTTTTTATATAAAGAACCTGTTAACCCTTGCTCTGTCTCCTGTGTGTCACTGCATCCTACGCACCTGCTAGCATCTTACACTTGGCGAAGTTGGCAGGATGCAGTCCAATAGCATACAGGTGGCAGACCAAGCAGAAGGGGGTGGCCCCAGTACCAGCATTTCACGGGGGCCATGCTACGTAATCTGCCAAAATTTACAGGGAGCAACACTATGCTGTGTAGCTGGACTGAACACCTTAGAGGCATGATGAGAATGCACCATGTGACCCCTGCACTGGAAGCTGAGGTGGCTATCATGGCACTGGATGGGGAAGCCAGGGACTCAGTGATGTTGCGGACCCCCACAGACCAGGATACCTTTATTAAGGTATTGCAAATCTTAGAGGAAACTCACGGAGACCCCACTGAAATAGGGGAACTGATGACCCGTCTCTTTAGCAAAATGCAGAGGGAGGGGGGACAGTAATACAATATATGAATGCATTGCAGGAGTTACACACTGCGATTCCTAAAAAGGATAGTATGGGGGTAGGTCCCACAGACATAATGTTGCGAGATCTCCTAGTGACTGGCTTACGAGACGTGATGACAAAACAGGGAGCGTGAAAGTAAACTCGCGAATGACTTTCCCTTAGGTAGGGAGTGAGGCACGCATGCGTGAACAGGAGCAGGGGGTGACAGTCCCGGTGGGGAAGGTCCAGAGCGCAGGGGTGTCTGTAAATGCCATTGCTGAACCCCAATGGGTGGAAGAACTCCGGAGAGAACTTGTTAGTGTGAAGGAAGAACTGGCCGACCTAAAGAAGAAAGCAGAGACTACTAACAATGCACCAGAGTGCAGGGAAGGCCCAGAACCTCACCAAGACTCCAGAATGTTTCGCCTGACCAGACTCATCACTTGTTTCAACTGCAGACACATTGTGCTGGAGTGCACTCGCCGAGGAGGAGTAACATTTCGTCACCCGTTAAACTAGATGGCTCCGAGCTGGGGGGAAGCTGCCCGGAGCCAGAACAGATGAGGAAGAGTAGTGGAAGTCCCACAAGTTTAATCTCAACATGCCCCCTGATATGGGCAGAAATGGACTGATATGCAGTGCAATACCTGGTGGACACGGGCTCGCAGGTGACAAGGAAGCCAGAAACTTACTTCCAGCGACATTTTCCCGGAGCATAAGGCTTGAATGGGGCCCTGTGATAAAGATAATGGTGGCCAACCAACTGCCCATCCCGTTCGCAAGGGTGGTATCGATGCAAGCGTCTATCTGTGGAAAAGACCTGGGACAGAAAGGCGAGGTACTGAATTATGGACCCGTTGTCATCTTGGGCATGAATGTGCTGAAGGAGTTTGGAAACCTTCTCATCTCCCTGATGAGACTCCAAAACAGTGGGGCCCGCATACACCACAGAGAAGTTTTCAACAACTAGCACGAGTGGCGCAAGTACAGGAGTCTAGCAGTGAGGGAGGAGTGTTAGGAAAGGTAGTCGTCCCGGCCTTCACCAAAATCGTACTTCCACCAGGACAAACAGTACTGTCCCTGCCCGTTCATGCCTCTGTCCCCTTGGAGGGGGTTGAGGTCCAAATTGAACCATCTTCTTCAGAACAATTACCCACAAGACTCATAGTGGCGCATACATTAGCCATTGTACAAGAAGGGACTGTTCCGGTACGGTTCATTAACTTAGGAGACCAGGACATTACTGTCATTCCCAGAAGTGTGGTGAACCTATATTGAACCTATCTGAAGAAGTAATGCCTCACCAAACAGTACAACTGGAGATACAACCTGGAGAACCCTGCACTGTGTCAGTAAACTCCTTGTTGCAGCGCTGGAGTCCTGGGTTCTAATCCCACTCAGGACAACATCTGCAAAGAGTTTGTATGTTCTCTCCGTGTTTGCGTGGGTTTCCTCCCACATTCAAAAAAAAGGCATACTGATAGGGAATTTAGATTGTGAGCCCCATCAGGGACAGCGATGATAATGTGTGCAAAATTGTAAAGCGCTGCGGAATATGTTAGCGCTATATAAAGATTATTATTATTATTACTACGTCAAAGAGGGCTGACCCATATTGGAACAAATGCGGGCTGAGCTGGCTGAACTCACACCCACTCAGGTGCTACAGAAAGAAGCTCTGCTGGGGAGGTATAAAGAAGTTTTTGTCCTTCACGAAGATGATTTTGGCTGCACCACAGCCATTACACACGAAATACCAACTGGGAGCACCGCGCCCATAAGAGAGCGTTACTGGCAAATTCCCCCACAGTTATTCCAGGAAGTGAAGAGCATGTTTAACCAAATTCTGCAGGCAGGCATGATTAGGGAGAGTCAGAGTCCGTGGGCTGCCCCAGTTGTGTTAGTGTAGAAAAAAGACAGCACCTTGCATTTTTCTATGGATTACCAAAAGCTCAATGCCTGTACCGTGAGAGACTCAAACCCATTTCCCCAGATTGAAGAGTCCCTGTCTGCTCTGAGGAAAGCCTGGTTCTTCTCTACACTGGACCTCGCCAGCGGCTACTGATAAGTCCCCATGTCTGAACAAGATCGAGCAAAGACTGCCTTTATTCTTCCCATAGGTCTGCTCAACCACATGCCATTCGGCTTAACCAATGCTCCCAGTACTTTTCAACTTCTAATGGAGATGTGCCTAGGAGATTTGAACTTTGAATCTATGCTTATCTACCTGGATGACATTATAGTCTTTGCGGCTTCATTTGAGGAACATCTGCAGCACCTAGAACAAGTATCGACCTTCCTTCAGAGACATAGACTAAAAGCGAAGCCCCAGAAGTGCCATTTGTTTTGCACGTTTCTGCTGAAGGAGTAGAACCCTCCAGAGAGAAGATTGCCATGATTCAAGACTTGCCCACTCCAGAGATCGTGAAGGATGTGCAGGCGTTTCTGGGACTGACTGGATATCACAGGCGTTTTTTTTTAAGAATTTTTCTCTTACATGAGCTGTTGAAAAAGGTACCCTCGGGTGCCAAGAACTGGAAGATCTGCTGGGAGGAGTCCCAAGAAGAGGCTTTTCAAGATCTCAAAAGAGCAATCATCGAAGCTCCTATCTTGGCTTATGCAGATTTCTCGCAACCGATCATTCTCCACACGGATGGGAGTCTGCTGGAACTTGGGGCTGTGTTGTCACAGATGCAGGATGGAAGAGAGAGGGTGATCGTTTATGCAAGCCAGTCCCTTCATGATTCTGAATGCAATCCTAGCTATTACAGTTCTTTCAAGCTGGAGTTGCTGGCATTGGTGAGGGCTATAATGGAGAGATTCACAGAATATTTATCTGGCTCCGAAGTGTTGGTGCATACTGATAACAACCCACTTGCGCACCTGGAAAATGCAAGACAGGGGACCTTGGAACAGCGATGGGTAGCTAGAATGGCAAAATTTTGCTATAAGATTGCCTACAAAAGGGGGCAGAAAATACTCATGCTGATGCCCTGTCCAGGAGGAGGAGTACCAAGCCAGAGCGAGACAGGGACGAAAAACTAGAAGATGATGAAATCCCCAGAGGTCCACCAGGACGGTGGTGGCAACGCAGGGACAGATACACTCCTCAGCCCAAGAAGGCATACTGAGACAAACGAGATGAGTGGGTTCAGCTTCAAAAGAAAGATAGTGAACTGGCTTTGTTGAGACAGTGTGCAGCTTCTCAGAGACTCCCCAGCTCGACCGAAAGAGGTACTTTGTCTCCAGAGGCATTACGGATCTTTCGACAGTGGGAACAACTACGGATGAAGAATGGCTTACTATATCAGAAAACGCAATTGTGGACTGAGCTGACTGTGACCTGGCAAGTCCTAGTCCCAACAACGCCATTTTCTGAAATTGCTGTTGCTGCACATAAGCAAGGAGCCCACTTTGGTTCAGAGAAAACCTTCCAATGGTTACAACAGTTCATCTACCACCCCCAGTTGAAGATGAAAGTGGAAGAGGTCTGTAGGATAGGATGTGCTGGACATGTGAACTGGCTAAGCCCCCAGAGCAAAGAGCTCCTATCCAGTCCATCGTAACCTCTGCTCCTCTGGAGGTCTTGACAATAGACTATCTGACCATTGGCCCAGCCTATCAGGTGGGTGGATCACTTCACAAAATTTGCCGTGGTAAGTAACTGCAAATCAGGACCAGACCACAGAGTCCACTGCGTACCCAATCTGCAAGAACTTTTTCCAACCCTATGGGTGTCTGAAGAGAATTCACTCTGATCAGGGAGCCTGTTTCTTGGGAAGAATAATGGATGAGTTGCATCACCTCTGTTGAGGAGAGCCATAAGATCAAATACTTAATTAACCTCAACACATAAGGTAATTGAGAGAAGCAACCCATAACATGTATTGCTTAACCTTACATAAGTTTTCCTCAGATCAAAGTGAGACACTAAAGATGGCTGCCATCTCCTGTATCAGATCCATGTGCTCTGGTATCCAAGATGAACAATGAAGACACTAAAGATGGCCGCCATTTCCTGTATCAGCAGACCATGTGTTGGTGTCCAAGATGACGCCCACCCTGATGACCTCACGGACCAACCCACCCTGATGACCTCATGGATCCGCCCATGGACTTGCTCATTGCCCAACCCACTAACCAATGGAATACATCCGATCACTCCCATTTTAGAGCTAACCGAGCCCCCTTACAGAAAATGTATATGATGTGTTTTAAGCCAAATAAATCCCTTCTTGGAGCTGAGCCACACATTGATCAAGGAGAGTTACAGCTGACTGTGTCTGGTGTATTTCTTTAGTGCACATGATCAATATCCATTAGGCCAGGAGTAGACAACTAGAGAATTGAACATTTTATTAATTGTTCAACCCTAATATTTGGCCGCCCAACCTGGGGCCAGCAGAGGAGAGCCCTGAACCCTGAGGACCGGCGAGTGGAACGGCTGGATGCACTGAATACCCCGAACCTAGAGACTGATCACCTCCTTAACAGAACACGGTAAGTCTGCTGATTATTTATAATCTGTAGTCTTTACCTGTGTCCTTCAGGGTATCCTGTGCAGATTGCCTGACCGTGTCCAGTTTTCTTGGTATCTGTAAGACGGCAGAAAGGTCTCTCCACTGCTGGTCATTTAATTGCAAGAACCGTCACATGTTTTAGTTGCCTACTGCCTGTTGCATGTTGTGAAGAGGGGAGATGACTGGTAGTTAAGAGAAGCAAGTGTTGAAACAGGAAGAGCAAGTTTGTTTGTTTTTTACAGAAGGAGATGACTGGTAGTTAAAACAGGAACAGCAGGATTTTAGAAAAGAAAAAAGCAAGTGTTTACAGAAGGAGAACCATGTGTTTGGAACAGGAAGAGCAAGTTAAGCAATGTGTGTTAAAACAGGAAAAGCATGTTTTTTAGAGAAGGATAAGCAAGCAAGTGTAGAAAAAAAAATAAAATAAATTTTTGTCTGTGGTATACGGTTGTCGCCTGTGATAAGATTTTCAGTTCTGTATAAGAGAGACTAGGACCTGGAGTGATTGACTCGGCCTAGGGGGGCCCGGTAAAGCTTGGAGTGAATTGACTCAGTTCGGGCATAATAAATTGTGTAGCGGCTCATTGAAACTTGGAGCGAATTGGCTCAGTTCGAGCCAATTAAATTTATAGTTTTTCTTTTTTTTTTTTTGCCCCGTGACATCGAGTGAGTTGACTCTGTACGGGGACTGGTAAGTTAGGGAGCAATTTGACAAAGTAGGGAATAATTGGTTTGTAAAGTATGGAGCACGGAAGTCAGACAGGGACCACGTGACAAGAAGGAATAGGAACTGAGTACTGCAGACTCAGTTCCCTTTAGAATCTCAGGTTTGAGTCATCTCCCCCGTCTTATTGTTTGTTTGGTGTTTGTTATCTTCATAGATAGATATATATACTGTGTATCTATAGAAAGATGGAGAAATTAATGCAGTTCTGCCGTATGGGCACTAAGCCAAATTCAGATGGCAAGTTAGACTCATGCACATTAGTGGAAATTGTGTGGAATGCCAGAAGGGGGGATGGTTACAGCCCCTGGAGTAGAAGATTGTCTTAAAAAGAAAGAAAAGGTATCCTAGAAGATAATGGATTGTTGTCTATTGCTATGGCAGGAGAAAGAGTCTCTGAAAGTCTGTATAGAAAAAAAAAATTGGAAATTGGGTAGAGGAGAAAAGGAATAGAAAGAATAGAGTTTTGACTTATGTGTATTACAAAAATATATCCTGTGAGCGGCCACCACCGTATAATGGTGGCCCAGAGCCATGTGCCAAATGTAATGCTGGTGGCAGCCATTTTGTGGATGGCAAATGTTTTAATTCTAATAGCGGCCCTTTTGTAGATGGCAAATGTAATGCTGGCAGCAGCCATTTTGGTGATGGCAAAAGGTGTTAATTCTAACGGCAGCCATTTTGTGGATGGCAAAAGTGTGATGCTAACAGCGGCCATTTTGTGGATGGCAAATGTTTTAATTCTAATACTAGCCATTTTGTGGATGGCAAAAGTGTGATGCTAACGGCAGCCATTTTGTGGATGGCAAAAGTGTTGATTCTAACAGCAGCCATTTTGTGGATGGCAAATATTTTAATTCTAATAGCGGCCATTTTGTGGATGGCAAATGTTTTAATTCTAATATCGACCATTTTGTGGATGGCAAATGTAATTCTAACGGCAGCCATTTTGTGGATGGCAAAAGTGTTAATTCTAACGGCAGCCATTTTGTGGATGGCAAATGTAATTCTGACGGCAGCCATTTTGTAGATGGAAAATGTGTTAATGATGGCAGCAGCCATTTTTGTGGATGGCAAATGTGCTGCTCCTGGTGGTGAACATCTCAGACTAAGGCTACACACCACATCACCAAATCCTTGTTACCCAGTAATGACCACTAACGGCCAATACTATATGCCTTCGGGAAGTGAACAGGCTTTACCCTTGTTTCCTATCTCAGTGGTTTCCAGTGGGGCACCGACCCTTTCCCCTATCACTCCTGTCGGGAATCCAGCAATACTCCCACCTGGATTGTCCCCGGCCCCGACCCTTTCTACTGTCACTTCCACTGCTAATTTAGCCGCACACCCACATGAGATGCTCCAAGCAGCGGCCTCTCCTCCCAACGCTTCCACTACAACAGCACTCTCACGCAGTCTATCTAACCCTATACCCGGTACCTCACAGGCTGTCTCGCAGCCAAGTGCACACCTGTATGGGACGGTGGCAACTGTAACAAGGGGGACTCAATCTGGGAGGGGGATACCAATAGCACAGGAAGCACAAAGGGGAGGGAATGGTGGCAACCTATTTTTGAAAAAGAACTTCCTGAGGGACCCTTGGTAGTGGTGGGAAAGGGTGACATAACAACAATGGAGACAGACGCTATTGTTAATGCTGCCAATTCTCGGTTAGGACACAATGGAGGTGTAGCTAGAGCTATAGTGGAAGCAGGAGGGGCGACTATTCAAGCTGACAGTCAAATCATTTTTGAGTCACGTGGTCAGATAGCTGTTGGGGACATAGCGGTGACTAAAGCTGGCAATCTCTCGTGTAGAATGATCATACACACTGTGACCCCTACTTATGACCCTATTCATCCAGACGTTAGTGCTCAACAACTTCATGCAGCAATAACTCGCATTATTGAGGACAGGACTGTTAAAGCTTTTAAGACTGCCTGCGTCACCTGGAGCCCACACCATGATACTGGAGCTGTCCAAATAGAGCCCCTCATTCCAGGACTGTTACCTCCTCCAGCTCCTCATACACAAGGGACTACATCTGCACTCCCGGTGCCATCTCTACTCCCGCCTCAGGTGCCACCACCAACAGTGCCAAGGCTCATGTCTGAGGAGCCCACCATCTATGTCAAGTTTACACCCCAGCAAGCTGCTACTCTGTTGAACCAACTTCCAGATCCAGAAAAACAGCTGATGCCTTTCTACAGAAGCATGCTTCAAATCCAAAGGACTTACTCAGCCACGTGGCAAGATCTCATTTCCTTGCCAAATCTTAAAGCAGGTGATGCATATTGGCCTGTTATGGATATCGTGTTCAATTATGCCTCACTTGCCAGTGACAAGACATGGGACTCTGGTGTTGAGTTCTGCCAAGAACCTAAGACATGGGCCTCAGATGAGTTGGCTGACCTATCGCTTATTGTCGCCAAAGGTTTCCAGATGCCTCAAAGCTGATGCAGCCATTGTACGATGACCTCAAGACGTCAGCGTTTCCACTATGTACCAAATCCGTGGAAGCTTTCTACGTTCTTAAACAGGCCATACAGTCTGCACCAGCTCTTGGAATCCCAAATCCTGATACCATCTAAGGACATCCAGTTCTCTTAATGGCTCCACATGACATAATTGCTATTCTTGGAACCTAAACATCTGTTGGTGCAACATCATATGAGACTCCAATGTTCGCTCTTGGTTCCGGATAATGTCACTCTTGTCCGCTGCAGCATCTTCAAACTGTCCATGCTGCTTCCTCTTTCCAGGGGGGATGTGGATGATGATACTGATGCTCTCGGAGAAGATGCCTCTACACACTCAGAGGATCATGACTGTCTCGAACAAATGCAGGAAGAAGTAGCCTCCCAGAAAAACGTGTCTGAAGACCCATTCCCACATGCTGACCTGACGTTCTTCACTGATGGTTCCAGATTTGCAGATGAAACAGGAAGGTTCCATACGGGATATGCCATGGTTACACATGACCAGGTCATCTCAGCTGGATCCCTACCACCGCACGTCTGCACAAGAAGCGGAACTTAAAGCTTTGACGTTGGCTTGTCAGGAAGCGACGGAGAAGGTGGTCAACATCTACACGGATTCAAGATACGCTTTTGGAGTGGCTCATGACTTCGGCAGTATCTGGGCAGCCAGAGGATACCTAACTTCCAGTGGAACTCCTGTAAAACATGCTGCTACCATGCAAGAACTTGTGGTCACTCTGGATCTACCTTCAGAGGTTGCAGTGATCAAGATCAAAGCTCACGGGAGATTGGATTCTCCAGAAGCAAGGGGGAACTTCTTTGCTGACAAAACAGCAAAAACCTATGCTGTGGATCCATTTGGGAAAGAGAAAGCAGCGGTGTACATGTCACAAGACACTGAAGAAGGGACTAAAGGCTCTCTTAAGAGGATCATCCATCTACATCAAGACAAGACATCAGATGATGAGAAGAAGTCATGGCAGAAAGGAGGAGCTAAAAAGGATGAAGATGGAGTCTGGAGGATGAACAAAAAGGTCTGTCTACCCCGTAATCTGTACCCCTCAGTGACAGAATGGGCACACGGTATCACCCACAGAGGCAAGAATCAGATGAATGACCTAATTTGGAAGACTTATATGGCACCTGGAATCTCTACTGTCACCCAAAAATATTGCAAATCCTGCCTTGTGTGTGCAACATGCAATCCAGCACCGCCTCAGAAAGTTACTCAGAAACATTTGGCTAAACCACTTTATCCCTTTCAGAGGATTCAGATTGATCACATTCAAATGCCAAAAGTAGGGAAGTACGAGAATGTACTGGTAGTGACTGACATGTTCTCAGGATGGCCCGAAGCCGATCCAGTAACAAACATGACTGCCAGAGTGACTGTTAAGAGACTGATGACTGAAGTAGTAAGCAGATATGGGGTCCCAGAGGTAATTGAGAGTGACCAAGGACCTGCGTTCACTGCAGCACTGACTAAGGAACTATGGACATTGGTGGGAGCGGATTTGGGTTTACATACTCTATATCACCCACAGAGCAGTGGGAAAGTAGAAACACTGAATGGCACCTTCAAAAATAAAATACTGAAAGCCAGTTAGGAGGTCAGACTTGGACAGACATTTTGCCCGTTGCCTTATACTCAGTCAAAAACACTCCAAGGGGTCCCACTAAACTCACACCATACGAGATTCTTTTTGGGGGCCTCCAAAGTTGGGTCAATATTTTCCACAACAGCTAGCCTTAGGAAGTGATACTCTTGTAAACTATGTCATTGTCCTTACTAAAGAACTGTCAATAACACATGTACAAGTTTTATCATCCATTCCAGGTCTAGATTCCAGTGAAGGTACCCATGCTTTCCAACCTGGTGACTACATGCTGGTAAAGAAGTTAATCAGAAAGACATCCCTGGAGTCGAGATTTGAGGGTCCCTACCAAATGCTCCTGACTACTCATACTTCAGTCAGGGTTGCTGTGCGCCTCCTGGATCCATCTCTCACATTATAAACTTGTTAGACAGTTAGGGACAGAGTAGGATCTGACCTGCTTGTCAAAGTCCAGCTACAAAGGGAGGTTTTCCACAAGGGAAAACTTGTCTCAAACTGGTGAAAACTCCAATTTCCCCCTCCCGGGCAAGACGGTCAGATCTAGGATGTGTACATCAGGGTGAGTGGCATGTGTATTTTATGTAACCATGGAGATGGGAGATTGGAGAGTAATAGATCCAGCACGTAAAGAAGTCCCGAGGACATGGGTAACGCTCTCCGATATACCTCCTCGGTATACCCATAATTGGTCACACATTCTCTGGTGTCTATAGCATCCGAATTGTCATGAAGCCTCTGATGTCATAGTGACACTTAACACTGGTGGGTTAGGGAACCACGGTGGGATCAAGATAAAAAAAAAAAAAAAGGTTAATAAAGTATTTAGGGGGGACTGTTGAGGAGAGCCATAAGATCAAATACTTAATTAACCTCAACACATAAGGTAATTGAGATAAGCAACCCATAACATGTATTGTTTAACCTTACATAAGTTTTCCTCAGATCAAAGTGAGACACTAAAGATGGCTGCCATCTCCTGTATCAGATCCATGTGCTCTGGTATCCAAGATGAACAATGAAGACACTAAAGATGGCCGCCATTTCCTGTATCAGCAGACCATGTGTTGGTGTCCAAGATGACGCCCACCCTGATGACCTCATGGATCCACCCACAGTGACGCCCACCCTGATTACCTCACGGACAACCCACCCTGATGACCTCATGGATCCGCCCATGGACTTGCTCATTGCCCAACCCACTAACCAATGGAATACATCCGATCACTCCCATTTTAGAGCTAACCGAGCCCCCTTACAGAAAATATATATGATGTGTTTTAAGCCAAATAAATCCCTTCTTGGAGCTGAGCCACACATTGATCAAGGAGAGTTACAGCTGACTGTGTCTGGTGTATTTCTTTAGTGCACATGATCAATATCCATTAGGCCAGGAGTAGGCAACTAGAGAATTGAACATTTTATTAATTGTTCAACCCTAATACCTCTACTGAATTGACAAGTCCCGCACCACACCGTACCATCCTCAAGGTAATGGTGCCTGTGAACGATTTAACCGTACGCTAATTCAGATGCTAAGAACTTTAGAGGAAGATCAGAAGGCCCGGTGGCCAGAGTACATTTCTGACCTGGTGTGGGTATATAATAATCGAGCACATTGAACCACGGGATATACACCTTATTCCCATCTGTTTGGCCGAGAAGGAAAAGGAATCACAGAGTTGGCATTGGATCCAGAAGAGGACTACCTACGGACGGGGGTGTCCTTCTGGGTATGGGAGCATTGGCATCATCTGCAAACCTTACATTGGCTGGTCCAGACTAGATTACGGGAGTTAGAACATGCAGAAAAGACCCCTTCCAGAGTAACGGAGTTTCAAATTGGAGACCGTGTTTTAGTGTGCTCAGGACAAACTGGAAAATAGTTGAGAGGAAAATCCGTATCAGGTGAAGAGAAAAGTTAGTCCTGAGGGGCCAGTGTACAAAGTCCAACCTGAGGGAAAAGAGCATGCTCCCACTCGAACTCTTCCCCGGAATATGCTCTGACCCTACCTGTCTAAAAATCCTGTCCAAGCAGGAGTTCAAGGCCCCTGAGGTGATCCATATGCCAATGGAAGAAGAGGACGAAGAAGGGGTGAAGGATTCAGCCCCGAGATATTGGAACCAGAGGGTACAGGCTCACCTATGATTCTCTCTCCACAGCCGGATTCTGCCCCACAGAACTCCACTACTCCTAATCTGAGATGCTCCAAATGAACAATGGCTGGCAAACCCCCCAATCGCTATGACTAAGAGAATTTTGTCTGGCAGCAAACCACCCAGGAGAATAAGAAATAGTCACGCTCTCCTCGAAGAATCTCGCCTGTGGAATCGTGAGCAAAAAGAGTGGGGAAGTGTAGGGAGGTGTACCAGGGCAGCGGACCCTCTTGCGTGTCTGGGTCGGAACTGTCGGGACTGTCACCATTATTCCGGGGGAAGAGTTTTCTGACCGGAACAGTTCAGGAGACCTGACTAGTGGGGGTGGGTTCTACTTTAGTAGTGGTGTGAGTGGGAAAATGGGACACTTGGCGGGGAACAAGCTTGTAAGCAGAGAGACGGTTGACTCCCTCTCGACGGACCCACGCCAGCTAGCTGTGCCTTCACACCTGGCTAGCAAAACTGCTAAGACGTGCTACCCACAGCCCAGAGAGACATCTGCACTTTGTAGTGACCAGTACAGAGTGCATACCTTTGCTCCGCTCACCACCATGGAGGCACCGCTTAGTCATATCCCTGCGGTGCCCATTGAGAAATGGACCACGCTTGTGGCTGGGTCCGCTGGACTGTGTGCTTCTACTGTGACCTTGTCTACTGAACTTTCTGCTTCATCTGCTGTGCCGCGGACCTCCATCTCTACTCCACCACATTCCCGGACCAGAAGACCAAGTGCCGAAGGACCCGGAGGATTCATGACCGCAAGGCCTTTCTGCTGGACCAGATCGGAGACATCTCACGCAACCTACAATGCCACTGAGGGATCTTCCAGCCACCTTCCTCCAGTGCACAGAGATTGATAATTTAACCCATTGTTACCTGCTGTATTTGTCTTTCCCCATCCGCAAATTCATATCCTTAACCCCACTGCTTATTCCATCACTGTTTTTATATATTTATATCTCCTGTGTGTCACTGCATCCTACGCACCTGCTAGCATCTTACACTTACAACACATAAAAATGCACTCTTCCACTCCTGTGAACTATAACTCCCAGCATGTCATAGGATCTGCAGGACATGATGGGAGTTATAGTTCTCACATGGGATCTTAAAGAAGCACTCCAGAAGACATCAAAGCATCAAGACTGGAAACTTACAGCCATATATCTCCAAAACAGGAAATGCACAACAAAACAAATAAGGAATGAATGGGTGGAAACTGGAATCAAAGTCTATGACTGAACTGTAAGAAACCGCCTAAAGGAAATGGGATTTACATACAGAAAAGCTAAACGAAAGCCATCACTAACACCTAAACAGAAAAAAACAAGGTTCCAATGGGCTAAGGAAAAGCAATCGTGGACTGTGGATGACTGGATGAAAGTCATATTCAGTGATGAATCATGAATGTGCATTGGGCAAGGTGATGATGCTGGAACTTTTGTTTGGTGCCGTTCCAATGAGATTTATAAAGATGACTGCCTGAAGAGAACATGCAAATTTCCACAGTCATTGATGATATGGGGCTGCATGTCAGGTAATGTCAGGTAAAGGCACTGGGGAGATGGCTGTCATTACCTCTTCAATAAATGCACAAGTTTATGATGATATTTTGGACACTTTTCTTATCCCATCAATTGAAAGGATGTTTGTGAATGATGAATGATTTTTCTATCTACTGGCTAACACGGTACCAAGATATATTTCTTTCCTGTGTGAATGATGAAATCATTTTTCAAGATGATAATGCATCCTGCCATAGAGCAAAAACTGTGAAAACAATCCTTGAAAAAAGAAACAAAGTCAATGTCATGGCCTGCAAATAGTCCGGATCTCAATCCAATTGAAAATCTTTGGTGGAAGTTGAAGGAAATGGTCCATGACAAGGCTCCAACCTGCAAAGCTGATCTGGCAACAGCAATCAGAGACAGTTGGAGCCAGATTGATGAAGAGTACTGTTTGACACTCATTAAGTCCATGCCTCAGAGACTGCAAGCTGTTATAAAAGCCAGAGGTGGTGCAACAAAATACTAGTTTTTTTGTTTGTTTGTTTTTCATGATTCCATAATTATTTCCAAAGAATTAAGTTATTCGATAATTTTTACCCTATGCTTGGTTAAAAAAAGTAACCATTAATGACTCCCACATTTTTTGTTCTTGATTTCTTATAGTGTATCTTAAAGCCAGAAAGTTGCCATTTGAAATGACTTTAGTTTTGTGCCATGTCTGTGATCTGCTTTTTTTTTCTACAAAAGTAAACAACTGAATGAACATCCTCCAAGGCCGGTGATTCCATAATTTTTGCCAGGGGCCGTAGTACTCTACAGACACGACACTGGTCTTGCAGCACCATCTTCTACCCACAGCTTCCAACAGAATAACATACTATTATGTATAATAACAGCACATATAATAGTATGTTATTTATGTTATTAAATATTTTACCACATTTTTTGCTTCAAATATTTTTTTACCTATTTTCCACCTCTAATACCTGGGTGTGTCTTATAGTCCGAAAAATACGGTACTGTATTCTTATTCTTCTGTAGCCCGGATAGTTCATGGCATTTCATTTTTTCAAAAATTGTATGATTTGAGACCAGTGAGTGTTGTTTTTCAGGTTATACAATTGTTAAAAGGATTGAAGAAAGATGTCTTCTCAGTAGACAAACAGCGCCCCATTACTATTCACTTGTTATATAGGTTATTGTCAGTTTTGGCTATGGTGTGCTCATCCACTTTTGAACTCCTCTTGTTTGAAGCAATATTTTCCTTTTCCTTTTTTGCAGCATTTAGGTTCAGTGAAGTAGTGTCTGTTAACAAGTTTTCTCCTTCAAGAATTTTTTGGGATTATATAGTTTTGAAGCAATTCGGTTTTAGGATCCATATAGGTAAATCAAAGACTGACCAGTTAGGAAAGGGTTTGTGGTTGCGCCTATCGGCTATTAATATTATAATTAAGTATCCTCTTCTTGCTGGATTATCTTGCTGGCAGACCATCGTTTACATGTCCTTTTTTCATTCATTTAGACGGTTCTTTTGTCACCCAGTTCCAATTCAAGTTTATTTTTAAGAAATCTCTACAGGTTTTGAACTTGGAGCATTGTAATTTCTCTTTCCCTTCTTTTAGAATAGGAGCAGCAACATAAGCTATGAGATTGGGTTTGAGTGAGCAATCGATGAAGGAGCTTGGCAGATGGGAATCTGACAGATTCAATATTTACGATAGACCACAGTTGATCATAACATAATCCTTTTTGTAGATCCTGAAAAAAGATGTGATTGGATCTTGGGCCATTCTTTCATACATTGGGAGTGGAAAAGAGCTTTGGTACGGAAGTTTGGTATAAATTTAGGTTTTGACCCCGAGGCTGTTCTGTTTTGCTGGATGCGTTACAGAGGGTTGAAATGGTGTGATTTGATTAACCAAATTCTGCATGCCAGATTTCCATCACCAAACCTAATTATTATTCACGCTGGTGGCAACGATATCGAACAAGTTAAGACTAGAGATCTGATTGTGGAAATGAAGAATGTGTTCATGTATTGCAAGGCTGCTTTTAAAGATTCACAGGTGGTTTTCTCAGAAATAATCCCCAGATTATTATGGAATCGTAACGAGATAATATTTTTGCATAAAATTAGAAGAAGAGTTAATAGATTGTTACATCTATGTTTCGTCATTTCGCCATGCATGCCGAATGCAACATGTTGCATTTTTTTCATCTGTCAAATATGCACAGGCATGCGCATGTGGATGAGTGCGTCAAAACAATGCTTTACTGTCTGGGGGAATGCATTGGTATGCATGGATATGCACATGGATGCGTTCAATATGCATGCGTACTTCAGACTGAGCATGTCCAGGCACTGATGATTCATCACCTCCCAAATCCCAGGTGTATAAAAGGGGGTGTGGACATAGGAAGTCCAGAACTCTCAAGACTGTGGATGGGATATCAAGATTCTGTATGTAAGTAGAAGCTTTGAAAATGTCTGTTTCTCACTGCAGTCTGTTTTGCTTTCTTTTCCTTGTAGACATTGCCGTGCTGGTGTCCTGGATCCCTGTTCCGGATCTCCCCTATTTTGCTGTCCCGGTGTTGTGTTGCCGTCCCGGTGTTTTGCTGCTGGCCTGATGTTGTACTAATGTCCCCGTGTTGTACTGATGTCCCAGTGTTGTACTGCTGTCCTGGTGCTGTGCTGCTGCCCCGGTTCTGTGCTGCCTGACTGCTGTGCTGCTGGACTACTGCCTGTAATGTAAGCGTCAATTGTGTTTGAAGCGATGTCCGGGGGACCACCACGGTGCAGGAAGACAACTGTACACAAGATGAGGTGCAAACAACAAAGAGTAGATTTATTGGAAGGCAAGGAATGAAGTGGATGAGGAAGATGCAAACAGGGGTATTCAATGGCAAAAGATAATTTACAAGAGTTATATTCTTTAGCTTGTCCATAAAATAGCACGGTGCTCCAACTGTTACAGACTCAATATATGTCACACAAGTAAATGCAAACAATAAACAAAGAATGATGCTCCCACTGATCCTGTATCGGTCGGGCCGAAGAATAGTTGCATGAGTACGGTGGGTCAGACTATTGTTGTTCCCCCCTCTTCGCTCCATCTGGGTCAGTTTCTCTTGCAAGTTGACAAGGGACCACTGCAAGTCTTGCCCCACCTGGACCAGCACCTCCTGATGGTTTGGGTCCCCTCTGGTATTGGCGCCTTACACGCATCACCCCAGACGCGTTGCTCTCTTCTTTATTTCGGGCCACTGTTTCCACCAGGGTTTGACGAAATGTAATAGCCAGATCTGCCCAGACCCATTCTGACAGTGCTCACATCAAGGATGTGCTGTGCAGTCCCAGAATGAATTGCTCCCCGAGTATCCGGCCTTTAGAGCCCATGCCGCCAAATCCATCCACCTCCTTTCTCTGCACCTCCGCTAACACTTCTTGCAGTGCTATTGCATACTGAGAAATTCCTTCTTCCCTCTGCAGCCTAGAGAAAAATTTGGCGGGAAGGTGTCTGGCGCTAGCAGTTTTGCCGTAGATCTCTTCCAGGAACTTCACTAGCTCCTTCAGGGTACTGCGGGTGAGTTCTGGTTGTAGGCAGACATTTCTACGGTCTTCTCGCTCTAGGGCAGTTAAAGCAATGTCTCCTTCAAAGTCTGGGCTGTTTTTATAAATCTTCAGGGTGCATTGCAGCCGGGACACCCAGTCGGAAAGTTGCATATTATTGCCGTCAAACATTGGTAGCACACTAAATATGGTGCCCATAGGGATTGTCCTTGCAGGGGTTTCACCAATGCCCACAGCATCTCCATTAACATTAGCATTCCCGCTGTTGCTGTCTGCTCCCTCCATCTTGGTGACAGTACCCTGCTCGCAGCGCCACTTGAAGCGATGGCCGTGGGACCACCACGGTGCAGGAGGACTACTGTACACAAGATGAGGTGCAAACAACAAAGGGTAGATTTATTGGAAGGCAAGGAATGAAGTGGATGAGGAAGATGCAAACAGGGGTATGCAATGGCAAAAGATAATTTACAAGAGTTATATTTTTTAGCTTGTCCGTAAAAAAGCACGGTGCTCCAACTCTTACAGACTCAATATATGTCACACAAGTAAATGCAAACAATAAACAAAGAATGATGCTACTCTACGTATAACCTCCCTGGCCTTGACTAAGCAGGCCTCACGGCTGCCGTGTTCTGACTATTGAAGCCCTGACATGTGCACAAAACAAGAACAAACTCACGGGGATGTTGGGGACTCATATCCAGTCCCAGGGGGGCCCCCTACAGTCTAGTACGGTGGTGCACACAGCTTTCTGCCAGCTTGGTGAAACGTGGTCTTCTTGCTTTGGGGTCCTGGAAGTGCTCCTGGAAACTGTAAATCCTTTTCTCGGTATCTTCGTGGCTCCTCGAACTAACACAGGACAGCCACCCTAGCTGCACCTGGAAAAGTCTGTGAAATCTCACAAGTCCACTCCATTTCAGGCTGGGGGTCCTCTCTTGCAGCTATATCAGGACACAGTTCTCCTCTCTTGCAGCTATAAGCACAAAGTTCTCTCTGCAGCAGCCTCAGCTCACACAGGCTGTTTAGGCTCCACCCCTGCCATCTGCACAGTCCAGTTCATTCACACAGTATATCCCATGGGAGAAGCAGAACATTCCATCCTGCCAGACAAGGGGGTGCAGTCTCTTAAAGTAACAGCATGTACCTTACTGTCCATAACAACAACACCCTCCTACATGTTTTGAATTTTTTTTATTTGGCTTCATTGTTGTTGGCTCTAGTTAAATTTTTCTTATCTGTTCTTTTCTAGTGTTTCGCTTGACTGCTGCCTTCTATTCCAACATGTCCTCCAGTGAAGACCAGAATGCTCCCCATGGTGGACATGACAGTGATTGCATAATCACATTTGATATACTGATTGGTATATATTAACTGACCATAGACATGTGGTAAGTCATGCATTTTCTTTACAGGAACCTTCCTGTGCGGAAGAGCAGGAGCAGTCGAGTGGAAATAAATCTTCCCAGGGTCATCGGCCTCAAGTTCCTGAGAAGGAAAGACGGTGTGTAAGTAGTCTTTTCATTATCAGAGTCGTAACTGAATTTGGTTTCAGTTTTGTAAACTATATGACATAAGTTTTTAAAAATGTTGTCTATAAGTTTCACAATGTTAGGAAGGCAAACCCGAGATTGACAATGACAAGCTCATTCCTCTTGTGCAAGAGCAAGCAGCGTTGTGGGACCCCCGTGATCATCACCATTCCGACTCAGGATTGATTCGACGACTCTGGGAAGAAGTGGCCAGATCGCTGCTGGATGATTGGGACCATGCCACCCCACAAGACAGAAAGGATTTTTGCAAGTATTGCAATGTGGTCTGATGCATCTGTTTTCCTGCAAATGTAGGTGCCTTTTTTACAATTTATTTTTTTTCTTCCCCATTCACAGTGAAAAGAGTAAAAGTCCGTTGGCGTTCGATGAAGGATCGCTTCAACAAGGATATGAGAGAGGAGATTCGTGTTCGAAGTAGTGCTGCTCCAAAGGTCTCAAAATATAAATAGCATCGTATGCTGTATTTTCTGATTCCTGAGGTTACTCAGCGAACGTGAGTATCTTTTGTGTTGTGTTACTATTATCTAAACTATTTTATTTTTTTTTAGTAATGTTTGTTATTTATTCTTCACACAGAACCTGGATTGTCCTCAGTTGGAGCGGCCCCTAATCGACCAGCCATCGAACAGTCCCAATTATCCACCAGCAATGGAGCAAAGGCAGGGTCCACAGGCCGGGGAACAGGCAGCTGGTCCATAAGGTTTTTCCCTCTCCCAGCCATCTGCCACTGGTTTTGTTGGGTCTTCTCACCAGTGGCAGAGGGCCTGGGAGAGGTCAATCATGCCCGAGTTTATTCATTTAAGCTCGATCTTCCAGGATGGGATGAGAACGGTTGAGGAAAGAGAGGAAAATGGGTTTACTCATGTGAACACCCTTTTCCATGATGTCCACAGACGCCTTGACCGCCTGGAAGCCGACCTTCAGAGAGCAGTGACACATTTTTTTTCCACAATAGAGCGGGGCGTGTCGGAAAACCTACCGTCTGACCTCCAGCTGTATGTAATGAAGGCACGTCAGGCTGCTTACACCAAGGCCATGCAGCAGTCCCAACTGCAGTCAAGATATCACCTGCCACCACACATTTTTCTTCCTACACAGCAACAATGGCCAGCACAGCACCAGTGGCAGAATTTGCCAGCTCCACAAGGACTTGGATAACAACAACTGACTTCAGCGCAAGTGAACTACCCTCCACCACCACCACTGGATACTATGGCAATTCCTACAGTTCCCAGCTACATCACGTAGCGGAGTGCAGCACTCCTCCATATGTGAATTTTAAACTACTTTACTGCTATGTAGACTATAGTTACAAAACTTAAACTCTTAGCATTTGTTTTATTCGTATGTTATAGCAATGCAGTCACAGAAACATACCCCTGAGCATTTGTTTTCTTTTGCTAGGATGTGATTGCCAGTTTTGTTACTTGCAGTCCAGTTTAATTATGAGCCTTCAGAATCATTTTTCTGGATCCAAGGTTTCTCCATCTAATTTTGCATCTGAGTAGCTGTGTCGGTACTTTTACCAAGTAATATAAAAAATGCTAATATTTTTAATAAAATTTCCCAAATTAACAATGTTACAAACCCTTAGGATATGTGCACACATTCAGAAATTGGCAATGCTTTGGACGCAGCACATGACCGCTGCGTCCAAAGCGCTGCCGGCTATTGAATGCAGGTGATTCCGCATGTGTTCATTGATTCACTGTGTCCAATACACTGCATGGGTGAAATTTCTCTGGCAGTGACTCGCGTCTCCGCAAGATACATAGACATGCTACAGTCTGGAAAGATGCGCCTCATTTCAGTCTCTACAGGTGAGCGGCGAGCGTACAGTGCCAGGGGAAACATCTGGCCCATATATATACAAGGTGGCTGAGCTGTTACTCAGAGCACTAACAGCCCAACACACCACTGCTATCCATAGGAAGGCTGAGATGTCGCTCACAGCACTAACAGCCCGACACACACCTAGAACCATAGGGAGGCTGAGATGTCACAGCACTAACAGCCCGACACACCCCTGCTATCCACAAAGGGAGGCTGAGATGTCACAGCACTAACAGCCCGACACACCCCTGCTATCCACAAAGGGAGGCTGAGATGTCACTCACAGAACTAACAACCCAACATGCCCTGCTATCCACAAAGGGAGGCTGAGATGTCTCTCACAGAACTAAAGACTGACACACCCCTGCTATCCATAGGGAGGCTGAGATGTCACTCACAGCACTAACAACCCAACATGCGCTGCTATCCATAAGGAGGCTGAGATGTCACTCACAGCGCTACAGCCATACAATAATAGGCTGGTAGTTTCACTGTTACCACTTATTGGTGTATATTCCAATCCTAAAAAATGTTGTGAAGCAGGTAAAAACACAAGTATAAATGTATGTTAAATATCACACTAATACAACAAATAATGTAAACAAATATTTAAAAATGTAGCAATATGTCTCAAACATTTTCCTTCAAACTACTGATAAAACTATATATATATCGGAACTCAAAAAATGAACAAATTTTAGTCTGAAACAAAAAAAAGCATGTTTGCGTACATAGCATTTCCTGGTGCAAATAAATAAAACAACAAAAAGCCACACATACATAGATAAACTAGTTGGAGCTATAAGTTATTTTTGAGTGTTGCTGTGAATATAATGAGTTCCCTGAGAGAAATAACAAGTGATGTTATGTCTCGATTACAAAGCGGCTCTGTAGCTTGTTACCTGCACCTCAACAAATCATAAAGCTGCTGTGAAGAGGAGGCTGCACTGATAGTTCAACTATCTAATATTGAAACATACATTTATTAGCAAGGGAGAAATATGGACATGAAATATATTTCCTTGCCTTGTCATATAAAATTGATATAGAACAGAAATGGAACTGAAAGAATGCGGATCTTGTAAAATCCAGCCCATACATCATATATAGAAAATAGAAAGACAAAATAAAATCAACCTTTTAACTTAAAATTGATGTGTTAAAAAGAGATATAATAATTCCCTTGAGCACAAGCCTGTACATGTTTTTTATTTTATTTTTTTATTTATTTATTTCAGGAACCATTGGCTTATCAACCAATTATACTGATTAAAGGGTTTATACCATAATGAAACATTGTATGTCTCTCTTTTTCAATTTCAGTTATGTAAAAATATTGCATCCTGTCTAGATATTGCAGTAACATACTTGTTATTATTCCACTTGTATTTTTTTGTCTCTTTCTCAAAATGTCTACCTAATTTGTTAAGTCAGAGGCTGATAGTCTTTTTGGCTGTCCTACATTATAGCAGGAATCAATGTGTTCACAGATCACAAAGTTAGAACTGAGTTACTGGACATCTGTTACCACCATCCCTGGACACATTAGATAAACATTTAAGAAGAAACAAAATAAATTTTATCTGAAGTGCAGAAGTTAATGTATAGCCAAGTGATGCATGTGATTGGCCAAGATGATTAGCTTTCATAGCAGAAGATCAAGCTGACCTATGAAGAAAGCTTAACATCAACTTGGTTGGATATCTCACTCATCGGTTTGCTGGTGGATGCTCTTAACATTTTCTTTTCTGCCATAAAAAGTTTATTTCTTCAATGTAAATAAAGCCCTGTATGCCAGAAGCCATTCCTAGACGGTTCTCAATGAACAACTATACTACTGTCACGCGAAACAGAAAACTATTCACAGAAAAAGAAGATTTAATCCCAAGACTACTATTGCATACTGTCTGGATCTTGTATTGGGACATGGTTGTCAAGGGTAAATTTCAGACAATCCAGTTATACAAATCCAAACTTAAGTATATTTATAAAATGTGAACAAAATAGTTGTTTTCGACCTTTCAACAAAACTTGCAAGAAAAAAATAAACATCCGTCCTACCAGACTCCAACTAAACACAAAATGCAGGTTACCTCACCCAAACATAAATTTAAAATTACAGCGAGACCATCTGAAATACTTCATAGCTTACTGTAGCATACCTGGCTCTGACTGTCTACAGACTGTTTATGGCCTGGTAACAAATTTAGTGCAATCACCTGAAGTAACTAAAGATCTACAGAAATCTCATTCTATAGTGTATAGAAAATGGAAGATCTATTCCAACTTTCCCCTTAAAAATCCAGGCATAGAATAGAATATTTATTGAAGATTCAGTAAACTAAGTTTACAGGTTAAATCTAGCTTCTCTGGACTTTTCTATTTCATCAGAGTTTTATCCAGTACTTGCCATCTTGTGAGCTAATAATACGTACAGTACATATTTAGTAGATTACAAGTCCGTAAAGTCCAATCTTTTTGTTAATCCCGAGATGATCAAATAGAAGTAACAAAGCACTCTTTAAAAAACAAATTGTTTTTGTCACATTTCTACCTGGACCTGCTCCAGCAATTTTAGCTCTTGTTGACAGACTGTGGGCAATAGTGATGGAGGAGAGGTGACCAAAAGATTTGTGCAGCCCAAGCACTGTCAAGCCAAAGATACTGATGTGAATGTGAACTGCGGTGCCACCCAGTAAGATAGAATGGGTGTGGGAGTTGTCCAGCAGCTATTTGCTATAGTTAATGGAGCAGTACCACACCCTACTTAAACTTCCAGTTATAAGTATTTACAGACCTTAGTTTATTCTTCTGTTGCATTTACATCTGACCTTGATTGCTTGATCTAGTTCTGGTAATGTAGTCATGTATGGATGGTGGCGTTTTTGACATTTTCATATAGTCGTCGTTGTTCTGGTGGTTGTTCATTACATAAATATGAAACCAAAACCTTCACCAGTAACTAAATAGGTCAAAATACACACAAGTTCAGTTAGGGTGTAGAGGAAAGGCTGTGAGTGCAACCTATAATGAACGTTTCGATCTGATACTGGGTCGTGCTCATAGAGTCCACAGAGTCGCTTTTATAGTGCTGAGCTTGGTAAATGGTGTTGATGGTACCTGGAGGGGTTGAGATGGAGTGGCTTCCCCTGTAGCAATATGCTGTGCTGTGTGCATCTGTGCCTCAAGAGTCCATTATAGGTCGAACTCGCAACCCTTCCTCCATACCCAAACTGAACTTGTGTGTATTTTGAAATAAAAAGAGTAAGAACTTGCATGTGCGGTAAATTTACTTTACTTGATGCAGCAGTGGGTGGTGGACAGCGCCATAATGTCACTGCATCTAACCATCCGACATCCACACGTGTGCCATCTCCAACATGGTGCAGGCTGGAAGTGGCCTGCATTCTGCTGGAGTTCCCGGTGGAGCAGGGAGCAGATTATAGCTGTGCCTCTGCAACTGTCCTGGGAGGCACTTATAGCAATTGTATTTGCATTTGACAGATGCAAATACAATTGAGTGCAGGGAGGCGATGACCAAGGCTCAAGCAGAGAGGGGTGAGCTGTGTCAGTGACTGACACTACTCCTCTGTGTACCTGCGCCCTGGACGCCACTTTGTTAAATGTCTGCGGCTGGAGGAAGGCGTCAAGCAGCCAAAGGCAGTCAGTTTTGTTTTTTTTCTTCGCAAAGTGCGCCCCCTCGGGGAAGCAGGAGGTGGCGCCCTAAGCTGTAGCCTACCTTGTCTACTCCTTATCCTGGCCCTGACCTGACCTCTCTGGTTTTGGCCCAGCTTGTTGACTTTCCTCTGATAGCTCGTTCCACCAACCATCAGCAGCCTCCTTGTCATAACCCAGGAGACTCTTTTGTAAGTCCATTGCTCTTTGCACAGTAAACATAAAAAAGCCTACAAACATCTTTCACAACCTTTAGCACTTGTAATTTATACAATGCATTTGAAAAATACATTGATATTTTTACGGGTGGAAAAACAAAATTACTAAAATAATGTGATTGCAGATGGAGCGCCCGCTAGGGTCGTGGGGTACTCGGTACCAGGCCGGTTTTTAAAGGGGATGTGTCATGGCAGCAGTGACTCGGTCCGTGGCCCTGGATGTCCAATAAAAGATGATGATGAAAAGGGAATAAAGTTTATGGGGAAAAGGGGAATTGTTTGTGACGCCACCTGTGGTATTCGGCAATAAAGGTGATGTTAGCCGACGCTACTTGAAGAGACCGCTGGGCCTGATGGTGATGCAGCAGAGTTAGTACAGCTCTCCACAGGCAGAGCTTTAGGGTACCGTCACACAGTGGCATTTTTATCGCTACGACGGCACGATTCGTGACGTTCTAGCGATATCGTTACGATCTCGCAGTGTCTGACACGCTACTGCGATCAGGCACCCAGCTGAGAATCGTACGTCGTAGCAGATCGTTTGAAACTTTCTTTCGTCGCTGGATCTCCCGCTGTCATCGCTGGATCGTTGTGTGTGACAGCGATCCAGCGATGCGTTCGCTGGTAACCAGGGTAAACATCGGGTTACTAAGCGCAGGGCCGCGCTTAGTAACCCGATGTTTACCGTGGTTACCAGCGTAAAAGTAAAAAAAAAAAAAACGTACATACTCACGATCTGATGTCCGTCAGGTCCCTCGCAGTCTGCTTTCCGCTCTGACTGTCTGCCGGCCGGAAAGTGAGAGCAGATCACAGCGGTGACGTCGCCGCTGCGCTCTGCTCTCACTGTACGGCCGGATCTCAGTCAGAGCAGGAAGCAGACAGCAAGGGACCTGACAAACATCAGATGGTGAGTATGTACGGTTTGGTTTTTTTTACTTTTACGCTGGTAACCACGGTAAACATCGGGTTACTAAGCGCGGCCCTGCGCTTAGTAACCCGATGTTTACCCTGGTTACCCGGGGACTTCGGCATCGCTCCAGCGCCGTGATTGCAACGTGTGACCGCAGTCTACGATGCTGGAGCGATAATCATACGATGCTACGACGTCACGAATCGTGCCGTCGTAGCGATGTAAATGGTACTGTGTGACGGTACCCTTAGTCTCAGGGCACTGAGGTTGTAAAAGATGAAGATGCTGATAGTGGATGTGGTGCAGGATGGGTGGCCAGTAAATACAGTGCTTTACGAAAGTATTCGGCTCCCTGGAACTTTTCAACCTTTTCCCACATATCATGCTTCAAACATAAAGATACCAAATGTAAATTTTTAGTGAAGAATCAACAACAAGTGGACCACAATTGTGAAGTTGAACGAAATTTATTGGTTATTTTAAACTTTTGTGGAAATTCAAAAACTGAAAAGTGTGGCGTGCAATGTTATTCAGCCCCTTTACTTTCAGTGCAGCAAACTCACTCCAGAAGTTCATTGTGGATTTCTCAATGATCCAATAAGGGCCACCATCAGGGCATTACTGCCCTGACTGGCGTATGGGGCCCGGTGGGCAGAGGGGGCCTGCATCGGGCCCCATCTCATATACTCACCTGGCCCCCCTACAGGCGCTGCAGCATGCTATTAAAGTGCGGGCCCGCACGTCAATAGTTAACAGCCGCCAGCCAATCGGAAGCTGGCAGCTGACTTGAGCCGCAGTGCGCACTTCGCCGGCGTCTGACGTCATTGTCAGCAGCAGATGAGTGCGCACTTCACCTGCGTGGAGGGATTGAGGGAAGGAGCACGGCCAGGTAAGAACTCGTGTTTCTTGGGTGTTTTTGAGAGCGACGATCCAGGGGGCCCCGGGGCAGAATGCTGGACTTGCTGGGGCAGAGATGCTGGACACGCTGGGGAAGAAATGCTGGATACGCTGGAGCAGAAATGCTGGACACACTGGGGCAGAAATGCTGGACACACTGGGGCAGAATGCAGGGCACACTGGGGCAGAGATGATGGACACACTGGGGGCAGAATGCTGGACATGCTGGGGGCAGAGATGCTGGACACACTGGGGGCAGAGATGCTGGACACACAGGGGGCAGAAATGCTGGACACACTGGGGCAGAAATGCTGGACTTGCTTGGGCAGAGATGCTGGACACGCTGTGGCAGAGCGGCTGGACACACTGGGGCAGAAATGCTGGACACACTGGGGCAGAAATGCTGGACACGCTGGGCAGAGATGCTGGACACACTGGGGCAGAAATGCTGGACACACTGGGGCAGAGATGCTGGACACACTGGGGCAGAGATGCTGGACACACTGGGGCAGAGATGCTGGACACACTGGGGCAGAGATGCTGGACACACTGGGGCAGAAATGCTGGACACTGGGGCAGAAATGCTGGACACACTGGGGCAGAATGCAGGACACACTGGGGGCAGAGATGCTGGACACACTGGGGGCAGAATGTTGGACACACTGGGGGCAGAGACGCTGGACACACTGGGGGCTGAATGCTGGACACACTGGAGGCAGAGATGCTGGACACGCTGGGGCAGAAATGCTGGATACGCTGGGGCAGAGATGCTGGACACGATGGGGCAGAGATGCGGGACACGCTGGGGCAGAGATGCTGGACACGCTGGGTCACAAATGCTGGACACACTGGGGCAGAGATGCTGGACACATGGGGGCAGAGATGCTGGACACACTGGGGCAGAGATGCTGGACACACTGGGGGCAGGGATGCTGGACACACTGGGGGCAGAAATGCTGGACACACTGGGGCAGAAATGCTGGACACATTTGGGCAGAGATGCTGGACACATTTGGGCAAAGATGCTGGACACACTGGGGCAGAGATGCTGGACACACTGGGGCAGAAATGCTGGACAGACTGGGGCAGAAATGTTGGTCACACGGGGGCAGAAATGCTGGACACACTGGGACTGAAATGCTGAAATGCTGGACATTGGGGGCAGAGATGCTGGACATTGGGGGCAGAGATGCTGGACACACTGGGGTAGAGATGCTGGACACACTGGGGCAGAGATGCTGGACACACAGGGGCTGAATGCTAGACACACTGGGGTTGAATGCAGGACATTCTGGGGCAGAGATGCTGGAAATGCTGGGGTAGAGATGCTGGACACGCTGGAGCAGAGATGCTGGAAATGCTGGGGCAGGGATGCTGGACACGCTAGGGCAGAGATGCTGGACATGCTGGGGCAGAGATGCTGGACACACTGGGGCAGAGAAGCTGGACATGCTGGGGCAGAGATGCAGGACACACTGGGGCAGAAATGATTGACACACCGGGGAAGAAATGATGGACACACTGGGGCAGAAATGCTGGACACACTGGGGCAGAAATGCTGGACACACTGGGGCAGAATGCACGACACACTGGGGCAAAGATGCTGGACACACTGGAGGCAGAATGCTGGACACACTGGGGCAGAGATGCTGGACACACTGGGGCAGACATGCTGGACACAATGGGGGCAGAAATGCTGGACACACTGGGGCAGAAATGCTGGACACACTGGGGCAGAGATGCTGGACACACTGGGGCAGAAATGATGGACACACTGGGGCAGAAATCCTGGTCACAGTGGGGCAGAAATGCTGGACACAGTGGGGCAGAAATGCTGGACACACTGGGGCAGAGATGCTGGACACACGGGGGCAAAAATGCTGGACACACTGGGGCAGAGATGCTGGACACACTGGGGCAGAAATTCTGGACACACTGGGGCAGAGATGCTGGACACACAGGGGGCAGAAATGCTGGACACACTGGAGCAGAAATGCTGGACACACAGGGGGCAGAAATGCTGGACACACTGGGGCAGAAATGCTGGACTTGCTTGGGCAGAGATGCTGGACACGCTGGGGCAGAGATGCTGGACACACTGGGGCAGAAATGCTGGACACACTGGGGCAGAAATGCTGGACACGCTGGGGCAGAAATGCTGGACACAGTGGGGCAGAAATGCTGGACACACTGGGGCAGAAAAGCTGGACATTGGGGGCAGAGATGCTGGACACACTGGGGGCTGAATTCTGGACACACTGGAGGCAGAGATGCTGGACACGCTGGGGCAGAAATGCTGGATACGCTGGGGCAGAGATGCTGGACACGATGGGGCAGAGACGCGGGACACGCTGGGGCAGAGATGCTGGACACACTGGGTCAGAAATGCTGGATACACTGGGTCAGAAATGCTGGACACACTGGGGCAGAGATGCTGGACACACGGGGCAGAGATGCTGGACACACTGGGGCAGAGATGCTGGACACACTGGGGGCAGGGATGCTGGACACACTGGGGGCAGAAATGCTGGACACACTGAGGCAGAAATGCTGGACACATTTGGGCAGAGATGCTGGACACACTGGGGCAGAGATGCTGGACACACTGGGGCAGAAATGCTGGACACACTGGGGCAGAAATGTTGGTCACACTGGGGCAGAAATGCTGGACACACTGAGACAGAAATGCTGTACACACTGGAGCAGAAAAGCTGGACATTGGGGGCAGAGATGCTGGACATTGGGGGCAGAGATGCTGGACACACTGGGGCAGAGATGCTGGACACACTGGGGCAGAGATGCTGGACACACTGGGGGCTGAATGCTGGACACACAGGGGCTGAATGCTGGACACACTGGGGTTGAATGCAGGACATGCTGGGGCAGAGATGCTGGACACACTGGGGCAAAGATGCTGGACACACTGGGGCAGACATGCTGGACACACTGGGGGGAGAAATGCTGGACACACTGGGGCAGAAATGCTGGACACACTGGGGCAGAGATGCTGGACACACTGGGGCAGAAATGCTGGACACACTGGGGCAGAAATGCTGGTCACACTGGGGCAGAAATGCTGGACACAGTGGGGCAGAAATACTGGACCCACTGGGGCAGAAAAGCTGGACATTGGGGGCAGAGATGCTGGACATTGGGGGCAGAGATGCTGGACACACTGGGGCAGAGATGCTGGACACACAGGGGCAAAAATGCTGGACACACTGGGGCAGATTTGCTGGATACACTGAGGCAGAGATGCTGGACAAGCTGGGGCAGAGATGCTGGACACACTAGGGGCTGAATGCTGGACACACTGGGGCTGAATGACGGACACACTGGGGCTGAATGCTAGACACGCTGGAGCAGAGATGCTGGAAATGCTGGGGCAGAGATGCTGGACACTCTGGGGCAGAAATGCTGGACATTGGGGCAGAGATGCTGGACATTGGGGCAGAGATGCTGGACAAACTGGGGGCAGAGATGCTGGACACACTGGGTTCTGAATGCTGGACACACTGGGGCTGAATGCTGGACACACTGGGGCTGAATGCTGGACACGCTGGGGCAGAGATGCTGGACACACTGGGGCAGAAATGCTGGAAACACTGGGGTAGAGATGCTGGACACGCTGGAGCAGAGATGCTGGACATGCTGGGGCAGAGATGCTGGACATGCTGGGGCTGAGATGGTGGACACACTGGGGCAGAAATGCTGGACATGCTGGGGCAGAGATGCTGGACACGCTGGGACAGAGATGCTGGACACGCTGGGGCAGAGATGCTGGACACAATGGAGCAGAGATGCTGGACACACTGGGGCAGAGATGCTGGACACACAAGGGCAGAGATGCTGGACACACTGGGGCAGAGATGCTGGACAAACTGGGGCAGAAATGCTGGACACACTGGGGCAGAAATGCTGGACACACTGGGGCAGAGATGCCAGACACACTGGGGCAGAAATGCTGGACATACTGGGGCAGAGATGCTGGACACACTTGGGCAGAAATGCTGGACACAAATTGGGCAGAAATGCTGGACACACTGGGGCAGAGATGCTGGACACACTGGGGCAGAATGCAGGACACACTGGTGGCAGAGATGCTGGACACTCTGGGGACAAAATGCTGGACACACAGGAACAGAGATGTTGGACACACTGGGGCAGAGATGCTGGACACACTGGGGGCAGAAATGCTGGACACGCTGGGGCAGATATGCTGGAAAGGCTGGGGCAGAGATGCTGGACACACTGGGGAAGAAATGCTGGACACACTGGGACAGCAATGCTGGACATACTGGGGGCAGAGATGCTGGACACACTGGGGCAGAAATGCTGGACACACTGGGGCAGAGATGCTGTGCACACTGGGGGCAGGGATGCTGGACACACTGGGCGCAGAATAGCTGGACACACTGGGGCAGAAATGCTGGACACACTGGGGCAGAAATGCTGGACACACTGGGGTAGAATGCAGGACATACTGGTGGCAGAGATGCTGGACACACTGGGGACAGAATGCTGGACACACAGGAACAGAGATGTTGGACATACTGGGGCAGAGATGCTGGACACACTGGGGGCAGAAATGCTGGAGATGCTGGGGCAGATATGCTGGAAAGGCTGGGGAAGAGATGCTGGACACACTGGGGCAGAAATGCTGGACACACTGGGGCAACAATGCTGGACATACTGGGGCAGAGATGCTGGACACACTGGGGCAGAAATGCTGGACACACTGGGGCAGAGATGCTGTGCACACTGGGCGCAGAGATGCTGGACACACTGGGTGCAGAAATGCTGGACACACTGGGGCAGAAATGCTGGACACACTGGGGCAGAAATGCTGGACACACTGGGGCAGAGATGCTGGACACACTGGGGCAGAGATGTTGGACACACTGGGGCAGAAATGCTGGAAATTCTGGGGCAGAGTTGCTGGACACACTGGGGTAGAGATGCTGGACACGCTGGAGCAGATATGCTGAACACGCTGGGGTAGAGATGCTGGACACGCTAGGGCAGAGATGCTGGACACACTGGGGCAGAGATGCTGGACATGCTGGGGCTGAGATGGTGGACACACTGGGGCAGAAATGCTGGACACACTGGGGCAAAATGCAGGACACACTGGTGGTAGAGACGCTGGACACACTGGGGACAGAATGCTGGACACACTGGGGCAGAGTGCACGACACACTGGTGACAGATGCTGGACTCACTGGGGACATAATGCTGGACACACAGGAACAGAGATGTAGGACACACTGGGGCAGAGATGCTGGACACACTGGGGGCAGAAATGCTGGACACGCTGGGGCAGAAATGCTGGACAGGCTGGGGCAGAGATGCTGGACATGCTGGGGCACAGATGCTGGACACACTGGGGCAGCAATGCTGTACACGCTGGGGCAGAGATGCTGGACATGCTGGGGCAGAGATGCTGGACACGCTGGGGCTGAGATGGTGGACACGCTGGGGCAGAAATGCTGGACATGTTGGGGCAGAGATGCTGGACACGCTGGGGCAGAGATGCTGGACACACTGGGGCAGAGATGCTGGGCACACTGGGGGCAGAGATGCTGGACACACTGGGTGCAGAAATGCTGGAGACACTGAGGCAGAACTGCTGGACACACTGGGGCAGAGATGCTGGACACACTGGGGCAGAGATGCTGGACACACTGGGGCAGAAATGCTGGACACACTGGGGCGTAAATGCTGGACACACGGGGGCAGAAATGCTGGACACACTGGGGCAGAAATGCTAGACACACTGGGGCAGAAATGCTGGACATTGGGGCAGAGATGCTGGACATTGAGGCAGAGATGCTGGACACACTGGGGGCAGAGATACTTGACTGTTGTGAATTCCGTTCTGGAGCTCCCTCCTGTGGTTGCTAATGGTATTTTTGTGAGTTCTGCCCTTGGGCTCCCTCTGGTGGTTTCGAGTGGAACTGCTGCTCCTTTAGGTAGCTGTGGCAGCTGCCTTCACTAATCGCCTTGCCTGGGTTTGTTATTTAAACCTGCTCTGGGCTTTAGTTCATGCCAGCTGTCAATGTTCTTGGTTTGATTTGGTTCTCTCCTTGGATTTCTCATATGGCCTGTCCTTGTCAGCAAAAGATAAGTTTTTGCTAAGTTTTTGTTTGTCCATTTGCCTGGACTCTATTGCTCTGCAAATATGTCTCTTTTTGTCCAGCTTGTCACTATGTCATATTAGGGCTAGCTGGAAGCTCTGGGAAAGCAGATTTGCCCCTCCACACCGTGAGTCGGTGTGGAGTTCATTTTTGTAAACTCTGCGTGGATTTTGTAGTTTTTAATACTGACCACACATTATCCTTTTCTCTCTGTCTATAAAGTTTAGTATTGGCCTCCTTTGCTGAAATCTGATTTCATTTCTGTGTATGTCATTTCCCTCTTCACTCAAAGTCAATATTTGTGGGGGGCTGTCTTTCCTTTTGGGGTTTTCTCTGAGGCAAGATAGCTTTCTATTTCCTTCTTTAGGGGTAGTTAGTTCTTAGGCTGTGAAGAGGTGTCTAGGGAGAGTCAGGAACATCCCACGGCTATTACTAGTGTTGTTGTTAGGATTAGGGACTGCGGTCAGTAGAGATACCACCTTCTCAGAGCTCGTCCCATGTTGCGTTTTAGCCACCAGGTCATATCAGTATGGCCTCTTAACCACCAGGTCATAACAGTACAGCTGGCCATTAATTACTATTATGACCTGGTGGTTAAGAGGCCATACTGATATGACCTGGTGGCTAAAACGCAACATGGGACGAGCTCTGAGAAGGTGGTATCTCTACTGACCGCAGTCCCTAATCCTAACAACAACACTAGTAATAGCCGTGGGATGTTCCTGACTCTCCCTAGACACCTCTTCACAGCCTAAGAACTAACTACCCCTAAAGAAGGAAATAGAAAGCTATCTTGCCTCAGAGAAAACCCCAAAAGGAAAGACAGCCCCCCACAAATATTGACTGTGAGTGAAGAGGGAAATTACGTACACAGAAATGAAATCAGATTTCAGCAAAGGAGGCCAATACTAAACTTGATAGACAGAGAGAAAAGGATAATGTGTGGTCAGTATTAAAAACTACAAAATCCACGCAGAGTTTACAAAAATGAACTCCACACCGACTCACGGTGTGGAGGGGCAAATCTGCTTTCCCAAAGCTTCCAGCTAGCCTGAAAATGACATAGTGACAAGCTGGACAAAAAGAGACATATTTGCAGAGCAATAGAGTCCAGGCAAATGGACAAACAAAAACTTAGCAAAAACTTATCTTTTGCTGACAAGGACAGGCCATATGAGAAATCCAAGGAGAGAACCAAATCCAACCAAGAACATTGACAGCTGGCATGAACTAAAGCCCAGAGCAGGTTTAAATAACAAACCCAGGCAAGGCGATTAGTGAAGGCAGCTGCCACAGCTACCTAAAGGAGCAGCAGTTCCACTCGAAACCACCAGAGGGAGCCCAAGGGCAGAACAAAAATACCATTAGCAACCACAGGAGGGAGCTCCAGAACGGAATTCACAACACTTGACACACTGGGGCAGAAATGCTGGACACACTGGGGCAGAGATACTTGACACACTGGAGCAGAGATGCTGGATACACTGGGGCAGAGATGCTGGATACACTGGAGCAGAGATGCTGGACACACTGGGGGCTGAATGCTGGACACACTGGGGCTGAATGCTGGACACACTGGGGCTGAATGCTGGACACACTGGGGCAGAGATGCAGGAAACACTGGGGCAGAGATGCTGGACACACTGGGGCAGAGATGCTGGACACTTTGGGGTAGAAATGCTGGAGACACTGGGGGCAGAAATGCTGGAGACACTGGGGGCAGAATGGAGATATGGGCATGATTGGAGACACGTGGCAGAATGAAAGACATGGGTGCATGATTGGAGACACTGGGGGCAGGATTGGAGACAGATCGTGCAGGATCATGGGGCAGGATGGATACGATGGGGCAGGAAGGGGAGATCATATTGGGCAGGACGGGGAGATCATATGGGGCAGAATAGATACTCATGAGGGCAGGATGCGAGAACATATGGCTGGAGCCAGGAATGAGACACACAGGGCCAGGATGGGGGATATTATTACCATAGGGGCTAATTAAGGGATATTATTACTGCAGTGACGTATTTATTTTATTTTTTGAGTATACTGTTTTAAATGGGGGGCGGTCCTGTTACTGTGTAGAGTAATACTATGTCGCCTTTTTTTCTTCATGTGGTGTAATGTAGAAGTTGGGAAAAATTAAGTAATGTGTTCTGCAAGCGGAGCTCGAGATAACTGTGTTATTTCCTGCAGAGACAAGTCCTGGCTGGAAGAAGTGACGGCGATCTGTGCTGGATAAAAGTTGAAAGATGAAGGACTTCACCTAGAGACGTCACTGGTGAGTCAGTGTGTTACTTATACACTGACACTATACACTGTATACAATATACAGAGGTCCTGTGCATAATGTCACCAGTGATCACTGTATTACCTGTACACAGACAATGCATACTAAGTACAGATCTCCTGTGCACGAGGCACTTATGGTGATGGTATTGTGTTTTTTTATTACTGATCAGTATTGTAGTATTCGGTCACTTTGTGGTGTAATATGTGGTCTGGTCATGGTGCAGTGGTATTTGTTCCTTGTATGTGATATTATTCAGTCACTGGTGGTAATATGTGGTCTGGTCATGGTGTGATGGTATTTGTCCCTTGTATGTGCTATTTGGTCACTATGTGGTAATAATATGGTGTCTGGTCAAGGTGTTGTGGTATTTGTTCCTTGTATGTGATGTTATTCGATCACTGTGGCGGTAATATGTGGTCTTGACACGGTGTAGCGGTATTTCTTCCTTGTATGTGATATTATTGGTCATTTTAAAAATTGAAAAATAAATAAAAATATACCTAAATTGTATTGTATATTTTAACAAATATTTAATAGGTTACAGAGTTGGGCCCGGCCAAAAGTGTCTACCGTGTTATGGTGGCGGCTTAAAAAATCTTTTGCCAAAACAAAAGCTGCCAGCTATATGTGTGATCTGGTGATGGGAAATGTTAATGTGTGATAGGTGAGAAGTGGAGTTTTTCCAAGAGAGAGCTGTGGGACTGTGGACAGTTTGAGGGGTGGAGCGTGGAGGCGGGGCTGGGGTGGAATCTAGATGGAGTCTCAAGGGGGCCCTGAAAAATTTGCCAGTATGGGGCCCCGAAGTTTCTAGTGGCAGCCCTGGATCCAATGTTGTCCTAAATGCCTAATGATGACACATATAATCAAGCTGTGTGTAATCAAGTCTCCGTATAACTGCACCTGCTCTGTGATAGTCTGAGGGTTCTGTTTGAAGCACAGAGAGCATCATGAAGACCAAGGAACACAACAGGCAGGTCCGTGATACTGTTGTGGAGAAGTTTAAAGCCATCCCAAGGAGCACTGTGCAAGCGATTATATTGAAATGGAAAGAGTATCATACCACTGCAAATCTACCAAGACCCGGCTGTCCCTCTAAACTTTTATCTCAAACAAGGAGAAGACTGATCAGAGATGCAGCCAAGAGGCCCATGATCACTCTGGATGAACTGCAGAGATCTACAGTTGAGGTGAGACAGTCTCTCCATAGGACAACAATCAGTCGTACACTGCACAAATCTGGCCTTTATGGAAGAGTGTCAAGAAGAAAGCCATTTCTCAAAGATATCCATAAAAAGTGTCATTTAAAGTTTGCAACAAGCCACCTGGGAGACACACCAAACATGTGGAAGAAGGTGCTCTGGTCAGATGAAACCAAAATCGAACTTTTTGGCAACAATGCCAAATGATATGTTTGGCGTAAAGGCAACACAGCTCATCACCCTGAACAGACCATCCCCACTGTCAAACATGGTGGTGGCAACATCATGGTTTGGGCCTGCTTTTCTTCAGCAGGGACAGGGAAGATGGTTAAAATTGATGGGAAGATGGATGGAGCCAAATATTTGACCATTCTTGAAGAAATCCTGTTGGAGTCTGCAAAAGACCTGAGACTGGGACGGAGATTTGTCTTCCAACAAGACAATGATCCCAAACATAAAGCAAAATCTACAATGGAATTGTTCACAAATAAACGTATCCAGGTGTTAGAATGGCCAAGTCAAAGTCCAGACCTCAATCCAATCGAGAATCTGTGGAAAGAGCTGAAAACTGCTGTTCACAAACGATCTCCATCAAACCTCACTGAGATCGAGCTGTTTGCCAAGGAAGAATGGGCAAGAATTTCAGTCTCTCGATGTACAAAATTGATAGAGACATACCCCAAGCAACTTGCAGATGTAATCGCAGCAAAAGGTGGTGTAACAAAGTATTAAGTTAAAGAGGCCGGATAATATTGCACCCCCACTTTTCAGTTTTTGAATTTCCACAAAAATTAAAAATAACCAATACATTTTGTTCAACTTCACAATTGTGTTCAACTTGTTGCTGATTCTTCACCACAAAGTCACATTTGGTATCTTTATGTTTGCAGCATGATATATGGGAAAAGGTTGAAAAGTTCCAGGGAGCCAAATACTTTCGCAAGGCACTGTAAGTGTGAGGACACAGCAAGGTGCAGTTTCCAATGCTTTACTCACAGTTCTTAGCCGCCCCAGCAGGGGTGCTGTGTCCTCCAGGTTTGTGGTACAGCCAGTTCTCAAGCAATTTGGGTGCACTTTCCAGAACCCTCTTTCTTATGTCCTTGCCTGGCCATCTCTCTGTGCTGGCTTCGCCTTTCCTGCCCTATGCCTGCCATACAGTGGCCCAAGCCAGGAGCCATGGATCTTGTCGGGCTGAGAGCTTTAAGTCCCCCTGGATCCTATACGGATGTCTTTTCAGCGAATGTGCGCAGATGTGTCTGTGCTTCTTCCAAAGCCACAGCCTCTGGTTATCTAGCGGAGTCCTTAGTTTCTCCACTAGAATGGGGCTGGTCCCCTTACTGTGACCTGGTCCCTCCACCCGACTATGTTCAGTGTGAATACTAGCACCACAGGTGGACCTCTCACTACCCATGGCTCTAGGACCCCTTCCTTCTCTTTCTTCTATAGTTTCGCTTTCCTTCAGCTTTTTCTCTCTCTAGCTCCCTCTGACAGGGAGCTCCTCCTCAGCACGTCTGCTCCTTTTCACTTCCTCTCACTTACTGACTAACCTTCTAGATCTTTCCTGACTCCCCCTACTGTTTCCATGACATCTTTGCTTTCTCCACCCACACCCTCTACCTATTAACATTTTCTCCAGACTGGGATGAGGCCATCCTCCCTAAGGGTACAGCCAGATGCCCTGACTGAAGTGTCTAGTGTTGGATGCTGGTGTTAGGGTTCTGCGCAGTGCCCTCTCCTTACCTAAAAGCGGAATACCACACCTCTGGGTGAGGTGCAGTATATATGTGGCGACTGGACCCCAGGGTTGCCACACATAAACAAACATGCACACTCATAAACTAATACTTTGTTGAAGCGCTCTTTGAATTTAAGACAGCATTCACTCTATTTGGATAGGAGTCTATCAGCATGGCACATCTAGAATTGACAAATCTTTTTCCACTCTTCCTTGCAGTACCGCTCCAAAAGATTGTGAGTTCATCCCGTATACATACAGCCCTAGCTGGGCAACTCCAAAACGTTGATCTTCAGATGAAGACATACTTTTGTTGATTTGAATGCATGCTGAAAGGTAAAATCCTCTTCATCTTCAACTCTTTAGCAGAGGCATGAAAGTATTGTTGCAAAATTCACTGATATTTGAAATTGTTTATAACTCCTCCACCTTGACGAAAAAACAGCCCCAAAGCATAATATTGCCTTCAACATGAATTACAATGTATGGCATTCTTTTGCACACCCTTAAACTAATACTTTGTTGAAGCACTCTTTAAATTTATGACATTCAGTCTTTTTGGATAGGAGTCTATCAGCATGGCACATCTAGAATTGACAATCTTTGTCCTCTCTTCATTGCAGTTTCGCTCCAAATTTGTCAGATAGTGAGTTCATCCCATGTACATACAGGCCACCTACAGCTCAACCCACAGATTTTCAAATGGATTCCACTCTGGGCTATCCCTGGGGCACTCCAAAACTTTGATCTTCTTCAGATGAAGCCATTGTTTTGATGATTTGGAATCATGCTGAATGGTAAAATCCTCTTCATCTTCAGCTCTTTAGCAAAGGCCTGCAGGTTTTGTTCCAAATTAGTATCTAAAATAGTTTCTAACGCCCTCCACCTTGACAAAATCCCCAGTTCCTGCTGTCAAAAAAACAGTCCCAAAGCATAATGCTGCCTCCATCATGTATCACAATGTGTGGTATTCCTTTGGTGATGTCCAGTATTAGCTTTGGGCCAAGCATACCTCTTGGAATTATGGCCAAAAAGTTCAACCTTGACCTCATCAGGCCATGACAAGTTTTCCCACATGGTTTTGGCAAACTTGATTTAGGTTTTGGCAAAACATAGAGGATTGACATTTTTTCTTTGTAAGAAAAAGCTTCCATCTTGCCACCCAAGCCCACAGGCCAGACATATTAATAATACAGAAGATTGTTGTTACATGAAGTACACAACCAGTACTTGCAAGAAATTCCTGCAGCTCCTTTACTTTCATTTACCATTTTTTATAGCCATCACATTTGAAGTGACTTTGGATGGCCTATATGACAGAAAATATCCAAAAGTGACACCATTCTAAAAACTGCACCCCTCAAAGTCCTTTAACTCACATTCAAATAGTTTATAAAACCTTCAGGTGCTTCACAGGAATTAATGCAATGTGGAAGGAAAAAAACTAACATTTCACTTTTTTTCACACAAATTTTACTTTAGCTCCTAATTTTTGATTTTCTTGAGCAGGGCCGGCTCCAAATTTTCATGGGCCTATTTAACAAATACCACTATTCATGATACACAGATAAGAAATATAGGTATAGCACAATGCCAAATATTTCACTAACTTCCCACTGTAAATTTTACAATAGCTCAGAAACCTGCAAATCTTTGATCCTCGCAGCTCACAATTCATGCCTTGGGAGATTCAGAAGTCTGCAGTCACACAGAGTGACACACAGAGGGACTGCAGACTTATCAATACGATCAGACAATATAGTCCTCCATACAGTAATGGGTACCATATAGTCCTCCATGCTGTATTATGGGCACCACATAGTCCTCCATACAGTATTATGGGCACCACATAGTCCTCTATACAGTATTATGGACAGTACATAGTACTCCATACAGTATTATGGGCACCACATAGTCCTCTATACATTATTATGGGCTCCACATAGTCCTCCATACAAAATTAGGGGCACCACATAGTCCTCCATACAGCATTAGGGGCATCACATAGTCCTCCATACAGTTCAATAAGCCCCATATATTGCTTCATACAGAATAATGGGCTCCATATATTGCTTCATACAGAATAATGGGCCTCATATAATGCTCCATACAGAAAAAGGACCCAATACAATGCTACATACAAAATATTGGACTCCATATAATGCTCCATACAGAATAATCGACCCCATCTAACTCTCCATACAGAATAATGGCCCAATATAATGCTTTATACAGTATAATGGGCCTCATATAATGCTCCATACAGAAAAATGGACACCATATAATGCTCCATACAGAATAATGGACCCCATACAATGTTGTAAACAGAATAATTGCCCCATATAATGCTAATTGCAGAATAATAGACCCCATGCAATACAGAATAATGAGCCTGATATAATGCTCCATACAGAACGGGCCCCATATAATATTCCATACAGAATATGTCCCACATAATGCCCATACAGAATAATGGCCCCCATATAATGTTACATACAGAATAATGGCCCCATATCATGCTCCATACAGAATAATGGACCCCATATAGCACCCCATACAGAATAATGGCCCCATATAATGCTCCATACAGTATAATGGACACCATATAATGCTGCATACAGAATAATGGCCCCAAATATTGCTCCATACAGAATAATAGACCCCATATAATGCTACATACAGAATGAGCCCCATATAATGCTCCATACAGAATAATTGCCCCATATATTGCTCCATACAGAATAATTGACTCCATATAATGCTCCATTCAAAATAATAGGCAAGCAGCCTGGAAATGTGCCCGTTTAGTGTTTGGGCCTGTGAATGGCTGGGAACTTTATTTTTCATTCCAAGTCCTGGGATAGGAACAGCTGAACGCTGTACTCGGACAAGTTTTTGAAAGTGCCTGACGATGGTACCTTAGATTGTGCAAGGACTGGTGCAGGGTGGGAGGCATCTGTGCCAGTATCAAGGACAGAAGAATAGGAAGCAGTAACATAGGGGAAGAGGCAGTGGTGTCACCCACTGGCACCATTCATGGATTCAGGCATTTGGCCCACTCAGTAAGGTGCTTAGATGACATGTATACCACCAGTATCATGCTGGTGGTGGTTAGGCTTGTAGTGGTCTGACCCCTGCTGATCTTGGCACAGCACAGGTTGCAAATGACTGAACACCTAACTCTTTGATGGAGAAATTCACGAGTGTCGGTGCTCTGCGGAGCAGTTGCCCGTCTTCTTCCTCTGGTTACCCCACTGCCTCTTACTGCCTGTTTCGGTGGTGCTGTTCCCTCCCCCTCAGCACTGCTGGCCTTGCTCTGCATGCCAGCTTCCAGGTTGGGTAGGTGACTTCGACATCCACCACCTCGTCTTCCACTGCAGCACCCTGGTCCTCCTGACTTGGTGACTTAACAACAACTTGACTTATCAGCAACTGTGTCTCATCATCATCTTCTTCCTTAGACAAAATTTGCCATTCCCCACTGTCACCTTCTTGTTATCATGGCTGCTCTAGGTTTTGTGTATCACTACACAGCATCTCATCCTATCCCTCCTAGATGGACAGGGTGAGAGGCCACAATCAAGAAGTGATGTTGTAAACAGTTACTCGGAGTGTCCTAGTGTGGGATCACTGGTCACCTGTTCGCACTGGTGTGGCTTCAGAAGTGGTGTCCCGTGCCTTCCTGTAAAGTGGTACAGGGAACTGTGTGTTGTGGATGAGCATTTTTCTTGTGCACCAGCAACAGGTGTAGTGCAACTGTCCCATGTCCTCGGTATCTGCGTGCACCATCATCAACACTTCCACTTCCCTGTCCCTTACCGCAAGCCTTGCGCATTTCCTAATTGCTAGGTCTCTGGAAACCAAGATTCCTTTATTAATTGAAAATATATATTTTTTTAATTAACTCAAAAATTTGGTCAACTATAGCAGGCCAAGCAGTTTTTATAAAAATTAAATCACTGTAATTTTACACAGAGCACATTAAACTGTATGGTTGACTAATTGAATCCAGAAAAAAATTAATTTTTTTATAGTTTTATACACCACCGCAATGCAACAGTAACCACATTAAACTCTATGGATGACTTATTCAATCCACAAAAACATTTTGAAAAGTTTTTTTTTAGATTTATATAACACCGTAATGTAACACTAACCACGGTTAAACTGTATAGATGACTAATTGAATCCATTAAATATTTTTGAACATTTTTTGGAGTTTTATATACATTCAGAATGTAAAACTAAGCACATTAAACTGTATGGATGACAATCTAGTCAATTTTTCATCCCAAAAAAAGAATGTGGTCACGTGCAGCAGCGATATATTTATCAATGAATCGCAAAGCCCTAAGCCCTGCCTAAAGGTTGTATTCTGCTATTCTCCCTGCTACTGCAACCATCCATAGGCGAAATGCAGAATGTATCTGATACAAACAGCATAGCATAGGATTAGCCTTTAAAAGGACTGTTAGTATGATGGTTCAGCATTATCACCAGTATCAACACTACAGGACTCTAATTAACCCCTTTACCCCCAAAGGTGGTTTGCACTTTATTGACCAGGCCAATTTTACAATTCAAATGCTGTGATTTTATGAGGTAATAACTCTGGAGCGCTTCAACAGATCACTGTGATTCTGAGAATGTTTTTTCGGGACATATTTTACTTCGTGATAGCAGTAAAATTTCTTTGATATGACTGTTAGGCATCAGGATTTTCTCTCTGCGCAGGATAGATCCCAAGCAGTATCTGCTCCTGCAGTCTCCCATTCAGCTCCAACCGAGGCAGATGCTGATCAGCACAGATGTCGGTCCCAGCGTCTTGCTCAGGATCATGATATTCTTGTTGTTACTGCTGGCTCTCCAGCCAAGTCTATGGCAATATGCGAGAGGCGGTGCAGCCTGACGCTTGGGAGTCTAAATCCAGAGTTCACCTGACTGAGCATGTCCGTGATGTTGCATCTGCTCATTGGTGGTCGGACGTTTGCTGCTCTGGTGAGGTGGCAGTCCCAGATTGGTCCTCAAGCGATGTCTCGCCCGACTGGGCGTGAGTGTTTGGGGTGGAGCCTTGTGTATAAAAGACCTCCAGCGGTGCATGCAGGCATGCTAGTATCACTTATGTGTGGTGTTTGAGAGTGGATACTCTAAAACTCTGTTTGCTCATGTCGCTCATTGCATTGAGAGTTCTTACGTTGGCAGGTAGGGTTAGGACTGGGTAGCTACCCCCTTGGCTTAGCATCTGTTTCCTACATGTGTGCGGTTAGCACAGTTGAGTTACAGAGCAAGTCCAACCCTCAGGCTACACTTCACAGGGAAAGCTTCAGGACTTTGCACCTAGTGTCACATGAGTTCTTCCTTTGGCTCAGCATCTGCTTCATTCTTGTGTGCGATTGACACAGTTTAGCTCCAGAGCGAGCACAATCCACGTGCAGTCTGAGTGCAGTACCCTTCAGTAAAGTAACTGAGCTTGGTACTTTGCGTTCTTTTCATACTGTGTGGAGTTAACGCAGTCTGATTTAGGTTAACGCTTGCAGCTCCGTTCCGTCATTGTTCACACTAGCAGCAGTTTTCCTTCTCTGCACGGTGGACCCTGGGTTGCGATTGTATTTTATTATTTATCTTTATTTAGCGCAATCCGCCAACCCTAACAATTACTTTTTATTTGTGAAAAAAGGAAATTTGGAGAAAATTTTGGAAATTTCGCAATTTTCCAAATTTGAATTTTGATGCCCTTGAAGTCACAGAGATCTGTCACACAAAATAGTTAATGATTAACATTTCCCACATGTCTACTTTACATCAGCATAATTTTGGAATCAAAAATTTTTTTGTTAGGAAGTTATAAGGGTTAAAATTTGACCAGCAATTTCTCATTTTTACAACAAAATTTACAAAGCCATTTTTTTTAAGGTCAATGTCACATTTGAAGTCAATTTGAGGAGTCTATATAATAGAAGATACCCAAAAATGACACCATTCTAAAAACTTCACCCCTCACGGTGCTCAAAACCACATTCAGGAAGTTTATTAACCCTTCAGGTGCTTCACAGAAATTTTAGGAATTTGGAAAAAAAAATGAACATTTAACTTTTTTTCACAAAAAAAAAATTACAGATCCAATTTTTTTTTATTTAGACAAGGGTAATAGGAAAAAAATAACCCTAAAATTTGCTGTATAATTTCTCGTGAGCATGCCGATAGCCCATATGAGGGAGAAAACCACAGTTTGGGTGCACGGCAAAGCTCAGGAGGAAAGGAATGCCATTTTACTTTTTGAAGTAAAATTGCTGGAATAATTGAAGGATGCCATGTCCCATTTGGAGAGGCCCTGATGCGCCTAAAAAGTAAAAATCCCCCATAAGTGACACCATTTTGGAAACTAGACCCCTCAGAGAACTGATCTACATGTGTGATGAGCACATTAAACCCTTAGGTGTTTCACAGAAGTTTAGAACGTTGAGCAGTAAAAATAAAAAAAATCAAATTTTCCTCACAATTATGTTTTTAGCACAAAATGTTGCATTTTCATAAGGGTAACAGAAGAAATTGCACCATAGAATTTGTTGTGCAATTTCTCCTGAGTACGCCGATACCCCATATAAGGGAGAAAATCACTGTTTGGGTGCACGGCACAGCTCGGAAGAGAAGGAGAACCATTTGACTTTTTGAATGCAAAATTTGCTGGTCAATTGTCAGACGCCATGTCCCATTTGAAAAGCCCCTGATGTTCCTAAACAGTGCAACCCCCACGAGTGACCGCATTTTGTTAACTAGACCCCTCAAGGAATGTATTTAAATGTGTGGTGAGCACCTTGAACCCCCCCAGGTACTTCACAGAAGTTTATAACATTGAGCCGTGAAAATTTAAAAAAAAATCACGTTTTCCCCACAAAAATGTTATTTTGCCCCCAAAGTTTGCATTTTCATAAAGGTAACAGGAGAAATTGCACCATACAATTTGTTGTGCACTTTCTCCTGAGTATGCCATACTACTTTGGAGGCACAGTGCAAAGCTCAGAAAGGAAAAGGCGCCATACTGTAGTTCAGATTTTACTGGAATGGTTTGAGGGTGCCATGTCACATTGGCAGAGCCCCTGAGGTGCCAGAAAAACAGACACCCCCATATGTGAACTCATTTTACAAACTACACTCTCCAATGAATTCGTCTAGTGGTGCAGTGATCATATTGACACCACATGTACCTCACAGAATTTTATACCACTGAGTGGTGATGAAAGAATAAGTTACATTTTTACCAGTAAAATGTTGTTTTAGCCCCAAGTTTTTGATTTTTCTAAGGGCTAATAGGAATTTTTTTTTACAACAAACTGAGGTCTATTTTTTCCTGAGTGCGCCAATACCCTACATCTAATCGGGAAATATTTTTCAGGCACAGTGCAAAGCTCAGAAGGAAGGGGTAGCAAATTTTACTGTTATGGTTTACAGGTGCCATGACTCACTTGGAGAGCCCATGAGGTGCCAGAACAGCAGAACTCCCCATAAATGACCCCATTTTACAAACTATACCTCTCAGTGAATTCATCTAGGAGTGCATGATCATATTGATACCACTGGGCAGCGAAGAATAAATAACTACATTTTTACCACCAAAATTTAGTTTTAGCCCCAGATTTTACATTTTCACACAAGTAGTGGGTAAAAAAGGCACTAAAATTTGTCCCACAATTTCTACTGAACGTGGCAATACCCCATATGTGGCTGTACTCTACTACTTAGCCATACGGAGAGACTCGGAAGAAAGGAGCACAATTTGATTCCTGGAGTGCAGATTTTCCTAGAACAGTTTCTGGACTCCATATACAGAGCCCCTAAGGGCTAGAAAAGCCGAATACCCCCTCAAGTGACCCCATTTTGGAAACTACACCCCTTGGGGAATTTATCTACAGGTGTAGTGACGATTTTGACTCCATGGGTATTTTAAAGAAGCAAGCAACAATGAATGTTGCCTAGTGAAAATTGTAAACTGTAGTTGTAGTGACCAGTACATCGCAATCACCAGTACGTTGCAGTTACCAGTATGTTATGCCCAGCCTGTGCTTCTGGAGGCATGCACCGGTAAGTGAGTTGGGGTTTTAATCTATTCAGAAATGCCAAACGTGTATGCAATATTTGGTTTAGGTACACTGTGGGGCTCAGAAGGGAGGGGGGCATTTGAATTTGGGAGTGGAGAATTTGCTGAATTTCTTTTTGTGGGTGAGGAGCCATTTCGCTTTTGCAGAGCCTTTGTACTTCCAGTAACGTGGAAGCCTATATTTCCATTAACAGATGACAGACCTGAGTGGGGACTTGCTTTTTTTGTAAATTGAGTTGACGCTTTTATTGGGAACATGATGTTTGTGATCACATTTATCCGGCACTCTATGCTGACCATTTACTTTGGGGTTCCCATCTGAATCTCTGAGTGACATGATTCAGCTGAAACCCTGAAGGATCCAATCACTTTAATTAGGGCAGCAGAGTTACTCTGTCTGGCCTCTGTTCAATGGTATCCTTTTCAGAACAAAACTGTGGCCGACAGCTTTTTTATGCAATCCTAAAAAGATGGACACTGTCAGATCACAGGTCAGACGGCATCCACAGTGCCTCCATCGGCCTCATTATAGGAAATCTTCCTCCAGTGGTTCCATCTGAATCCCATATTTCAGAGATTTACACAGAAACCTTGGTTAAAGCATTCAGCGCAGAGCGCAGGATAAATGTGCGCCAAGCGTTACTGCGATCTTTGGGAGGCAGAATTTTAAAAAATCACCAGCAGGTGAAGAATTGGCTTTATTTATTTTTGATGCCATTCCTCGTGCGGTATAAGTGATTAGGCGACTTTATTCTTTGGGTCAGTGTGATTACAGTGATTCCAAATCTATGTTGCGTTTTTATGTTTGGCTGCTGTCAAAATCTAAAAGACACTTTTTATTGCAAAAAATAGTTTTTGCATCACCACATTTTGAGAGCTATAGTTTTTCCATATTTTGGCCCACAGAGTCATGTTGTGGCTTGTTTTTTGTGGGACAATTACAGCGACGCCTCGTTTATATCATTTTTTTATGTTTTGGCGCTTTTACACAATAAAAACTATTTTATATAAAAATAATTAGTTTTGCATCACTTTATTCTGAGAACTATAACTTCTTTATTTTTCCACTGATGGAGCTGTATGGCAGCTTGTTTTTTTGTGGGACAAGATGACATTTTCAGCGGAGCCATCTTTATTTCTATCCGTCTTTTTGATCGTGTTTTATTCCACTTTTTGTTTGGCAGTATGATGATAAAGCATTGTTTTTTGCCTTGTTTTTTTACTTTTTATGCTGTTCACTAAAGGGGTTAATTAGTGGGACAGTTTTATAGGTCAGGTCGTTGCGGACGCAGTGATATCAAATATGCATACTTTTATTGTTTTTTTTCATACAAATATTACTTATAGATACAATATATTTTGATTTTTAAAAAATATTTTTACAATTATTTTAGAAAAAAACTTTTACTTTTTTTTTTACTTTGTCCCACTATGGGACTATCATTTTTTGCAGACTGATCGCTTGTAGTGATGAGCGAGTATACTCGTTGCTTGGGTTTTCCCGAGCATGCTCGAGTGGTCTCCAAGTATTTGTGACTGCTTGGAGATTTATTTTTCCTTGCCGCAGCTGCATGATTTGCAGCTACTAGACAACTTGATGACATGTGGGGATCCCCTAGCAACTAGGCAACCCCCACATGTATTCAGGCTGGCTAGCACCTGTAAATCATGCAGCTGCGTCAACAAAAACTAAATCTCCGAGCACTAACAAACACTCGGAGACCACCCGAGCGTGCTTGGAAAAACCCAAGCAACGAGTATACTTGCTAGTCACTAATCGCTTCTACAGCAGTATCCCAATGATGTATAAACTGTCAGTTCTGCACTGACAGAGAACGTTGCTGGTCATGCTCTGAGCATGTGTAAAGAGGTGGTGGGGACCCTCAATTGCCTTCTCTCTCTCCTACAGACCGAACACATGTGTTACATGCGGCATCCTGATGGTTTATTAATGTTTTATACTGTTATGTCATTGTCATTTGTTGTATCCTAAATGTGCAGTTTTCTGATGTTCTTGCAATGTGTAATGTACGGTATATGTTCTCTTAATGTTCTACACTGTAATGTGAATGTATTTGTACATGTTTAGCTTAGGCATAGAGAGTTAAGGGTTAACTAGTTGAGAGGAGTTAAAAGAGGGATGGTGCAAAGCCTCTGGACTTAGGGAAGGGACTTCCTGCTTTTACAGCAGAGCCCGGGCAGGCTTGTCCAGGGCGAGACCTGTGCTACAGTGTGGACTGAAGATCCCCCGTATGAGGGGAAAAAAGAGCTGCCCCAGGCTGATGGGCAGTGTAAATAGACACTGGCTCTGCTGGATCGTCCCCAGGAGAAATACGGAGTTTAGGACCAAGGCAGGAGCTGGTGTCGTGCAGCTTACTGAAGTCACAGGGAAAGCGCAGGGACCATTGTCTTATATGCACCGTGTTCAGTAAAGTTTCTTCAGTTGGAACAGAACTCTGTCCTGTCGTGTTTCTTGAGACTGTTCCCTGGCAACTGAAGTGAGTGTGTGATGATAGTACCTGACTGTACTGCAAGACTGGAACTCTATGTGTCATTCCATGTACAAGGGGCTGGGGTGCTCATTGACTGTTGTTTGATGTATTCGAATATGACTACCACCCCATACCACCTTATTTCACATGATCAACAACTTTCCTAGCTCTAACGAATTGGATGTTGTCATGACTACATTGAGTCACCATGTTAACGAATGGGACACCGCGTCGCACCGTGCGGTCTCCGATCAAAAGGCAGAAGGGTTGTCAGTCCTCTGATGGCTACTAGAATGCTGTGATCACGTTCGATCACAGTATTTAGGGGGTTAAAGTGCCAGGAGGGGTGCCTGACCACTCCTGGCACTTAGTGCTGGATGTCAGCTGACAGAATCAGATGACACCTGGCGGTGATCACCCATACTCAACCTGTGTGCACTGGCAATGGTGAAGATGTAATAATCTGTCCCTGGTCAGCTAGACCCAGAGCACAGGGATGGATTATTATGTCAGAAAGGGGTTAAATTGTGCACCCAAAGGCTTGATTAACAGCTCTCTCCCTCCAATAACAACTGTCCCTATGCTGTGCAATGACATCAGAGAGCTGAGTGTGCTTTTATAACCTCTGTTGAGGTAATGCAGCCAGCCAATCACAGTAAGCCTCTATCAAGATGGCTACGACATTACAGTGACTGTAATGTATAATTAGGGATTCACACTCCCAGGTAGGCATTAGGTAGCGTACACATAGGCAATGCGGTTTGGTCCAAACAGGTACAGTTCTGTTGCTTTAACAAAACTCCAAGGAATTCCAAAACCAAAAACCACCTCTTCTGGGAACAAAGGTATAAACAGTTAATTTAGCAATGCATGTATACATGCACATACATTATGTTTTGCTCCTTGTGGTGGAAAAATATTTTTCTTTCTGTATACTACAAATTACCACCTGTTATCACATTCCGTAATAGCTCGGTGTGTTATTAGGTTGATTCTCAAGCGAAAGATCACTGGTTTGAATCAAGGAGCAGCCATGAAGATTTCCCAAGGAAAGAGAAACAGCATGTTCCAGCTCATCGATAACAGCCGCTCGGCAAAGAAAATTGGTACAATGCAGCATGTAAGTGCCATGACAGTTGGAAGTACTGTATATGAAATTAATTTTGTCCATCTGCTCAAAAGCCCAAAGGTGGATGTCCAGGCAAAATATCGCAGACAACAAGTCAGTTAATCTCAAGGTCTATCAGTTCTGGAGTGACAAATATGGCAATAGAGGTGGCTCAAATACTTCACATTAGTGAGATCACAGAACTGCATGCAAGCACCAGGTCGGCTTCAATTTGCAAAAATGTACGAAAAGTGGACAGTGGAAGATTGGAAACAGGTGTTTTGGAGCGATGAGAAGAAAGTCAATAAGCTTGGCTTTGATGGGTACAAATATGTCTGGAAGAAACAAGTGAGAAAGGGCTAATGGATCGAGAACTTTACGGAATTGTCAAGTTTGGTGAGTTACTTCATACACACGAGTACTATGGGTATGGAAAGGACAAAATAATGTTCCATCAGGGTTACAACCTGAAGTATATGTAGAGATTTGCAAAGAAATGGTTCAACGACAATGAAGGAGAGGTGCTGGATTAGCTCCCATAGTCCCCAGACCTCAACCCAATTGAACACTTGTGGGTAGAGTTGAAGAAATAGCTGTTTACATACCCAAATGCATCGACAAGTATGATCCAACTTTGGTAATGTGTAGAAGAGACCTGGAATCAGATTTTGGTCGAGATATGCTTGAATCTGATAGAGTGCATACCCAGAAGGATTGAAAGCAAAACAGTAAAAATGTAGTGACGTGGCAAGAATATGCATAACTAATAGTATGCAAAATAGTTGCAAGTCCATTTTATGTATGATATAGCCAAGATGATTGTCTATAAAATGATGGTAGTCTCACATTTGAAGCAGAAGTGGATGGTGAGATATTGAGCCTGTCAGTGCATGCTTACCCAAACAGATTACAGTCCTTTCTACCAGAGCAATCTTCATACACAGAGGAGGCACAATCCCAGCAGTCTCAGTAGCCCCTTCAGTCTGAGCTCCAGCAGCTTCCAGGGTAAAAAATGAGTAATCAACTCTGTGCACAGTTAACACCGAACAGGCTGCAATTTCCACATATTATTCTGCAGCTCCAACACACAGAGTGCTTAGCTTTTCTAGCTGGCCAGTGCAGTCTCTATTCAGTGAGAGACCTTGGGTTGTGTATATATACAGTGGGTACGGAAAGTATTCATACCCCTTTAAATTTTTCATTCTCTGTTTCATTGCAGCCATTTGGTAAATTCAAAAAAGTTCATTTTTTTCACATTCATATACACTCTGCACCCCATATTGAATGAATAAAACAGAAATGTAGAAATTTTTGCAAATTAAATAAAAAAGAAAAACTAAAATATCACATGGTCATAAGTATTCAGACCCTTTGCTCAGGCACTCACACTCATATAGTCACATTCTGTCCATTTCCTTGTGATCCTCCTTGAGATGGTTCTACTCCTTCATTGGAGTCCAGCTGTGTTTTATTAAACTGATATGACTTGATTTGGAAAGGCACACACCTGTCTATATAAGACCTCACAGTTCACAGTGCATGTCAGACCAAATGAGAATCATGAAGTCAAAGGAACTGGCCATGGAGCTCAGAGACTGAATTGTGGCAAGGCACAGATCTGGTCAAGGTTACAACAGAATTTCTCAAGGTTCCTAAGAGCACAGTGGCCTCCATAATCCTTAAATGTAAGAAGTTTGGGACCACCAGAAGTCTTCCTAGACCTGGCGATCTAGCCAAACTGAACAATTATAGGAGAAGAGCCTTGGTGAGAGAGGTAAAGGAGAACCCCAAAATCACTGTGGCTGAGCTCCAGAGATGCAGTAAGGAGATAGGAGAAAGTTAAAACAAAGTCAACTATCACTGCAGCCCTCCACCAGTCAGGCATTTATGGCAGAGTGGCCCGACAGAAGCCTCTCCTTAATGTAAGACATCTAAAAACCCTCAGAGTTTGCTAAAAAAAACACATGAAGGACTCCCCGACTATGAGAAATAAGATTCTCTGGTCTGATGAGATGAATATAGACCTTTTTGGTGATAATTCTAGGCAGTAGGTGTGGAGAAAACCATGCACTGCTCATCACCTGCCCAATATAATCCCAACACTGAAACATGGTGGTGGCAGCATCATGCTATGGGGGTGTTTTTCAGCTGCAGGGACAGGATGACTGGCTGTCATTGAAGGAAACATGAATGCGGCCAAGTACAGAGACATCCTGGATGAAAACCTCTTCCAGAGTGCTCTGGACCTCAGACTTGGCCGAAGGTTCACCTTCCAACAAGACAATTACCCTAAGCCCACAGCTAAAATAACAAAGGAGTGGCTTCAGAACAACTCTGTGACCATTCTTGACTGGCCTAGCCAGAGCCCTGACCTAAAACCAATTGATCATCTCTGGAGAGACCTGAAAATGGCTGTCCACCAATGTTCACATCCAACCTGACGGAACTGGAGAGGATCTACAAGGAAGAATGGCAGAGGATCCCCAAATCCAGTTATTAAAAACTTGTTGCATTATTCCCAAGAAGCCTCATCGCTGTACTAGCTCAAAAGGGTTCTTCTACTCAATACTGAGCAAAGGGTCTGAATACTTATGACCATGTGATATTTCAGTTCTTTTTTAATAAATTTACAAACATTACTACATTTCTGTTTTTTTTCAGTCAAGATGTTGTGCAGAGTGTACATTAATGAGAAAAAATTAACTTTTTTGAATTTACCAAATGGCTGCAATGAAACAAAAAGTGAAAAATTTAAAGGGGTATGAATACTTTCTGTCCCCACTGTATATACACACACACACACAAGTTATCAACGGCGCATGGTCTTCTAAAATGGCATTTTTCAAAGTAAATACACATTTTACTGGTGTATGTATGTGTGTATATGTAGTATATATATGTATACACTAGCTGTTTCCAGCCAGCTAACGCTCGGCACGCTCAGGAGCCTCGTGTGGTAATGTGTGGGGACGAAGCTTCATGTGGTAATATGGGGGGACGGAGCTTCGTGTGGTAATGTGGGGGAACGGAGCCTCGTGTGGTAATGTGTGTGGATGGAGCCTCATGTGGTAATGCGTGTGGACGGAGCCTCGTGTGGTAATGTGGGGGGACAGAGCCTCATGTGGTAATGTGGGGGGACAGAGCTTCATGTGGTAATGTGGGGGGACGGAGCATCATGTGGTAATGTGGGGGGACGGAGCATCGTGTGATAATGTGGGGAACAGGAGCCTCATGTGGTAATGTGTGTGGATGGAGCCTCATGTGGTAATGTGTGGGGACGGAGCCTCATGTGGTATTGTGTAGGGATGGAGCCTCGTGTGGTAATGTGTGGGGAAAGAGCCTCATGTGGTAATGTGTGTGGACGGAGCCTCGTGTGGTAATTTGTGTGGATGGAGCCTCGTGTGGTAATGTGTGGGGACAGAGCCTCATGTGGTAATGTGGGGGGACGGAGCCTCGTGTGGTAATGTGTGGGGACGGAGCCTAGTGTGGTAATGTGTAGGGACGAAACCTTGTGTGGTAATGTGTGGGGACGGAGCCCCGTGTGGTAATGTGGGGGGGGCGGGATTATGTGTGGTAATGTGGTGGGGGGCAGGATTATGTGTGGTAATGTGGTGGGGGCAGGATTATCTGTGGTAATCTGTTGGGGGGCGGGATTATGTCTGGTGATGTGGTGGGGGTGGGATTATGTGTGGTGATGTGGTGGGGGGGCAGGATTATGTGTGGTGATGTGGAAGGGGTGCGATTATGTGTGGTAATGTGGTGGGGGGTGTGATTACGTGTTTAACTGTGGTGGGGGCGGGATTATGTGTGGTGATGTGGTGGGGGGAAAAATTATGTGTGGTGATGTGGTGGGGGGTGGGATTGTGTGTGGTAATGTGGGAGGGCGGGATTATGTATGGTAATGTGGTGTGGGGGCGGGATTGTGTGTGGTAATGTGGTGGGGGGTGGGATTATGTGTGGTGATGTGGTGGGGGGCAGGATTATGTGTGGTATTGGAGTGGGGGGGCGGATTATGTGTGGTAATGGGGTGGGGGGGCGGTATTATGTGTGGTAATTGGGTGTGGGGCGGGATTATGTGTAGTAATAAGGTGGGGGGGCGGGATTATGTGTGGTAATGGGGTGGGGGGCAAGATTATGTGTGGTAATGAGGTGGGGGGTGGGATTATGTGTGGTGATGTGTTGGGGGGCAGGATTATGTGTGGCAATGTGGTGGGGGGCGGGATTATGTGTGGCAATGTGGTGGGGGGCGGGATTATGTGTCGTGATGTGGTGGGGGGCAGGATTATATGTGGTAATGGGGTGGGGGGCAGTATTATGTGTGGTAATGGCGTGGGGGGTGGGATTATGTGTGGGAATTTGGTGGGGGGCAGGATTATGTGTTGTAATGTGGTGGGGGGCAGGATTATGTGTGGTGATGTGTTGGGGGCAGGATTATGTGTGGTGATGTGTTGGGGTGGCGGGATTATGTGTGGTGATGTGTTGGGGCGGGATTATGTGTGGTGATGTGGTGGGGGGCGGGATTATGTGTGGTAATGGGGTGGGAGCGGTATTATGTATGGTAATGGGGTGGGGCGGCAGTATTATGTGTGGTAATGGGGTGGGGGGTGGGATTATGTGTGTCAATGTGGTGGGGGGCGAGATTATGTGTGGTAATGGGGTGGGGGGTGGGATTGTGTGTGGTAATGGGGTGGGGGGCGGGATTATGTGTGGTAATGGGGTGGGGCGGCGGGATTGTGTGTGGTATTGGGGTGGGGGGCAGGATTGTGTGTGGTGATGTGGTTGGGGGCGGGATTGTGTGTGGTGATGTGGTTGGGTGCGGGATTGTGTGTGGTAATGTGGTGGGGGAGCGGGTTTGTGTGTGGTAATGTGGTGGGGGGTGGGATTGTGTGTGGTAATGTGATGTGGTGCGGATTGTGTGTGGTAATGTGTTGGGGGGCGGGATTATGTGTGGTAATATGGTGGGGGGGCGGGATTGTGTGTGGTAATGTGGTGGGGGGGCCAGATTTTTTGTGTGTGGTAATGTGGTGGGGGGTGGGATTGTGTGTGGTAATGTGGTGGGGGGTGAGATTGTGTGTGGTGATGTGGTGGGGGGCGGGATTGTGTGTGGTGATGTGGTGGGGGGCGGGATTATGTGTGGTAATGTGGTGGGGGGGTGGGATTGTGTGTGGTAATGTGGTGGGGGGCGGGATTGTGTGTGGTAATGTGGTGGGGGGGCGGGATTGTGTGTGGTAATTTGGTGGGGGGGCGGGATTGTGTGTGGTAATTTGGTGGGGGGGCGGGATTGTGTGTGGTAATGTGGTGGGGGCGGAATTGTGTGTGGTATTGGGGTGGGGGGGCGGGATTATGTGTGGTGATGTGGTGGGGCGGAGCTACTGTGCAGGGGGTGGGATTAGTGAGTAATCATGATGCCTCTTATATATATAGATTTTTATACATACTGTGACAAAGTCACTAGCAAGGTACTGGAGGGGAGATATGTCTTCCTGAGGCTATTACCTTCAGTGATCTGAAACCAAGAAGTTTTGCTCCAGCACATGAAGTGTTGAGAGGCATTATTCAGCCATTTTAAAAGGGCTTTTTTTTAGATCAACCATAGAGAAGATGGGAGGTTGTTCTCCATATCTCCACCCCAGGGTGTGGTTTTGGTTTCAAATAGTTGGCCTTCTGAGGCATTCAGTGTTCAGTGTGTCTGAAGAGGATAAATTCAGAGAGGTGCTCATGTTGGTGCTAAAGTGAACCATGTGTTTTTGCTAACCGAGCTAGTGGATCCCCACACACGTATGGACTGTGATATACCAGTTTGTTTTGTTTTCCTATTTTGCCCAAAGGGCCCTGTTTATTTTTCCTTCATTATGGTTTATGCTGCATGCACATAATAAACCAGTGAAGGACTTGAAGAGACAGTGTTCACGTGTCTACCTCCGTGTACAGCTGAGTGAGCCAATCTACCACAATACATACACACATACATACACCAGTAAAATGTGTATTTATTTTACAGGTTTTAAAATAATTGACATTTGTAAAATGTCATTTTAGAAGACCATAACTTTTTTATTTTTGAATCAACTAAACTATAGGAGGCCATGTTTTTTGTGGAATTAGTCGTAGTTATGAATGAGTGAATGAGATCCTTTATGTTACCATAAAATATACTGCAAATCTGGGAAAAATTCCAGATCGGGTGAAACAGTGACCACTAGCAGTGGTCAAACAGAATCCCACCGCTGCCACCAATTTGTCCAAGATCGTAGGCAGGGGGGGTCTTTGTATCTTTAGAGCAAACAGCTTTCTGCTGTCCCCTATCATCAGTACAATTGTGCGAGTGACTGACAATAAACAGAGTAAGGGCTCATACTCATTTGCGAGAAAAATGGACGAGTGCAATCCGAGAAAAAAAAAATCGGATTGCACTCTGACCAGTGTTATTCAATGGGTTACATCTCACCTGTTATTTTTTTCTCAGCTGAAGTCGGACTGAGAAAAAATCACAGCATGCTGCAATTTGCTGCGTATCTCAGATGAGACTCACCAATGCAAGTCAATGGATGCCAGTTCGTTTTCCCATGCTCCAGAATTAAGCGCAGGTCAGGCTGTGAGGCCTGGCAGCATTTCCTCATTCACCAGTGGTTTTCAGCCGGGGTGGTCACATCTTGGCACCGTGCTGATTGAAAACTGCATATACCCCAGATATGGATTACGGCGTGGGACAGAACGACAGACAGGTATGGTATATTGTTGGTTTATTATTTTATGTTTATTACAGAAGAACAAGGGCATCGGAGGAATTAAGAGTACAATAAAGATGGGAAACTGTGTTGTGTTTAATTTCATTAAAATACTTTATTCTGGCTGTGTCTCTATTCAACATGTACCAACTATAGGATTAGTAATGGATAGGTGTCTTATTGACACCTCTCCACTACTAAGCCGTGGGCTTGATGTCACCTTTCAATAGAAAGGTGACATCATCCCCACAAATATTACCCCACTTGCCACTGCTACAGGGCAACTGGGAAGAGCGAGGCTAAGTGACGGAATTTGGCATCTTAGAGATGCACCTTTTCTGTGGCGGCTGACTGCTGATGTTTTTAGCCACGGGGTGGAGCAATATCCATGGCCCCTTCCTAGGTTATTAATCTCAGCCCGCAGCTGTCTGCATGACCTTAGCTGTTATTAATTATGGGGGAATCCCACATCATTTTTTGGGGGTCCCCCATTTTAATAGCCAGTAAAGGCTAAGTATACAGCTATAAGCCGATATTAATAGCCTGGGAAGCTCCATGCATACTACCCCCTTCTCAGGCTATAAACATCTGCCCCAGCCATCAGCTTTCACTCTGCTGGTTCCGAAAATTGCACGGGAGCCCACGCCATTTTTTTCCAATAAATAATCATTTATTAAATACATGTCCAGTAATTTGCACAAACTGTACTAACTGTATTTGTCACTGACATCTGTATATCTACCTATTCTATATGTATTTACTGTGTATAATCGATATCTTCTATCCTGTCGCTCCAGCAGTGATTTTACAGAAGCTGACAAATGAATTACCGGCTATTCTTCTATCTATCTATCTATCTATCTATCTATCTATCTATCTATCTATCTATCTATCTATCCCCTTACAATCTGGTTTCCGCTCTTTACACTCCACTGAAACTGCCCTCACTAAAGTCTCTAATGATCTAATTGTTATGGACCTGGTGGTTAGGTGCACCAGGAATGACCTGATAGTTAAACACGGAATCGGGATGAGCTCTGGGGAAATGGGAACTCTGCTGACCGCAAACACTACTCCTATCAACACAACTAGAAATAGCCGTGGAGCGTGCCTGACTCTGCCTAGACGCCTCTTCACAGCCTAAGAGCTAACTACCCCTAAAGAAAGGAAACAAAGCCTCACTTGCCTCAGAGAAATTTCCCCAAAGGTAAAAGCAGCCCCCCACAAGTATTGACTGTGAGTTAAGAGGAAATCACAAACACAGGATGAAATAGGCTTTAGCAAAAAGAGGCCAGTCTAACTAAACAGATTGAGGATAGAAAAGGGATCTTTGCGGTCAACACAACAAACTACAAAAACCACGCAGAGTGTGCAAAAAATACCCCCGCACCGACTCACGGTGCGGTGGTGCCACTCTGCACCCCCAGAGCTTCCAGCTAGCCAGGCAGTTTCATGAAAGCCAGCTGGACTAGAACTTAGCAAGAAAAATCATAAGAACAAATGAACAAGCCGGAACTTAGCTTTTGCTGGAGTAGTCAGGTCCTCAGAAAGATCCAGGAGAGATCTGAACCAGTACTAGAACATTGACAGCTGGCATGGAGTAATGATCTGAGTGGAGTTAAATAGCGAATCCAGCCTAGCCCTAAACGAGGGCAGGTGGGGAAGGAATCTCAGAACCAGCAGCTCCACTCATAGCCACCAGAGGGAGTCCACGGACAGAACTCACCGAAGTACCATTCATGACCACAGGAGGGAGTTCGAGAACGGAATTCACAACATCTAATAACAGCTTAATCCAATGGTCATTGTTCACTGCTGATTCTCCTGGATCTCTCCGCAGCATTCGACACTGTGGATCATCAGTTCCTCCTCTCTATGCTCCGCTCTATAGGCCTCAAGGACACAGCCCTCTCCTGGTTCTCCTCCTACCTCTCTGACCGCTCCTTCACTATCTTTTGCCGGCTCCTTTTCCTCTCCTCGTCCCCTTAATATCGGGGTTCCGCAGGGCTCAGTCCTGGGCCCCCTCCTCTTCTCTCTATACACTGCCTTATTGGACAAACAATCAGCAGATTTGGGTTCCAGTACCATCTCCATGATGACGACACCCAATTATACACTTCTTCCCCTGACATCACCCCTACCCTAATTCAAAATACCAAGGATTGTCTGTCTGCTGTCTCAAACATCATGTCCTCCCTCTATCTGAAACTAAATCTCTCCAAAACAGAACTTCTTGTGTTTCTCCCTTCTACTAACCTCACTCTACCAAACATCGAAATTACCCTGGAGGGATCAACCATAACTCCCAAGCTGCATGCCTGCTGTCTTGGGGTCACATTTGACACCGAACTTTCTTTTACTCCCTATATCCGATCACTCACTCGCTCTTGTCACATGCATCTTAAAAACATCTCCAGAATCCGAACTTTTCTCACCTTTGAAACTGCGAAGACTCTTACTGTCACTCTTATTCATTCCCATCTGGACTACTGCAACTCTCTTCTCATTGGTCTCCCTCATACCAAACTTTCTCCTTTCCAATCCATCTTGAATGCGGCAGTCATGGTCATATTTCTGTCCAGCCGCTTCACCGATGCCTCCATCTTGTGCCAGTCATTACACTGGCTACCCATTCGCTACAGGGTCCAGTATAAACTCATCTCTCTCACCCACAAAGCACTCCACAGTTCTGCACCGCCTTATATCTCCTCCCTCATCTCTGTCTATCGCCCTACACGTGCCCTCCGTTCTACAAATGACCTAAGACTAGCATCCCCCGTAATCCGAACCTCGCACCTCCATCTCCAAGACTTCTCTCGTGCTGCGCCAGCTCTCTGGAATGCACTTCCCCAGACGATCAGGTTGATACCTAGCCTCGACCTATTCAAGCGCGCTTTAAAAACCCATCTCTTCAAACAAGCCTACCACATCAACTACTCAGTAAACTAACTTTGCCCTGTTCCCTTCAAATATTATTCTGAATCTGCACCCTACTATTCATCTGTCTCCACACCCTCCATGCACACGATAACTGCACTTGATACTTGACTCTTGCACTTAAACACACGGGCTGATGACCGGATCATGCAGCTTTATATGAAAATCCCTATTTATTATAATTGCCAGACCTGAAATAACAAGCACTTTTCACCTATTGTGTCCCCCCATTTCCTTGTAGATTGTAAGCTTGCGAGCAGGGACCTCACTCCTAATGTCACTGTTTAAATTGTCTTAACTTGTATTGAATTTGTCTGTATATGTCCCCGCTTAATTGTAAAGTGCTGTGGAATATGTTGGCGCTATATAAATAAAAATTATCATTATTATCTATCTCTCTATGTCACTGATATATATATATATATATATATATATATATATATATATATATATATATATATATATATATTCAAAAAAGCAGGCAGCACTCCATTTTCTTAAAGTATGCAGGATTTAATGAACCCACATGTCTCTGTGACGTTTCGGCTCAACTGAGCCTTTCTCAAGCAGTGAGTGTTACATCTTAGTGCATATATATAGACAATCCCATCATCCAATTAAAGTGCCATATTTGATCCTGTTATTATACATATTCATGTTAAGTACATAAAGTGCTTCAGTGCTCACAACGTATCCGGTGTTCACATTTCTTTCGGTGAATTATTAATAATTAACACAGTTGTTCCTGCTTACCTCCGAAGTGACATGCTGCTAATGGGGGATATCGGAGTTCTGAATTGTGTACTGCGCATGTCCCAGTGCTTACTCATACGTTATGATCATGTGAGTGACTAGAGGCCAATCAAATACAGAGGGCGGTATTTAGAAACAGGCGCATGCGCTGTAGCATCTAATAGCGCCATATTAGATGTGGCAGCCGCACAGAGTTCAATTGCCGCCATCTTAGCTGTGGAATATCTTGTTATTAGCGGTAACTATATATTAACAATAGGGAGGACAATTATCTCCATATCCCTTACATATATAAGCGCATGTATAGGACACCTATCATGACCCGGCGCTTATATTTCCAGGTTAATCAACTTATTATTATATTCTTTAGGGTAGATAAATACGTGGCTCACTCAGACACAGCATACTTTCATTGCCGCACGGACTTTCTCATGCCTTATCTCGCCCTGGCCACAAGAACTGGCCTTATTACAGACCATCTTCCAGTGACCAAACAGTGTCAAGAGGGTGCATTAAGCCTGTTTTTGGCAAAACTGCCTCACCTCATGATTCCTGTATAGCGGTGGCAGTGTGGTCCCGGCTACCATCTAAACCAAATCTGTGCACACAAGCATACTAGCACTTTCCCTTTAGGTATACACCCCAAAAGGGCTTTTAGGCTAAAGCCACAACTACCAAGCTGTATGTATCACAGACCACTAATAAAACTAAGGAATAATGCCCAAGAATACTGGTATATATTTTTATAAACAGTTTATTATTACATTGGCCTCCAAATCGCATCACATACATGACTAATATCATCTATTTCACATAGAATTTATTTTATAACAGAAGGCCTAGACATCTCCCCATCACCGCATGTCCCTCCTGGCAAGGTCTTATAGCCAATTGCAGGCAGCAGAATCACCTAGATAAAACAAGTGCATAAAATTAGGAACATAACCTAACAGATCAATTCCTAAATATAAAATGATAATAAACTAGCATTTCAATGTCTTCAACATTACTATATTAGACAGAAAAACTATCCTTTCCAAAATTGCATGCATCTTGAAATCTACAGTTAGACCTGTTATTCGACATGCAACTCGGATTATGTTATTTATCTTTTGATTTGTCCCTGTAATCTGTGGTATGTCGGGGAAACGACCTGCGAATTTAAGGTTAGGATGAACCAGCACCGATACACTATTAGAAAGAAGAGAACCGATCTCCCTGTGCCAAAGCACTTCATCAACTGTAATCACTCTGAAAGAGATTTAAAATTTAAAATCATAGATAGGGTACCAATAGATAGGAGGGGTGGAGATAGGGAACAAGCCCTTAAGAAGAGAGAACTAATGTGGATCTATAAACTGAATACACTACAGGTCTAAATGTAGTCGCCCGGCTATGTGGGTCGATTAAACCTTCCACATTTTTTCACTGAACTAATGGAGTGCTGCCTCTTTTTTCATATATATATATATATATATATATATATATATATATATATATATATATATATATATACACACACACGTGTGTGTGTGTGTTTTGATGAATATTTCCTTTAAAAACGATGTGTAAATGACAGAGAACTGCTGTATGTACGTAAAAGCTCATGTTAAAATCGCATTGCAATCGGATAGCAATCGCAATGCACTCATACGTAAATCGGATGCTATGTGTGAAAATCGCATTGTACTCGCATGACACTTGTCCTTTTTTCGGTCCAGATTACGGATGTTTTTTTTTCTCACATATGGGTATGAGCCCTAAGCCGCAGTGTTTATGCACTAATAGGCCAGTTATCTGGAAACTAACAATGAGCATATGGAATACCACCAGTCAATTTTTTATACAGGCTCACTGGAGGCCTGGTTCTGGTTGCGGATTACAGAACAAAAGGAACAGAACTATTACATATTTTCAATCTAAACGATAGGTAGTGCTTATAAAAAATATACGGGGACAAAACAATAGATACATATTTTATACATACAGCATATACAGTTGTGTAAAATAAAACAGATAAAACAAAAGAAACTTACTACGCTGATCACAGATATGATTTGGCCTAGCAAAGGAGAGAGCTAAGATTTGGAAAAAGTCTAGTTAATGGGAATCATGCATACACTGATATCTATCTCTCCACATGATAGATCATAATGTGTCTTGACCTTTAATCAGTAACAGAATTACACCCACCCCCCCCCCCCCCGTGATGACATCACATGGGCCGGGTTGTGGGATGTCCTCAGCCCTTCAAGATTTTATGAAATTCACAACTTATGTGATAACTTTCCTCCTAATGATCAAGAAAAGAGCATTCCTCTTATCCTTGTACTTGACCACCAGCATGCTGTTGCTACATTGGGCTTTGCTCTTACCCTTTCTGTGCAGCTGCCCAATTAGCGCCTCTAATTGGGAAGCTGCTCAGAAAGGGTGAGAGCAGAGCCCAATAAGGCCTATCTGATTTTTGCAGACAGTATCACATGCTGCAGGTGTTTACACAGAGAGTGACTTGAAGAGTGGGATTGCTGGTATAAAAGTTATCTACATAGAGATAACCTTGATCTAGAAGTGGGTGCACCAAATCCCACACAATTCTCCCACTTACTCACAGGACAGGGGGACATTCAGTGGATTAAATCCAGGTGTCCTTTCCTTCATAAACCATAAACCATAAACCTATCGGTGTACCCTGAGGTACTGTTGCACAGCTTGCAGAGTTTAATTCCATACCTGACCCTCTTATTGGTCAGGTATTGCTGTAATTTAAGCCTCCCTTTGAAATATATTAGGGACTTATCCACACACATGTCCCTTTGGGGAATTTACACCTCAACAAACTTGTTGCTGAAGTAATCAATGACCGGCTAGACTTTAAAAAGGTCAAAGTTGGGTTCATTGTGCATTATCACTGTAATGCAAACATTTGTTATTGCTTCAAATTGTTTACAAGTCATAGCCATGCAGAACAGTGGAGTTTTGTATAAAATATCAACACTCCAATATTGGCTTCTTCACTATCCCCGTGTGAAGAAGAAGGCCCCAAAACGTAATAATTTCTACTGCCTCTAGGGGGTCCAGTTAGAAAATGATGAAGGGAGGTTTTGTGCAAAAAATTGCTGGGCACACAAATTTGTCTGGGCCATCATAAAGTTTTCAAAATCCTCTATGAGACCGGTGGGGTCAAATTTGATTCCTGATTAGGCAACAAAATCAGGAATCTGTGGCTCATAATCTTTCAGGGGTGAGGTCCTGAGGCTACGTTCACATTTGCGTTGTGCGCCGCAGCGTCGTCGCCGCAACAAAACGCATGCGTCGTGCGGCCCTATCTTTAACATTGGGGCCGCATGGCGCCGCATGTACATGCGTTGTCATGCGTTTTGGTGCGTCGTACGCCGCATGCGGCGTTAGGGCGCACCTGTCAGGGCGCGGCAAACGCAACATGTTGCATTTTTTTTGCGGCGCTGACTTTTTAAAAAACGCATGCGTCGTGTTTGCGTCGCTTTTGCGTCGTCGATGCGCCTTTTTTACCATTGATTTGTATTGACAACGCAGACGACGCAAGTACTTGCGTCGTGGTGCGTTGTACGACGCATGCGTTTTCCAATAAATATGCAAAACATTGTATAGATTTTGGGGGGCGCATGCGGCGCAAAACGCAGCGTTTTTAGTTCAAAACGCAACTGCGTTTTTGTTTGCGTTGTGCGTTGCGGCGCCGACGCTGCGGCGCACAACGCAAATGTGAACGTAGCCTTACAGGGTCAGTAACAGTGTGCGCTGGTTTATTTTCCATCCTGGGGCATCTGCATGGTGGTACAGTTTCACTTGAGGAGGAAAAATCTTACTATCCATATCGGAGGCAAGGAAGGCATATGCCTCCTTCGCTGCATACCTTGATTGGGAAATTTGTAACATTACTGTAATAGACAGATTACTATGGTATATTTTTACTGTCCCTAATCTAGTCACCTAGGCTTAAAAAAATATATATTTTTTTCACACCAAAAAAAAACAACTAGATGCCAATCAGTGATGTGTCGCTGATCAGTGCTCAACAGCTGTAAGACGCACTTTTTCCCCAAAAAATTTGGGATGAAAATGGGTGGTGCGTCTTAAAGTCTGAACACAGGATTACTGGGGGGTTGCGGCAGTGGTGTAAAAGTGTCCCATCCTCAGGGAACTGGAAGCCGAAGTGTGGCGATTGTGAAGCTTGGTGTCAGCGGTGAGTGCATCATTGGTTTCCCTGTGGCCATCTTCCTGAAGCCGTGAGCCAACGGAGGCGACGCATGTGCAGATTGAGATCTCGGGTGGGCCTCTCACACTACATTTTCCTGAGGCTGTGGGCTTCAGGAAAAAGGCCGCCAGAGGCCGCGCTTGCACAGATTGAGATCTTGAGGGCCATTTTCCTGAAGCTGGAGGCCACACGTGCGCAGATTGAGATCTCGGCGGCCCTCGGCTTCAGGAAAATGGCCATCAGAGGCCGTGTGTGCGAAGATTGAGATCTCGGCCCTTGGCTTCAGGAAAATGGCCGCTGAGAAACCAATGATGCACTCAGCTCTGCTCACCGTGGACACTGGGCCACAGCATCGCCATATTTCTGCCGCTGGCATCCTGAGGAAGGGACCCTGGTTGCATTCAACACACTCTGGTCTGCCTCACACAGGACCTGCAGCATCGCACCGCTGGGACTGCAGCATTGCCCCACTTTTGCTGCCGCTGGCTTCCTGAGGAAGGGGCCATGCCTCTTGTGACCCCGCTCTACCACCGCCGGCCATCAGGTAAGATACCTTAAATTCGGATGATAAGATGGACCCCATCTTATAAAAAAAATTTGTAATATATTTTCCACCTCAAAATTTGGGGTGCGTCTTATGGTCCGATGTGTCTTATAGTCCACAAAACACAGTAAATTCAGTAAAAAAAATATTATAGTAGATACAGATTACTACAGTATATTTTTTCTATATCTAATCTAGTCCAATCAACTATTCTAAATATGGTACTTTTTATGCTTTACTAACTGACATTAACCCTGGCTAAATTCAGTAAAAAATACTGTTCTAGATGCTGATTACTATGGTATATTTTTACTGTCCTTACTCTATTCTTTTCAACTAATCTAAATAATTTTAAAAAATTGTTTTTATATTCAAAAAAGAAACAATAACCAATCAATGCTGTGCATCACTGACCAGTGCTGTAGGACACATGCACGGATGTGGTGCAAAAAGGGGATAAATAAGAAAATAGACAGGAAAAAAGTCCTTGTCAAAAGAGAGTACGGGTGCCGATCAGTGATGTGCGTCTGATCAGTGGCTCGGCAGCTGTAAGACGCACGAGGGGAGGTGGTGCAAAGGGAGGCCATAGCCCGGGACAAGAAAAGCCCTGGAAAACAGCAACAACAAGTGCCAATCTGTGATTTGCATCACGGATTAACTCTCGAAGCCTACAAGAGAAAAAATGAGCAAAAACTCCAATGTAATTAAATAAAAAGCAAAATGTGCATCTAAATAACACAGAGTTTTCAGTAATACTGTTTTTGATCAAAAATAGCATAAAAGCCATCCCACCACATCACGGTAACTCTGATCGGGACAGTCCTACACTGTCTAATATTAAAAACCTTACCATTAGTCAATGTTGACCTCAGTGTGAATAAGGGCAGACAACAGGACTGGGTCCAACCAGTAGAACACCAGCCTGGGGGAGCTTTACATACAATGTCCAGCTCAGAAAAGGGTGGCCACACCCCGCCTTGCACAGAAAATGAAGTACAAAGAAAAAAAAAACACAAAAATTGAGATTAACGTAAGTTGGTACACATGCAGCACATACATGTATGTTCACATTGGCTACTAAACATATGAAGCCTACAAGAGAAAAAATGTGCAAAAACCCTGCTGTAAATAAGCAAAAAGTGCATCTAAATAACACAGAGTTCTTAGTAATACTGTTTTTTACCAAAAATAGCATAAAAGCCATCCCGCCAGGTCACGGTAACTGTTCGGGCCAGTCCTACACTGTCTAATATTAAAAACCTTACCATGAGTCAATGTTGACCTCAGTGTGAATAAGGGCAGACAACAGGACTGGGCCCAACCAGTAGAGCTTGGCAGCTGCAGGATGCACGCACGGGGGGGTACAAAAGGGGGGCTATAGCCGGGACAAGAAAACTCCAGGAAAACAGAAACCACAAGTGCCGATGTCCGATGTGCATCACAGATTAACGCTCGGACGCACAAACAAGAAATAAACTGCTAGAAATCGAGGGATCAAACACTGATCAGTGCTCGGCAGCAGAATGGTGTGGTTACGGAGAAAGGAAAAAGGGTAGAAAAGGGAGGAAAGGTGGGAGAGGGGGATTGGTGTGGATTAGGAAAACCAGAGATCAGGAACATTCTTTTCTCTTTCAGGAATTGAAGCAGCAACATCAGCAGTGATAGCACAGGCTTCAAAAAGTCTGTGGCACCACAAGGTCCATCACAGCATAACAGAACAGCACTATGACCGTGCTATACACATCCGAAGCTAGAATGAGAAAGTGCAGAGCGGTCATCGTGGGGTCAGATCGCATCTGCTCACTGTGATTGGTGTGACCGACGTGATTGTCCAACTGCACCAATTAGTGCTGGGCCTGTTGATGCTAGCATTGCTAGGATCCTGCCTATGATTGGTGCTGTTACAGCACCGATCATAGGCTGAACAACAGTGTTTCAGGCAATGAAATTGCCTGAAACACTGAAATTGCTGTAATGGGCTGTTCAGAATTGAACAGCCTATCACAGCTATCGTAGTTGTCGGGGGCAACGCCTCCCCTTGATGACAACTCCCGGTGCCCTGCTGTGAGAATCTGCAAGCTCTTTAATGCCATCACCATGACTGCAGTCACGGTCCCGCATTAAAGATAATAGGTATCCATATGTCCAAGGTCTGTAAGTACCTACCAATCTGGATGTATGATTATGTCTAAGGTCATGAAGGGGTTACTTGCTTCAGCATCATTCACAAACAAGGTTATCAGAATCAGACAAATCCCTGCATTTAGGCTATGTTGACACATTGCATTTTTTAATGCAAATTTTAAGCTGCATTTTACAGTACCTACAAAAGTTGTGAGATTTCAGAAATCTTAGGTACACACATTAGTTTTTTTCCTGATTTGGAAAACTGCAGCACTTTTTTCAAACCGCAGCATGTCACTTCTTTCAGCGTTTTTTTCACCCATAGAAATCAATGAGTAAGTGCAAAAACGCAGCGAAAAACGCAGGTATCAGGTTTTGCTGCCATTTTGGCGCGAAAACCTTAAGGAAGTTGCATCATGATTTTTTTGGGGGTACTAAACTTTATCAGAATATACAAGAGACAACAAAAAGGGAGCAAAAAACACAGCAAAACCTGCTTTTTGTAAGCAGCTTCTTTACTGCCAAGAGAACAGATTTTGCCTGCAGAAAAAAACAGCAAAAATGCAACGTGTGAACATAGCCTTATTTTGTTTTTCTGGTGCTAAGCCTTCTCAAGGTCGACTACAATCTTATTAGATTTTCAGACTTGACAGCAGCTGACTGGCACTAGTTATTAAAATTCATCTTAATAATTCATCTTATTTTATAGAGTTATTCCTAAATATTGTGCCATTTTGCATAACTTAATCCTGCAATTTATGCAGCCTGATATTTTTCAGTTGCAGATTTTATTTGCCATCTCAAAGCCCAAACTGCATTTAAAAAAAAAAAAATACCTATGCAATTTTTTTATTCTTCACAATAAGTGAAGTAAATGGTGAATTCAGAGCCTGTGAATAAGTCTGCCTGAATCCAGTATTCATGTTATGATTCAGGATATTAACATACTAGCATCATGCAAGGTGTGTCTTGCTTTCTGTTAAATAAGCACTGTAAACCTTCAGAGCATATTAATCCTTTCTGTGAATTAAAACTAGACTTGTGTAGCTTCACAGTGACTGATAGACTGCATAGAGGAATGTTGGTGCAGAAATTCTGCAGGACTTGTTAAACAAGAACTATCTTGTCTCATAATAAAATGCATATATGACAACCTTACAAAAGAAAAACAAAACAAAACTGGTCAAATATTATTTTTTAAAGAATCTCTTTAAATATTAAACACCTGTATATCTCATAGTCACAAATATCTACATCCAAGGTACAAAAAGGAAAATGGGCTGATGCAAAAGTGTGGGCACCCTTGGAGATTTGTGTGCTCAAATAACTTTGACCATGGTTTAGGACCTTAATTAGCCTGTTAGGTTTATGGCTTGTTCACTACCATTGTTAGGAAAAGTCAGGTGATACAAATTTCCCAGCTTTATAAAAACCCAGCCTCCTCTAACCTTGTGCTAAACAGCAGCAGCCATGGTTTCTTCTAAAGGATCTCCCTAGCACTCTGCCAAAGGAAAATGGTGGAGGCCTACAAAGTAGGAGAAGGCTATAAGAAGATAGCAAAGCGTTTTCAAGTTGCCCTTTCCTCAGCTCTAAATTAAATTAAGAAACGGCAGTTAACAAAAACAGTGGAGGTCAAGATAAGGTGTGGAAGACCAAGCAAAATTTCAGTGAAAGCTGTATGCAGGATTGCTAAAGAGGCAAATCAGAACTCTCACTTGACTTGACTGCAAAAGACCTTCAGAAAGATTTAGCAGACTCTGGAGTTGTGGTACATTGTTCTACTGATCAGAGACACCTGCGTCTTCACTATAAAATTCAGCATCGGATGTATACAAAAGAACCTGATGCATTTTGGAAATAAGCCCTGTGGACCAATGAAGTAAAAATAAAACTCTTTGGCCACAATGATCAAAGGTATGCGTGGAGAAAAAAAGACACAGAATTTATGGAAAAAAACATCTCGACAACCATTAAGCATGGGGGTGGCTCAATCATGCTTTGGGTTGTGTTGCAGCCAATTGCACATGGAACATTTCAAGGGTACAGAAGAATGGATTCAATGAAATTTTAACAAATTCTTGATGCAAACATAACACCATCTGTAAAAAGCTGAAGCTGAAAAGAGTATGGCTTCTACAAATGGATAATGATCCTAACCACATGTCGACTACCTCAAAAGGTGCAAGCTGATGGTTTTACATTGGCCCTCACAGTTCCTTGATCTGAACATTATTCAAAATCCGTGGCTAGACCTCTAAGTAGCACACCATGCAAGACAACCCAGGAATTTCACAGAACTGGAAGGATTTTCCAAGAAACAATGTATGAAAATCCCTCAAACAAGAATTGAAAGACTCTTGGCTGGTTACAAAAAGTGTTTACAATCTGTAATATTTTCAAAAGGGGTGTCACCCAGACAATTTTGTGTTTTCATGAAAACTCATACTTTTATTAATCAAATGAGTTGCCAAAGTAATATATTAAAGATATGATTTGAGATATGGCTTTTAGCGTACAATTCATTTTATTAGTCTTTCAGAACTTTTTAACTTTAGTACTATGGTCTAGTAATTTCAAGAATATTTTGCTGCAACTTAAAGGGGACCTTTAACCAGATTTAGCATGTTAAACTGACCACACGGTGGAATGGTGGTTGCTGAGCTGTGGATGTAGGGTCACGCAAATACTTTTGTCTCATTATCTCTAGTCTGTATAATCCCACATAAAATCAACAATTTTGAGATCAAGGCTTATGGGGGCCAAATTATCATCTCTAGCACTCCTTGTTTTTGTGTGTTTATTTCAATTGGCCTTGTTTCCATGTTTAAGGTATGGTTCAAACAGTAGATGGGTGCAGCTGGGTCCCACTGGTTGCTTCCAGTTCTGAGCTGATGGCACTGCTGGACATTTTCCAATTTTGAAGTGAATTAAGCATTGTGTGTTCTTCATCTTCTGTGCTAAGCTATTGTCCTCAATGTTGCCCATTGCTTAGGGTCTTCATCAGGGAGGCATCTGACTAGCTCTGAATTTATGCTGTAATAGCAGGACAGTGATCAAAAAATTCAGTCAATGTCACTGAGAATTATTTTCAACATAAAGAGCAAGGAGTCCTGGATGATATGACCCCGCCGGAGCCCCTGATCTCAACATGGAGATTGTGTGGGATTAAATGAAAATACATTAGGATTTATGCAATCCTACATCCACAGAAGATCTGTGGACATTTTACCAAGATGTTTGGAACAACTTCCCTGCCAAGCTCCTTCAAAATCTGTGTGCAAGTGTACCTGGAAAAATTGATGCTTTGATGAGGTTTTGAAAACTAAGGGTAGTCACATGAAATATTGATTTTATTTACCGTTCTATTTTGCTTTTGCACTTTGACAATTGGTAAAAATAAATTATTTACATGTCTGTTTTTTTGAATACATTCATTTTCTTTCCACACTTGCTTAAAACTTTTCAATAGTACAGTTTTACTTTTATTTAACCAGAATTAGCACAGATATAGAGAGTTTCTTTTGTAGGAGGGTATGAGTCTACATTGTGTGCACAATTAGTCAGCAATTCGTATTATTATGACTAATTTTATCATTGAACAACTACAGTGCTTTCAGTCAATCTAAAAGGTTAATAAACTTGAAACCTAAATATCAAGAAAGTAAAAAGAGGGTTTTGTCTTTTTTAGGATAATATCTATGTCTGCAGAATTATTGGGCAACTAGTAGTGTGGAGAATAATCATGCAACTAAATGAGTTATTCAAAATTTCTGATCTTAATGGTATATTTCCCTCTGTTAAAATGAGAATAATAACCAAACAACTCAAAATGTACAAAAATACATTTCAAAAATATATCAGTGACCAATATATCTGCCCTTCTTTTCAATAACAGTGATAAGCCTTCCTTCTGTCAGTTTCTTAATCTGTTGACGATCAACTTTTAGGAAGCACCAACCACAACCTCTCAGACACTATTCAAGGAGGTGTACGGTCTTTCTTCACTCCCTTTAAAGAAAAGGTTACAAGTTCTTAATAGGGTTTAGGTCAAGTGAGGAAGGGGTCCATGTCATTATTCTTTCATCTTTAAGACCTTTACTGGCTAGCCAAGGAGTGGAGTACTCAGATGCATGCGATGGAGCACTTTCCTGCATAAAAAACAATGGCTTTCCTGAAAGATGCAGACTTTTTTCTGTATCACTAATTGGAAAGAAAATATCTTCAACCTGAAAAGGTCCAACTAGCTCAACTTTAATAATATGATCACATAGATGTACCTCACCTCCTCCTTGCTGACGTCAGAGTCAAAGTGGACATCTATACCTATTACTGATCCAGTCACGGGCCCATTCAACTGGTCCATCAAGGGTCACTCTCATCTCAACTGTTCATGAAACCTTTGAAAAATTTGTCTTCAGATATTTCTTGGTCAAGTCTAGAAGTTCCAACTTATTTCACTGTTGGTCGAATTTCAGCCCTCCATACCTCAGCCATGTGTCTGAAGACTGAACACCTTGCACTTCTAGACACTCCAGTGAAGTTACAGTTCTGGAATATGGCAACAGGAGAATAATGCGTTAACTTCATATTGGATTTTTCTCAAATCTTTGGCAGTTCATGTGCATCTAGTTTTTAACCCTGTTGAGTATTTGCAATAAGCTGTCGATCGTTCTGTGAACCTGCCCCAATGTATTAACAATTTCAAGACTCCCTCTGTAAGACTTTTAACAATGTTTGACTTTTTTTGAGTCAATTAAATCTCTTTATTGGCCTATTTTTCCATAAGAAAACATGCTGCCTAATAATTTTGCACACCTTTATAAAGAATTTTAATATATACATTATACAAATACACATTGCCGATCTGCTTCATGCAATAGGTATTTAACTATATACAGTTGTAAATTATGCATAAAAATAATATGGTTAAAATACTCACTTGTCTAAGGGTATGTTTCCACATTCAGTATTCGCTGTGGATTGGACGCTGCGTACAGCTGCAATGTGCAATCTGCAGCGGCCAGATGTTACAGCATAGTGGATGGGATTTTATGAAATCACATCTCCACTATGCGTGCAAGGACGCAACCGGCTTCCCTGCGTATATGCACATGCGGTGCATCTTTCTAAACTGCAGCATGTCTATTTATCTTGCATAGACGCTCAGTCTCCACAAGATAAATATCACAGTCCAATGTATAGGACGAGGTGATTCCGCATGGTTTAATGAACACATGTGGAATCACCATGCCTACAAAAGCCGGCAGCACTTTGGACGGAACTGCGTCCAAAGCGCTGCGGATATGGACCGTGGAAACATACCCTAATAGTTATGCACAGATCTTAACGCTGTAGCAGATACAGACAGATGAGGGCCCCTGTGCAAGACCAGCATATGGGCTCTTTGCAGTTCAATAGCTCATCATAATACACAATTCCACTTGCTTTGGAGGTAGTAGTTGGCCCCCTTACCTGTGCCCCACTATGCCTGTCTGAATGGTAAATGGAGGTTGTTTTTTACAGTATTGAACTGGTAAATGGTAAAGAGCCTTGTGCTTATATCTGGAAAGATTCAGGATTAACTAAGTAAATAGTTTTGCAGAGTTGCTTGTTCATAGAATACAGTAAGAGAACAGATTAATCTATTATTCTCATAAATTCATCAAAAATGAATTCTAAGCATAGTGAAATTATTCATTAATGGGCAACGAATCAGTAAAACGCAAATCAGGTAATCTTTTTACTCATTGCCTGAACTTGTTATTGCCATTTATAAAATCTCTGCACATTATGCAGCCCAGTAAAGGAGAATAATGCAGCCATATTGAAAGAGTTAATCTAAATACCTGCTTCTAAATAGTTAACCTTCAAGAGAAGGAAACAACTACATGTAAAGTGATATCTGAGACTTGTATTACACACACACAGCTAGCGCAGCCATAATAGAGGAAGACTGTGATAGTTTTACCACTGCAGCTGTGTCTTTTAGCCCTCGCCTCCCCCTGAAGATCCACTATACACAGTAATTCATTGTACATTGTTTTATACATGAAATAATACCACATTTACTTGTTGCCCTCTCATAGGCTCATCAAATACAGTGGCACCTCCCAGCATAGAGGCAGGAAACAAGAGCTGTCGAAATAGTGAGAAAGTGGGGAGCCTTATCTCAAGGAATTCAATCTCCTTTTCTGAACGTGCCACGGATTTAATCACTAAATTAGACAGACCTGTTTATCTTTTTTCTAGTTATCTATATTTGAGAAATATTTTAGATTATAATATGACTTTATGACGTTGTCCCGGTAGTGTTAGGTCTTCAAGTCGTGGCCCTTTTTCCTTTTTGCGTTTTCGTTTTTCGCTCCCCTCCTTCCCAGAGCCATAACTTTTTTATTTTTCCGTCAATATGGCCATGTGAGGGCTTATTTTTTGCGGGACGAGTTGTACTTTTGAACGACACCATTGGTTTTACCATGTCTTTTACTAGAAAACGGGAAAAAAATTCCAAGTGCGGTGAAATTGAAAAAAAAGTGCAATCCCACACTTGTTCTTTGTTTGGCTTTTTTGCTAGGTTCACTAAATGCTAAAACTGACCTGCCATTATGATTCTCTAGGTCATTACGAGTTCATAGACACCTAATATGTCTAGGTTATTTTTTATCCAAGTGGTGAAAAAAAATTCCAAACTTTGCTTAAAAAAAAAAAAAAAAAAAAAAAAAAAGTGCCATTTTCCGATACCCGAAGCGTCTCCATTTTTCGTGATCTGGGGTCGGGTGAGGGCTTATTTTTTGCGCACCGAGCTGACGTTTTTAATAATATCACTTTTGTGCAGATACGTTCTTTTGATCGCCCGTTATTGCATTTTAATGCAATGTCGCGGCGAACAAAAAAATGTAATTCTGGCGTTTTGAATTTTTTTCTCGCTACGCTGTTTAGCGATCAGGTTAATGCTTTTTTTTTTATTGATAGATCGGGCGATTCTGAACGCGGCGATACCAAATACGTGTAGGTTTGATTTTTTTTTAAATTGTTTTATTTAGGACTAGATGGCAGCCCGATTCTAAAGAATCGGGAGTCTAGAATCCATATATACTTTATTTATTCAAATGTAAGAATAATACAATTAATAAATAATAGTAAGAAAGAACAAAAAATGGCTGCACTCACCAGCTCTTGACAATTCTTGACAGTACGGCACATTTCTGATTGGTCGCTCGCGGCAGGCGGCAACCAATCAGAAAAGTGCCGCGCACCACGAAGGCATATATCTTTGTCCACCCTGAGCGGGTGTAGGACGCTGGTGACGTCACTTATCTCCGGACATTATCTCCGGACAAAGCCACGGAAGTTGGCACAAATTGCCGGAAGTAGTATTCTAGGCAATTATATATTAGATTTTAATGTTATCAGTGTTTACCTTTGAACGTTTATATTGTATTGTCCTGTCACCAGCCATGTGTACGATTATCGGCCGAAAGCCTCTCTGGAACCAATAATCACCCCATGTAAAGGTATCTTTATAAGTTAAAGATTCAGAATACTATGACTTTTATCATATCCTGAACAGTCAAGTTTTTTATGAACCGTTAAGGTTTTCTGGTTGAAGTAAAAAAAACTCTGAGTGTTTACAGTTTGAAACCATAAAATGTTGAAAAATTATGTCATTCTTGAGTATATCACTCAATGGTGCTCATAAACGTGTCAAATTTGATCTATAATATACTTTAATATACGTTACTTTAATCTTTAATATACTTAAGAACAGGGCCCCAGACATCACACAGGGGGTCTGAAACACCGCACAGTGGTCCAAAATATCGCTGTGCTCTGCCTGGGGCCCCATATGCTGCCTGGGGCCCCTGTGCTCTGCCTGGGGCCCCATGTTCTGCCTGGGGCCCCTGTGCTCTGCCTGGGGCCCCATATGCTGCCTGGGGCCCCTGTGCTCTGCCTGGGGCCCCATGTTCTGCCTGGGGCCCCTGTGCTCTGCCTGGGGCCACTGTGATCTGCCTGGGGCCCCATATGCTGCCTGGGGCCTCTGTGCTCTGCCTGGGGCCCCATGTTCTGCCTGGGGCCACTGTGCTCTGCCTGGGGCCCCATAGGCTGCCTGGGGCCCCTGTGCTCTGCCTGGGACCACTGTGCTCTGCCTGGGGCCCCATATGCTGCCTGGGGCCCCTGTGCTCTGCCTGGGGCCACTGTGCTCTGCCTGGGGCCCCATATGCTGCCTGGGGCCCCTGTTCTCTGCCTGGGGCCCCATATGCTGCCTGGGGCCCCTGTGCTCTGCCTGGGGCCCCGGTGCTCTGCCCGGGGCCCCATGTTCTGCCTGGGGCCCCTGTGCTCTGTCTGGGGCCACTGTGCTCTGCCTGGGGCCCCATGTTCTGCCTGGGGCCCCTGTGCTCTGCCTGGGGCCCCATATGCTGCCTGGGGCCCCTGTTCTCTGCCTGGGGCCCCATATGCTGCCTGGGGCCCCTGTGCTCTGCCTGGGGCCCCGGTGCTCTGCCTGGGGCCCCATGTTCTGCCTGGGGCCCCTGTGCTCTGCCTGGGGCCCCTGTGCTCTGCCTGGTGCCCCTGTGCTCTGCCTGGGGCCCCATATGCTGCCTGGGGCCCCTGTGCTCTGCCTGGGGCCCCATATGCTGCCTGGGGCCCCTGTGCTCTGCCTGGGGCCCCATGTTCTGCCTGGGGCCCCTGTGCTCTGCCTGGTGCCACTGTGCTCTGCCTGGGGCCCCATATGCTGCCTGGGGCCCCTGTGCTCTGCCTGGGGCCCCATATGCTGCCTGGGGCCCCATATGCTCTGCCTGGGGCCCCTGTGCTCTGCCTGGGGCCCCATATGCTGCCTGGGGCCCCTGTGCTCTGCCTGGTGCCACTGTGCTCTGCCTGGGGCCCCATAGGCTGCCTGGGGCCCCTGTGCTCTGCCTGGGACCACTGTGCTCTGCCTGGGGCCCCATATGCTGCCTGGGGCCCCTGTGCTCTGCCTGGGGCCCCATATGCTGCCTGTGGCCCCATATGCTCTGCCTGGGGCCCCTGTGCTCTGCCTGGGGCCCCATATGCTGCCTGGGGCCCCTGTGCTCTGCCTGGTGCCACTGTGCTCTGCCTGGGGCCCCATATGCTGCCTGGGGCCCCTGTGCTCTGCCTGGGGCCCCATATGCTGCCTGGGGCCCCTGTGCTCTGCCTGGGGCCCCATATGCTGCCTGGGGCCCCTGTGCTCTGCCTGGGGCCACTGTGCTCTGCCTGGGGCCCCATATGCTGCCTGGGGCCCCTGTGGTCTGCCTGGGTGTAGGACACTGGTGACGTCACTTATCTCCGGACATTATCTCCGGACATTATCTCCGGACATTATCTCCGGACATTAGCTCCGGACAAAGCCACGGAAGTTGGCACAAATTGCAGGAAGTAGTATTCTAGGCAATTATATATTAGATGGGCATTTCCTGAAGGAAATACATGGTGCTTGAACAGCGCTACCAGCTTTACAGCAGCACTTTTCACACACGGGACTGGGGGGCGTGCTTACTTTTGCACCCGGGGCCGGGGGCGCGCTTACTTTTGCACCCGGGGCGCACTTACTTTTGCACCCGGAGGCGCACTTACTTTTGCACCCGGGGGCGCACTTACTTTTGCACCCGGGGGCGCACTTACTTTTGCACCCGGGGGCGCACTTACTTTTGGGGCCGCACTTACTTTTGGTGGGCGGGGCTCCTCGGCCTCCGATTTGGTTGGTGGGGCCCCTCGTCCCGATTTGGTGGGTGGGGACCCTCGGCCTCCGATTTGGTGGGCGGGGACCGGCCTCCGATTTGGTGGGCGGGGACCCTCGGCCTCCGATTTGGTGGGCGGGGACCCTCGACCTCCGATTTGGTGGGTGGGGTCCCTCTGCCTCCGATTTGGTGGGCGGGGACCCTCGGCCTCCGCTTTGATTGGCGGGGCCCCACGGCCTCCGATTTGGTGGGCGGGGTCCCTCTGCCTCTGCTTTGGTGGGCGGGGCCGCTCGGCCTTCGATTTGGTGGGCGGGGCTCCTCGGCCTCCGATTTGGTTGGTGGGGCCCCTCGGCCTCCGATTTGGTGGGCGGGGACCCTCGGCCTCCGATTTGGTGGGCGGGGACCCTCGGCCTCCAATTTGGTGGGTGGGGACCCTCGGCCTCCAATTTGGTGGGCGGGGACCCTCGGCCTTCCGATTTGGTGGGCGGGGACCCTCGGTCTCCGATTTGGTGGGCGGGGACCCTCGGCCTCCGATTTGGTGGGCGGGGACCCTCGGCCTCCGATTTGGTGGGCGGGGACCCTCGGCCTCCGATTTGGTGGGCGGGGACCCTCGGCCTCCGATTTGGTGGGCGGGGCCGCTCGGCCTCCGATTTGGTGGGCGGGGGACCCTCAGCCTCCGATTTGGTGGGCGGGGACGCTCAGCCTCCGATTTGGTGGGCGGGGACCCTCGGCCTCCGATTTGGTGGGCGGGGCCCCTCGGCCTCCGATGTGGTGGTCGGGGCCCCTCGGCCTCCGCTTTGGTGGGCGGGGCCGGGCCCCTCGGCCTCCGCTTTGGTGGGCGGGGCCGCTCAGCCTTCGATTTGTTGGGCGGGGCTCCTCGGCCTTCGATTTGGTTGGCGGGGCCCCTCGGCCTCCGATTTGGTTGGCGGGGCCCCTTATCCTCTGATTTGGTGGGTGGGGACTCTCGGCCTCCGATTTGGTGGGCGGGGACCCTCGGCCTCCGATTTGGTGGGCGGGGCCCCTCGGCCTCCGATTTGGTTGGCGGGGCCCCTCGGCCTCCGATTTGGTGGGCGGGGACCCTCGGCCTCCGATTTGGTGGGCGGGGCCCCTCGGCCTCCGATTTGGTGGGCGGGGCCCCTCGGCCTCCGATTTGGTTGGCGGGGCCCCTCGGCCTCCGATTTGGTGGGCGGGGCCCCTCGGCCTCCGATTTGGTGGGCGGGGCCCCTCGGCCTCCGATTTGGTTGGCGGGGCCCCTCGGCCTCCGATTTGGTGGGCGGGGACCCTCGGCCTCCGATTTGGTGGGCGGGGACCCTCGGCCTCCGATTTGGTGGGCGGGGACCCTCGGCCTCCGATGTGGTGGGCGGGGACCCTCGGCCTCCGCTTTGGTGGTCGGGGCTCCTCGGCCTCCGATTTGGTTGGCGGGGACCCTCGGCCTCCGATTTGGTTGGCGGGGACCCTCGGCCTCCGCTTTGGTGGGTGGGGCCCGTCGGCCTCCGATTTGGTGGACGGGGCCCCTCGGCCTCCGATGTGGTGGGCGGGGACCCTCGGCCTCCGATTTGGTGGGCGGGGACCCTCGGCCTCCGATTTGGTGGGCGGGGACCTTCGGCCTCCGATTTGGTGGGCGGGGATCCTCGGCCTCCGATGTGGTGGGCGGGGCCCCTCGGCCTCCGATTTGGAGGGCGGGGACCCCCGGCCTCCGATTTGGTGAGCGGGGACCCTCGGCCTCCGATTAGGTGGGCGGGGACCCTCGGCCTCCGATTAGGTGGGCGGGGACCCTCGGCCTCCGATTTGGTGGGCGGGGCCCCTCGGCCTCCGATTTGGTGGGCGGGGACCCTCGGCCTCCGATTTGGTGGGCGGGGACCCTCGGCCTCCGATTTGGTGGGCGGGGACCCTCGGCCTCCGATTTGGTGGGCGGGGACCCTCGGCCTCCGATTTGGTGGGCGGGGACCCTCGGCCTCCGATTTGGTGGGCGGGGACCCTCGGCCTCCGATGTGGTGGTCGGGGCCCCTCGGCCTCCGCTTTGGTGGGCGGGGCCGGGCCCCTCGGCCTCCGCTTTGGTGGACGGGGCCGCTCGGCCATCGATTTGGTGGGCGGGGCTCCTCGGCCTCCGATTTGGTTGGTGGGGCCCCTCGGCCTCCGATTTGGTGTGTGCTCTGCCTGGGGCCCCTGTGCTCTGCCTGGGGCCCCATATGCTGCCTGGGGCCCCTGTGCTCTGCCTGGGGCCCCATATGCTGCCTGGGGCCCCTGTGCTCTGCCTGGGAGCCCTGTGCTCTGCCTGGGGCCCCATGTTGTGCCTGGGGCCCCTGTGTTCTGCCTGGGGCCACTGTGCTCTGTCTGGGTGTAGGACACTGGTGACGTCACTTATCTCCGGACATTAGCTCCGGACATTAGCTCCGGACAATAGCTCCGGACAATAGCTCCGGACAATAGCTCCGGACAAAGCCACGGAAGTTGGCACAAATTGCAGGAAGTAGTATTCTAGGCAATTATATATTAGATTGAGCGAAAGGGGGGTGATTTAAACTTTTATGTTTTTTACATTTTTTTCATATTTTTAAAAACATTTTTTTTTTACCTGTGCCATGCTTCAATAGCCTCCATGGGAGGCTAGAAGCTGGCACAACTCGATTGGCTCAGCTACATAGCAGCGATCATCAGATCGCTGCTATGTAGCTGAAATGCAGGTGTGCTGTGAGCGCCGACCACAGGGGGGCGCTCACAGCAGGCCGGCATCAGTAACCATAGAGGTCTCAAGGACCTCTATGGTTACTGTCCTGACACATCGCCGACCCCCGATCATGTGACAGGGGTCGGCGATGACGTCATTTCCGGCCGCCCGGAAGCTTTAGTTAAATGCCGCTGTCTGCGTTTGACAGCGGCATTTAACAGGTTAATAGCGGCGGGTGAATAACAATTTCACCCGCCGCTATTGCACGCACATGTCAGCTGTACAAAACAGCTGACATGTCGCGACTTTGATGTGGGCTCAGCGCCGGAGCCCACATCAAAGGGGGATTCACGGCATGCGCAGTACATGTACGGCGCATGTCGTGAAAGGGTTAAGTAAAAAAAGTGCAACTGCTGACAAAAGTTATTACCAACAAGAGAGGATGCTCACCCTGCTTTGTTAATTTTTAGCAAATATGAAAATCACAAATATGACAAAACTATTCTTAAAAGATTGACATTCTGGCTTTGTGAAACATCATTCTCCAGCTCACCCAAGAGGAACTAGTTACCACTTTGGGCAAGTAAGTTCTGGGGCTATAACTTGCTCAAAACAAACTGTGCCCTGTTGTAGCACTTACACTTGTTGTAGCGTAGTGCTGTGCAAATTAATTGGGACAATGCAAAAAAAAAAAAATGTTATAATGGCACTGTTACATACTAATTCTGAAAATTACCTTTTTCCACTGACTAAATGACCAAGATTTATTATATATTAAAACTGGTTTGAATCACTGACTGGTAACCAACGTACGATTTTACTTAAAAAATGCTTTGTCCCAATTAATTTGCACAGCACTGTATATGACAAGGTGCACAATATACCAAATGGCACAGAATCTCTTTATTTTATAGGCACCTTCTATAGCCCCTTCTGCATCACATATGGTTTTTGTATTGTGCTGATGCCAAACAAGCACTGGGCTATTCCATGGGATAAGTAGGCCATAAAAGAAGAGAATGTCCAGCTTCACCGAATCCATAAAAAAGTCATGATTGTCATGATTAAGGGAGCTTAGTCTCCAGAAACGCGTTGAGATTCTTACCCATATGGTTCGTGCTGAAGTCTGTATTCTCCATGTTTAAAGTTTGTGAATAAAGAAAACTCTTTTTTACGGATTTGGTGAAGCTGGACTTGCTCTTCTTTTTTGGACTTTATACGCCTGGACACAGCGGGTCCGTGCTCCCGAGGTTTGGTTTATGCATCATGGGTGAGCTGGTTTATTTTCCTTCTTTATAAGTAGGCCATACCTCCTCTGCTATGGTCTCCGCCCTTCTAGGGTTCTATAAAGCCAGGGCTGTCAAAACAGGGGGGATAGGTAGAGATAGAGGGAAAACAATCAGGTAGGAAGGTGCACGTAAATGATTTGCCACACCAAAAGTGCACACATCGTCTTTCTGTGCTGCTGACAGACTACTTTTAATGCTTGGAGGAGAATGTGTGCACTACCATAACATTGTTTCCCTGCAACACTGGAGCTGTGTTTTCACTACCGGCGTGATAATATAGGTGAATCTAATGAAAATGTAGAGTCCCTGTGGGTGGAGATAAGGGGAGGGGGAAAAAATAATAAATTACTGATAGGGGTTTGTTATAAATCTCCAAAAATAATGGAAGCAATGGAGAATATCCTCGCAAAGCAAATAGATGAAGCTGGGACTCAAGGAGAAGTCATTATTATGGTGGACTTCAACTACCCTGAAATAGATTGGGGAACAGAAACCTGCAGTTCCAGCAAAGGTAATCGGTTTTTGACAACTATAAGAGACAATTACCTTTCACAACTGGTTCAGGACCCAACAAGAAGGGGGGCACTGCTAGACCTAATATTAACCAACAGGCCAGACCGCATAGCAAATATAAGGGTTGGGGGTCACTTGGGGAATAGTGATCACAAAATAATAAGTTTTCATGTCTCCTTTAATAAGATGTGTAGTAGAGGGGTTACAAGGACACTAAACTTCAGGAGGGCAAATTTCCAACGGATGAGAGAGGATCTTGGTGCAATTAACTGGGACGATATCCTGAGACATAAAAATACACAAAGAAAATGGAAGACGTTTATTAGCATCCTGGATAGGACCTGTGCTGTTATGGTTCTCAATGGCAAGAGAACATAGCCCAGCAAACATACGAACTAGCTCTTGGAAGGATGGAAACTAAACTGACCATGAACTAAACCTGCCGCACAACTAACAGTAGCCGGGTAGCGTAGCCTGCGTTTTATCCCTAGACGCCCAGCGCCGGCCGGAGGACTAACTAATCCTGGCAGAGGAAAATATAGTCCTGGCTCACCTCTAGAGAAATTTCCCCGAAAGGCAGACAGAGGCCCCCACAAATATTGGCGGTGATTTTAGATGAAATGACAAACGTAGTATGAAAATAGGTTTAGCAAAATTGAGGTCCGCTTACTAGATAGCAGGAAGACAGAAAGGGCACTTTCATGGTCAGCTGAAAACCCTATCAAAATACCATCCTGAAATTACTTTAAGACTCTAGTATTAACTCATAACATCAGAGTGGCAATTTCAGATCACAAGAGCTTTCCAGACACAGAAACGAAACTACAGCTGTGAACTGGAACAAAATGCAAAAACAAACAAGGACTAAGTCCAACTTAGCTGGGAGTTGTCTAGCAGCAGGAACATGCACAGAAAGGCTTCTGATTACAATGTTGACCGGCATGGAAGTGACAGAGGAGCAAGGCTAAATAGCGACTCCCACATCCTGATGGAAACAGGTGAACAGAGAGGATGATGCACACTAGTTCAATTCCACCAGTGGCCACCGGGGGAGCCCAAAATCCAATTTCACAACACTGTGCACAGTATATACTGTATGGGAATAAACATACTAGAAATAGGAGGAAACCAATATGGCTAAATAGAGCTGTAAGGGGCGCAATAAGGGACAAAAAGAAAGCATTTAGAGAATTAATGCAAGGTAGTGATGAGGCATTCTGTAAAAAGCAAATCAAGGCAGCAAAGATTGAGACAGAGAGACTCATTGCCAGAGAGAGTAAAAATAATCCCAAAATATTCTTTAACTACGTAAGTAGTAAGAAACTAAAAAATGAAAGTGTTAACCCCCTTAAAAATAGTCTGGGTGAAATGGTGGATGAGGATGAGGAAAAAGCCAATATGGTAAATGACTTTTTTTCATCAGTATTTACACAAGAAAATCCCATGGCAGACAATATGATCAGTGATAACAAAAATTCCCAATTAAATGTCACCTGCTTAACCCAGCAGGAAGTACGGCAGCGTCTAAAAATCACTAAAATTGACAAATCTCCGGGCCCGGATGGGATACACCCCCGAGTACTGCAGGAACTAAGTACAGTCGTTGATAGACCATTATTTTTAATCTTTAAAGACTCCATAATAACAGGGTCTGTACCACAGGACTGGCGTATAGCAAATGTGGTGCCAATATTCAAAAAGGGAACAAAAACTGAACTCGGTAATTATAGGCCAGTAAGCTTAACCTCTACTGTGCGTAAAATCCTGGAGGGCATTCTAAGGGATGCTATACTGGAGTATCTGAAGAGGAATAACCTCATGACCCAGTATCAGCACGGGTTTACTCGGGACTGTTCATGTCAGACTAATCTGATCAGCTTCTATGAAGAGGTAAGTTCCGGACTGGACCTAGGGAACCCAATGGACGTAGTGTATATGGACTTTTCAGAAGCTTTTGATGCGGTGCCACACAAAAGGTTGATACATATAATGAGAATAATGGGGATAGGCGAAAATATGTGTAAGTGGGTTAAGAGCTGGCTCAGGGATAGGAAACAAAGGGTGGTTATTAATGGAGCACACTCGGACTGGGTCGCGGTTAGCAGTGGGGTACCACAGGGGTCAGTATTGGGCCCTCTTCTTTTTAACATATTTATTAATGACCTTGTAGGGGGCATTGAGCAGAATTTCAATATTTGCAGATGATACTAAACTCTGCAATCAATACAGAGGAGGACAATTTTATATTACAGGATGATTTATGTAAACTAGAAGCTTGGGCTGATAAATGGCAAATGAGCTTTAATGGGGATAAATGTAAGGTCATCCACTTGGGTAGAAGTAATAAGATGTATAACTATGTACTTAATTCTAAAACTCTGGGCAAAACCGTCAATGAAAAAGACCTGGGTGTATGGGTGGATGACAAACTCATATTCAGTGGCCAGTGTCCGGCAGCTGCTACAAAGGCAAATAAAATAATGGAATGCATTAAAAGAGGCATAGATGCACATGAGAACATAATTTTACCTCTATATGAGTCACTAGTTTGACCACACTTAGAATACTGTGTACAGTTCTGGTCTCCGGGCTATAAGAAAGACATAGCTGAACTGGAGCGGGTGCAGAGAAGAGCGACCAAGGTTATTAGAGGACTGGGGGGTCTGCAATACCAAGATAGGTTATTACACTTGGGGCTATTTAGTTTGGAAAAACGAAGACTAAGGGGTGATCTTATTTTAATGTATAAATATATGAGGGGACAGTACAAAGACCTTTCTGATGATCTTTTTAATCATAGACCTGAGATGGGGACAAGGGGGCATCCTCTACGTCTGGAGGAAAGAAGGTTTAAGCATAATAACAGACGCGGGTTCTTTACTTTAAGAGCAGTGAGACTATGGAACTCTCTGCCGCATGATGTTGTAATGAGTGATTCATTACTTAAATTTAAGAGGGGACTGGATACCTTTCTGGAAAAGTATAATGTTACAGGGTATATACACTAGATTCCTTGATAAGGCGTTGATCCAGGGAACTAGTCTGATTGCCGTATGTGGAGTCGGGAAGGAATTTATTTCCCCAAAGTGGAGCTTACTATTTGCCACATGGTTTTTTTTGCCTTCCTCTGGATCAACATGTTAGGGCATGTTAGGTTAGGCTGTTACTACGACTGCTTGTAGATGAGACAACAAATCAACACTACTAAATCCGATATGTTTAGAAGCCTTCATACTGCTATTCTCTACTACTTATTAGGGCACGTACCCACTAAATTTGTCAAGCAGAAGATGCTTGAACGAAATACCTTCAGTGTTTTTTCTTAAGCCTCTATTTTGGCATTTTTTTCAGCGGCTTCACCAATGGCTATATTTTGTATTATAGATCAGTGAGTGGCTTCCAAGCGGAAGAATAGGTTAAGACACTCCTTTAAACGGATTCACATCTTTGACAACAACTTGATCTATAGCATGAAGATATGTACAGTACGTCATTTTTACATTTCTGTGCATATGTTCATTCTTTGCAATGTTTATTTACCCTTTTTTCAGGTGTTGTCTATTTGCGTTAAACCAGTTATTACTAGTTTGAGTCATGTAATTGTCAGAAGGCTTTCGAGTACTACTGCAGAGGGAGTGTGTGGATCCTTTTTAAGACGGTTTGCAAGAAGTTTAAAGTGGTTTTGTTCATGAGTTGGCAATGGGGATCGTATTCAATGTTCCACACAACTTGCTTTGGATTTTTAAGGGAATAACGTAAAATAGGAACATAGGTGGCAATCTCACCTGCTTAAAGGGAACCTGTCACCCCCAAAATCGAAGATGAGCGAAGCCCACCAGCATCAGGGGCTTATCTACGGCACTCTGTAATGCTGTAGATAAGCCCCCGATGTATCCTGAAAGATGAGAAAAAGAGGTTGGATTATACTCACCCAGGGGCGCTCCGGTCTGATGGGTGTCTCGGTCCGGGGCCTCCTATCTTCATAGGATGACGTCCTCTTCTTGTTGTCACACTGCGGCTCTGGCGTACTTTGCCTTTCTGACCATTCCCGGCACCTGCGCACTGCAGTACTTTGCTCTGCCCTCAGCAGGGCAGACAAAGTACGCCTGCGCCGGAGCATGAAGACAAGAAGAGGACGTCATCGTAAGAAGATGGGAGGCCCAGACCGGACCGCGACACCCATCGGACTGGACCGCAGCGGGACCGCCCCTGGGTGAGTATAATCTAACCTCTTTTTCTCATCTTTCAGAATACATCGGGGGGCTTATCTACAACATTCCAGAATGCTGTAGATAAGCCCCTGATGCTGGTGGGCTTAGCTCATCTTCGATTTTGGAGGTGACAGGTTCCCTTTAAGGGTATGTGCACACGTTGCGGATTTCTTGCAGAAATTTCCTGAAGAAAACCGGAAATTTTCTGCAAGAAATCCGCATTTTTTTTTTTGCGTTTTTTTTCCGTTTTTTTCGCGTTTTTTTAGCATTCTGCAAGCGTAATTAGCTTGCAGAATGCTAAAGTTTTCCAAGCGATCTGTAGCATCGCTTGGAAAACTGACTGACAGGTTGGTCACACTTGTCACACATAGCGTTTGACAAGTGTGACCAACTTTTTACTATAGATGCAGCTTATGCAGCATCTATAGTAAAAGATAGAATGTTTAAAAATAATAAAAAAAATAAAAAAATGCTTATACTCACCCAGACATCTCCTCACCGGCGTCCGTTCCTCTTCCTATAGCTGGTGTGTGCGCACAGGACCTTCCGTGACGTCACGGTCACGTGAGCGGTCACATGACCGCTCACGACCAATCACAGGACAGTGACGTCATCGGCAGGGTCCTTCACCGCACATCAGCTACAGGAACCGAAGCGACAGCATGCAGTGGAGGCGGGAAGACATCGAGGGTGAGTATAGGACTATTTTTTATTTTAATTCTTATTTTTTGACCAATTATATGGTGCCCAGTGCGTGGAGGAGAGTCTCCTCTCCTCCACCCTGGGTACCAACCGCACATAATCTGCTTACTTCCCGCATCGTGGGCACAGCCCCGTGCGGGAAGTAAGCAGATCAATGGACCCCTAGGTGTGCGGAATCCCCTGCAATTCCGCATTTTAATGAACATGTTGCTTTTTTTTCCGCGATGCGATTTTTTCGCGGAAAAAAAGGCTACATTTGCACAAAGAATGCGGAATACACTTAAAATAATAGGAGGCATATGTAAGCGTTTTTTTCGCGTTTTTATCACGTTTTTATAGCGAAAAAAACGCGAAAAATACTTAACGTGTGCACATGGCCTAACAGTATGGTGTGTAAACATTCTCCAGCTCTTTCAAATCAGGGATGGTGGAAGGAGGTCGGTGACATGCTCTCTATAGGAACATTAGCACCCATGGTGACAAGGATTTGAACAAATGGTTGGTAGCACATCCTCTACCTGATGAAGATTATGTACATAATAAAGGGTATATAAGGTTTATGGCTTTTTACTAGCATACTAGTAAATAGGGATACTAGCATCATGAACACGGGGTTATAGATATAACCTCTAATCAATCATATGAAAGTTCATGTACATGTAAAAGGATATGCAAGTTATGTGGCGATGCACCTGGATGGAATATGACCTGGGCGCTTTTTTTTTTTAATTAAAAAAAAATGTTTTAGAGACATTAATACATTCTGGAATTCAATCTGTTGCACTAGCATTATATGTGAGATAATGTGGTGGGGCCCCCTTTCATCATCTTCCAAACAGATTTTATTTCATTTTTTTTTTTTACCAATGTCATGGTTTATCCCCATTTGGTTTATGTTGGTTTTAAATTCTGAGTGTCTTTTTTTTCTGTATGAGCCTGAGAAAAACAAATGAAAGAGGAATAGAGGTTGCCCAAGCTTTCTCACGCATTAGAAAACAAAGAATAATATACTCTCTTAATATCACCGGTTTTAACAAGATAGTGGAGATTCAGTATTACTATAATAATGTCCCCTACACAGAAACAATGGACCACAAAACAAGTAAAGAGAAAACATTTTTATTAATTTATTAAAATATACAAGGATTCAAAGACCATTTCAGAAAAAATCAAGTGCTAGGTGGAATGCAAATAAGAGAAAATAATATTGAGACGATAGAATGCAGTTGTGTGTGACACAGACAGCATGTTATTATTATTATTTATTTATATAGCACCATTAATTCCATGGTGCTGTACATGAGAAAGGGGTTACATACAGGGTTATAAAAATCGTTTGCAGTAAACAAGTTTACAGTGACAGACTGGTACAGAGGGGAGAGGACCCTGTCCTTGTAGGCTTACATTCTATGGGATAATGGGGAAGAGACAGGTCGGAGGTGCAGCAGCTCTGGCGGTGGTGAGGCGGCGGCTCTAGCGAGGAGGCAGAATGGTTATTGCAGGCTGTAGGCTTTCATGAAGAGATGGGTTTTCAGGTTCCATCTGAAGGATCCGAGGGTGGTGGATAGTCGGACGTGTTGAGGCACGGAATTCCAGAGGATGGGGGATATCCGGGAGAAATCTTGGAGGCGGTTGTGTGAGGAACAAATAAGTGTGGAGGAGAGTAGGAGGTCTTGGGAGGATTGGAGATTACATGAGGGAAGGTATTGGGAGATTAGTTCAGAGATATAGGGAGGGGACAGGTTGTGGATGGCTTTGTAGATCAGTGTTCGTAGTCTGAACTGGATTCGTTGGGGAATTGGGAGCCAGTGGAGGGATTTGCAAAGGTGAGAAGCAGGGGAGTAGCGAGGAGAGAGGTGGATTAGCCTGGCAGCAGAGTTGAGGACAGACTGGAGTGGTGCAAGAGAGTTAGCGGGGAGGCCACAGAGGAGGGTGTTGCAGTAGTTGAGGCGGGAGATGATAAGGGCATGCACAAGAGTCTTAGTAGATTGTGGGGTGAGGAAGGGACGGATTCTGGCAATATTTTTGAGTTGGTGGCAAGAGTTTGAACGTGCGGTTTGAAGGACAAGGCAGAGTCGAGAGTTACCCCGAGGCAGCGGATTTCAGGTGCGGGAGAGAACGTGATGCCGTTTACCATAATAGATAGATCAGGTAGGGGGGATACGTGAGATGGGGGAAAGATGATGAGTTCAGTTTTGTCTACATTGAGTTTTAGGAAGCGAGAGGTGAAGAAGGAGGATATGGCAGACAGACACTCCGGGATTCTGGACAGAAGAGAGGCGACATCTGAGCCAGAGAGGTAGATCTGAGTGTCGTCTGCATACAGGTGGTACTGGAAGCCATGGGACTTTATGAGTTGCCCTAGGCCAAGGGTATAGATGGAAAAAAGTAGGGGCCCTAGGACAGAGTCTTGAGGGACTCCAACAGAGAGAGGGCGGGATGAGGAGGTAGTGTGGGAGTGGGAAACGCTAAATGTGTGGTCGGAAAGGTATAAGGCAATCCAGGACAAGGCAAGGTCTTTGATGCCAAGGGAAGAAAGAATCTGTAGCAGTAGGCAGTGATCGACAGTGTGTGATGAAAAACAATGTTTGCTACTGACATTTGCATTAGTGTTCCATTTGTTTTTTTGTGAATATCTAGAGAATGGTAGGTTGAAAAGAGCATAAAGAGTATCCGTCGTTTTAATTTGTAATTCATAAATCAAAAGTACACATGAAAGTAAGAAACTTTGTGATATATCTCATTAGCAAAATCTCAGAACTGGTCATTCTCTCTCAAAATTCTCAATTCCTGGGTAAAATCTGTATTCTGTGAAGAATGCGTACACATGTGTACTTCACACTAATCATGTCCAGGAAATGATGTTACCACCTGCAAAATCTGTGCTGTATAAAAGAGGGTCTGGAGACAGGTAATCCATTACTCTCAAAACTCTGGATGCAAGCACAAGACTCTGAATGTAACTATAGAAGCTTTGAAAATGTCCGTCTTTGCAGTCTGTACTCTGTACTAATTTTTTGTTCTGTTCCTTGAAGACTGTTTGCTGATCCGGTCCAGGTGCTGCAGTCCTCTGGATATAAGTATAGAAGATTGAAAATGTCTGTCTTTGCAGTCTGTACTCTGTACTAAAAATTTTTCTCTTCCTTGTAGACTGCCATCCTGGTGCTGTGCTGCTGTCCCTGTTCTGTGCTGCCTGACTGCTGTGCTGTTGGACTACTGGCAGTAATGTAAGTATTGGTGTCCATTATTTTTCTTTTTGGCTACATTGTGTTTTAAAAAGTTAAATTTTTCTTATCTGTTCTTTTCTCTAGTGCTTCACTTGACTGCTGCCTGCTCTTCCAACATGTCCTCCACTGAAGCTTCAGAAAGTGGACATGACACTGATTATGTTATCACATTTGATTTACTGATTGGTATGTATTGAATGACAATACATGTGGTAAATCATGTATTTTCTTTACAGGTACCTTCCAGTCGAGTAGAAATTATTCTTCCCAGGGTCATCGGCCTCAAGCTGCTGAGGAGGAAAGATGGGGTGTAAGTAGCCTTTATTAGAGTTGTAATTGAATTTGTTTTCAGTTTAACTTACAAATTATTTTTTTGTATTTCATTTATAGGTCCCACAATGTGAAATAGATAACTACCTACTTCTTCAAGCTGTTCAAGAGCGAGCAGACTTTTGGACCCCCGTGATTGGAATCATTCCGATTCAGCCTTGATCCGACAACTCTGAGAAGTGGCAACATCGCTGCTGGCTGATTGGGACCGTGCCAAGCCACATGCCAGAAAGGATTTTCGGAAGTATTGCAATGTTGTCTGATGCGGCAGTGAACCTGTTAATGTACAGTAGGTGCATGGTTTTACAATAAATTTTTTCCTATTTTCCCCCTTTTCAGTGAATAGAATAAAAGTTTGTTGGTGTTCGATGAAGGATCGCTTCAATAAGGACATGACAGAGGAGATTCGGGTTCGAAGTGGTGCTGCTCGAAAAATCAGAAAATATAAGTACCATCATCAGCTTTCTTTTCTGAAGCCTGCGGTTGCTCAGTTAACGCGAGTATCGTTTGTGTTGTCTTACTATTATTTAAACTTTATTTTTTTTACTAATGTTTTTCATTTATTTTCCACAGAACTTGGAGCAGCACCACACAACCTGGATCGTCCTCAGTTGGAGCTGCCCCTCATCGACCAGCCAACGAACAGGCCCAGTCCCAATCACCCACCAGCGATGGAGCAACCAGGCAGGCTTCACAGGCTGGGGAGCAGGAAGCCAGTCCATCTGGTTTTCCCCTCTCCCAGCCCTCTGCCACTACTTTACTTAGGTCTGCTCGCCAGCGGCAGAGGGCCTGGGAGAGAACAGTCATGCCCGAGTTTGTTCACTTAGGCTCGATCTTCCAGAATGGGATGTAGGCGGTTGTAGAAAGACTGGATAATGGGTTCACTCAGGTGAACACTTTTCCAGGAAGTCCACAAACGCCTTGACCGCCTGGAAGCCGACCTTAATAGATTGGCGCGACATTATTTTTCTGCTATAGAGTGGGGCGTGTCGGAAAACCTTACGCCTGAACTCCAGCTGAATGTGATGCAGGCCTACCAGGCTGCTTAGAGTCAGGCAATGCAGCAGTCCCGGTACTACCAGCAGCCACACATGGCATTTTCAACACAGCAACAAGGGCAGTGGCAGAAGACAGCAACCTATCCTCCACCACCACCGCTGGACTCCAGGGCTATTCCACCACTACCCAAGCTACACCACGATGCCAAGTCCTGCAGCACACCAGTCTGAAACCACCACGATGCCGAGTCCTGCAGCACGCCAGTCTGAAGCCACCACCATGCCGAGTCCTGCAGCATGCCAGTCTGAAGCCACCACCATGCCAAGTCCTGTAGCACACCAGCCTCAAGCCACCACTCCTACACACTCAAGGAAAAAAAGCAGGAAACAGATGCCCAGTACCAGCTCTGCTCAGCACTGCCAGAAGAGGAAGACTAGGAGCAACAAACGTCACCCTAAATCTGTCCAACTACCTCCACCCTCACCTCCCAATGTGTCTATGTTTTCTAATTTGTCTCTCCCTTCCAATGTGTCTCTCCATTCCCACAATTCTATTCTTAATGTGTCTACTCCCATCCATGGCCTCCCAGACCCCATGCATTTTATAGGCCCTTCCCCTGGAACCCCTTCGTCATCCACTCATGGTAGCCACTCATCCCAGCTCCACACCCCCATGTCCGCAATATTTCACCATCTGACATACCCCAAAGCTAATTAGTGATTTTATTGTTCAATAAAAATTTGCTTTTGTTTGCACGATCACTGTGTTTTGTCTCTTTATGCGCCGCAAACACACACACGTGTGTATTATACTGTTGAGGTAACTTGTAACGGGTGTTACAGGTACATAACATTACAGGTATATTTGACTTATAGCTTAAACTATTTCATCTTGCCATGCCACACGTCCAATATCAGAAACAAAGTAGGCAGCAATGTGGTATCAACAGGTTCCTCAAGTTCAATGTGGGGTCGCTGTTTTGCCAGGATGTAAATATGAAGAACAATACATGCTTTCACAACCTCACCAATTGTCTCAATTTTAAGGTTGATAGCACTACCCAAAATGCACCGATTTATCCAGTTGTTTTGCTGAAGATCAATATTTGTGTATGTGTTCCATTTTTTTGGCAAATGTCTCGAAAATGTAGGTCCCTAGAGAGCTTAATCCTGGTCTAAAACATTGCGAACTGTCCAATTTTCCAAATTTGAGGCATATACTGTATATATGTAAATATTTGATTTACATATGTAGTCTAGTTCAATAAGGGTTCTAGCTATTTTGCACAGCTACTCTACTGCAAGATATATTTTTTTAAAATTTGTATATATATATATATATATATATATATATATATATATATATATATATATATATATATATATATATACAGGTCTTTCTCAAAAAATTAGCATATAGTGTAAAATTTCATTATTTACCATAATGTAATGATTACAATTAAGCTTTCATATATTATAGATTCATTATCCACCAACTGAAATTTGTCAGGTCTTTTATTGTTTTAATACTGATGATTTTGGCATACAACTCCTGAAAACCCAAAAAACCTGTCTCAATAAATTAGCATATTTCACCCGTCCAATCAAATAAAAGTGTTTTTTAATAACAAACAAAAAAACCATCAAATAATAATGTTCAGTTATGCACTCAATACTTGGTCGGGAATCCTTTGGCAGAAATGACTGCTTCAATGCGGCGTGGCATGGAGGCAATCAGCCTGTGACACTGCTGAGATGTTATGGAGGCCCAGGATGCTTCAATAGCGGCCTTAAGCTCATCCAGAGTGTTGGGTCTTGCGTCTCTCAACTTTCTCTTCACAATATCCCACAGATTCTCTATGGGGTTCAGGTCAGGAGAGTTGGCAGGCCAATTGAGCACAGTAATACCATGGTCAGTAAACCATTTACCAGTGGTTTTGGCACTGTGAGCAGGTGCCAGGTCGTGCTGAAAAATGAAATCTTCATCTCCATAAAGCATTTCAGCCGATGGAAGCATGAAGTGCTCCAAAATCTCCTCATAGCTAGCTGCATTGACCCTGCCCTTGATGAAACACAGTGGACCAACACCAGCAGCTGACATGGCACCCCACACCATCACTGACTGTGGGTACTTGACACTGGACTTCAGGCATTTTGGCATTTCCTTCTCCCCAGTCTTCCTCCAGACTCTGGCACCTTGATTTCCGAATGACATGCAAAATTTGCTTTCATCAGAAAAAAGTACTTGGAACCACTTAGCAACAGTCCAGTGCTGCTTCTCTGTAGCCCAGGTCAGGCGCTTCTGCCGCTGTTTATGGTTCAAAAGTGGCTTTACCTGGGGAATGCAGCACCTGTAGCCCATTTCCTGCACACGCCTGTGCACGGTGGCTCTGGATGTTTCCACACCAGACTCTGGAATCGGTCCTTCTCCACAATCTTCCTCAGGGTCCGGTCACCTCTTCTCGTTGTACAGCGTTTTCTGCCACATTGTTTCCTTCCAACAGACTTACCATTGAGGTGCCTTGATACAGCACTCTGGGAACAGCCTATTTGTTGAGAAATTTCTTTCTGGGTCTTAACCTCTTGCTTGAGGGTGTCAATGATGGCCTTCTTGACATCTGTCAGGTCGCTAGTCTTACCCATGATGGGGGTTTTGAGTAATGAACCAGGCAGGGAGTTTTTAAAAGCCTCAGGTATCTTTTGCATGTGTTTAGAGTTAATTAGTTGATTCAGAAGATTAGGGTAATAGGTCATTTAGAGAACCTTTTCTTGATATGCTAATTTATTGAGACAGGTTTTTTGGGTTATCAGGAGTTGTATGCCAAAATCATCAGTATTAAAACAATAAAAGACCTGACAAATTTCAGTTGGTGGATAATGAATCTATAATATATGAAAGTTTAATTGTAATCATTACATTATGGTAAATAATGAAATTTAACACTATATGCTAATTTTTTGAGAAGGACCTGTATATATACACACACACCGTATATAATCGAGTATAAGCTGACCCGAGTATAAGCCGAGACCCCTAATTTTGCTACATAAAACTGGGAAAACTTAATGACTCGAGTATAAGCCTAGGGTGGAAAATGCAGCTACCAGTAAATGTCAAAAATAAAAAGATACCAATAAAAGTAAAATTAATTGACACATCAGTAGGTTAAGTGTTTTTGAATATCCATATTGAATCAGGAGCCCCATATAATGCTCCATACAGTTTATGATGGGCTCTATAAGATACTCCATACAAAATACGCCCCATTTAATGCTCCATGCAGTTTATGATGGGCTCCATATTAAAATATGACCCATATAATGCTGCACAAATGTTAATTATGACCCCCATAAAATGCTCCATAGAGACATTTGCCCCATACAATGCTGCACAAATGCTGATTATGGCCCAATAAGATGCTCCATAGACACATTTGCCCCATATAATGCAGCACAAATGCTGATTATGGCCCATAAGATGCTCCATAGAGACATTTGCCCCGTATAATGCTGCACAAATGCTGATTATAGCCCCATAAGATGCTCCATAGAAATATTTGCCCCATATAACGCTGCACATGGCCCCATAAGATGCTCCATAGAGATATTTGCCCCATGTAATGCTCCACAAATGCAGATTATGGCCCCATAAGATGCTCCATAGACTACTATGCCCCATATGCTGTTGCTGCGATTAAAAAAAAAATAAATCACATACTCACCTCTCATCGCTCAGGCCCCCGGCACTTGCTATATTCACCTGTCCCACGTTCCACCGCCACTGTGTCTTCTGGGTCCTCTGCAGAGGACACAGAAGACGGAGCCTGGCGGTGGAACGTGGGGCAGGTGAATATGCCCCCATTATACTCACCTGCTCCTGACGCGGTTCCTGCACTTCCCTGTTTCTCCGGGCACTGACAGCTTCTTCCTGTGTTGAGCGGTCACATGGTACCGCTCATTACAGTAATGAATATGCGACTCCACCTCTATGGGAATGACTCGAGTATAAGCCGAGAGGGGCAATTTCAGCCTAAAAAAATGGGCTGAAGTTCTCGGCTTATACTCGAGTATATACGGTATATACACCATGTTCCAAATTATTAGGCAAATGACATTTTTTTCGGATTTTCCTAAATGGTCGGTGCAAATGACAGTCAGTCTAATAAAAGTCATCACCCGTTACAGTATACATCAAATTTTATTGAAGAAACCTCCCAATGATCACAGTTTAATCTCCAAAATGAATAAAAACTCAAAATGCACTGTTCCAAATTATTAGGCACAGTAGAATTTCTAAACATTTGATATGTTTTAAAGAAATTAAAATGCACATTTGTTGAATTTGCAGCATTAGGAGGTCACATTCACTTAACAATAAACCTATTTAACTCCAAAACATCCTAACAGGCCAAGTTAAATGTTAACATAGGAACCCTTCTTGGATATCACCTTCACAATTCTTGCATCCATTGAACTTGTGAGTTTTGGAGTTTCTGCTTGTATTTCTTTGCATGAAGTCAGAATAGCCTCCCAGAGCTGCTGTTTTGATGTGAACTGCCTCCCACCCTCATAGATCTTTGGCTCGATGATACTCCAAAAGGTTCTCTATAGGGTTGAGGTTAGAGGAAGATGGTGGCCACACCATGAATATATCTACTTTTATGCCCATAGCAGTCAATGACTCAGAGGTATTCTTTGCAGCATGAGATGGTTCATTGTCATGCATGTAGATGATTTTGCTCCTGAAGGCACGTTTCTGCTTTTTATACCATGGAAGAAAGTTGTCAGTCAGAAACTCTACATACTTTGCAGAGGTCATTTTCACACCTTCAGGAACCTTAAAGGGCCCTACCAGCTTTTTCCCCATGATTCCGGCCCAAAACATGACTCCTCCACCTCCTTGCTGATGTCGCAGCCTTGTTTGGACATGGTGGCCATCCACCAACCATCCACTCCTCCATCCATCTGTACCATCCAGGGTTGCTCGACACTCATCAGTAAACAAGACTTTGAAAATTAGTCTTCATGTATGTCTGGGCCTACTGCAACCGTTTCTGCATGTGAACACTGTTTAGGGGTGGCCGAATAGTAGCTTTATGCACCACAGCAAGCCTTTGAAGGATCCTACACCTTGAGGTTCGAGGGACTCCAGACGCACCAGCAGCTTCAAATATCTGTTTGCTGGTTTGTAATGGCTTTTCAGCAGCTGCTCTCTTAATCCGATGAACTTGACTGGCAAAAACCTTCCTCATTATGCCTTTATCAGCAAGAACACGTCTGTGCTCAGAATCAGCCACAAATCTCTCAACAGTACAATGATCAGGCTTAAAGGGAACCTATCACCCCGTTTTTTAAAAATTAGATAAAAATAGTGTGAAATAGGGGCAGAGCTGGGCTTTACATTAGGGCCTTTTCGGTGCCTTTACACCCCCGTTAGGCTGCCCAAATACCTTTGTGAAGTGGCCGTTTTCTGCTGTCACTCAAGTGGGTCAGGTCGGATGGGCGTGGTCACAGCGCTGTTTGTCCCCCAGGATCCTGCTCATCATTACGTTGGTGGCGTAGTGGTGTGCGCATGTCCAAAGAAGATCCACTGCCCAGGAGATGAATAATGGCGCGGTCTTCGCTATTCAGCCGTTTACCGGTGGGCGCAGCCATCTTTCCTGTGGCCGCGCCTGCGCAGATGGAGCGCTCTGCTGCCCGGGACTTCAGGAAAATGGCCGCGGGATTCCGCGTGTGCGCAGATGGAGATCGCGGCGGCCATTTTCCTGAAGTCCCGGGCAGCAGAGCGCTCCATCTGCGCAGGCGCGGCCACAGGAAAGATGGCCGCGCCCACCGGTAAACGGCTGAATAGCGAAGACCGCGCCGTTATTCATCTCCTGGGCAGTAGATCTTCTTTGGACATGCGCACACCACTACGCCACCAACGTAATGATGAGCAGGATCCTGGGGGACAAACAGCGCTGTGACCACGCCCATCCGACCTGACCCACTTGAGTGACAGCAGAAAACGGCCACTTCACAAAGGTATTTGGGCAGCCTAACGGGGGTGTATAAAGGCACCGAAAAGGCCCTAATGTAAAGCCCAGCTCTGCCCCTATTTCACACTATTTTTATCTAATTTTTAAAAAACGGGGTGGTAGGTTCCCTTTAAGTTTTCGGGAAATATCTAATGTTTTTATCTCTTGACCAAGGCATTGCAGAGAGATCCTTTTACTTTCCCATGTTACTTGAAAACTGAGGCCTGCTAAATAATGTGGAACATCATTTTTAAGTAGTTTTTCTTTAATTAGACTCACCTGGAAAACTACTTATCACATGTGTTTAAGATTGATTTCAGTGATCCTTTGAGCCCTGAGGCACAAGACAATCCATGAGTTTATTTGAAAAACAAAGCAATTAGATCTTTATGACACTTAATTCCAATTTGCATAATAATTTGGAACACAGCGTATATATATATATATATATATATATATATAAATATATATATAAATATATAAATATATATACATACATACATATACAGTTATATGAAAAAGTTTGGGCACCCCTATTAATCTTAAGCTTAATGTTTTATAAAAATAGGTTTTTTTGCAACAGCTATTTCAGTTTCATATATCTAATAACTGTTGGACACAGTAATGTTTCTGCCTTGAAATGAGGTTCATTATACGAACAGAAAATGTGCAATCTGCATTCAAACAAAATTTGACAGGTGCATAAGTATGGGCACCCTTATTTTCTTGTTTTAAATACTCCTACCTACTTTTTACTGACTTACTAAAGCACTTTTTTTTGGTTTTGTAACCTTATTGAGCTTTGAACTTCATAGCCAGGTGTATGCAATCATGAGAAAAGCTACTTAAAGTGGCCACTTGCAAGTTGTTCTCCTGTTTGAATCTCCTCTGAAGAGTGGCATCATGGGCTCCTCAAAACAACTGTCAAATGATCTGAAAACAAAGATTATTCAACATAGCTGTTCAGGGGAAGGATACAAAAAGCTGTCTCAGAGACTTAACCTGTCAATTTCCACTGTGAGGAACATAGTAAGGAAATGGAAGAACTCAGGTACAGTTCTTGATAAGGCCAGAAGTGGCAGGCCAAGAAAAACATCAGAAAGGCAGAAGAAGAATGGTGAGATCAGTCGAGGACAATCCTCAGACCACCTCCAGAGAGCTGCAGCATCAACTTGCTGCAGATGGTCACTGTGCATTGGTCAACTATACAACGCACTGTGTTTTTTTGCCACCATGCATAACGCCTTTTTGTATGACCAAACAACTCAATCTTAGTTTCATCAGTCCACAGGACCTTCTTCCAAAAAGAAATTGGCGTCTCCAAATGTGCTTTTGAATACCTCAGCCGACTCTGTTTGTGGCGTGCTTGCAGAAACGGCTTCTTTCGCATCACTCTCCCATACAGCTTATCCTTGTTCAAAGTGCGTTGTATAGTTGACCGATGCACAGTGACACCATCTGCAGCAAGTTGATGCTGCAGCTCTCTGGAGGTGGTCTGAGGATTGGAGTTGGAGAAGCCAATTTCTTTTTGGAAGAAGGTCCTGTGGACTGATGAAACCAAGATTGAGTTGTTTGGTCATACAAAAAGGCGTTATGCATGGTGGCAAAAAAACAGTGCATTGTATAGTTGACCGATGCACAGTGACACCATCTGCAGCAAGTTGATGCTGCAGCTCTCTGGAGGTGGTCTGAGGATTGTCCTTGACTGATCTCACCATTCTTCTTCTCTGCCTTTCTGATGTTTTTCTTGGCCTGCCACTTCTGGCCTTAACAAGAACTGTACCTGTGTTCTTCCATTTCCTTACTATGTTCCTCACAGAGGAAATTGACAGGTTAAGTCTCTGAGACAGCTTTTTGTATCCTTCCCCTGAACAGCTATGTTGAATAATCTTTGTTTTCACATCATTTGACAGTTGTTTTGAGGAGCCCATGATGCCACTCTTCAGAGGAGATTCAAACAGGAGAACAACTTGCAAGTGGCCACTTTAAGTAGCTTTTCTCATGATTGCATACACCTGGCTATGAAGTTCAAAGCTCAATGAGGTTACAAAACCAAAAAAAGTGCTTTAGTAAGTCAGTAAAAAGTAGGTAGGAGTATTTAAAACAAGAAAATAAGGGTGCCCATACTTATGCACCTGTCAAATTTTGTTTGAATGCAGATTGCACATTTTCTGTTAGTACAATAAACCTCATTTCAAGGCAGAAACATTACTGTGTCCAACAGTTATTAGATACATGAAACTGAAATAGCTGTTGCAAAAAAACCTATTTTTATAAAACATTACGCTTAAGATTAATAGGGGTGCCCAAACTTTTTCATATAACTGTATATGTTAGGGGTCGAGTTCCCACCTCTGCACAGGGGGAATCTTGAACCATCTCTGCTGCGGTCTCCCATTCTTCTCCAGCCGCAGTGGAGCCTGCTCAGCGGAGACGTCGGTCCCAGCGTCTGGCTCAGCCTGATACGGTGCGGATGGTTACTGCTGCCTTTCCAGGCTCAGCCATTGTAGCCAGTACTGGTCAGCGGCGAGCAGACGTCTCTGGGACTAAGTCCTGCTTTTTCCCTTCTGAGCATGCCCAAGGTAAGTCCTCTCATTGGAGGTCGGGGGTCACATGCTCAGGTACTACAGCAGCTTTTATTGGTCCTCTAGGAAGGTCCTGAAGTGGCTCAGGTACTGTAGCAGCTCCCATTGGTCCTCTAGGAAGGTCCTGTAGTTGCTGCAGCTATAAAAAGTTTGCATGGCCGCACGGCCATGCGCTAGTATCAACTAAGTTATGTGTTCTGCGCCAGTGTGGTCATATGTATGTGGTTTCAGGGTTTGGCTGAAATAAGCCCCTAGAATACCGGCACCTCCGGTGAGGAGTTTTGTGAGTGGATTCAGGGTCCGGCTGAAATAAGCCCCTAGAATACCGTCACCTCCGGTGAGGAGTTTTGCGTGTGCTATTCTGACTACATGACCACTGTTCGCTCTATTTGGTAGCTGTGTTCCTCTGTGAGGTTAACAGGGCACAGCGTTCTCTTGTCTTAAGTGACTCAGTGAAGTTAGAGTTCACTTATAACGCCATATATTACCGTCAGTTACTAGCAGCGGGTTTTAGTCCTGCACAGTGGACTCCGGGTTGCGAACGCACCTATTACTCTATAAATATATATTTGGTGCATTCCGCCAAACCCATATATATATTGTATATATAGTTGAATTATTTACATATGTAGCCTAATTCACTATGGGGTCTAGGAGATATATATATATATATATATATATATATATATATATATATATATATATCTCCTAGACCCCATAGTGAATTAGGCTACATATGTAAATAATTCAACTATATATAAATGTTCATGTGAGTTGAATAGATTAGTATTTTACTGAAGGTGCTTCCCCATATCAATCCACCATCTATTTACTCCTCAAACCTTTAGCGTGCATTTTTTGTATTCTTCAAGGGCTTTGGCCGGCTATTGTGCACTGTCAGGTCAAAATAAATTGCTATAGCTATTTACTGGTACATTGAAATCTCATCTGCTTGACTATGCAGCAAATACACAATGTGAACATAGCTTCATAATAGAGCTGAAGCTGTTCTTTAAAAGGTATATCTTGGAATTTGTAGGAGAGAAGGTTTTTCCACCAACATAGAAGATGATTCTTTACTGTTAGGGCAGTGAGAATCTGGAATTCCTTGCCTGAGGAGGTGGTGATGGCGAACTCAGTCGAGGGGTTCAAGAGAGGCCTGGATGTCTTCCTGGAGCGTAACAATATTGTATCTTACAGTTATTAGGATCTTTAGAAGGACGTAAATCTGGGGATTTATTGTGATGGAATATAGGCTGAACTGGATGGACAAACGTCTTTTTTCGTCCTTGCTATGTTACTATGAATTTACAAAAAAAAAAAAAAAAATTATCCAAGCGCTAACAGGGAGGTAATTGCAAACTGTTCTTCCCCGACACATATCGGGGATTCAGCTGCATCTGCTGACGCGATGGGGCGTGACTTCAGAGTTCATTCTGACCAACAGCTGGATCACCCAATTAGGCAGCGGGGATCTGGCTATCAGAATGACCCTGGAAGTCCCGCCCCATCTACAGAGCTGACCAGAAAAAATGTTCTGTCAGATGAGGCTTCTGAATCCCCAGCAGGGGTGGTCTGTGAACGCACTGTGCTGAAGAGAACAGCGCTGGGCACAACAGGCAGTTAAGTTACAATTACCTACCTGTTAGTGCTTAGATACATTTTTTTTAAATAAAGTCCCAGATACTCCCTTTAAAAGTTTTTCCGTTCATTTTATAAAAAAAAATAACACATTATGATGTAACGATATGGGCAGTATGGTGGACTTGAATCATGGGGGTACTGGGCTCAAGTCCCATTTAGTACAAAATCTGCAAGGAGTTTGTATGTTCTCCACATGTTTGCATGGGCTTCCTCCAAGTTGTCTGGTTTTCTCCCACATGCAAAAGACATATTAATTTTACTGAGCAAATAAATATCTCCATTGAGTATTCATTATTTAATCACATCCTTGTACTGACCAGATCAATGGAATTTCTCTAAAATGGACTTTTAATCTTGTATATGTTAATAAATTAATAAAAGTGCCATAGTCATATTATTTCTTGGTGGTATATCCATTGTTTCTCTGTGTAGGCGTTATACACAAATATCAGGCAGTGTGTAATGAAAAAACAATATACTCCTCAATATAAACACTTTACAAGTATGGCTCTCGTCTATGCACTTAGTGTAATAATGGAGAGGTGTCCAACATGGCCTACCCTGATCATATTCTAGATGATACATTACAACACGAGTCTGTGATTAGTCAGTGTACAAAGAGAGAAGTAGTAGGACGATGGAGCCTGCTAAGTTTTAGAGTCATCTGTAGTGTTATGCCTACTAAATAGGCTAATTTGTGTGTCTTGAAAAAAAAAGTTCAGTGAACAAAAACTTTGAGACGATAAAATATCTACTTAATCAATTTATTCTAAATGATATCTAACAGATACATGCATTAAAGCCATGCGCTTGTAATTACAATTCAGACCTCATTTGCTCTGTAAACATTAAAGTGGTATAAACACCTCTGTCACCGAGCCTGAAATACAAAAAGGTTGAGTAGAGTAAAAGAAACCACTCACACATCCATTATTGATAGGGTCATGTCAAGAAAGACAACCATACAACCTAGCAATAAAGGTCAGTTCAACTGTTCCAAATCTTTTCACCATTCCTCGTATGTAAAATAATGCAAAAACACCAATATCTGGAGTGATAGGAGAAGTCCTTTTTATAAATACAATATTCAGTAACTACTTTCAATTAGTTTACTGGAGGAGAAAAAAAAATCTGGGTTATTTTTCTTGGAATCGACCCTGCACCATATTCTAAGTATATTTAGATATTTAGTGCTTTAGATCATCTTGCATGTCTTACAGAATTGATAAAGGCAAAAAAAGAGGTTCAAGAATTGCAAATTCAAGAGTTGAGTGAAGACCTTTCCAATGCATTTTCAGACTTCAGGGATGTCAGGCTATATCAAGACATTTTATTTAAAGTACTAGAGACAAAATGAATTAATTTATAGATATCTCGGTCATCATTAGAAACATGTTGAACATTATGATTGTGCAGATGTAGTAGAAAGGAGTGCTTTTTGGGAAGAACTTTCTTACTCAGAACTTTAATCGTATCCCATGCTGCACTTCACTGAGCCTATAAAGAAATATTAACCAGTTTTGTAAACAATTTAATGTAGGAGCATTATCATGTCATCTCTGACTAGAAAAATACCAGGTTTTAAATAATGCTCTTAGAGGGTTAAAACTGAAGTCATCATTGGCATGTTGTTCACAAGACCAGGGGTATCACAGCACATATGGAATCACTGGATAGAACCCAAGAAGAGCATGGTATCATCATTCTCTGCCCGCTGTAAGCAGCTTCAAGGCTTTCTGAAGGTTCTCTACTGCAGTGTTCACATCTTCATACTGTAAGGCGCTACCAGCGTATTTGCAGTATTTCTGGGCCCTGGCAAAGTCTTCAGGAGTCAACCGGGTCCCACCTAGAAGTAGATTGAACATACATTAATAGTACTTTTCTTGATTTGCATAATTTGTTAATCTTAAAAAGGTTCAAATATCTGTTTTAATTCATTTCATGATCTATCTTTACAATGGTAAAACTGTTTTTTTTCTATAACACAGCTCCAAATCTTCTGTCCCACAATTACAACTAATCACCAATCCACAGGAGAGGTCATAAGTGTCTGAATTCTAGGGGACCTCCACCGATCATGGAGATAATGACTTTCCGGTGTCCTCCGTCTGATTGGAGCACTAGTCACACACATCCATCCATCATCTATACGGCTTACAGATATACCAGATTTCTCCAGGAATCTCCCATAAAGGCGGAGCATGTGCCTCTATTCAAATGGCAGACCTAGGATCCTGGTTCTCGAGAATGGTGGGACCCATCACCCCCCGAGTACTCAGGCACTTATCACCAGTCCTGCTCTCCTGTGGGGATTAGTCAGTTGTGACTGTGGGACATCTTTTGAAATTATTAAAATACAAAAAAAACACCACATTTTGTATACATATTTATTAAATTAGGTCATCATTCATGGATACTTAGTAGCTTGCTGCATATTGCTCATCCGCTGAACTAAATCACAGCACTGAATGGTGGAAAGGTGTCATTTAAAGCTTACTAATTACCTTTCTTTTTTCTAACCCCTCCAGTACTCTGAGTTCCCATTTATTTTTTTGCTTTTTTTCCTCCCTTTCTTAACAAAGCCATAACAGTTTTATTTGATTTTTTCTGTCCACATAAATGTATGAGGGCTTGTTTTTGTGGGACATTAAAACGAGAAAAATATTCTAAGTGCAGTGAAATTGCAAAAACTATGCAATTCCATAATTTTTTATCTGTCATCTATCATGTTCACTATATGGTAAAACTGACCTTGTAATATGATTCCCTAGGTCAGTATGAGTACGCAGAGACAGACATGTATACTGTTTTTTTTTTTATTTAGAAAAAAAAAAAATAATTAGATTTTTGTCTTTATTTTCTGAGACCTGTATTTTTTTCTTTTTTTGTGATCTGGGGCTGTGATGGCTTAGTTTTTGCATTCTGGGCTGACATTTTTATTGCCATATTTTGGGGAAGATATGGTGTTTTGATCGCCTCTCATTGCAATGTTGTGGTGGCCAAAAGTTATGATATACTTTACATTTTGATATATTGGACATTTCTGAATGCGGCATGAAAGGGGCATTTTGAACTTGTGTTTTTATTTTTTTCATATTTCTTTTTTTAAAAAACTTTTTACAGACTTCAATAGTCCTCTTAGGACCAGTCGCCTGTGCTACACACAGCAGTGCCTCAGCAATGGGCTGGCGTTCACAGGAGGATGGTAATGACAGGCACAGGCGTTATCAGCAGACCCTAGGCTGTAATAACCCATCGGCACCCTACAATCACAGGGGCGCCGATGGTGGAATTCAGGGTGCGCTATCGGTCAGCACGTGTAAAATCCCGCTGTCAGTGATTGTCAGCACATGTAACTGGTTAACAGCGCTGCTGCTCTTATAGGCACTTGATAGCCGATTTTCCAATGGCTGAGGTTTTTGGCACAAGGTTAGAGAAGGCTGGATTAATTTGCATCTTGCACTTGGCCTTTCCTAACGATGATGGTGAACAAGCCATAACCCTAAGAAGCTAATTATGACCTGGAACCTTGGTCAATGTTATCTTAGCATACAAATCTCCAAGAGTGCCCAAACTTTTGCACCCACCCATTTTCCTTTATTTTAAAATTTTGAGAAATTACATAAATAAATGTATTTTTTTTTCTGCCTAAAATACAAAGGAAATGTGTCATCTTTAACTTTAGGCCTTGTAGAGATCATTTCATCTTCAACTTGCTTAACTGTTCACAATAACAGTAATTTTGACCAGGGGTGCCCAAACTTTTACATGTCACTGCATTTAATCTCTAGTGTACCTCCATTCCAGCTCTAAATTACTGCTAAGCTATATTTTAAGTATGATCAAGCAACCTGCATGTTTCCATCATAAAGACACAAGAAATTCAGAAAACTTTGTGCACTGATGCCGATGTGTTTGTATGTAAACATTTGCTCTTCACTCTCCATTAACCTTTCAGGAGATTACTGCTGGTTTGCTCTTTGTTTAACAAGGCATAACCATATGGTCTTTGTTACAATGATGATTGCAATTAGCTTGCTAATTCAGTTCAAAGTTTGTGCTGACTTTTATTAAATCCACATTATGTGATTCAAGGAGTTATCTGACATCTGCATTTACTATGGAGGTAGAGACAACTAAGAAGGTCAATGTACAGTTAATCAGGCGCTAATGAAAGGCTAGAACGGTTGAGTACTGATTAAGTGCAATGAATATCACTTGCTTAGATCAGTCAATGTAGGTATGTGATCTTTGCTATCATCACCTAGGCACCATGGCTTTGTCTCCGTGCCTCTCTCCAGTTACAGAATGACTTTTAAAACATAGATGCTCATATTGTCTACTTTTCTTTTAAAATGAGAAAGCCAATACCTTTGAGAAAGGCTTGTCCTTCAGGTGTGACAGATGAAGGCAGCTTTTATTCTCTAGTAAATGTAACAACCCACACAGCTCTGCCATGTGCGCAAGACACGACGCCCTAAAGCCTAAAGGGTTGTGAACAGATCCAATCCAAAGTGTAAAGGAAACTACATAAAATGCTCTATGCCCACAGCCACAATGTCCGTAACATGCAGGAAAATGATTGACTGCTTAGGATATTTGCATTGAAGGGGCCTTTGTGCATCTATGGAAAGCGCTCTAGGCTGATTATCATTCCGGTCTTTATGAAAAATTATTGCTAAAATACAATATATCCTTGTTTCCACTGCAAACCTTAGTTTGGTTGCAATGTTTTTGATAGATAATCGATTATAACAGAATGATGTAAAAGTTTTCCAGCCACCGACTGATACATGGATTACTGCCCTAAACCATAACACTTGCAAATATCTTCTGAGTACACGGAGCAACAACGCAGCTAATTTTCTGTTTCAGTAGACGCATTTAAGGCTACAAAACGAGAAAGATCATATGTAACGCTTTGTATTAATTCTGGAAACTTGGCTCATTAGTAGTCAGCTTTCACAGCACTGTACTGAATAACTTACCATAAAGAAGTCTCAAAAAGAACCAAATATTCATATTTTCACATTTTAGCTTACTCTTCTAAATCATAGTAGTAGGACTAAATGTGATATCACACAGGCTTCTACGTAGCTCAGATACAAACGCTGTTTGCTGTGGTCCTCAATAACCATTTTCTTTACCTTTACTTAACAATATAGAGCGGTTGGGTCAAAATTTTCCTTTAAGCCTAAAAACTTCCTATTTTAAGCAAGAAAAGAAAAAGGAATAAGCATTATATGATACTGATCTACAATACCAGACACAGCCTAAGACTAGAACAGCTTTATGTTTTTTTATTAATTTTATACAACCCGTTTATTGCCCCTGAGCCATAAAGTAAGGTTGCCCTACTCCTTGAGGTATAAGGTGGTTTGCGCGTTTCATCTATGAAATGTATACAGGTCCTTCTCAAAAAATTAGCATATAGTGTTAAATTTCATTATTTACCATAATGTAATGATTACAATTAAACTTTCATATATTATAGATTCATTATCCACCAACTGAAATTTGTCAGGTCTTTTATTGTTTTAATACTGATGATTTTGGCCTACAACTCCTGATAACCCAAAAAACCTGTCTCAATAAATTAGCATATCAAGAAAAGGTTCTCTAAACGACCTATTACCCTAATCTTCTGAATCAACTAATTAACTCTAAACACATGCAAAAGATACCTGAGGCTTTTAAAAACTCCCTGCCTGGTTCATTACTCAAAACCCCCATCATGGGTAAGACTAGCGACCTGACAGATGTCAAGAAGGCCATCATTGACACCCTCAAGCAAGAGGGTAAGACCCAGAAAGAAATTTCTCAACAAATAGGCTGTTCCCAGAGTGCTGTATCAAGGCACCTCAATGGTAAGTCTGTTGGAAGGAAACAATGTGGCAGAAAACGCTGTACAACGAGAAGAGGTGACCGGACCCTGAGGAAGATTGTGGAGAAGGACCGATTCCAGACCTTGGGGAACCTGAGGAAGCAGTGGACTGAGTCTGGTGTGGAAACATCCAGAGCCACCGTGCACAGGCGTGTGCAGGAAATGGGCTACAGGTGCCGCATTCCCCAGGTAAAGCCACTTTTGAACCATAAACAGCGGCAGAAGCGCCTGACCTGGGCTACAGAGAAGCAGCACTGGACTGTTGCTAAGTGGTCCCAAGTACTTTTTTCTGATGAAAGCAAATTTTGCATGTCATTCGGAAATCAAGGTGCCAGAGTCTGGAGGAAGACTGGGGAGAAGGAAATGCCAAAATGCCTGAAGTCCAGTGTCAAGTACCCAGTCAGTGATGGTGTGGGGTGCCATGTCAGCTGCTGGTGTTGGTCCACTGTGTTTCATCAAGGGCAGGGTCAATGCAGCTAGCTATCAGGAGATTTTGGAGCACTTCATGCTTCCTGGCACCTGCTCACAGTGCCAAAACCACTGGTAAATGGTTTACTGACCATGGTATTACTGTGCTCAATTGGCCTGCCAACTCTCCTGACCTGAACCCCATAGAGAATCTGTGGGATATTGTGAAGAGAAAGTTGAGAGACGCAAGACCCAACACTCTGGATGAGCTTAAGGCCGCTATTGAAGCATCCTGGGCCTCCATAACATCTCAGCAGTGTCACAGGCTGATTGCCTCCATTCATTCCAATCGCCACGCCGCATTGAAGCAGTCATTTCTGCCAAAGGATTCCCGACCAAGTATTGAGTGCATAACTGAACATTATTATTTGATGGTTTTTTTGTTTGTTATTAAAAAACACTTATTTGATTGGACGGGTGAAATATGCTAATTTATTGAGACAGGTTTTTTGGCTTTTCAGGAGTTGTATGCCAAAATCATCAGTATTAAAACAATAAAAGACCTGACAAATTTCAGTTGGTGGATAATGAATCTATAATATATGAAAGTTTAATTGTAATCATTACATTATGGTAAATAATGAAATTTAACACTATATGCTAATTTTTTGAGAAGGACCTGTATATGTTAAAAATGCACAGAAGTGCACAGTAGAACAGGATGCAGTTTTGCCGTGTAGTACCGATATAGGTGCAGTTGCACCATAATGGTCACTGAGGGCCTGAGAGTTGTCCACCCTATCTTTACAGGAACAAGTGAGTTGGCAGCAGGATTTTGAGAGACTTGCTAATATAGATTATAAATGATCCTCCTGGACTTGTTGCTGCAGCCTTCTTCACCTGTCCAACAGACTCCTCCGAATATACAGTGCTTTTCATGCACAGTGGCTTTAACACCTTAATTCAACATCATGTTCATGGGATTGCAAAATGAGGGGCTCAAAAGCTCTGTCACATGAAGCAGGTACTGTAAATATCCCCCATCTAATAGCGGCAGTTCAGATCAATCTGAATTTGTCACCTACTTTTTCGTATGTAAGCTTCGGCCACAGCCATCAGGGGCTTATCTACAGCATTACAGAATGCTGTAGATAAGCCCCCAATGTAACCTGAAAGATAAGAAAAACAAGCTAGATTATACTCATCTGGGGGGGCGGTCCAGTCCGATGGGCGTCGCGGTCCGGCGCCTCCCATCTTCATGCAACGACGTCCTCTTCCTTGCTTCTGTCGCAGCTCCGGCGTAATTCTCTGCCCTGTTGAGGGAAGAGCAAAGTACTGCAGTGCGCAGGTGCCGGGCTTCTCTGACTTTCTCGGCGCCTGCGCACTGCAGTACTTTGCTCTGCCCTCACCAGGGCAGACAAAGTACGCTGGCGCAGGAGCCGCGGCAAGAAGGAAGAGGACATCATTGTATGAAGATGGGAGGCGTCGAACCAGGACCGTGACGCCCATCATACCGGACCGCACGCCCAGGTGAGTATTATATAACTTGTTTTTCTTATCTTTCAGGTTACAGCAGGGGCTTATCTACAGCATTACAGAATACTGTAGACAAGCCCCTAATGGCGGTGGCCGAAGCTTTTATATGAAAAAGTAGGTGACAGATTCCCTTTAAAGGAGACGCACGTTGGTGCTCTTGTGCACTGGCTCCCTTAGGCGACAATTACTGCCATCCTGTGAAGCTCATCTATTTGCTGAGCTTCAAAAGGATACCAAGATTTACACTATATACTGGAATACTGTGGTATTGCAATACATGTTATTAACAATAGAACGTTTGCAGGTTCAAGGTCTATAAAGGTGTTGAAAAAGTAAAGTAAAAAAATAATTCAAAAAATATATATAAAAAAATATTAAAATTCAAATCACCTCGCTTTCCTCAAATTAAAGATACAGAAATAAAAATAGAAATGATCATAAAAGTACAATAAAAAAAAAATTAGCCCAGTCAGTAAGACACAGAAAAATCAAAACAGAATTGCAGTTTTTCGGTCACCACCCCGCCCTAAAAAATTCCATAAAATCAGATAAAAATATTATTTTTACAACTCACACAGCATCATTTATAGGAAAATGAAGATGTTACAGGTCCTGGAAAATAACAAACTGAATTTATTTTTTTTTCCTCAGCCTAAATTTAGAAAAAAAAAAAATCTATACATATTTGGCATCACTGTATTCATACTAATCTGGAGAATCATGATTCAGATTAAGTTTTACAAGGTAATGCAGACCATTAAAAACAAAACCCCAAAAAACATGGCGGGATTGCATTTTTTTCTCCATTTCACAGCACTGGGAATTTTTCCCCTCCCGTTTTCCAGTACAGTGAATGCCCCCGTTATCTGGTACATTGTTAAATAAATGGTGTCAAAATTACAACTTGTCCTGCAAAATACAAGCCTCATATGATTCTTGGAAGAACAGGAGTAAAAAACAAAAGTGCAAACACAAAAACTAGCTACGAAGAGAAGGGGTTAAACTGGATGGAGAGGTCTCATCACATGTTCCTCCATTAGAAGCCATCTATCTGCAGGGTGTAAGAAGCTGCAGAGTTAGGCGGCAGTCACACTATTAGCATGTGGTCAGTATTTTACATCAGTATTTGGAAGCCAAAACCAGGTGAGGAACAATCAGAGGAAAAGTATCATAGAAACATATGCACCACTTCTGGATTTATCACCCACTCCTGGTTTTGACTTACACATACAGATGTAAAATACTGACCAAATACTGCTAGTGTGACGGCAGCCTTAGAGAGGAGGGTAAGCATGCTTTCTTTGTTTCTTCGGTCAGCATCCCTTTCCCACTAGGAAAACTTTTCTTTAAGTTCTCTTGGGGTACGTGCCCAATGTCTGTAAACACTGTGGGTTGGACGCTGCGTACATCTACAGCGTCCAGATGTTACAGCATAGTGGATGGGATTTCAAGAAATCCCATGCAGACTATGCGTGCTGAGATGCCTGCGGATCACCTGTGGAGACGGACATGTGTAGCATATTTCCAGACTGCAGCATGTCAATTTACCTTGCGGAGATGAGAGTCTCCTCAAGATAAATGTCACCCACACAATGTATTGGATGCGGTGATTCTACACGGTTCAATGAACACATGCAGAATCACCTGCGTTCAATAGCCGGCAGCGCATTGTACCCAGCGGACATATGCTGCGTCCAAAGCACTGCTGATTCCTGAACGTGTGGACATACCCTAATAAATATGTATGGTTTTTAGAGGTGAACGACACAAAAATAAACTTAAAAATATCAGTAGCTTAAGCAGCCTTAACGCACTGCGTCAGCCCAAACACCAGAACTCAAAAAATTGACTGAACACAATTAGACCACCAAGCACATAACCATACTTACAATACAGAGTATGAAGAACCGCACCTACAATGCTCCACGATAAAAGACAAGAACACTATTCATCAAGTGACAACCATTTTTTTTTTTAGACCAGTAGTGATCACGCTCATACATGCAGCGTCAGTCTCGGGGAGTAAAAAACTACAGTAACAGACTTAGGCCATGTTCACACCTTCCTGGCCAGCATTTCACATCAGTATTTGTAAGTCAATATCAAAAATGGACAAAGAATGCAGAAATGGTGAGGTCTATTACACTCTTTTCCGCTTATTCCACCCCTGGTTTTGGCTTACAAATATTGATGTAAAATACTGGCCAATATTAAATGTGCAGGTTTTTTTTTTTAGCAGAGTCTTTCCAAAATCTACTCAAAAACTTGGCATTTCTGCTCCATTAATGCTCTAAAAACTCATTTAACACTGAGTCTCCACAACTGATTCTGGTGTCTGATATTGTCTGCTGCGCTGACATCACGTGGACAGCATGGCAGCCAATCAGTATATGGTCATATGGTCCAGTGTTTCACAAACTCCAGTCCTCACAGCCCTCAACAGATCATGTTTTCAGGATTTTCTTACTATTGCATACATGAGAGAACTTGTTGCAATTTCTGATGCCTTAATAATAGTTCCATAACCTGTGCAATACTAACAAAATCCTCAGAGCATGATCTTTTGGGGGCTGTGAGGACTGGAATTTGTGAAACACGGATTTAACACAAACTGCAGCCTTGGGACAGAAGTATTTTGAAAGCGGAAAACCTAATTAAGCTGTCATTTGTATGGTCTATAAGAAAATCAACAAAAAGCAGAGCTTATCTGTGCCTGTCCACTTTGCATCAAAAGGGGGCTCATAATGAGTGGTTCTCCAGATGTATGGATCAGCTTCTATCCTTATTACAGAGGCAGATTGCAATTTCCGATACCCAAACTTCAGTTGCCACATTCTTGTGAGGGTGCCCTCCAAACTGGGGTCTGGCCTTAATGTCCCTACCATGCTTCTTTGCATAGTCTGCCATCCTAACATGGATTGTTTACGTCGGCATGACGGACACATCAGGGGACTTCTAACAAAATAAAAGGGATCATAGGGTCAGAAGGACAAATAGGTTATTGGTATACTCTTACGGTCAAAAAGTTTTCTACTGCCTGTAAATCTTGGGTGACCATTTCCACAAAACATATTGATGTGGCAAAGGTCCAAGTTCTGTGTTTGAATTATTTGGGCTTGCAAAGCTTGTGAGCAAATAGGTTGATGTATTTCATCCAGTTAAATTAAATCTTGTGGTTGGTACAAATTAAAGTCCTTTCATGGGATTCCCATTTCTGCTTTGTCAGTGTGTAAGAAAAGAGATTTAGGACTTGTGACTGACTGTTGGGTTGCTGCATGTGAGAGTGGGTTGGTGATTGTTCCTCAGAGGATAGGCTGGTGTTTCTTCAAATGAATGGACCTTCCAGCCTCACTGCTGGTTTGTTCTTATAGGTGAACTCACAACATCTGAAAAACAAGTTGTTTTATATGCTCAGTTTGCACTTTGTTACTCTAGTAAAACATATCACCCAACAAACATTTCCTTTTGGGAACATAATGAACAATTGTTTAGATAACTTTCTTTTATGATGCTCACTCACATTTTAGTACACAGTTATTCATCTTTAGAAAATAACTGTGTACCTAACTTACCGTATATACTCGAGTATAAGCCGACCCGAGTATAAGCCGAGACCCCTAATTTTGCCACAAAAAGCTGGGAAAACTTAATGACTCGAGTATAAGCCTAGGGTGGAAAATGCAGCAGCTACCGGTAAATGTCAAAATTAAAAATAGATACCAGTAAAAGTAAAAATTAATTGAGACATCAGTAGGTTAAGTGGTTTTGAATATCCATATTGAATCAGGAGCCCCATATAATGCTCCATACAGTTCATGATGGGCCCCATAAGATGCTCCATATTAAAATATGCCCCATATAATGCTGCACAAATGCTGATTATGGCCCCATAAGATGCTCCATAGAGACATTTGCCCCATATAATGCTGCACAAATGCTGATTATCGCCCCATAAGATGCTCCATAGAGATATTTGCCCCATATAATGCTGCACATGGCCCCATAAGATGCTCCATAGAAATATTTGCCCCATATAATGCTCCACAAATGCTGAATATGGCCCCATAAGGTGCTCCATAGAGATATTTGCCCCATATAATGTTGCACAAATGCTGATTATGGCCCCATAAGATGCTCCATAGAAATATTTGCCCCGTATAATACTGCACAAATGCGGATTATGGCCCCAAAAGATACGCCATAGAGATATTTGCCCCATATAATGCCGCACAAATGCCGATTATGGCCCCATAAGATGCTCCATAGATATTTGCCCCGTATAATGCTCCACATATGCTGATTATGGCCCCATAAGATGCTCCATAGACTATTATGCCCCATATGCTGTTGCTGCGATTAAAAAAACCCAAACAATCACATACTCACCTCTCGTTGCTCAGGTCCCCGGCACTTGCTATAGTCACCTGTCCCCCGATCCACCGCTGGGCGCCGCTGTGTCTTCCGAGTCCTCAATACTGACTGTTCAGGCAGAGAGCGGCGCGCACACTAATCGCGTCATCGCGCCCTCTGACCTGAGCGTCACTGCAGGGGACGCAGAAGACACAGAGGCGCCGATGGTGGAACGGGGGACAGGTGAATATCGCGCAGTGCCCCGTCATACTCACCTGCTCCTGGCGCGGTCCCTGCCATCCCCGCTTCTCTGGGGGCTGACAGCTTCTTCCTGTATTGAGCTGTCACATGGTACCGTTCATTACAGTAATGAATATGCGGTTCCACCCCTATGGGAGTGGAGTCGGGTCCATATTCATTACTGCAGTGCGCAGGCGCCGGAAAGGTCAAAGAGGCTCGGCGCCTGCACACTGCAGCACTTTGCTCTGCCTTCAACAGGGCAGACAAAGTACGCCTGCGCTGGAGCCGCGGTGTGAAGACCAGAAGAGGATGCCTTGGAATGAAGATAGGAGGCGCCGGAGCGGACCTGAGACACCCATCGGACGCGGACCACAGCGGGACCGCCCCTGGGTGAGTATAATCTAACCTCTTTTCTCCTCTTTCAGGTAACATCGGGGGCTTATCTACAGCATTACAGAATGCTGTAGATAAGCCCATGATGACGGTGAGCTTACCTCATCATCGATTTTGGGGGTGACAGGTTCCCTTTAACACCTCTGTCTGTCCTCATATACATTATCATAGTCTTCAAAACAAACTTTCTTGAGAGGCTAGTTGACTGGCACCTAACTGGAAATAAGAGGCGTAGGTGCAAACAAAACAGCAATTCAGCACTAGTACTGTAAAAATAAGATTAGTTGCTTTCAGTAAGAGTTGGATCGGAGCCCTGTGTATTTTTCATAGAATCAGTTTTTCAGCTGTCTTGGCTGCTCAACTCCCAGCAGGTAGAGAAGCACACAGGCGGTTCTATATTACATGCTTAGATGTGCAGGCGCACGCAGGTCAGTAAACAAGCTTTCAGGAATGTAAAAGACACATCTCGTGTTTTACAAAGTTGCAGAAAGTATATGTATTAAATAAAGGTTTTTTTGGAGACTAATTATGTATATGAGAACAATATATATATTATATGTTTAAACTGAGGCGTCTGTTTTGATGCTTGCCCTTCCACTGTTGCAGAACATTTATGCCACTTAGACTGGGGCATGACTTCATACTATACATGATACACTAAATGGACAAAAGTATTGAGATGCCTACATAATTCACCTACAGAAACTTATGAAGGGAGTTGAAGCTCCGAGTTGCCAAGCGACAGCCTCAAAATCTTATTGATTTAGAGATAATCTGTAAAGAGGAGTTGAACAAAATTCCTTCTGAAATGTGCGCAAACCTCATAATCAACTACAAAAAACATCTGGCTGGTGTGCTTGCCAACAAGGGTTCTGCCACCAAGTATTAAGTCTTGTTTGCCAGAGGGATCAAATACTTTTTTCTCACTGCAAAAACAAATAAATGTATATAATTTATACAATGTGATTTTCTGGATTTTATTTTTGATATTCTATCTTTCAATGTTAAAATTAACCTACTCTTAAAATTATAGCCTGTTCATGTCTTTGTCAGTGGGCAATCTTACAAAATCAGCAAGGGATCAAATAATTATTTCCTTCACTATAAATATGAATAGTGTCACGATCCCACCAGAGGGTCGGTCAGCGGACGGCACGACACACACAACGGGATGGTATAGGGGAGATGAAGGACCTTCTGATAGGGAATGAGGGATGGTCACCTCCTGCTCAAACCTGAGCCTGTCCCTGCACTCCCCTAATGCCCTAAGTGGGTCCTTCCCCCACCGCCATCAGAAACCTTGTCCCTCACTGCCACTTAGCACTTCCCTGACTAGTGCACTGGCCAGCAAGGGCGCTAGCCTCACCACTGCAAATGGTACAGCACAGGGGACAGTGACAAACATGAGACGGACAAGGAATAAACACTACACTTAGCTTCCAGAATCCGCTGCCATGCTCCTCACCAAAGATAACACAGAAGCAGGACTCCAAACTCCAGAAGTAGCTGACACCAGAGAGCTGCAACTGCAAGGCTGCTTTCCATAGAGAAATTCTATCACCAATAGTCAGATGATGCATCAGGTGACTATTTAAAGGATGGTGGGAGTGGTCACCACCCACATCTGCTGACCTAGCAATTCTGCAACTGCAGTACACAGCCAGCAAGGGAAACTGACATTAACCCCCTGCTGGCCTGAAAAGAAAAAAGCTTAATTTAAATCATAGTGGAACCAGAGCTGCCACGCATCCAAAAATGGATCGTGACAAGCAGTGCCTGAATTCAATTAAGAAAAGCCTATTACATTACATTAGGTACCCTTTATGTTTTTAACTACTCATTATGTATAGGGAAAAATTCCAACACTAACATTACTGCAGTTAACTGTAGCTTATTCCATTTACTAATATCAATAATGCAAAAAACTTACAGATGCAGCAAAATTTTACTTAACACAAATAAGGCAGAACTGGGATATCATTGGCAAAAAAGTGTAATTTGTTACGTAACCTGACATTTGTCAATGGCTTTGGCAATATTAAATTATCTTACTCGTCTTAAGATAATAGATGATGCATAATTAGTCAAGTTCAGTTGGCTACATCTTCATCTTTAAAGGGAGTGTCAGCACAGAATGACTGCTCAAACCAAGCACAGGCGCTCGGTGCATTATGGTGCAGCCATTTCTATACATCTTGCCACCTGCTTGGTTTACATCTATCTCCTCCCTTCTCTGGCTGTATGAAACCAGAGCTGTCAATCAAATAAGTGGGGATGAAGATTTAGGAAAAACTGGCAGGTGGGAAGGTATATTTAAATGAATGGCCTCGCAATGGAGCACTGAGCGGCGGGACTTAGTATGAATGGTCATTCTGTGCATTCCCTTTAAAATCACAGAGGGAAAAATTAGATCACTAGTATCACCCAGCAACTTCTGAGCTGGGAATGATTTATGATGTATATTAAAACAAAAAAATACAAAAAAAAAAAGAAAGAGAGACAGAGCTTTAAAGGGAAGGGCCAGGTATACAGGGTCCTGGCCTGAATGCCCCTAATTATACCCCGGAATGACCCTGCCTGTCTGCTGAGGTTGGCACCGTATTGCAGATTATGTGGGGCCCTCCAACAAAGACCAACTATAAATGACTCTTGTAATCCTCATCACTAAAACTTGACACAAAGACGTCATGAAGTTTAAATCCTATAAAAATAGTTAAAACTGTAGAAATACAGTGGGTACAGAAAGTATTCGGACCCCTTCAAATTTTTCACTGTTTCATTGCAGCCATTTGGTAATTTAAAAAAAAAATTCCATTTTTTCACATTAATGTACACTCTGCAGAAATGTAGTAATTTTTGCAAATGTATTAAAAAAGAAAAACTGAAATACCACATGGTCATAAATATTCAGAGCCTTTGCTCAGACACTCATATTTAAGTCACATCCTTTCCATTTCCTTATGATTGTCCTTGAGATGGTTCTACTCTTTCATTGGAGTCCAGCTGTGTATAATTAAACTGATAGGACTTGATTTGGAAAGGCACACACCTGTCTATAATAAGACCTCACAGCTCTCAGTGCATGTCAGACCAAATGAGAATCATGAGGTCAAAGGAACTGGCCAAGGAGCTCAGAGACAGAATTGTGGCAAGGCACAGATCTGACCAAGGTTATAACAGAATTTCTGCAGTACTCAAGGTTTCAAAGAGCACAATGGCCTCCATAATCCTTAAATGGAAGAAGTTTGGGACCACCAGAAGTCTTCGTAGACTTGGCCATCCAACCAAACTGAGCACTCGTGGGAGAAGAGCCTTGGTGAGAGAGGTAAAGAAGGACCCCAAGATCACTGTGGCTGAGCTCCTGAGATGCAGTAGGGAGATAGGAGAAAGTTCCAGAAAGTTAACTATCACTGCAGCCCTCCACCAGTCGGGCCTTTATGGCAGAATGGCCCAACAGAAGCCTCTCCTCAGTGCAAGATATATGAAAGCCCGCATAGAGTTTGCAAAAAAAAAAACAAGACAGAAAAAAACACATGAAGGACTTCCAGACAATGAGAAATAAGATTCTCTGGTCTGATGAGATGAAGATAGACCTTTTTGGTGTTAATTCTAATAGTGGTATGTGTGGAGAAAACCCGGCACTGCTCTTCACCTGCCTAATACGATCCTAACAGTGAAACATGGTGGTGGCAGCATCATGCTATGTGGGTGTTTTTCAGCTGCAGGGACAGAAAGACTGGTGGTCATTGAAGGAAACATGAAAGCGGCCAAGTACAAAGATCTCCTGGATGAAAACCTCTTCCAGAGTGCTCTGGACCTCAGACTTAGCTGAAGGTTCACCTTCCAACAAGACAATGACCCTAAGCACACAGCTATAATAGCTATAATAACAATCCAACGTGACAGAACTGGAGAGGATCTGTAAGGAAGAACGGCAGAGGATCCCCAAATCCAGGTGTGAAAAACTTTTTGCATCATTCCCATCATTCTCATGGCTGTACTAGCTCAAAAGGGTGCTTCTACTCAATCCTGAGCAAAGGGTCTGAATACTTATGACCATATGATATTTCAGTTTTTCTTTTTTAGTAAATTTGGAAAAATTACCACATTTCTGTTTTTTTCAGTCAAGATGGGGTGCAGAGTGTACATTAATGAGAAAAAAATAACTTTTTTGTATTTACCAAATGGCTGGAATGAAACAGAGTGAAAAATTTAAAGGGGTCTGAATACTTTCCATAAGACATGGACCGCACATCCAAATATCTAATTAAAATCTAACATTGCTAGGCAAAAATGTACAAAGCTGAATACACGGCTCTTGGCCAACATTACGATCAGACTATACGAAGCCCACTGTGACATCACAGCAAACCTTTTTTTAGTTTTCAGTCCACTTAGCCGTTTGAGGGCTTTTTTTTATTGCGGGACAAGTTGTACTTTTGCATGGTACTATTCATTTTAGAATGTGATCTACTGGAAACAAGAAAAAAAAATCCAAGTTGAAATTGCCAAAAAAAAGTGCAATTTCACAATTGTTTTGTGTGTTTTTAATTTACCATGTTTACTATAAGGTAAAACTGACTTGGTAATGGTATTCTCCAAGTCAGTATATTAAGCAGATTCCGAACATCCAAACATGTATATATATTTTTTTATTTAAGTGGAGAAAAAAAAATTCAGAAATTTGTAAAAGAATAAACCCAGAAACAATACAATTTTCTTGTGTCACCATTTTCCAAGACCTGTAATGTTTTCCTTTATTTGGGATATTGGGCTGCATGGTTACTTTCTGCACTTTGTGCAAGTGTTTTTACTTATACCATTTTGGAGAAAATATGATGTTTTGATTGCAATAAGAGACAATGTTGCCGTGACCAAAAAAACTCTTTCAATTTTGTTTCTTGTTACACTGTATAAAGATCAGTTTAATTTATTTTACATTGTCACAGATCAAATCAAAACCAAATATAAGCATTTTTTATATAAGTTTTATTATTAATGGGTCAAAAGGGGATGATTTGAACGTGTTTTTCTTTCATATTTTTAACTTTTTTTTAAAACTTTTTACTGTATTTAATAGCTTGAAGCTGTGATCATCTGATCGCTTGTGCTATACATAGCGAGTCATAACAACTCATTGGCGCCCCGTTATCACATCATGGTTGCGCCGATGGGCAGTTGGAATAACGTGCACCTCTGCCTGCGCATGTTAAATGTTGCTGTCAGAGATTAAAAGCGGGATTTAATAAGTTTATAGCTGCGGGAAAAGCTCCGCTTCAACTACGCCTGTTAGAGGCACATCAAAGAGAGGGAGCCGACATATGACATCTTGGTAAGTTATATGTTGGTAAGGGGTTAAAGGTGTGGTACCACGCGCCAACCACCGCCGCAGAAACAGTGCATTAGCAGGGCAGGTGCTCTGGTGCCTCACGGCATCCCCAGGATTCCCCCAATGAGTCCAGGATACACCACCCCCCACAGGCCCAAACCCACAGCAACAATAACCAACACATCACCAACACGAGGTGAAGAAAAGTAAAAAAAAAAATAAAATCACATCCCTCATTACCAAAGGAGGTTTGAGTGCTCATTGTTAGCACCGCTCCAGTCTGGGAAGAATCCCCTGATGAACCCCGAAAATGAAGAGTGGGGGAAACGTGTCAGAACTTTGGACTCCTAATGGATGCCACTTAGATAAATACTACTACTACATTGTAATACTGCCGGGTACAGCCGGGACCAGCTGCTTGGAAAGCATCACCAAACCAGGGATTCAAGCTTGAGGAGGATAATTTGCATATTCCAGGTGCCTTCTGGGAAAAGCGAAGAGTCTCCCTCAGCAAGAAGATCGTTGGGTACAGCCGGGACCAGCTGCTTGGAAAGCATCACCAAACCAGGGATTCAAGCTTGAGGAGGATAATTTGCATATTCCAGGTGCCTTGTGGGAAAAGCGAAGAGTCTCCCTCAGCAAGAAGATCGTTGGGTACAGCCGGGACCAGCTGCTTGGAAAGCATCACCAAACCGCGCGCCTGTAGGACATTATTGCAAGAAAGCTTGGCTGAGTAGATTACACAAGGAGGAAAGCACGCAGCAAGTCAGCAGGATCTGGGAGCAACATGGCAGATGTGACAACCTACATGGTGAGCTGCAGCATGTGCTACATGTTCGCAGATCGACCAGAAGAATCCAATTTCACCTGTCAGAAGTGTAGACTAGTGGCCCTTTTAGAAGAAAAGGTGCGGGGTCTGGAAGAAAGAATAACAACTTTGAAACTCATCAAAGAGAATGAAGACTTCCTAGACAGAACAGAAGCATCTCTACTGGTCACAGAAGGTGAAAAAAGTGTCAGAGAACCTCCAAAAGCAGATGAGTGGAAGCATGTGACCAAAAGAAGCAAGAAGACCATGGAGAAATCACCAACCACACAACTGAAGAACCGATATCAAATCTTTGTAGAGGTTGAAGATGGCACACCTAAGGATGAAGCACTACCAGCAAGCAAAAAAGAAAAGGGTACGCAGCAACAAGTGACAGCAAAAAGTACAGCCAAGAAGCAACGAAGAGTGGTGGTGGTGGGAGACTCACTACTGAGAGGCACAGAAGCAGCCATCTGCAGACCGGACATAACCGCAAGAGAAGTATGCTGCCTTCCAGGTGCGATGATCAAGGATGTGACTGATAGGATACCAAAGCTCTTCAGCTCCAAGGACGTCCACCCATTTCTTCTGATACATGTTGGCACCAATGACACCGCAAGGAAGGACCTACCGACAATCTGCAAGGACTTTGAAGAGTTGGGGAAGAAAGTAAAGGAACTGGATGCACAGGTAGTTTTTTCTTCTATCCTTCCAGTAGACGGGCATGGCACCAGGAGATGGAACAGGATCCTTGATGCGAACAACTGGCTAAGACGATGGTGCAGACAACAAGGATTCGGATTCCTGGACCACGGTGTGAATTACTTGTACGATGGACTCCTCGCCAGAGACGGACTACACCTCAACAAACCTGGGAAACACACATTCGCCAGAAGACTCGCTACACTCATCAGGAGGGCGTTAAACTAGAAGAAGAGGGGACGGGAAGAAAAACATTAGACTCGAACAAAGAAGACCCAGGAAAACATGCTCAGAAGGGAGGTAAGAACATTTCTAAAACAATCCACAGCGAGGAGATTGGAACAAAACAAAATCCTCTAAACTGCATGCTCGCAAACGCCAGAAGCCTGACAAACAAGATGGAAGAACTAGAAGCAGAAATATCTACAGGTAACTTTGACATAGTGGGAATAACCGAGACATGGTTAGATGAAAGCTATGACTGGGCAGTTAACTTACAGGGTTACAGTCTGTTTAGAAAGGATCGTAAAAATCGGAGAGGAGGAGGGGTTTGTCTCTATGTAAAGTCTTGTCTAAAGTCCACTTTAAGGGAGGATATTAGCGAAGGGAATGAGGATGTCGAGTCCATATGGGTCGAAATTCATGGAGGGAAAAATGGTAACAAAATTCTCATTGGGGTCTGTTACAAACCCCCAAATATAACAGAAATCATGGAAAGTCTACTTCTAAAGCAGATAGATGAAGCTGCAACCCATAATGAGGTCCTGGTTATGGGGGACTTTAACTACCCGGATATTAACTGGGAAACAGAAACCTGTGAAACCCATAAAGGCAACAGGTTTCTGCTAATAACCAAGAAAAATTATCTTTCACAATTGGTGCAGAATCCAACCAGAGGAGCAGCACTTTTAGACCTAATACTATCTAATAGACCTGACAGAATAACAAATCTGCAGGTGGTCGGGCATCTAGGAAATAGCGACCACAATATTGTACAGTTTCACCTGTCTTTCACTAGGGGGACTTGTCAGGGAGTCACAAAAACACTGAACTTTAGGAAGGCAAAGTTTGACCAGCTTAGAGATGCCCTTAATCTGGTAGACTGGGACAATATCCTCAGAAATAAGAATACAGATAATAAATGGAAAATGTTTAAGAACATCCTAAATAGGCACTGTAAGCGGTTTATACCTTGTGGGAATAAAAGGACTAGAAATAGGAAAAACCCAATGTGGCTAAACAAAGAAGTAAGACAGGCAATTAACAGTAAAAAGAAAGCATTTGCACTACTAAAGCAGGATGGCACCATTGAAGCTCTAAAAAACTATAGGGAGAAAAATACTTTATCTAAAAAACTAATTAAAGCTGCCAAAAAGGAAAGAGAGAAGCACATTGCTAAGGAGAGTAAAACTAATCCCAAACTGTTCTTCAACTATATCAATAGTAAAAGAATAAAAACTGAAAATGTAGGCCCCTTAAAAAATAGTGAGGAAAGAATGGTTGTAGATGACGAGGAAAAGGCTAACATATTAAACACCTTCTTCTCCACGGTATTCACGGTGGAAAATGAAATGCTAGGTGAAATCCCAAGAAACAATGAAAACCCTATATTAAGGGTCACCAATCTAACCCAAGAAGAGGTGCGAAACCGGCTAAATAAGATTAAAATAGATAAATATCCGGGTCCGGATGGCATACACCCACGAGTACTAAGAGAACTAAGTAATGTAATAGATAAACCATTATTTCTTATTTTTAGGGACTCTATAGTGACGGGGTCTGTTCCGCAGGACTGGCGCATAGCAAATGTGGTGCCAATATTCAAAAAGGGCTCTAAAAGTGAACCTGGAAATTATAGGCCAGTAAGTCTAACCTCTATTGTTGGTAAAATATTTGAAGGGTTTCTGAAGGATGTTATTCTGGATTATCTCAATGAGAATAACTGTTTAACTCCATATCAGCATGGGTTTATGAGAAATCGCTCATGTCAAACCAATCTAATCAGTTTTTATGAAGAGGTAAGCTATAGGCTAGACCACGGTGAGTCATTGGACGTGGTATATCTCGATTTTTCCAAAGCGTTTGATACCGTGCCGCACAAGAGGTTGGTACACAAAATGAGAATGCTTGGTCTGGGGGAAAATGTGTGTAAATGGGTTAGTAACTGGCTTACTGATAGAAAGCAGAGGGTGGTTATAAATGGTATAGTCTCTAACTGGGTCGCTGTGACCAGTGGGGTACCGCAGGGGTCGGTATTGGGACCTGTTCTCTTCAACATATTCATTAATGATCTGGTAGAAGGTTTACACAGTAAAATATTGATATTTGCAGATGATACAAAACTATGTAAAGCAGTTAATACAAGAGAAGATAGTATTCTGCTACAGATGGATCTGGATAAGTTGGAAACTTGGGCTGAAAGGTGGCAGATGAGGTTTAACAATGATAAATGTAAGGTTATACACATGGGAAGAAGGAATCAATATCACCATTACACACTGAACGGGAAACCACTGGGTAAATCTGACAGGGAGAAGGACTTGGGGATCCTAGTTAATGATAAACTTACCTGGAGCAGCCAGTGCCAGGCAGCAGCTGCCAAGGCAAACAGGATCATGGGGTGCATTAAAAGAGGTCTGGATACACATGATGAGAGCATTATACTGCCTCTGTACAAATCCCTAGTTAGACCGCACATGGAGTACTGTGTCCAGTTTTGGGCACCGGTGCTCAGGAAGGATATAATGGAACTAGAGAGAGTACAAAGGAGGGCAACAAAGTTAATAAAGGGGATGGGAGAACTACAATACCCAGATAGATTAGCGAAATTAGGATTATTTAGTCTAGAAAAAAGACGACTGAGGGGCGATCTAATAACCATGTATAAGTATATAAGGGGACAATACAAATATCTCGCTGAGGATCTGTTTATACCAAGGAAGGTGACGGGCACAAGGGGGCATTCTTTGCGTCTGGAGGAGAGAAGGTTTTTCCACCAACATAGAAGAGGATTCTTTACTGTTAGGGCAGTGAGAATCTGGAATTGCTTGCCTGAGGAGGTGGTGATGGCGAACTCAGTCGAGGGGTTCAAGAGTTGCCTGGATGTCTTCCTGGAGCAGAACAATATTGCATCATACAATTATTAGGTTCTGTAGAAGGACGTAGATCTGGGGATTTATTATGATGGAATATAGGCTGAACTGGATGGACAAATGTCTTTTTTCGGCCTTACTAACTATGTTACTATGTTACTATGTTACTGGATTATCAGATTATCCATTACTTGCATATTTTTGACCTACTATGTCATATTGGTAAAGGGCAGGATTGGGTTCATGGGCGTTGAAATTCTGAATTATCCAGAATCTGTCAGAGTTGCTCTGTAATTTTAGGGTATAACTTGTGTATTTGTTTATTTCTTTTCACATATCCTCTATAGTCCACCCGTGTGTCTATGCCAAATGTTACACTCTTGATTGAGAGGAGATTTTTACTTGTAGGATATGATTTTCACTTCATGGTGTGCTGGTGTCAAGTTTTATTGATAGGGCTTACTGGGGTCATTTAGGATTAGGCTACTTTCACACTTCCGTCGGTACAGGGCCGTCGCAAACCGTCGGCCCGACGTACCGCCGGACGTTGTGCTAAATTTAGCACATGGGCAGCGGAGGCAGTCTTAGGACGCCTCCGCTGCCCAGTGTGATGAGCGGGGAGGAGGGGGCGGAGTTCTGGCCGAACATGTGCGGTCGGAAAAAGCGGAACCGACGGACAAAAAGACGTTACATTGAACTTCTTTTGTGCGTCGCGGCCGCCAAAACACGACGCATGAAGTATGTGTCGTGTGGCCATACGTCGCAATGCGTCGCTAATGCAAGTCTATGGAGAAAAAACGCATCCTGCGGGCAACTTTGCAGGATGCGTTATTTCTCCAAAACGACGCATTGCGACGTACGCCATAAGACGGAAGTGTGAAAGCCTTAGTCTTCTTTGAGCGGGAGCGCCACACTGTCTACAATAAGGTGCAAACATCGTTGAACAGACAGGGTCATTCCAGGCTATAATTAGGCATGGCCAGACCAGGACCCTGTATACCTGGATCTTTCCTTTAGAGCTCTATCTCTGGTTCTTCTTTTTGAGTGTTATTTTTGTTTTAATATATATTTAATAAAGGTATCTTTTTTTATGAGTTGGTTGGTAATTTCATTAGGGCCCTTTATTGTTGTACCTTTTTTGATGATTTATGATGATATTGCATACCTATGTTAAAGGATAGTTTTTCATGCCTTTGTATAAAGCTCCTAAAAAAGTAACATAACTTCATAAATTCTGAGAATTCTGCTTCTAGCCCGTAGTAAGTTCACTAGTGTTGATAACACTTCATTTAACAGTAAGGGAAATACTTAGCATAGTGACTTGACTAATGTCATAAAGCAGTGGGTTCTGTATGAGAAAACTGTTTTCTTAAGCAGCAAGAGTATTAAAGATAACCTGTCACATACATACACCCCATTTACCTGCAGATATATTGGTAAACTGAGGGTAAAGAACATGTACATCGTGCATGGCTGGTTTACTGGAACAGAAGCTAAAGGGAGAAAGTTCGGTTTAATTCTCCTTGTAGCCGCTTGCTTCCTGGCATTAGGGTGGTGCAGGAGGCTGTGGCTGTACCCTCTCACTATACTCTGAGGGCAGCTGGCACGTTGAATGGCAATTATTGTTCGGGTAAGCAATTAGTGTGCCGACTGTATTGTAAGCGGTGAATGACGACTCCCTGCAGTTCCAATAATCCTGCCAGACAAGCATAATTTAATGCTATTAGCTGCAGATTACCAATGTATCTGCAGGTAATTAGCTTTCAAATATGGTTGATTGTGTGTAAATGATAGATTTAGAAATATTAAAGTTTCTCAAGGTAGACAGTCTAATTATACTTTGTGGAGGTGATAAAGTACAATTCAAAGATCAATAGAAAAAGAATATCCCTTCTATAACATACGGCTGTAGATAGTGACCAAAGTAGTTGCCCAAGTAACTTAAATTCTTCAAATAGCAAAAGGACTTTTCAGTCTTATTGACATTTTTCCACTAGTCCTTTGATTTTGAGGAGATGAAGCCCAAGAAGGCGGACATCTATGACGGGGACCATTAGACGCCTGCACCACATCTGGGAGAATTCCTGAATCTACTACAAAACACACATTTTGGAAATTAAGAACGATGTATGAAACTCAATATTTCAAGGCATACTTTTTGTAAACTGAGGCGTTAATGATGTCATTTAACTATTAGGAGTAGATATACTATGGACGTCCTCTGGAAGCATTTATACTACAAGGACGGGGTATGCATGTGTATACTAGGCTATGGCACAGTGTATATTAAGCTGAGTGGTTGCCGTTCTGCACACGCCCCCTGAGGATGCAGGGTGAAACGCAGGTTAGGGCTCTGGATAGCATTAGGGGAGCTTTCAATTTGCGGTTATGCCACATGGACTCTTGATGTTGTTGTATAACACTATGTGTGACTAACTAGAAGCAACCCAAACACTTTCTTATACTTAATTGCATAGTGCAATACATAGAACTACTACTAGCATGATTACGACTTTTTACTTGGGTTTATTTTACTTCAACTGTATTTACTGCAGCACAGCAGTCTTGATACTACAGTACTGTTGCTTTGTCTACAGTGATAGCATTATTTGATGCACTTATTCATTTGGTGGATTAATCTACATCATACCTACCTGCTCTACACTTTTTCCTTTGACTGGCATCAGTATGTAACACAATTATCTTTATATACCTACTGGTGATTCATTTTATTACCTGTAGTTCACCGTTTAGAAAGCTACAGGGTTGGTTTTGTTAACCTTTACACCATTTGATTAAAATGCGGTTAACATTATGTTTAACTGACATACATACCTAGTGTTTCCTCATGTAGGCAACCTTGCTTTTTTGTTTTTTGTTTCATGTTTTTACTTTTCATGAATAAAAGTTGTTTTTATGATTAAGTGGAGTGTCAATTACACCATTTGTTTATCCCCATGCATGGCGATACCCTGCCTTTCATATCCATAGAGTGTACCCCTACATGCTGTAAAAAAAAAAAAAAAATCAATTTAAGTATTGTAAATAGCATTTACCGTACATTGGTAACATAGTCTGTGTTGAAAGAGGCCAAAAAGGGGTCAAAAAGCAGATTAGAGCTACAAGGCACTGAAAACAGTGAGCTCTTTTCTTTATTGTAGAATTGATTCTAATGTTTTTAGATTTGGCGCCTATAGGAGGCATTGGCTCCAATACAGGAATATTTAGTAGCCAAATAAAAATTCTCGAGCACCAATAATAGAACTCAAACAAGAGTTTTTTTCTAATCAAACAGGAAAAATAAGAATTTACAATGCACTCACTCGAAGAGTCACAAAAGTAGCGGTATAAATCGATAGTTGAACCGAATAAAAACAGCAATTTTATGGACTAGGAATATGTAGAGAATTGAAAAGCCAATAACGAACTGCAAGACTTATTATCCTTGTAAAGCGCAGAAATTCGGGAAGCAAACAATAATTCTGGAAGGAACAATCAATAATCCCATTATATAGTATTGTCCAGTTAAAGCATTGCACTCACAGTGTCTCTTCTATATTGTACTGTATGTCAGTTTTAATGACAGAATTTTACAAATGCTACAGAAGGATAGACATGTAGCTGCCAGTCGTATTTGAGAAGACAGATCAGAATGAACAAAAGTACATAATGTAAAGTAACACTACAAAAAGTCTAACAAGACAACACTAAGTAGCTGCACGTAAAAAACAGTAGTAATAAACGTAGTGTACACTATTGTGGCTAACCCCCCCCCCTTAGTTTCAATACTTATATTAATAAAAACTGTATAATCAGGAAAATCTTATATCTAAGAAAGAACAGATTAAAAATGTTATGATGACATGAAAACACAACAAACCAAAAGGCAGCATATGTGGACAAAAAATACTGCAAAACCCGTGCTAAACGTGTGAAACTGGTCTCAATGTGCACAACACACAGTTCAGCGATGAAAAAACAAACATTTGCGAGGCTTCACCTAAACAAGAATAGAAGCGTTGATCTTACTATTATATATAAAGATGGCATGTTTTTCCAAAGAACATCTGAAAAATGCGACAGAAGGAGTCTTCAGGTCTACAAAAGTTTTTACATGTGGTTTAGATTTCTATACCAGAATACACACGTCACATAACGACTGCTAAGATAGAGGGCTTTGATGAAAGCTAAAAAGGATAGAATGAGGCAGGGGTGCGCACAATCTGATGATTCGTTTTTATTAATTTGTGTTGTTTGTCATGTAACATCTTCATGCATGCTCTACAACGAGACATACATATTGTCAATCAGGTCCTTCTTGCCTCTCCATTACGGTCTAACATACAGGAAAACAGTTGTCATCTACTAAATGGGACAGACTTGGTTGTGGAGGGTCTTGCTGTTGAGTGCACTTGTGATCAGAACATCGCAGCAGGGAAAACCTGATCAGAGGACAAGGATCTATTCACATAACATAAAAAGTCCTCACTGAAATATAACAGTTACCATACCTCGCAAAACTGTATGAATTTAACATATTAGTGTTACTGATGCAAAAACACATCCAGCGTACGTCGGGGCTCTCATCGCAAACCTTACCGCCAATAACCAAATAGCTTCTGCTATCTTTTCCCAGAATTTACATAGATCTCATTTGGTGTTGGTATTCAGGCATGAAGAGGAGTAATATCACCACTTACAACCAGCGATTATTGTCTGAACAACCTGAGGAGGGTCTCTGAAAACTGAGCTCAAATGAAGAAAGGCATAAAAACTGCAATACAACCATCCATGCAGAATACCACTTGCAAAGGAAGGTGTTCAACAAAGACTTCTGCAGATATCAAAAATAACTTGCGTAAAAAGCTTTGAAAAGTCACAACTCAGAGTTGGCAAAAATGTAGCGGCTTTTGGAGTTTCCGTGCAAGTTTTGCCCTGCTCCATCAAAATGGATGGAACTGGGGCTGGACAGGGCACAACGCTACAACTCATCTAAGTCAGTCCTTATGCCAAAAGCAATAATCCAGTCAGAGACTGGAGTAATATTTCTGGCATGGTGCATGTCACTTTAAAGTGCACATGATTAACCCCTTTGTGCCGGAGGCCATTTTCATTTTTGCGTTTCTGTTTTTCGCTCCCCTTCTTCCCAGAGCCATAACTTTTATTTTTCTGTCAATATGGCCATGTGTGGGCTTATTTTTTGGCAGGACAAGTTGTACTTATGAACGACATAATTGGTTATACCATACTGTGTACTGAAAAACGGGAAAAAAATTCCAAGAGATGTGAAATTGCAAAAAGAGTGCAATTCCACAAAGGTTTTTTGGACTTTTTCTTACCATGTTCATTAAATGCTAAAACTGACCTGCCATTATGATTCTACAGGTCATTACGAGTTCATAGACACCAAACATGTCTAGGTTCTTTTTTATTTAAGTAGTGAAAAAAAATTCCAAAGTTTGTAAAAAAAAAAAAAAGGTGTGGATACGATCTTCTGATCACACGTTATTGCATTTTAATGCAATGTCGTGGCAACCAAAAAAAGATAATTCTGGCGTTTTTACTTTTTTTACTCGCTACGTTGTTTAGCGATCAGGTCAATCCTTTTTATTGATAGATCGGGCGATTCTGAAACCAAACGATACCAAATATGTGTATGTTTGATTTTTTTTATTGTCTTACTTTGAATGGGGCGAAAGAAGGGTGATTTAAACGTTTATATTTTTTTTAATGATTTAAAAACATTTTTTTTTTTTTTTTTTACTTTTGGCATGCTTCGATAGTCTCCATGGGAGACTAGAAGCAGTCATAACTTGATTGGCTCTGCTACATACAGGCGATGATCAGATCACCTGTATGTGGCAGAATTACTCACTTGCTATGAGCACCGATCACCGGGTGGCACTCATAGCAATTCAGCACTGACAACCATAGAGGTCTTCAGAAGACCTCTGGTTGTCATGCCAACTCACCGGTGACCCGCGATCATGTGACAGGGGGTCACTGGTGGGCAGATTTCTGGCTCGATTGCCGGAAATGCACGTTAAATGCTGCTGTCAGCGGCATTTAGCGGGTTAATAGCCGTGGGTGGATCAGGTTACAATACAATGACGGTCATAGACAAAAGACTGACCAACAAAGTGTTAAAGGAACAGCACAAGATAAAATAGAGAATATTGTCCACAGTGATTATCTGTATGTTTTAGACGCCTATAAAACATCCTCCAGAATGGCAATGATTTGCAGATGACCAGGTGAAAGTTTTCTCCTAACTCCTCTCAACCAGGCTGACTGGCAGCTACAGGGCAGGTGTAGGTACAGGTAGGGGCTATCTTATTGCTTGCTGCCTGATGCAGACAGAACAGTGCAGTTTTTCTACAGCCAAAATTATAAATAGCCAAACATCTTAGGTAGCTTTGGACTGAACACTCGCCTCTTCAAGTCCAACAAAAAAGAATCAAAATGTACATAACGTAAATCCCAGATTAACTGCCTCAGCTCTACTGAATTAAATAGGAGCACGGAAAACGTCCTGACCCAGACGTGAAGGATACAATAGTGAATTGCTGATTTCCATCTCCAATAAAAACATGAATTTATTTAAAAAAAACATAAAATGACATCGCCACAAATGGAATGGAGAGATGATGGTTTAATAAACCATAAAGGTGATGCGTCACCTTTGTTTATCAAACCATCATCTCTCCTTTCAATTTGTGGTGATGTCATTTTAAGATTTTTTAAATAAATTCATGTTTTTATTGGAGCTAGAAATATTTGTTTTTCTATTAAAAGAGAAGCAAAGCTTTCATCTTCTCCCCATCAGTGCCTCACCTTATAGCTAGAGATAGGTTTGCAAAAATATTACATAGTTGCATCTACGGTTGAGAATGAGATAAACACTGGATGCATATAAAGAATAGCACAAGCTCTAAAAAGATTTTAATATACTGTAAGATAGCGCTTACTGCGTGTCTTGGGGGACACTCGCTTGGCAATGAAATAAATGGTCACAGGCACGGTTTTCTTAAAACAGTTTATTTGGTTTATTTACACACCAGCATAAACCGCAACCTCAGGAACTTGGTAGTATGCAACAGCCTGAACACCGTCTGCACACATTCGACTTTACAGTGGAACCACAGTCCCTCACTGACACCGGTCAGCATAACGCGAATTACAGTCCGTCACCTGTTGGCGACCATCACACAGGTTCCCGGATGCCTCTTATCCTCAGAGGTATCCCACAGACGTCTCTCACTGACACCGGTCAGTATCACTCATGGTTATCAGACCGTCCACTCCATAAACACACAACCATCATAGGTGTTCATACACACCCCTTTGGGAGGGTATGTAGGTGACTAAACCCACCCATCTCTCCAAGTCACCTGGAAGGCTCCCAATGTATAGCAAAAACCCTCAGCAGTAGATCTGCTGAGCAAAACATGCCCAGACTTCCATCACAGGACCACCCACCTCTGTGATACATACCGTCCATCAATCTCATGAACAGTCGCCATGCCACATATTCCCCCCCTCTGCCTAAAGCCATGGGGCTTGTCACTTTCTATTACCCGACCAGAGATCCTTCTTGGTCATCTCTGCCAGTCAAACCGTCAGTCAAAGTCGGGCCCTGCTACTGAACCCTTTTGTAGATACCCATCATCCGTCACATCTTTTAATAGAGATGGCCCCTTGTCAGACCACCCGCACCCCTGGTAGTCAATCCGGCGTCACAATTCCCTTGCACCCATACCATCTGTCTGGTCTGACTCTTTTTCAACACATCCGTTACAGGATCTCTCGCCTAGGTCACTCAGCTGTGAGCTAGCTGAGGCGTCACTACTTCTACCTCTTCCGTCAGGCCCCCTTCTGTTATGTCTCTGCTAGCCACTTCTCCTATGGTCTTTATTGCCTGGAGAGCAGCCCATCCATTTATTTCCATGTCCTCTGTTAGCTTCAGCTTGAGAACTTCCAGTCTTTAGAGAACCTTTTGCGAGTTTAAGGTGGCAGCCATCTTCCCATTTCCTGCAACTCTCTATTGATCTATTCCCTCAAATCTTAGCTGCTCTATCTGTTTCAGGTATGCCACACGATACTCCAGGAGCATCTGGATATTCCCAAGGCTCTCCATGGATCCGACAATGAGGAATGGAACCATCCCATCTTCACCCACGACCTGGGCTTCGTCATCAGCCGGAATCCTCACTCTCACCACACCGGATCTATTCACCAACTCCTGCATCACTTTCCCAAATCTTCCGATGACTTTCCTCACCAGGCCTCTGGGCACTTGAATGATGTCCTCCACAAAGCCGAGCCGACTTTGTGCTTTCCTTGCCTGCGCCAGACGTCGAGCAGCTTCCTTATTCCTCAACAGGATCATCTGCTTTGTGCAGAGGCATTGTAGATGCATATCCCTCAGGACAGTCACCCGCTTCACTGTGACTTCCCTAGTTGACAGTATGACCAACTGTTTTATCTCTGGTGCCCATTTCACACTACATAGTTACATAGTTATTAAGGTTGAAGGAAGACTGTAAGTCCATCTAGTTCAACCCATAGCCTAACCTAACATGCCCTAACATGTTGATCCAGAGGAAGGCAAAAAAAAACCATGTGGCAAAGAGTAACTCCACCATGGGGAAAAAAATTCCTTCCCGACTCCACATACGGCAATCAGACTAGTTCCCTGGATCAACGCCTTATCAAGGAATCTAGTGTATATACCCTGTAACATTATACTTTTCCAGAAAGGTATCCAGTCCCCTCTTAAATTTAATTAATGAATCACTCATTACAACATCATACGGCAGAGAGTTCCATAGTCTCACTGCTCTTACAGTAAAGAATCCGCGTCTGTTATTATGCTTAAACCTTCTTTCCTCCAGACGTAGAGGATGCCCCCTTGTCCCTGTCTCAGGTCTATGATTAAAAAGATCATCAGAAAGGTCTTTGTACTGTCCCCTCATATACTTATACATTAAAATAAGATCACCCCTTAGTCTTCGTTTTTCCAAACATACATACTTGTACCGCCTTTCTAAAGGCCTCACTGGCACACGCTTCTCGCATGTCTTCGGGTACCTCTATCATGCACTTGAAAACCGAAGTCTCACCTTCTTGGCCATAGCGTCTGTGCAGTTTTCCAAGACCTTGACATCCTTTGTATTGCCATCTGCGTGATACATACCACCATCAATCACATGACCAGTCGCCATGCCACAATAGCCAAACATTCATATTTATTTTATTTTGCAAATAATGGTGTTCCCATTGATGCTGAAATAAAGAGAATGTCACGCAATGCAGAACATGCTGCATGTTTTCTGCAGCTACACTGTATTTAAATACAATAGTATGTGTAAATCTGTTAGCAAAAACTTCAAGACATCATGACATAATCTAAGCTTAGTGCAAAGAAAACAGATTACTTCCCATTAGAAGTGGCGTAAGTCCAAGATTTGAGATCCAAGCGTGTGAGGTCATGTATCTAGAGGGCTTATAAGACCCTGCAGGCGTAGCTGGAAAAACACCATCCGTGGTTCAACAGTTGAGGGAAAAATCACCATTATGCCGCTGTGAGTGATTACTGTTTAGAAAGCTTACACATTCTCACTGATACGATCAGGGGTGGACATATCATTGGTGCAACCTGTGCGCCGTATAGGGGCCCAAGAGGTGAGGGGCCAACGACTACCTCCAAATCTATCAACTATTAGACCAAAAAGGGCCCAGATACTGTTCTTGCATAGGGGCCCTTTCTGTTTGTGTCCACCACTGAATACAATATTTCTTCTATTTGGAACATATTAAACTTAAAAGTGAACATGGCAGCATGAATAAGAGTCTAGCTGTGCTATTGCTTGGGTGTATCTTTTACTCTAAAGCACTGCGGAGTTTCGCAGAAATCATTACTACTACTATTACTACTGTGAGATGTATTGTCCCAGAAGGGAAGGGGAGCAGCTGCTGTCACACGGAATTACAAGTGTTCTAAAGATAATAGAAGCAGACTGGGCATCTCATCGTTATAGTTTATAAGAGCAGGGAATGTTCAAAAATGTGTTTTCTCCCCGAAGTACCCCCTTTAACAAACTTATAACATATTTGCCTGCCAGAATACGAGAAAGAAAAATGTTTGCCATCTATATGTGATAATTACAGTAAATTTTTTAGAAAGTGATGAGAGAAGCACAAAACAGCAAATGGTTTGGTAATGTCTAATCTACATGAGCACTTTGGCTGCATTGTGATACCAAAATCACTAGTAAGAGATAGGAGATGACAGTTGGTGCTCAAAGTTCTATGAACAACTGTAAATGTGGTTTCAGGCAAACGTGTAGCAGAATGTCTGTTTGACTTTAGCAATTTCTCCATTAAAGGGAACCTGTCAGCAGGATTATGCACAGTAACCCACAGTGTCCGGTTGCCGCCGTTACACTGATTAAAATGATACCCTAGTTGATGAAATCTGTCTTGTGGTTGTTGTTTAATCTTAATTTTCAGTTTTGAGTTAATGATATGCTTGTGCTGTGGGGAGGGAATCTTTATGTGGTGCTCTTATTACATATGCATCTGTATGGCTTCTGACAGGTCATTGATCCCTCAGCGACCTGCCCCCTAATTTACAAATTTACATAATGAATATTATATATAACTTGGGAAAAGAAAACCTTCTGCAGTGGTACCTAAGCTGCAGCCTTATCGCATATGTACTGTGTTTATAATTAATTTTGTTGCTGTTCTCCTGATATTCCTAAAACAAAACAAAACAAAACGTTTGGAAATGGCACAGTAGCGGCTATCGGTGTTCCAATACCTGCTATTACACAGGCGCCGCCATCTTGCTAGAAAAAAAGAAAATTCATCCCCAAAGGTGGCGCTGCTTGCATCTGCAAAGTAGCAGGTATCGCCGATAACTGCTACTGCGCATGTGCCGAAGGTGCCATCTTGGAGGAGGAAATTATTATTTTTTCCTCGATCAAGATGGTGTTGCCGGCCCCTGCGCAATAGCAGCTCTCAGCGATCGCTGCTACTGTGCAGGCAGTGCCACCTTGGTGAGGGAATGTTTTTTCTCTAGCAAGATGGTGCCGCCGGTGCCAGCGCAGTAGCAGCCATCGGATCACTGATCGTTGCTACTGCGCAGGCGCCACTTTCAAACTTTTTTTTTTAAGGAATATCAGGAGAACAGCAAAGAAATCATAAACACAGTATATATGTGATCAGAGGGTTTCCCCCAGCCCCCAGATATACCGTATATACTCATGTATAAGCTGACCCGAGTATAAGCCAAGGCACCTAATTTTGCCTCAAAAAACTGGGAAACTTATTGACTCGAGTATAAGCCGGGTATGCACCCTCCCCTAATCCAAATTCTGCTATGCATGGTTCCTCAACCACATCCTGGTATGCATAATTCCTCATCCCCATCCTTAGATGCATGGCTCCTTATCCCCATCCTTGTCTGCATTGCTCCTTATTCCCATCCTTGTCTGAAAGGTTCCTCATCCCCATCCTTGTATGTATGACCCCCATGAGAAAAGCATAAAAAAACTCAAACATCCTACTTACCTTCCCTGTGCTCCCTCGCAGTATTTCGTTCCGATGCCAGCAGCTCCTATGCCCGACCGATCACGTGTCCCCGCTCATTAAGGTAATTAATTTTCACCGCTCTCCACGCCTATGGGAGTGGAGAAAGGTGAATATTCATTACCTTAATGAGCGGGGACCTCTGATAGCCTGGCAGCTGCTTTGAAGTTGGAGACTGCTGCTGACACTGCGCGTGATAAGAGAAATGAATGTTCACTGCAAGTGCAGTGAATATTTATTTCATTTTAGAAGAGGGCACAGGTTTTAGCTGCAGCAGACAGCTTCTACCTCCTGTCACCCTCTGCTCCCCCACAGTCTTCTGAGACAATGACATGTGTAAAAGCCGAGGGGGGAATTTTCAGCACAAAAAAATCTGCTGAAAAACTTGGCTTATACACGAGTATATACGGTATATAATATTCATTATGTAAACTAGGGGGCAGGTCACTGAGAAATCAGTGACCTGTCAGAAGCCACACAGATGCATATGTAATCAGAGCACAACATGAAGACCCCACCACCACCACAGGCCACCCTGGAGCACGAGCATATCATTAACTCTAAACTGAAAATAAAGATTAAACAACAATCACAAGACGGATTTTATCAACCAAGGTATCAATTTAATCAGTATAACGGCGCCGAACTGACACTGTGTGTAGGTTACTGAGCACAATCATGCTGACAGGTTCCCCTTTAATCTTTCCAAGGCACTAATTGTCGTCATCTCAGTAGTGGAAAAATCTGTCTTTGTGGAAGATTTTTATAGATTTTACCCATTAATTGAAAAGGAATGATCAATCCAGGAGGACAAAAAAACAAGGTTTCTTTTATGTCTATTAGATATATTACAAAGTTTTTTTTATTTTCATGTCTATTCTTTAAATAAAATGAAGTAATCTTTGAGGTAAAATGGTCTTGATTTCAGTTGAGCCCAAGCCCCCGATCTACTCCAGTGAAACTTAATTGGTTCCAATATCCCTCTATTTCCTTGATGAAACATAAGGCTTTGTAAGTCTTGCTACATCAGATGCGTTTCCAAGTCGCATGGCTAAGTATTTTTTATTTTTTTTTAAGGGCTCAATGATGCCAAAGTGAACCCTAAAGGTCTAAAAAGAATTGTTGGTTCAACGAATAAGTGGACCTATGGAAAAATCTTATTGAAGATCGGAATTGATGTTGAAAAGCCATAGACAGCAGCAATGCCTACTGATAAGAAATGATCTTCAATATGGTGAAAGTGCACAGGTAAAACATCTAATATTACCCTCCGTATGAGGCACCGCGCGAGTAATTACTTAGTAATTAACTAATTCTAGTGTGCACACCTATGCATGAAGGGAGGGAATGTAAGTAACTACGATTTTCTCTTTCCCCCATAACGGCACCACGGAGAGAATTACATAGATTGTACATTGGGGAAGAAGGGGGGCACTGCCTCCAGAACCCTTTTCCTAAAGGTGAGATCTGAAGAAGAGATCAAGTCTAGCCGGTAATGATTAAAGAATGTAGAGGGAGAAGACCAAGTGGCGGCTCTACATATCTGCTCTATTGAAGCGCCGGCTCTCTCTGCCCAGGACGTCGCCACCGCTCTGGTTGAATGGGCTCTTATCTCCTCCGGGATGGCTGCTCAACAGGAGGAATAGGACAGGGTGATGCTTTTTGTCCCTTCTGTGGACCCTGGAAGCAGAGAAACAGAGCCCTATCCTTTCTACATTCCCTCGCAGCTATCAGATACTGGACCAGGCATCTCTTTACATCTAAGGTATGTAGCACCTCTTCCTCCTTAGGCTTCTTTCACACTTCAGTTGTTTGGCGTCAGTTTGAAACCGCCATTTTCGTCAAATAACGGGTCCGCCATTTTCCCATAGACATGCATTAGTGACGGATTGTGGCGGATGGTCGTCCGTTCCATCCGCCATGCGACGGATCCGTCGAGATTTGGCGGACGTCATCTAGACATTGACGGACATTATAACGTTTTTTGTCTGCGCCGAAATGGCGGTTCGTGATGGATCCGTCGCGTCCGCCATTCCATAGAATGGCCGCCTATGGGCGACGGATCCGTCGCGACCGTCGTTTCGGCGGATCCATCGCCCCAATCCGCTTTTTCAATTGCGCATGCTCCAAAAAGTAGATACTTTTCCCAGACAACCCCCAAGTAACGGATCCGTCAAAAAAACGGATCCGTTAGAACCGTTTTCTCAACAATTGTGACGGATCCGTCACTATGTCGGAGGTTACTGACGCCAAACAACTGAAGTGTGAAAGAAGCCTTACTCTTGGGATTGCCCCGCAGCTTCCCAGGAACCCTTTAAAAAAGTTTCCGCTTTTTTATCCATGGGGTCTTTTAGTGTCCCCATGTCTTCGAAGGGCAGGGCAAATTTTTTAGAGGCTTTTGCTATTGCCACGACTAGCTTCGGCGCTTTCCCCCGTAGCTAGCAGGCCGGGTCATCAAGGGGATATTTTCTTTTAGGGGTTAGGAGAACCTTTTTATCTGGCCTTTTCCACTCTCTTTTGATCAGGGAGTGGATTTTCTCGTTCATTGGAAAAGCCCTCCATTTTTATTGTCCAGCCCACTGAACATCAGGTCTTGGGCTGTTTTCTTAGGCCATTCATCTGCAAGCCCCATAGTTGTCCTTACAGCTTTTACGAGGGCATCCGTCTCTTCAATCGGGAAGCAGCTGCAACCCCCTTCTGAGGATGAAGAAGACGACTGGGAAGATGATGAGTTACTTGAGTCGGACAATTCCCTCTCTGATTCACTAATGCTAGATTCCGGAGACATATGTCAGGCCCTATGTTTTTTCTTTGAGGTTTTAATGCTTTTAAGGGCATCTTCTACCTGACTTCTTATCAGTGTTTTAAGATCTAATGCAAAATTCGGAGATTCTTCCTGGATTGTTTGTTCTATACATGGAGTGCAGAGCTTTGTCCCCCACGTAGTGGACAGCACCTCTGTGCATATAGCACACGCCCTGTGTTTGGACTTGGCTACACATTTCTTCCCCTGAAAAAAAGATAACAACCCCTCATTAAAGAGTAGACTTTCACGGAGATCACTCACCCTCCTGTAGAAAGATACCGTCTCAGGCCTAGGGATTATGTCCACAGCTGGATCCACTTCTGGCCGTGCCGTTTTGATGGAGCTTCTGCTGCGCTGAGAGCCTGAGCGACTGCTACGCTGCTGGGAAGAAGTGTCTCCTTTGCGCTGCTGTAGCTGGCGTTGCTGATGCCTCTGCACCTGCTTGGGGGACTGCCGCTGGACATCCTGCTCCTCTGGCTGCTCGTGGTCACTCATGGAGACTTAGGCACCTTCCACCCCCCTTCAGGGGGTTTTAAATGCTTTTGCCCCCGCGTTCCTGCGCTCAGGTAATGCGGCGCCGTGCAATCACCCATTTCCCAGTGATGCACCGCGCTGCTTCCGGAAATGCCCCTTGCGCATGCGCACTACTGATTACACAGTGCACAGCGCCACTTGTCACAGGGGTATCGCGCGCGAGTGCACCGGCTTCCCAGCTCTCCCCGGCCCCGGGGATGTTTGCGGGGTGGCGCTGTACCGAGGGACTGCATCTTGCGGAGCTGAAGTGGCCACCGCCACCCTCACACTGCCCATGAAGTGCTCCAGCCGGGGGATCCCCTCCAGGTGACCGCTGTCACTCACCGCCATGGGGAAAAGATTTTATTTTATTTTTTTCCCTTTTTTCTTTCTCGGGAGAGGCAGACTTGTCCTTTCTTCACTGCCTCTCCCCACTCACCATCAAGGTCCGCCGACCCCGGCAGTGGTGCTTCGGGGAAAATGATACCGAGCCAGTGGAGGCAGGGAGCCCCGCCCGCTGCCTAGAATCACACTGGTTCGGCCCCCGGCATCCCACGAGGTACGTGCTGTAGGTTCCCCATCAGGGACAGGAAACCAACTGATGTGGGAGAGAGGTACCGCCTTTTTTCACCTGTAGGTTTCCTGTCCCTGAGGACGGATCCCTCTCTCTCCGTGGTGCCGTCATGGGTGAAAGAGAAAAAATATTTTCAAACTTACAATTCTTATATATATACACCCCTAAAAAATAGTTATAGCACAGAAACTAATTTAACTTAAATTTTACATTGGCATCATTTTTCAGATGTTCTTGTGCTTTATTATTAGGATGTTAGAAGGCTTAAATATTTGTCATCATCTTTTCATTTTTTTACCCCAAGGACATTTTTTCACTTTTGGAGTGACATAGTGAGAAAACCACCAAAATGGATACCATTTGATAAAGTGCACCCCTAAAAGCATTCAAAACCTCTCACATGAAGTTTACAATTTTTTTTCCACTTAAAATAAAACTTTAGACCCAAGTTTTTCATTACCACAAAAGGGTAATAGAAGAAATGAAACTAACAATTTATTGCACAATTTCTAAAAAATGCAACACCTCATTAGTGGTCGGATACTATTTTTGGGCACATGACAGGGCTCGGAAGAGAAAAAGCCGTTTGGCTTTGGGAGCATGGATTTTGCTCTACTTTTTTTTTAGAACCTCTCAAGAACTTCTGTGCTACCAGCAACCGTGAAACCCCCTATTTTTCCGTTGATAGAGATGGACCACAGTGGGGGCTTATTTTCTGCTTTTTGTTGGATGAGTTGCAAGTATTTTAATATCATTTTGGGGTACATAACATTTTTGAACTGATTACAAACACTTGACATACCTGTCATGTTGCGGGATCTCCCACCTAAACATGATGTATATGTATGCCCAGTGCTGGGAAGTAATGAAAATGGAAAAAAGACCTCAGTGTTAAGGAATCCTTAACTGAACCCCTCAACTGACGTCTATCACCTTTCTCTATAGTGCTCTCACTTCAACTGAGCCTCTGTAACGGATTGGACACCATCTAGATTTTTACATTTCTTCATTTCTTTTCCTCAGCACAGCATCACATGAATAGCATGAGACCTTGCAATTTCTGTCTGCTGGGAGGGCAGTGTCATTATCCTCCATCCTACGGCCTCCTAATTAAGCTAAAAGACGATAAGCAATCAGCCAGGGATGTTCCACTGTGATTCTGTGCTGACAGGATTTATCTAATCACCATTAGTGACCGGTTAGTGTTTTGATGTTCTCTACATCTGACCTCTTTGCACATAACATTCATTGTGCAACCATCGGTTTTCAGGTTTTATCCAAGTTCTTACTGTAGCAAAATACAGTATATATTTGGTCACTGATAGACATAACTTGTCTTGCACTGACCCTTACCTTGTGGTTGTGCGTTGTACAGTGATGGGTCTACAGAAGGTATATTTTGCGGTGATGGATGAACAATGGTACTGCTTGCTACGCCTGCAAAACACAGACATCAAGCTATTACATGAACAGAATCATTTCATAATGCAGAATATCATTTATATTCAATCTATTTTTATTGAAAGAAATAATTTTACAAATAAAAAACAAGTAATCCAAAACATAATGCATAAAAGAACAGGCGGGGGACCCAGAACAGGGAAGCAAATGCCAAACAAGAGAGAGCATAGTTACTTACAGATAACGGTATTTCTCAGAGCCCATGACAGCACTACCAGAGAGAGGGGATCCACCCTTCAGAAACAGGAAACCTATAGGATAAAAGGGCGGTACCTCTCTCCTGCGTCAGTTTGGTTTACAGAGCATCAAAGGTCCTGCAGGTTAGTGACAACAAAACAATATACACTTTTAACATATTGCTTAACAGGATTACACCGTGTCTATAATAAAAAAAAAACACATAGTATAATAAAGTGCTCACCGCACACGTGATAAGGGGGGGGAATAAGCAGGTGCTGTCATGGGCTCTGAGAAATACCGTTATCGGTAAGTAACTATGCTTTTCTCAGTCGCCCATGACAGCACTACCAGAGAGAATTGCAGAGATTATTGCTTAGGGAGGGACCACAGCCTGTAAGACCCCTCTTCCGAAGGTTAAGTCAGATGATGAGGCTAGGTCTAAGCGGTAGTGTCTAAAAAAGGTTGAAGGTGATGACCAGGTGGCCGCCTTACAGATTTTGTCTATTGATACTTCCGACCTTTTGGCCCAGGAGGCCGACATAGGTCTTGTAGAGTGCGCTTTGAGTCCCTCAGGAACTGTATTTCCAGTGGACGAGTACGCTAAGGCTATCGCATCTGTTACCCAGCGTGCTATCGGGCTTTTGGAGGCTTTGAGTTCTTTTCTGGGTCCCTGAAAACAGAGAGACCCTTTCTTCCTATGATGTTGGGTGGATTCTAAGTATTGTACTAGACACCTTCTCACATCTAATGTGTGGAATTTTTCCTCTTTCTTATTTTTAGGATTTGGGCAGAAGGAAGGAAGGATTATTTCCTGGGACCTGTGAAAATTGGACGCAACCTTGGGTAGATAGGCAGGATCTGTTCTTAGGATTACCCTATCATCCATGATTTGTGTAAAGGGAGGATTTGCAGATAGAGCCTGAAGATCACTTATTCTACGGGCAGATGTTAAGGCTGTGAGAAGGGCCGTTTTAAGTGATAAGGTTTTAAGTGGTATCGAATCTATAGGCTCAAACGGGGGTTCTGTTAGAGCTGACAAGACTAAATTTAAGTCCCAGGTTGGTAGTCTTTTTATGTTTATGGGTTTAGATCTTACAGCAGCTTTAATAAACCTTATTACCCATGGATTAGCAGCTATATTCTCACTGTATAATGCCCCTAAAGCCGCTATTTGCACCTTTAAGGTGCTTACCGAGAGGCCTACGTCTAAGCCTTTTTGTAGGAATTCTAATACTATCAACTGGAACCCCATCTTGTAACTTTACCCCAGAGGTGGACAGAAACTCTTTCCAGGTTTTGCCGTATATTTTAGTTGTTACTGTTTTCCTACTTTTCAATAGTGTGGACACTAATTTATCCGAAAAGCCCCTTGCCTTTAGTAGTGACCTCTCAAGTTCCACGCTGTCAAGTGGAGACTCTCTGAGGGTGGAACACCGGTCCCTGCGATAGGAGGTCCGGAAGATCCGGAAAAACCCAGGGATCGGTGACCGATAGCATCCTCAGCCAGGAAAACCAGGTCCTTTTGGGCCAGAAGGGGGCTATTAGGATGAGTCTCGCCCTGTCCTGTCTGATTTTCCGCAGAACTGCCGGGGTAAGTATATGAGGGGGAAAGGCATATGCGAGACCCTGAGTCCAGGGAATCGTTAATGCATCCAGTGCCTGAGGGCCCCCCTTGGGGTCTAGAGAACAGAACTCTTTTACTTTCCTGCTTTCTACACTGGCAAAAAGGTCTATCACAGGGACCCCTCATAGTTTGGTGATGTGATTGAAGACGCTTTGATTCAGTGTCCATTCCCCCTGTTTTAAATGGGTACGGCTTAAGAAGTCTGCTTTTTGGTTCTCTACCCCTTTTATATGTAGTGCAGAAAGGGACATGAAGTTGTTGTCTGCTAAAGTGAAGATTTGGGAAGTGGCCTTTATTAGGGCTTGAGACCTGGTCCCCCCCTGGTGGTTCAGGTAGGCTACCACCACCTGATTGTCCGAGAAAACCCGGACATGATGCCCCTGCAGGCTGGGAAGGAAGTATGATAGAGCGCGGCTCACCGCCAAAAGTTCTTTTTGGTTTGAGGACGCACCGTATTCTTGATCTGTCCAGACTCCCTGAGTGATACTGTTGCACAGATGAGCTCCCCACCCCGTGGGACTCGCGTCCGTGGTAACTATCCGAGATATGTCTATTACCCAAGGAACCCCTTTTGATAGGTGGTTGAATTCCAACCACCAAGCTAGGGAATGAATCGTGTCTGAATTTAGAGTCATATGTCCTTCTAGATGTCCCTTTAGTGCAATCTGATTCCTCAGAATATCCCACTGGATGTTTCTCATGTGGATTTGTGCCCACAGGATTGCTGGGAGGCAGGCAGAAAGGGACCCCAGTAATGACATTGCTCCTCTCAAAGTCATATGAGAGTTTGAGCAAGCTTTTGAGACAAGATTTAATATTATTTGTTTTTTCTGGTCTGGAAGGCGACATTCCTGTGTTATTGAGTCCAAAGTTAGACCCAAAAACTCTTGAACTCTGGTCGGTTCTAGTTTTGATTTTTGGAGATTTAGAAGCCAGCCTAACTGCGTTACAGTTTTTATTACTCTGTCGCATTGTTGGCGACAGTGTTGGGCTGAATTGCTGATAATTAGAAAGTCGTCCAAGTATGGCACTATTAAAATGTCCTCTCAGATGGGCCATCATTTCCGCTATTAATTTGGTAAACACACAGGGTGCCACTGAAATGCCAAAGGGAAGAGCTTTGTACTGGTATTCCCTTACTTCTCCTCCCATGACCACTGCTAGTCTGAGGTATTTCTGGGAGTTCTTGTGGATTGGGACGTGATAATGCGCGTCGCTGAGATCCAACACTATCATGAAGCAATTCGGAAACAGGTTTTTGATTGTTGATTTTATTGACAATATTTTGAAACTTTGTTTTTTTACATAACCGTTTAGCTTCCGCAAGTTTATTATTGTGCGGAAGGACCCATCCGGTTTTGGAACCAGAAACAGTGGGGAATAAAACCCTGTCCCTCTTTCCAGTGGGGGAACTTCTTGAATGACGTCTTTGTTTATGAGCTTTGTAACTTCTTGTTCCAATGCATGTTGTTGCTGAGGTGAAGATTTTAGTGGGGTGACCACATAGTTTTGGGGAGGAAGGGAAGTAAAGTTTATTTGAAGTCCCATTTTTATCAAGTTCAAAATCCAGATGCTGGTCGAGATTTTTTCCCAGGCCGGAAGGTATTGAGATAATCTCTCTCCCACCCTGGGGGAGGTGTCACTTAGGGGTCTTTTTATCTTTTGGGGAATTACCGAAAAGGAACCCCCTATCCCTCCTTTTTCCATCATCCCATCTGTTCTGTTCCCTTAGGGGATGTCTCCGAAAAAATTTCCTATTCCGAAAGGGCCGCTTAACAAATGGTGTGGCCAGGTTAGGGAACCCTTTTTTCTTATCTCCTGCTTTCTGTAAAATGTCATCCAGGGTCTCCCCAAACAAAAATTTTCCCTCACATGGAATTGAGCAAAGTTTCTGTTTAGTCTGTAGGTTGCCTGCCCAACTTTTTAGCCATAGCGTCCTACGAGCTGCATTAGATAAAGCCGCTGATTTAGAAGTGAGTTTAATAGAGTCTGCTGACGAGTCCGCTAAAAAGGCTGCCGCCCCTCTAATCATGGGAATCGATTCTATCACCTTATTTCTAGATACACCGTCTCTTAGTTGTTTTTCTAAGTTATCAATCCAAATCATTAGAGATCTAGAAGTACATGCGGCTGCTATTGCAGGCCTTAAACATCCCCCTGCCGATTCCCAGGGCCCTTTAAGGAAGGTATCGGCTCTTTTGTCAAGGGGATCTTTCAGAGTTCCCATGTCCTCAAAGGGCAACGCAAATTTTTTGGAGGCCTTAGCTACTGCTACGTCAAGTTTAGGGGCTTTATCCCATGAGGTAGAAGCCTCTTCCTCGAAGGGATATTTCCTTTTAAGGGAGGGTACCGATGAGTTTTTTTCTTTCTGGCTTTTCCCACTCCTTTTTAATTAATGCTTGAACATTTTCATTAAGCGGAAAGACTCTGCGTTTTTTCTGACCTAATCCTCCAAACATGATGTCCTGTACCGTCTTGTCAAGACGGGGATCCAGGACCCCCATGGTCGATCTTACAGCCTTCACAAGGGCATCGACCTCATCTAAAGGAAAGCAGTGGCGACCTCCACTCTCAGAATCCGAGGAGGAGGAGGAGGAACCCCGCCTATCTGAATCTCCATCTTCAGAACTAGAGGAATCGGAGTGGGAATAGGATACAGGTGTTTTCTCTTTAACCCTTTCACCTTTAAGGGATTTAAACGCTGTCTCTACCTCTGATTTGATTACAGATCGTAACTCAGAGGCGAAATTAGGGGTTTCCTCACAAAGGACTTGTCCTATACAGGAATCACAATTTCTTATCCCATGTCTGCGACAAGGGTTTTCTGCACAGGGGAAGGACATGTGCTTAGTTTTCTCCATTCTCTTCTTCGCCAAAAAATAAACGGAGAAGAGGGGACCCCAATTATTTGGTGAACTTTCACGAAGATCACTCACCCATCTTGCGCAGCTACAGGTACCGGTTCTGGAGGAGGTATAGGATCCTGTATGAGATCCATAGGCGGTGGTGTCGGCTGGTTAGCCATACTGCAGCCTTTACTCTGCGGCGTGGAACAGCTACTGGAGCGAGTACTGCGGGTGCCGGCAGATGATCTCTTTCTTTGCGCATCCGGGTTGCGCTGGTGGTGACGCTGCTGCTGCGGCTGTAACTGCAGCGGCGGCAGGAGCTGCTGATCGCTGTCCTCCATTATTAGGACTGCATGCAGCAAGGAAGGTGATCTTTTAAACTGAAATTTGGCGCCAATCCACCCCCTCCTCCAGGGCTGCGTCATCGGAAAGCGCTGATCCCCATACATCGATGTGCGTATGCACGCACTACCTAGGACCCGGAAGTGGAGACGCACTGGATCCGGGGCGGCGGCCATCTTGGTGCACCTCGCACACCCTGCGCATGTGCCCGCCCCAAATACAGGAAGTGCTTGAATGCGTTAGTTCTGTGCAGGCACACCGGGTCCCCGAAGCCCCTACCCCAATCCGGGGAGGCTGCGCTTCCCTCCGCGCACTCTGCAGACCCCTCGGTCCCAGCAGTGGCGGCGTCGGACACCGCACCAGCCGTGACAGGGGCCTCCCCGCTGTCGTAGCTCGACTGGCCGGCTCCGGATCTTCAAGGTACCGATCCTAGAGGGTTCCCTGTCAGGGACAGGAAACCAAACTGACGCAGGAGAGGTACTGCCCCTTTATCCTTATCCTATAGGTTTCCTGTCCCTGAGAAATACGCAATAGCGGCCTTTACAAACTGCAGCATAATCACTTGTTAACAAAACCGCTACTATACTCAGTTCACTTCTGTAAAAGATATTGCGATAGTCCTTAAAATAATTCCAGCAAAGAGGGGGAGGGGAGGAACGCTTGAGACTATCATTTTATGCAGTGAATTTATATGAAATGTAAATCTGGCACCATAAATAGGTGAATGGCACAAACCAGTTGAAGAAAAACATTTTTATGTTTAATCCTATTGGTACAATGGAAAACTGATTGATCCATGATAACATTTTCAGTTGTACATGGGACATTAATGGCCACTGGCATGCACTACAGCTCTTTCACACATTACCATTTTTTTCTAAGTAGTCTAAACCTCCTATATAGACAGCATGGGTGAAATCTACTACAGAATCTGTTGTAAAGCCCACACACATACAGTGGGTGAAAAAAAGAATTGAACACATCACCAATAAATACCGTATATACTCGAGTATAAGCCGACCCGAGTATAAGCCGACCCCCCTAATTTTGCAACAAAAAACTGGGAAAACTTATTGACTCGAGTATAAGCCTAGGGTGGAAAATGCAGCAGCTAAGGGTAAATGTCAAAAATAAAAATAGATACCAATAAAAGTAAAATTAATTAAGACATCAGTAGGTTAAGTGTTTTTGAATATCCATATTGAATCAGGAGCCCCATATAATGCTCCATACAGTTCATTATGGCCTCATAAGATGCTCCATAGAAAATAGGCCCCATATAATGCTCCATACAGTTCATTATGGCCCCATAAGATGCTCCATATACAAATATGCCCCATATAATTCTCCATGCAGTTCTTTATGGCCCCATAGATGCCCCATATAATGCTCCATGCAGTTCTTTATGGCCCCATAAATGCCCCATATAGTGCTCCATGTAGTTCTTTGTGGCCCCATAGATGCTCCATATAATGCTTCATGCAGTTCTTTATGGCTCCATAGATGCCCCATATAATGCTCCATACAGTTATGTCCCCATAGATGCCCCATATAATGCTCCATGCAGTTATGTCCCCATAGATGCTCCATATAATGCTCCATGCAGTTCATTATGGCCCCATAGATGCCCCATAAAATGCTCCATGCAGTTATGTCCCCAGAGATGCCCCATATAATGCTCCAGGCAGTTCTTTATGGCCCCATAGACGCTCCATATAGCATTATGCCACATGTAATGCTGCTGCTGCACTAAAAAAAAAAAAAAGTTACATACTCACCTCTCGTCGCTGCCCGCTGCTCCTCAGCGTCCCGTCTCTCCGCACTGACTGTTCAGGCAGAGGGCGGCGCGCAAACAAATACGTCTTCGTGCCCTCTGACCTGAACAGTCACAGCAGAGGACGCAGAAGACAGGGCGGCGGTGGAACGCGGAAAGGTGAATATGAAATACTCACCTGCTCCCGGCGCTGTCCCACGTCTCCGGGAGCGGCAGCTTCTTCCTGTAGTGAGCGGTCACGTGGCACCGCTCATTACAGTAATGAATATGTGGCTCCACCCCTATGGGAGTGGAGTCCATATTCATTACTTTAATGAGCGGTACCAGTGACCGCTGAACAGAGGAAGAAGCCTCCGCGCCCGAACACCGTGGGACATGCAGGGACCGCGTCAGGAGCGCCGGGAGCAGGTATTTGACAGGCGTTGCTCCCCCTCACCCGCCGACCCCCCCCCGCCTTCCATGACTCGAGTATAAGCCGAGAGGGGCACTTTCAGCCCATTTTTTTTGGCTGAAAATCTCGGCTTACACTCGAGTATATTAGGTAAATATATTTGTACAGATGCTATCGACAGGAAATTCTCACCAGATGTAAGTAACAACTCATCCAATCCACACAGGCACAGAAATCAAACCATAGTTGTCCATCAATTATGTGTAATAATGAGAAATCATAAAAACATATTGAACACATGAAGAAAGACATCCGAAAGTAAGGAGGAATTCAGCAAGGAAACTTGTAAATATTTTTAAAACTCAGCTTTTAATTAAGCAATATAAAAAGCTCAAGTTAAGAACCAGTAAACTATTTGACAGTACAAAAAAGAAGGTCACAGACCTACGCGTTTCAGCGGAGTGTCTTAATCATGGTCTGTTTGCTGTCTGACATACAGGCATTTTATGCTAGTAAAGCTCAAACCGTGACAATTACTTGTGAAATACAATACCAAAAGACAAATATTTGTGTGAAAAAAAAACAACCCCTCCCCCCAAAAAAAAAAAATCACAACCCCCCCCAAGAAAAGCCCATGCTAACTCATCTCTTTTGTAAAAAGAACCGCCCATCAAAACTGAAATACTTATGCTCTAAAATGTATTGTACTGCCATAACCAAGAATTATTTAACCCCTTAGTGACAGAGCCAATTTGGTACTTAATAACCAAGCCAATTTTTACAATTCTGACCACTGTCATTTTATGAAGTTATAGCTCTGGAAAGCTTCAACGAATCCCACTGATTTGGAGACTGTTTTTTTGTGACATATTGTACATCATATTAGTGGTAAAATTTCTTCAATATAACTTGTGTTTGGGTATGGAATAGAAAAAAAAAAAAAAAAAAAAAGAAAATTCGGCAAAACTTTTGAAAATTTAGCAATTTTCAAACTTTTAATTTTTGTACCCTTAAATCAGAGAGTGGTATCACACAAAATAGTTAATTAACATTTCTCTTTTTACCAACAAAATTTACAAAACCATTTTTTTTAGGGACCATCTCACATTTGAAGTGAGTCTGGGGGGTCAATATAACAGAAAATACCCAAAAGTGACACCATTCTAAAAACTGCACACCTCAAGGTGCACAAAACCACATTCATGAAGTTTATTAACCCTTCACGAGAACTAAAGCAATGTGGAAGAAAAAAAATGAACATTTTACTTTTTTCAAATTTTTTTTTACATTGAAATTAATTTTTATTTTCACAAGGGTATCAGGAGATAATGCACCACAAAATTTGTTGTGCAATCTCTCCTGAGTACGCCAATACCCCGTATGTGAGGGAAAGCCACTGTTTGGGCCCATGCCAGGGCTCAGAAGGTAGGGAGCACCGTTTGACTTTTTGAACACAAAATTGGCTGGAATGGTGGGCGCCATGTCGCATTTGGAGACCCACTGATGTACCTAAACAGTGGAACTGCACCAATTCTAACTCCAACCCTAACCCTAACACACCCCTAACCTTAACTCCAACCCTAACTACAAATCTAACCCTAACCACAACCCCAACTTTAGCCCAACCCCATCCCTAATAGAAAATGGAAATAAATAAATTTTATTATTTTTACCTAACTAAGGGGGTGATAAAGGGGGGTTTGATTTAATATTTTTTTTAATTTTGATCACTGTGATAGGGTCTATTCACAGTGATCAAAATGAACCAATAGGAAAAATGTCCTATTGTTGCTGGCGGGCACATTCGCCCACCATTTTCTTCCCAGAAGATGCTGTTGGCTGGGGGACTTCACGAGGGGATGCAGGGACACCGGAGGTACAGGGGAAGATTAAATAAATGAGAAATCAACTTTTTGCGGTCGCCGTTATTCCGTTAATAATGGCAATCGCAACACGTCGGGTTCGTTAAAAACCGACCTGAATCATGTTCTCTGGGGTCTCAGCTACCTCCCGGTAGCCGAGACCACAGAGAAATTTCAACACTGGGGGTGCTATACACTTCTTTCTCAGTGGCACTAAAAAGCGGCGCTGAGGCATAAGTACCCTTATCTGCCGCCATTAAAAGGCGTAATTTTAATAGGTTAATTAAGGTTAATTTTAATAGTATACGTACTATATGTATCAAGATCGTAGTTTAAGCAGTTTAGAGCAACATCATGGGTTATGGATGGGTACAGGGCTATTACATCACAGGATAACCATTTATAGTGTTTCTGCCATTTGAAATCCTCAAATATAGTGGCTATAAATTTGTTTTTTCTTTTTTGTGCTTTTTGTTTTTCACACAGAAAATATGTCTTTTGGCATTGTATCTCACAGGAAATTGTGTCATGGTGTGGTCACGCCCACTATTTGATCTTTACTAACATAAAATGCCTGCATGTCAGACAGCAAACTGACCATGATTAAGCCACTTGCACAGGTGCAAAAAGTCATGGAAAATCATGACACCAGATAAAATGTATCAGTAATTAGAAAGCAATCCTGCTACTTAGTGAAAAATAATATCAACTGGTTCAGCTGATGGCGTATAAAAAGGTGTCTCATTACCAAGAAGGCACACAAGAAACATCTCACGATGGGCAAAACTAGTAAGTTGTGTCAAGACCTTCACAACCTTATTGTTGCAAAACATACTGATGGCATTGGTTACAGAAGAATTTCTAAACTATTGAAGGCTCAAGGGAGAACTGTTGAAGCCATAATCCAGAAGTGGAAAGACCACCATTTCACCATAAACTGGCCATGACCAGGTGCTCTGCACAAGTTTTCAGGCAGAGGAGTGAAAATAATTATCAGAAGAGTTGCCCAAGAGCCAGGGACCACCAGTGGAAAGGCTAAAGGAACACCTGGAATCACCAGGTATAATTGTTTCAAAGAAAATTATAAGTAATGTAAATAGCCTCTGTGGCCTGTAAGCATGCTCACCATGCAAGACTACATTGATGAACAAAAAGCATTTTCAGACGTGTTAACAGTTTGCTAAATGGGGGTATATAGTCTGGTCACATGAGACAAAAATTGAACGCTTTGTATGCCCATGATACACAACATGTTTGGAGGCCAAAAGGCGATAACATTTCACCCTAAAACACCATACCACCAGTGAAGTTTGAAGGTGGAAATATCATGGTGTGGGGCACTTTTTCAGCATATAGCACTGGAAAATTTCATATAATTGAAGGAAGGATGACTGGACAAATGTACCGAGATATTCTTAAAAAAAAAATGCTGCCATCAATCAGGATGATAAAGATGAAATGAGGGTGGACATGTCAGCAAGACAATGATCCCAAACACACAGCCAAGGAAACATTTAATTTGTTTCAGAGAAAGAAAATAAAAATGCTAGACTGGCCCAGCCAATCACCTGACCTGAATCCAATAGAAAATGTATGGAAGGAACTAAAGCTCAGAGTTCATAGAAGGAGCCAATGGGAGATTCAGGATTTTAAGAGTGTTTGTGAGGAAGAATGGGCCAAAATCACACCTGAGCAATGGATGCAACTAACTTTTCCATGTAGAAGGCATCTTGCAGCTGTCATCACCAGCAAAGGTTTTTGTAAGAAGTAGTAAATACATTTCAGTAAACATGTTCAATACTTTTCCCGCTGTTGTTTCTCATTATTATATATAATTCATGGACATCTATGGTTTGACTTCTTTGCCTGTGTGGATTGGATGGGTTGTTACTGACATTTGGTGAGAATTTCATGTCAAGAGCACCTTTAGAAAGTTATTTAGAAAATTGGTGACACGCTCAATACTTAATTCACCTGCTGTATTTATATATTTTGCCGTGCGATTTCCAACAAAAAAATTTGGGGTTTAACTTTGCACACAAGATTAAAAAGGTTGGGGACGTCTGTATTAGACAGGTATAATTATCAATAGTTGTCACGTTACCAATCTAATAGTGAAGAATAATGTGAAACTACCTAGACTATTTTGTATCTTTACTACCAAAGAATTGTTCTTCAATTAAACTGAAAAACTTCTTCTACATGTTTGTTTAGCAGCAGTGGTTCACATGAAGGCCCAGAAACAATTTCAGGGTTATGTATCCAATAACTGTACGTGCATGACACAAGACGGCCTCGGGCGGCACCGCTAATTAACAATAGAAGTGAAATAAATATGACCTGAACCAGCACATAAAGCATTCTTTGTAGATATCAGAAGGATTTCCCGCAGATAAAGACATGTAGTATTGTAGTAGGAATCATAATGTGCGCAAATGATTTACAGCATAAACACTGGGTAAGAAAAGGAAACACCTTGTTCATTAAGCATAATAAAAATCATCATTAAAATCAGCTCACGGTGTTCCATACGTTCTGCCATTAGCGAATACATTTCAGAGCATTAAAGGCAACCCGACAGCGCATACATGTTGTCTGATCCACGAGCAGCATGTATCAGGATATGATCGTGTCATTTCAAGCCAGGTATGATTGACGCTGCAACATTTCGGAGAAAAAAAAATATATATTTTTTTTTTCCCCAGTCTGATGCCAATGACTGACAAGATTCTCCCTATATCCTCATGTGAGGGGCGGTCCTCATGTGAGCCAGTTTCTTTGTAGCGCTTGATGGTTTTTGCCACTGCACTTGGGGACACTTTCAAAGTTTTCCCAATTTTTCGGACTGACTGACCATCATTTCTTAAAGTAATGATGGCCACTCGTTTTGCTTTACTTAGCTGCTTTTTTTTTGCCATAATACAAATTCTAACAGTCTATTCAGTAGGACTATCCGTTGTGTATCCACCAGACTTCTGCACAACACAACTGATGGTCCCAACCCCATTTATAAGGCAAGAAATCCCACTTATTAAACCTGACAGGGCACACCTGTGAAGTGAGAACCATTCCCGGTGACTACCTCTTGAAGCTCATCAAGAGAATGCCAAGAGTGTGCAAAGCAGTCATCAAAGCAAAAGGTGGCTACTTTGAAGAACCTAGAATATAAGACATAATTTCAGTTGTTTCACACTTTTTTGTTAAGTATATAATTCTACATGTGTTAATTCATAGTTTTGATGCCTTCAGTGTGAATGTACAATTTTCATAGTCATGAAAATACAGAAAAATCTTTAAATGAAAAGGTGTGTCCAACCTTTTTGTCTGTACTGTATATATGGAGGGAAAGCCCCTCACAAAAGAGGAGAAGCCAGTCCCACTAGTCACCCATGCAACTCAGTCTCTGGACTATGCTTTTCACTGGAACACTGCAGCATTTCAGAGCCAAAAGACATGGCTCAGATCACACACCCAGGGTCTGACACATGCTGCCCAGTTCCCTATAAAAGCATCTAAAACTAGCCTTTTTATTTCAGATTAGTAGCTAGGAGCTGGCTATTTCACAAAAAACTAATGGCAAATAAAGAACAGAAATGTTACGGGAAAGACAACTTTTTTGTCCTTAATCAGATCCCACACCATATATAGAAAAGTATTGGGACACCTCTTAATTACTAAATTCAGGTATCATATTAATTTAGTCTCACAGACATATAAAATCGGGGAAGCATTTAAGAACCACAGAAGCTCATTCACAAATCAATTTACCACAAAGTTACAGAGCCGGGTCACTAAGTGCTGACATACATGGTGCATAAAGGTTGCCTTTTTGTTAGGCAATCTCTGAATGTGCTGCAGCTGAAGAGACATGCAGATGTGGCGACTCAAGCATATCATTGGAGCAAGCCGAAGATACTCTATTAGAACTCGAGCATGCTCAGATAACACCTTATTCGAGCACACTCGCTGATCACTAGTTGCTAGTACTCTGCTGACTTTAAATATATTTATATTCTCATTTTTAAACTTTTGAATTAACACATCACAACTTTTATTTAAGTTGTGGTCTGAACATTTGCACGAACTCCACTGCCAACTCCCTGGTTGACTAAGGTGCTGTCAAGTCATATTAGCCTCCTGATAACCATATGAAAAGTATCTCCCTAGAAAGGTCCGTCTTCCAGGGGCGCAGCGTCTTTGTGGTCTTCAAAACTGACTCAAATCCCTCATGGAGGTGCTATCCCATGCCCCCACATTATTAATTTTCCTACTTGTAAAGGCTGCTTTTCATTCTCAATAATGCCTGCGCAGTGACATTCACGTCACCGATATTCCCGCGCATGCGCCTGCGTGGGGAATATAAGCATACACAGATGGTAATTTCACCTATTTCTAGTACATCATAAATATCAGATCAGTAGGGATCTTACACTCCCACCGATTAGCTTTTTTGGGCTGTGGCTGTTGCCAGATATAAGCATTATACAGGGAGGAACGCAGGAGCCTAATACTTTGTTTCATTCCCAAAGCTATTTAAATTAACAGGAAATAATGTGCAGTACCCAGCAGCAGCTACTAAACACGTGACAGCAATGAACGCAGCTGAATAAAGCATACACTGGCTGCTGGGGCAGATATCGGCTAATGGGTGGAATATGGATCTGCTCTTTGGACTTCCTCTTCAGTTTTGACTAAGGCTTTGCAACTCCGCAGCCACTAATGAGCACACGAGCACGGCACACAAAATCAATCTTACCAGTACTGTGTGGAACCTCTGCCGGTGTGTTGGCTGGCGCATGAGCCCCAGGAGGAATCTGGATACCACTGAAGTTTGAAGTTGGCATATTTCCTGGTTGGTATGTGGATGATGACCTTTCAGGGCCTTCATTGCTTGCATATGACGTGCCTTCATCATCTTCATCTATGAAAAGATATACAGGTCTCGATAGTTATCAATGCAAAACAAAATTGTGCCCATTAGAGAATTTTACTTGCATTACTTTTGGGAAATCGAAATATCAGCATCTACAAGATATATTAATTCTGAGGTAGTCCTGAGAACAGTAAACCGCTAAACACCAAAGTAAATATTTCAGTTCATTGCATAATCTACAGTACCGCGGCAATGTATAACGGATATAGATAACATAAAAAACAATCACATATCTTGTGGATACAGTGGAACAATGAGATTTTTCAATCACTTATAAAGGACCCATAAGTGAATCAAAAAGTAATATAAGATTTATCTAATACAGATTTATAAGCAGAACAGATGGAATCCCTCAGTAAGTCAAGGTTCACTTTAGCGTTTCTGTGCCCAGCGGTATCATCTGCATGTGCAAACGCATGCAAACGTATCCTTTTTTAACCGCATGATCTTAGGCATGATGGCCAAAAAACGCTGCGTGTGCATGCCTTTTGCATGCTTTTGCGTTGTTTATGCGCATGCTATTTCACAATGGGCGGTGCTTATGGGATTTCTATATATAGACCCTGCACAGATGAAATCCTCTTCTTTTGATGCTGTATCCTGCTGCAAGATGGATCTTAGTGTGGAGAGCTTCAATCTGAATTTATAATCGAAATTGGCTTTGGCAGTTGCTTGTGAGGAAGAAAAGAGAAGAGAAAGACAGAGAAGATGTTGTAGTCGCTATTGGCAACACCCCATTGTTGAAGTCCGAGAGAGCTATGGAGCCTACCACTCATTGTACACAGAGCTTCATGAAAACCCGCAAAAGTTTTTTGAATACACGAGGATGTCTGAACAGAGCTTCGATGAATTGCTGCATCCTGTGTGAGGATCCATCACCAGGCAGGACACGCAACTACGTAGAGCAATTCCTGCTGAGGAACATCTGTTGGTGACCCTAAGGTACGTAATTTTGAAAAAGAAACACCTGTCATTAATATTCTTGTTATAAAAGTCATGTACTGATTTTTATTCCCCATTTTCTTTTCCACAGATTCCTGGCTACCGGAGAGACCTTAAGATCTTTACATTTTCAATTTTGGATTGGACTGTCCACCCTTTCTGGGATTGTTGGAGACACCTGCTGTGCATTGTGTGTCGTTCTGAGTGCAGAATTCCTCCACCAACCCACAACTGAACTCTGGCTGAAAAATGCAGAAAAATTCAAGGAAATTTGTAATTTTCCAAACTGTGTGGGGGCTGTGGACGGCAAACACATTCGGATTCTAAAACCTGCTGGAAGTGGATCCGAGTCCTTCAATTATAAAAAATACTTTTCCATTGTTCTCATGGCGATTGCGGAAGCTGAATGTCGACTTGTTGCCAATGACGTTGGCTCATTTGGACGAGGAAATGACTCACAGACTTTCAAAATCTCTGACAGTGGACAACGTTTGTATCCTAATAATTTTAAATTTTCCCCCGCCACAACCTCTTCCGAACACTGAAGGACCACCAATGCCATTTGTTGTTGTTGGGGATGAGGCATTTCAAATGTGTGCCAACCTCATAAAACCATACTCAAGTCGGGACTTGAATCACACCAAAAGGATTTTCAGCTACAGACTGACAAGGGCACGAAAAACTGTGGAGTGTGCCTTTGGTTTGCTGGCAGATAAATGGCGCATTTTGGGAACACCAATCAATATTAAAGCAGTCAATTGATGAGGTTGTGAAAGCGTGTGTTGTTCTGCATAATTACATCCTGGCAAAAGAGCAACCACTCTTCGAACTTGAGGAACCTGTCAATACCACATTGCCGCATTATCATGCTCACCCTCTGAGGACTACATTGGAAGTTGCCCAAATGAGGGATAAATTGGCTGCCTACTTTGTCTCTGATATTGGACGTGTGTCATGGCAAGATGAAATGGTTTAAGTTGTAAATAACTCAAGTGTACCTGAAATGTACCTGCATTTTTTTTCTGACTATAATATTGACACCTTGAATGTAACTTTAATAATAAACACTAGTGATGAGCGAATATACTCGTTACTCGAGATTTCTCGAGCATGCTCGGGGATCCTCCGAGTATTTTTTAGTGCTCGGAGATTTCGTTTTTCTTGCCGCAGCTGAATGATTTACATCTTTTAGCCAGCATAAGTACATGTGGGGATTCCCTAGCAACCAGGCAACCCTAGAGCAGAGAAACGCTAATATGAACCCGACCTAATACAGCAAGACAGGTTTTTCATACATTGCACCAGAATTAGAGCTAAATCTGGTGAGAGTTTCCTCTCTGGGAAGTATGGCCTGAGAGAGGGGTGGGGGTTGGGTTGATATAGTATCTAAATGACATGGAGTTCATCCATTTGGTTACAAATCAGGAAAACACAAATCAGATGAAAAAAAAGAATCTTCAGTTCCAACCAGGAGCCAATATTTCACAATGAATATTCTTATTAACTGCACAAATTAGAAAGCAGGATACAAGATATAGAGCTGCATCCAAAGGGTTAAAGTGCAAATAGAATATTCAGCTAACAATAAAGGATTAATTTGAAACACATGACATACTGCACACTGACAGCCACAGGAGACTGACAGAATGTACAGTAGCTCATTATCTCCAGCTTCTCCTGCAGATCCATGATACACAGGAACCCATCACATTGCTGCACAATCCTAGTCTTCCCCCACACAGTGGTATCTCCCAGCTGAAAAGCAGTAGAGTCTGACACAATTGAACTAATAGTGACACAACAGAAAGCATTACTTTGCTGATATGTGTCTCCATTTTGTCTCCACACAGAGCTAATGTGACAAAATGTATTTTACTTCATTACATGTTCCAGCAGGCTGTACGTCCTCTTTAACCCCTTCCCACACTGTGACATATTTAGGTCATTCAAAGGAAGACACTTGCACAATTTTCCATGCATTTAAGGCGTGCATTTAACATGTCACTGCAAAAATATCATAATAACACAGTAGTGGTGGCTGCTGTCATTGACTGCAACCAATCATTAGAAAGGAAAGGAGGAGTACTCCAGCCATGAGGAAAGTTCAATCCACCAGTAAGATAAAAAGTAACTTTTAATTAATCCATTAAATAGTTGTTTGCAACCAGCATGGGACTCAGTTCAGATGATACACGTAAGGAAAGCAATGCGTTTCAGCGATATGCCTTAATCATGTTACCATCAGTTACCATGATTAACCCCTTAAGCCCCGAGGGTGGTTTGCACGTTAATGACCGGGCCAATTTTTACAATTCTGACCACTGTCCCTTTATGAGGTTATAACTCTGGAACGCTTTAACGGATCTTGGCGATTCTGACATTGTTTTCTCGTGAGATATTGTACTTCATGTTAGTGGTAAAATTTATTCGATATAACTTGCATTTATTTGTGAAAAAAAAAGGAAATTTGGCGAAAATTTCGCAATTTTCCAACTTTGAATTTTTATGCCCTTAAATCACAGAGATATGTCACGCAAAATACTTAATAAGTAACATTTCCCACATGTCTACTTTACATCAGCACAATTTTGGAACCAAAATTTTTTTTTTGTTAGGGAGTTATAAGGGTTAAAAGTTGACCAGAAATTTCTCATTTTTACACCATTTTTTTTTTAGGGACCACATCTCATTTGAAGTCATTTTGAGGGGTCTATATGATAGAAAATACCCAAGTGTGACACCATTCTAAAAACTGCACTCCTCAAGGTGCTCAAAACCACATTCAAGAAGTTTATTAACCCTTCAGGTGTTTCACAGGAATTTTTGGAATGTTTAAATAAAAATGAACATTTACCGTATATACTCGAGTATAAGCCGAGATTTTCAGCCCAAATTTTTGGGCTGAAAGTGCCCCTCTCGGCTTATACTCGAGTCACGGTCGGCGGGTGAGGGGGAGAGGGCGCTGAGGCATACTTACCTACTTCCGGGGCTCCTGGCGCTGTCCCTGCAGTCCCACGGTCTCCGGGTGCCGCAGCTCTTCCCCTGTTCAGCGGTCACGTGGGACCGCTCATTAGAGAAATTAATATGGACTCCACTCCCATAGGGGCAGAGCCGCATATTCATTTCTCTAATGAGCGGTAACGGTGACCGCTGATAGAGGAAGAGGCTGCGGCACCGAAGACCAGATGTCCGGGGGAAGGAGCGGGACGCCGGGAGCAGGTAAGTATTACATATTCACCTGTCCGCGTTCCACACGCCGGGCGCCGCTCCATCTTCCCGGCGTCTCTCCGCACTGACTGTGCAGGTCAGAGGGCGCGATGACGCATATAGTGTGCGCGCCGCACTTGATCAGTCAGTGCGGAGAGACGCTGGGACGGGACGCTGAGGAGCAGCAAGCAAGAGAGGTGAGTATGTCATTTTTTTTATTGCAGCAGCAGCAGCAATGGCACAGCTTTCTATGGTACATCTATGGGGCAATAATGAACGGTGCAGAGCACTATATGGCACAGCTATGGGGCAATAATGAACGGTGCAGAGCACAATATGGCACAGCTTTCTATGGTACATCTATGGGGCAATAATGAACGGTGCAGAGCACTATATGGCACAGCTATGGGGCAATAATGAACGGTGCAGAGCACAATATGGCACAGCTTTCTATGGTACATCTATGGGGCAATAATGAACGGTGCAGAGCACTATATGTCACAGCTATGGGGCAATAATGAACGGTGCAGAGCACAATATGGCACAGCTTTCTATGGTACATCTATGGGGCAATAATGAACGGTGCAGAGCACTATATGGCACAGCTATGGGGCAATAATGAACGGTGCAGAGCACTATATGGCACAGCTATGGAGCAATAATGAACGGTGCAGAGCACTATATGGCACAGCTATGGGGCAATAATGAACGGTGCAGAGCACTATATGGCACAGCTATGGGGCAATAATGAACGGTGCAGAGCACTATATGGCACAGCTATGGGGCAATAATGAACGGTGCAGAGCACTATATGGCACAGCTATGGGGCAATAATGAACGGTGCAGAGCACTATATGGCACAGCTATGGGGCAATAATGAACGGTGCAGAGCACTATATGGCACAGCTATGGGGCAATAATGAACGGTGCAGAGCACTATATGGCACAGCTTTCTATGGTACAGCTATGGGGCAATAATGAATGGTGCAGAGCACTATATGGCACAGCTATGGGGCAATAATTAACGGTGCAGAGCACTATATTGCACAGCTTTCTATGGTACAGCTATGGGGCAATAATGAACGGTGCAGAGCACTATATGGCACAGCTTTCTATGGTACAGCTATGGGGCAATAATGAACGGTGCAGAGCACTATATGGCACAGCTATGGGGCCATAATGAACGGTATGGAGCATCTATTTTTATTTTTGAAATTCACCGATAGCTGCTGCATTTTCCACCCTAGGCTTATACTCGAGTCAATAAGTTTTCCCAGTTTTTTGTGGCAAAATTAGGGGGGTCGGCTTATACTCGGGTCGGTTTATACTCGAGTGTATACGGTAACTTTTTTTCACACAAAATTTATTTCAGCTCCAATTTGTTTTATTTTACCAAGGGTAACAGGAGAAAATGGACCCCAAAAGTTGTTGTACAATTTGTCCTGAGTACGCTGATACCCCATATATGGGTGTAAACCATTGTTTGGGCAGAGGCAGAGCTCGGAAGGGAAGGAGTGCCATTTAACTTTTCAATGCAAAATTGACTGGAATTGAGATGGGATGCCATGTTGCGTTTGGAGAGCCCCTGATGTGCCTAAACATTGAAACCCCCCACAAGTGACACCATGTTGGAAAGTAGACCCCTTAAGGAACTTATCTAGATATGTGTGGTGAGCACTTTGACCCAACAAGTGCTTCACAGAAGTTTATAATGCAGAGCCGTAAAAATAAAAAACCATTTTTTCACAAAAATGATCTTTTCGCCCCCAATTTTTTATTTTCCCAAGGGTAAGAGAAGAAATTAGACCAAAGTTGTTATGCAATTTGTCCTGAGTACGCCGATACCCCATATGTGGGGGTAAGCCACTGTTTGGGCGCATAGCAGAGCTCGGAAGGGAAGGAGCGCCATTTTACTTTTCAATGCAAAATTGACTGGAATTAAGATGGGACGCCATGTTAAGTTTGGAGAGCCCCTGATGTGCCTAAACATTAATACCCCCCACAAGTGACACCATTTTGGAAAGTAGACCCCCTAAGGAACTTATCTACAATGGTGTTCAAAAGTCCTGCATAGGCGTGAAGAAAACTATATGTTTCATACTTCTGAATCTCTACAGTGAAACTGGTGGAACATATATGTTTTTGTAATCCCTCATTGTATGCCATACTCATTTTTGAATGTCCCAAGTGTATAAATTGTTATGGTATGCGCATTTTTGATATTTTTTTTACAGCATAACCATACCTACACCAGTACAGTGTGTAGAATGGTGAACAGGTTTCTAAGTTCATTAACTTCCAATGCAAGTTCACACAGACTTAAATTTTACTTTTTAAGATTTATTATTTTTTTATTTAATTCAGAGTGCTGAAAAGGGCCTTTTGAGTGCATCTTTAGCTTCTAATACTTTATTGGCCAGCTTTTGCTCTTGAGCACCAGCTTGCATCTCTGTGGCATTGAGTGAACAAGCTTCTGCAGATGTTCACGAGTGATGATGTGGTTCCAGGCCTGTATCAGAGCCTCAATCAACTCACTCTTGGTCCTTGGCTGTTTTCTAGATATCTCTAATGATACCTTGTGCCACAAATTTTCAATTGGATTGAGGTCCGGGGACTGAGCTGGCCAGTCAATAGTAGCCACCTTGTTCTTCCAACACCATTGGCTGCCATACAGCCCCAGACCATTACTTTCATCGGATGTTTCACAGAGAAGCTCAAACACTCTGGCTTGTACTCTTCATGTGGGAACCTTCTCACATAAGACTTGCCATCATTTCCTAAAATGCAAAAAGTGCTTTCATCACTAAATAGCACTTTTTCCCACTCCTCCTTCCTCCATTTTAAATATTTCAATGCGCACAGTTTTCGCCTTTGTCTTTGTATGGCTGTCATCAATGGCTTCTTTCGGGCCTTGCACCCTCTCAATCCTGCTTCCAAACATCTCTTCCTAACAGTTGATGTTGCTACCTCAATATTGTACTTTTCTTGCCATTCTCGCAGAAGCTGAGGAGAGGTGAGCTTTCGATTGGCAAGGGATGTTCTTATCAGTACTCTATCCTCCCTTTTAGTTGACTTTCTGGGCCAACCAGATCTGGGCCTGTCCTGGGTAATTCCAAGCTGCTTATGTTTCTGCAAAATTCTTACGACTGTACTCTGATTACAGCCGACCTTCCTTGCGATCTGGGGGCCAGTATAACCCTCTTCATATAGCACCACAACTCGCACACGATCCTCCGTTGACAAAAATCTGAAGGCTCCCATCATAAAACTCTACAGTATGATTCACTAGATAGACCAATAGATAAAACAAACAAACAAACAAACAAAGCAGCAGATGTGATGCAATGTAATGCAATGTGATTGGCTGCCATATCCAGGTTATGATTGGTCACAAGAACCTCATCTGTGTTTGGCTAATTTTGGATCTGAAGCTGTACAATATTTAGTTGTGCTTTCAATTCCCATATTGTTGCAATAATTTCAGGCAAAACTGCTTCAAAAGCTAAAAATATTACAGGGAGAGAATGCAAAATTGTATTCTGAACAAAAACCATATATAATATGTCATATTAGCATCGAAGATATTAGACAGAAAACGTTTAAAACTTGAAAAATCAATTTATCCTATGCAGGACTTTTGAACACCACTGTAGATGTGTTTTGAGAGCTTTGAACCCCCCCAAGTGTTTCACTACAGTTTATAACGCAGAGCCGTGAAAATAAAAATTCTTTTTTTTTTTTCACAAAAATTATTTTTTAGCCCCCAGTTTTGTATTTTCACAAAAGTAACAGCATAAATTGGACCCCAAAAGTTGTTGTCCAATTTGTCCTGAGTACGCTGATACCCCATATGTGGGGGGAACCACTGTTTGGGTGCATGGCAGAGCACGGAAGGGAAGGAGCGCCATTTAGAATGCAGACTTAGATGGATTGGTCGGCAGGTGTCACGTTGCATTTGCAGAGCCCCTGATGTACCCAAACAGTACAAACCCCCCACAAGTGACCCCATATTGGAAACTAGACCTCCCAAGGAACTTATCTAGATGTGTTGTGAGAACTTTGAACCCCCAAGTGTTTCACTACAGTTTACAACGCAGAGCTGTGAAAATAAAAATCCTTTTTTTCCCACAAAAATGATTTTTAGCCCCCCAAATTTTTATTTTTTCAAGGATAACAAGAGAACTTGGACCCCAAAAGTTGTTGTCCAATTTGTCCCGAGTACGCTGATACCCCATATGTTGGGGTAAACCCCTGTTTGGGCGCACGGGAGAGCTTGGAAGTGAAGGAGCACTGTTTTACTTTTTCAATGCAGAATTGGCTGGAATTGAGATCGGACGCCATGTCGCGTTTGGAGAGCCCCTGATGTTCCTGAACAGTGGAAACTCCCCAATTCTATCTGAAACCCTAATCCAAACACACCCCTAACCCTAATCCCAACTGTAACCCTAACCACACCCCTAACCCTGACATACCCCTAATTCTAATCCCAACCCTAATCCCAACCGTAAATGTAATCCAAACCCTAACTTTAGCCCCAACCCTAACTTTAGCCCCAACCCTAACTTTAGCCCCAACCCTAACTTTAGCCCCAACCCTAACTTTAGCCCCAACCCTAACCCTAACTTTAGCTCCAACCCTAGCCCCAACCCTAGCCCTAATGGGAAAATGGAAATAATTTTTTTTTAATTTTATTATTTTTCCCTAACTAAGGGGGTGATGAAGGGGGGTTTGATTTACTTTTATAGCGTTTTTTATATCGGATTTTTATGATTGGCAGCTGTCACACACTAAAAGACGCTTTTTATAGCAAAAAAGTTTGTGTGTCTCCACATTTTGAGACCTATAATTTTTCCATATTTTGGTCCACAGAGTCATGTGAGGTCGAGGTTTTTTGCGGGACGAGTTGACGTTTTTATTGGTAACATTTTCGGACACGTGACAGTTTTTGATCACTTTTTATTCCGATTTTTGTGAGGCAGAATGACCAAAAACCAGCTATTCATGAATTTCTTTTGGGGGAGGCGTTTATACCGTTCCACGCTTGGTAAAATTGATAAAGCAGTTTTATTCTTCGGGTCAGTACGATTACAGCGATATCTCATTTATATCTTTTTTTATGTTTTGGCACTTTTATACGATAAAAACAATTTTATAGAAAAAATAATTATTTTGGCATCGCTTTATTCTGAGGACTATAACTTTTTTATTTTTTTTGGTTATGATGCTTTATGGCGGCTCGTTTTTGCGGGACAAGATGACGTTTTCAGCGGTACCATGGTTATTTATATTCGTTTTTTAGATCGCGTGTTATTCCACTTTTTGTTCGGCGGTATGATAATAAAGCGTTGTTTTTTGGCTCGTTTTTTTTTTCTTACGGTGTTCGCTGAAGGGGTTAACTAGTGGGACATTTTTATAGGTTGGGTTGTTACGGATGCGGCGATACTAAATAAGTGTACTTTTATTGTTTTTTTTTTTTTTAGATAAAGAAATGTATTTATGGGAAGTACTCCTTGCAGGACCCGGATGCAGCCCCGCGGCCATTTTGGATCCGGGGACTGCAGGGAGGAGACGCTCGGTACAAGGTGAGTACATCGCCTTGTACCGATCGTCTCAGGGAAGCACGCAGGGAGCCCCCTCCCTGCGCGATGCTGCCCTGTACCGCCGGTACACTGCGATCATGTTTGATTGCGGTGTGTCGGGGGTTAATGTGCCGGGGGCGGTCCATGGCCGCTCCTGGCACATAGTGCCGGATGTCAGCTGCGATAAGCAGCTGACACCCGGCCGCGATCGGCCGCGCTCCCCCCGTGAGTGCGGCCGATCGCTATGACGTACTATCCCGTCGGTGGGAATTAAGGCCCACCCCACCTCGACGGGATAGTACGTCATATGGGATTAAGGGGTTAAGGTGTATCGCTGAAACCTGTTGGCTTATCGTGACATTTTAAGTTGGTGTCTCCTCAGAGTTCAGATCACTAATTGTGAAAAGTCCAAATGTTGTAACATTATTTATCACATTTAAGTGGGGAAAAAAATATGACTTTTCAAAGTAATTTACGCTAGGTAATCGCTTTGATGAATCAGGGTCTCTGTTCCAAAATTTACCAGCCTCTAATAAATTTACTTTAAAAGGAGCCTGTCAGCAGGATTGTGCAGAGTAATCTTCAGACAGTGTCAAGTAGGCGCCGCTATACTGATGAAAATGATACCTTGGTTGATTAAATCCATCTTGTTGTTTAATCTTTATTTTCAGTTTTGAGTTAATGATATGTCCGTGCTCCGGGGTGGTCCTGTGGGGGGGTCTTCATGTGGTGCTCTGATTAGGCATTCATAATGAAGATTGCTGAAAGGTCTCCTTTAACCACTAATAAGAATCAAATCATAAGATACTCAAGAGGTGGGTCATCTCGCAAAATCAAAAATACCATTTTTGTCTAGTAGGTTTTGAAAGTTTTCTGCAACAAAAATTGCAAATCTATTTGAAAAGTTTAAAAAAATGCAACAAATTGAAAATTCCATAAATTTTACTCCAGTAAGAGAGTGGTGTGAGACGCACAAAAAAAGGACATTGGATAAAAGTCACGTTTTCAAGAATATATGTAAAACATCTAGATTAGCAAAGTAATTGAAGAAAAAAAAAAAACTTAAAGAAAAATAACTCCTAAAGTGGCAAAAAAACATGTAAAGAATAAGGCACAAATAATAAAAACTGTGTGTGTATTGCATTTCCACCTATGAAGTTCCAAATTCTATATACTCAGTAAACATAATAATGTATAATTCCTCCAAAAGTCCCAGTATACAGAGCTGCAGGCAAACCTAGAAATCACTTTTCAAAAGTTTCTGCTCTACGAGAGCTGGAATGTGGTGGACACCTGTAATTTGAGCAGTCACAGCTGGGATTTAACATTTTTCTGTAATGTTTAATGTGCTTGTGTATTTTTTAATGCCACTAAATGGAAAAATAGGCCAGTGTTTTAATGTGAAACAACGACTCCCTAGATCGTAATATTTATAGAGAAAACTGTCCATGATCCGGAACAGAGAGGCCAAGTGCCTACAGGACTCCGTTGTGCAGGAAAGCCATCTGTAAGTCAGTGATATAATACATAATCACAAAAAATAATATTTTAAGAGCATTTTCTGTGTGTATTTTAAACATGGCTTTGCCCTTTCATCATTCAACCCTTCGTTTCTTTTTGTTCTAATTCAAGATTTTAATGGGAATCTGAGACAAATTGATTTACTTTAAATTTACTTTACCAATTATACTGAGAGTTGAAAATAATATTCCATGAAGACACACTGAATGCATCTTTTAGTTCTCCACTATTCCAGCCCCATGTGGCCGTGAATTGTTTACTCGGGCAGCACATCCTGACCTGTAGTTATGGACTACAAATTTCAAAAAACTGACCGTCACATCCAAACACAGACTAAGTGTGAACAGGTGCTGAACCTAGAGTCACCAACTCGTATACAGTCAAATAAATAAGGCAGCACACTGTAGCGCCAAAACCTGCAAACAAGAAACATGAAAATTGAATTGCATTACTGCACTAGAAATGTGAAAAATTGAGAAAGTTTCGAGCATAAATTGGCCAATTTATGCGTACCTTGTAGCCACGATAAGGCATTTCTCGTATACAAGGGCCTAGCAATGCCTTTCGTCTCAGAGAATAAAGTCTTCATCTGAATGGGAACCTAATGTGAGTCCTCTGACTAAAATCTCTCTCTAAGAGGATAGGCATTGCTAGGCCCTTGTATACGAGAAATGCCTTATCGTGGCTACAAGGTACGCATAAATAGGCCAATTTATGAGCTGAACTTTAAATTTTTCATATTTCTAGTGCAGTAATGCAATTCAATTTTCATGTTTGCAGGTTTTGGCGCTACAGTGTGCTGCCTTATTTGACTGTAGTTATGGACATCAGTATAGATGATACATCACTGGTGTGGTCAACAGCTGTGGTCAAATGCATGACACTGTATTACTGCACACTGTCAAAATAAAAAAGATGTGTTGGGGACCAGAGAAACTGCCGCTCAAGAAGAGCTCTGAATCTGAAAGGCACGCAATTGCTACTACTTATAGTATGTTGTCTTTTGCAAATTAGTTAAAAAACTAAGACATTTTCGCCCCATTCCCGATCAGGCATATTTTGAGGTTCTATTGCAAATGTGCTTTTAACAGCTCTAAAAATTCTCATAGATAGTCAAATAGTTTTTTCCTCTTTTTTTTCATGGGGGTTACAAGGAGCTTTCCCACAAACATAGTACTTTTTAATTAACGGATCTTGAAATAATAATAAATTCCACAATAGGATGGGTGAAAAAAAAATTGTTCCTGTGCCAAGATAATCTTATAAATGTGCCCCTGCTGTGTAGTGTGTAATGGCTGTGTCTGACTGTACATGAACATGGTGGGAGCATACCACAGCTCCTGAGAAGGGGAGGACATAAAAGAGTATACAGGCAGGACATCATGGGATCACAGCGGATTTTTTTGTGAGGCAAAATATTTCACTGCCAGTTATTAAACAATGTTTCACCTGGAAAAAAAATTAAATTTGGGGGACATTTATAAGATTATCTCAGCACAGGAACATTTTACTTTAAACACATCTAATTATGGAACTTATTTTTATTTAAATATCTATTGGATTAAAATATTGGTTAAAATTAACTTTGTGGGGAAAACCACATTAAATTTTAGATTTCTGTGTTTTGTTTTTTTGCTGACAGGGGCAATTGTGAAGCAAAATAGGAAATATATATCTATTTTCACATTTTTTATCATTTTTATTCAAGAGCCCAGAGGACCACTAAAAGGGTTTAGAATTTACATTCCCCATTCTGTGGAAATTAGTTTTATAAAATGGACATTTTTTTTCGACAGGGGCAGGGCTTGAAACAGTGATTAAGGCTTGTGATGTCTTTTCTTGTTTTATTTATTTATCCTTCTTTCTATTGGTTTTGCTTTAATTTATTTCACACACTTTGCATCCCATAAAACTTTGGGGGGTCATTTTAACATAACATTTTATTGGCTTAACCTTAACTGGGACTGGCACAAGAACACATTCAGCCTCTTGCCTGCATAGCAGAGCAAACAGTCTCCTAGTACCAATCAGCTCCTGCTCCCTCCCTATGCCCAGCAATCGCATGATCACTGGGTCCAGAGGAAGAAGTACTATCAGTGCTCCCTAATCTGTATACAAAATAGCTATTTTAGCACTGCATATACAGGGATCGAGAATTAAAAATGGTATTAAACCATGCTTATCATTGCTGTGGAGAGTCACACAGTCAGCTCCACTCCTCCACTGCTGTACAAATTAGTGCAAGATGTTTACCCTGCATTGACTTGGTCAGTGCGAACTTTAGCGGGGACTACCTGGAATTTATAGTAAGTGGGCGGTCCTGAAGTAGTTAAATAATGTCAAAGTAATTTAAGATAAAAGCATTTAAAATGGGAAACTACGAGATTTAATATACAGAAACTTTTACATGCAGATTCCGCCACTACTATGTCTTGGAAAATGTGAAATCTGCAGCAAGATTCCACGAGAAATGCTAGAAAGTACTTGTAAATTACCATTCATTTTTTTCATCTACATGTCAATGGTATTTTGTAACCCACTACACCCTTACAATGCAAGTGTATGAGCGCAGAATGTTCAGCAAACATTTGCAACAAGTCTGCTATGTCTCAATGTGACTCCAATTTCATGTGACAGATTTTCCCCTGACAATGTCTGATAATTTAGTGGAATACGTTTATGGGTATGGACACACTTAACATGAAGAAAGGAAAAAAAATAAAACAAAAATGTTTTACTTATGTTAATGCAACATGTTTATCTACAGGTAACCACAAAGTTTCAGAATGCAATTTTCAGTTTTTCATTCATTTTCAGACCAAAACATGCAGCTTACACTGTTTCTAGTTTCAGATGTCTCTCTTGTGTGACACTCCAAGCAATACAATCTGGATGAGAGCTCTGTTTGTTCAGGGTACTTCTACCTTCACTAGTTCTCATGTATCAGTATAATAGCTTTCATATACTGTTTTCCCAGTCATATGCTTTTCTCATTATTTACAGCCTGATCTCCAGATGGACAGTAGAGGCTGGCATCCAGGTCTATCTTATTCAGTGATGTGTCTTGGGGTTTGGTCTTGGACGGAATGATAGCCAGAAATAGGTCTGGATGGAATGATAGCCAGAAATAGGTCTGGAGTCCACGTGGAAAAAGCCTTGAAGAGTCCTTCACAAGGGGGCGTCGCAGTGGTCCTACTAAACGGATCATAGTGTGTGGTGTATGGCAGCCGGAACCCTCTAGTCTTTAATCCAGGGACACCAACATCTCGGCGATACATTGAATTGGTCTTGGAACTAGTGCTATAGTTATTTCTTCAAAGTGTCACAAAAGCAGTTTTTCAACGTGAAAATGCATTGAGACATACTGCTCGTACTTCTGCAAGGAGCCTGTTTGACTTTAATATGCTACCATGTCCTGAAGCATCTCCCGACTTGGCATGTCGCTGGTCGGCAATTGCAATTGGAGCTGAGAGCAGCGTATCATAATTAGTTGTCCGAAGGCATTCAGCATGGCAAAACATTACTCAGACCACCATTAATAACCTAATTGATAGAATGCCAAGTGGTGTAAGTGCAGGGATTTCTGCACATGGCACTCATAGCCAATGCTGAACAAATAAAGAGGTTTTGAAAGTTTTTTTTTTTTTTTATTCATTAGCATATCATTAACATGTATGTGCAATTATGTCTATGTGAACTGCATTTAGCTTTCTCTGGTATGCACTGAATGTCTCCAGCTTTGCCTAGCTCCTGAATGTCTATGTGAACTGCATTTAGCTTTCTCTGGTACGTACTGCTCACCCTTCACTTTGAATCCATAATGTATTTCACATCTCTGGTGTCTTCCATGCATACCTCTGAGCGGTCAGTCTAACCCCTCCCCCCCTTTTGTTTAACTCTAAACATGTGTTCTGGCCACACAACCCCACATCCACTCACAGCGGAGTCCTCTTAGTAGCAGATATATTCAGATCTAGGAGTCTGATCCATGCATCTTTCAAATTCCATATTTCTAATTACTTTGAATTAGACTGAATTGGACTGGAAGGTAACAGAATACCAAACCACTACAATGTTTTGGTTTCTTTTCTCTTTCACCCCCATACTACTTTCCTTCTTACAATCTCCTGCAATCCCTCCACCTAGTAAAGAACTAGTCATTTCTCCCTCCATCCTCCCCAGTCATCTCACCTTCTCCTCAGAACTGTTCCTCCACATACAATCCTTTTTCTCCAGACACACACAGCCGTATCATGTCCCATCCTGCCCCCACCTTCCAACACTCTGTCTGCTACTCCTCATCTCTGGTGTGTATCCCCAAATCCCAGCCCCCCTCAACACATCCCCACACTCATTTCTAACCCCCTGCCATGATCCTCTACACGTTTTCCAACCCATGATAACCTCATACACATTCATCCACCCCCCACTCCCCGGTACCCTTATTTGGAGCACTATGGAACGCATGCACTGTCTGCAACAAACTGCCATTTATCCATGACCTCTTCATCAACAAACTATCCTTCCTTGGCATCACTGAAACCTGACAGCCTCTCCAGCTGCGCTTTCCTATGGCGAATTCCACCTCTCTCACACCCCTCGCCCCAGCAACAAACATCGAGGAGGAGATGGCTTGCTCCTGTCCGACACCTGCTCCTTTACGCTTCCCTCATTTGAGGTGCACTCCATACACATCTATTCCCCCTCCAACCTCCAGCTGGCTGTCATCTACAGCCCCCAAGAATTAGCCATCTCCACCTTTCTCGACCACCTGGCTCCTTCATTTCCTCTCTGCTGACATCCCCACTATCATCATGGGTGACTTGAACATCCCCATTGATACTTCCACCTCAGCTTCCTCTAAACTTTTATTGCTCACTGCCTCCTTCGGCCTCAGTCAATGGTCCTCTGAGGCCACTCACAAAGATGGCCACACGCTGGACCTCATCTTCTCCCACCTTTGCTCCCTTTCTAGTCTTTTTGGCCCCCATATGGAAGAAGCCTGGTAGGCGAAACGGCGCTGTCGGGGCGGCGGCACGGGCACAATAGGTGCATTTTCTGCCATAGCATGCAAGTTACACTCATCTCATATAGATTTGACTGGGTCTGAGCAATTGAATAGGTCTTTAAATGTTATGATACGTATTTAGTGCATTTTTTTCTATGACCTTAGGTTCATCTAACTATAGATACAGATTTTTGCTTAAAAAAAGTGATCAATAGATCTATTTAAGGGTATGTGTCCACGTTCAGGATTGCATCAGGATTTGGTCAGGATTTTTCATCAGTATTTGTAGCCAAAACCAGGAGTGGAACAATTAGAGGAAAAGTATAATAGAAACATATGCACCACTTCTGCATTTATCACCCACTCCTGGTTTTGGCTTACAAATACTGATGAAAAATCCTGACCAAATCCTGATGCAATCCTGAACGTGGACACATACCCTAAGACAATTGATCTTCAGCACACTGCACTTTTTCTGTGATTTTTGTACATTTTTTCATAACTTGGATTCCAGTTCTAATGCCTTATGATTATTCCCCTTTTTTGTCTTGTATAATTGTATTTGCCGATATTTCACATGTCTTTGGACTGATACAGGTCCGCAGCAAAGTTTTGTATTTTACTGCAATTATTATAGATTATTCAATGTTATTCATCAGATGGGGAATTGAATGTCATAATTATATAATAATATTTTTATAGTTCACATGCTATACAGTAGTCTCATTTTCCATTTTGCCCGTTGTTGCTTGTTTTTAATTGAGTTTCCCATTGTATGGATTTAATCCACTGGTTAATCAAATTTTATGTAAAAGAATTTTTCTAATAAAATATTGGACATTTATTATCTTATTGATGCCTCGGTTTTTCTCCTTCCCATATGGAGAATTTGCTGAATCTCACTAACTCACCACAACCTACTGACATTCCCTTCCCTCTCCTCTCCTAGTGTGCAACCCCCACTCCACAAACTCACTCACCCTCGCAGAAATCTCAAACACCTCAATTTACAATCACTCTCTGAGTCCCTTCTCCCTCTTACAGACATAGCCTCCATTCATGACACAGATTCTGCTGCCACTTTCTATAACACAATAACAGCAACACTCAATTCGGCTGCCCCACTCATGCATAGCAAAACTCGCACAATCAACAGGCAGCCCTGCCTGACCAAAGAACTGAGATGGGCTTCCAGGGTCGCTGTCCAGAGATGGAAGCGATCCCGCTCTGCCGACCACTTAACTGCATACAAGCAGTTCCTCGCCAGCTTCAAGTCCACGCTCAGTGCTGCAAAACAAACTTACATCTCATCTCTCATATCCTCCCTGTCTCACAACCCTAAACAGCTTTTCAACACTTTCAATTCTCTACTCCATCCCCCTGCACCTCCTTCCTCCCCTCTCATTTCTGCTGAAGACTTTGTCTCTTTCTTTAATCTGAAGATCGATACGATTAGAGAAAGCTTTGGCCTACAGCGCCCAATGCCCGTCTTAGCTGCTCAACCCTGTTCCTCCAAAACCAGCTTCTCCACCACGACAGAAGATCAGCTCTCCACCCTCCTGCCAAAATCACACCTCACCACTTGACCCGCTCCAGACCCACATCATCCCTAACCTTGCCACGGTCTTCATCCCAAACCTAGCACACCTCTTCACCCTCTCACTCACAACAGGTGTCATCCCCTCATACTTCAAACATGCCAAGATCACACAGATCCTCAAAAAGCCCTCCCTAGACCCATCCTGTGTGTCTAGCTATCGCCCGATATCTCTTCTCCTTTATACCTCAAAACTACTGGAACAACATGTCCATCTTGAACTGTCCTCCAACCTCTCCTCCTGCTCCCTCTTTTGACCGATTACAATCTGGCTTCTGACCCCATCACTCAACTGAAACTGCCCTAACTAAAGTCACCAATTACCTCCTAATTGCCAAGAGCAAGCTCCACTACTCTGTCCTCCTTCTCCTGAGCCGGTCTTCTGCCTTTGACACGGTAGTCCACTCACTTCTGCTACAGATCCTCTCATCTCTTGGCATTACAGACTTGGCCCTATCCTGGATCTCGTTGTATCCAACAGACCGAACATTCGGTGTCTCCCTCTCCCACACCACCTCCTCACTTCGCCCCTTGTCTGTCGGTGTTCCTCAAGGCTCTATTCTAGGACTCCTACTCTCCTCCATCTACATCTTCAACCTGGGACAGCTCATAGTAACATAGTTATTAAGGTTTAAGGAAGCCTTTAAGTCCATCTAGTTCGACCCATAGCCTAACCTAACATGCCCTAACACGTTAATCCAGAGAAAGGCAAAAAAAAAACCCATGTGCCAAACAAGCTCCACATTGGGGAAAAAATGCCTTCCAGACGCCACATACGGCAATCAGACTAGTTCCCTGGATCAACGCCCTATCAAGGAATCTAGTACATATAACCTGTAACATTATGCTTTTCAAGAAAGGCATCCAGTCCCCTCTGAAATTTTAGCAATGAATTACTCATTACATCATCATACGGCAGAGAGTTCCATAGTCTCGCTGCTCTTACAGTAAAAAATCTGCATCTGTGATTATGCTTAAATCTTCTTTCCTCCAGATGTAGAGGATGCCCCCTTGTCCCTGTCTCAGGTCTACAAGTAAAAAGGTCATTAGAAAAGTCTCTGTATTGTCCCCTCATATATTTATATATTAAAATAAGATCACCCCTTAGCCTTCGTTTTTCCAAACTAAATAGCCCCAAGTGTAATAACCTGTCTTGGTATAGCAGACCTCCCTGTCCTCTAATAACCTTGGTCGCTCTTCTCTGCACCCGGTCTAGTTCAGCTGTCTTTCTTGTACACCAGAGACCAGAACTGTACACAGTATTCTCTGTGTGGTCGGCACTAGTGACTTGTATAGAGGTAAAATTATGTTCTCCTCATGAGCATCTATGCATCTTTTAATGCATCCCATTGTAGCAGCTGCCTGACACTGGCCACTGAATGTGAGTTTGTCGCCCATCCATACATACACCCAAGTCTTTTTCATTGACGGTTTTGCCCAGTGCTTTACAATTGAGCACATGATTATACATCTTATTTGCTCCACCCAAGTATATGACCTTACATTTATCCCCATTAAAGCTCATTTGCCATTTATCAGCCCAAGCTTCTAGTTTACATACATCCTCCTGTAATATAAAATTGTCCTCCTCTGTATTGATTACCCTGCAGAGTTTAGTGTCATCTGCAAATATTGAAATTCTACTCTGCATGTCCCCTACAAGGTCATTAATATGTTAAGAGGGCCCAATACTGACCCCTGTGGTACCCCACTAACTGTGACCCAAGTCCGAGAGTGCTCCATTAATTACCACCCTTTGTTTCCTATCCCTGAGCCAGCTCTTAACCCACTTACACATATTTTTCCCTATCCCCATTATATGTATCAACCTTTAGTGTGGCATCGTATCAAAAGCTTTTGAAAAGTCCATATACACTACGTCCACTGCGTTCCCTTGGTCCAGTCCGGAAATTACCTCTTCATGGAAACTTATCAGATTAGTCTGACAGGAACGGTCCCTAGTAAACCCATGCGGATATTGGGTCATGAGGTTATTACTCTTCAGATACTCCAGCATAGCATCCCTTAGAATACCCTCCAGGATTTTACCTACAGTAGAGGTTAAGCTTATGGCCTATAATTTCCAAGTTCAGTTTTTGTCCCTTTTTTGAATATTGGCCCCACATTTGCTATACACCAGTCCTGTGGTACAGACCATGTTATTATGGAATCTTTAAAGATTAAAAATAATGGTCTATCAATGACTGTACTTAGTTCCTGCAGAACTCGGGCGGTTAGCCCATCTGGGCCCAGAGATTTGTCAATTTTAGTGATTTTTAGACGTCGCTGTACTTCCTGCTGGATTAAGCTGGTGACATTTAATGGGGAATTTTTGTTATCACTAATTATTTTGTCTGCCATGGGATTTTCTTGTGTAAATACTGTTGAAAAAAAGTCATTTAGCATATTGGCTTTTTCCTCATCCTCCATTTCATCCAGACTATTTTTAAGGGGGCCAACACTATCATTTTTTAGTTTCTTACTATTTATGTAGTTAAAGAATATTTTGGGATTATTTTTACTCTCTCTGGCAATGAGACTCTCTGTCTCAATCTTTGCTGCCATGATTTGCTTTTCACAGAATTTATTTAATTTTCTGTATTTATTTAATGCCTCATCACTACCTACTTGCTTTAATTCTCTAAATGCTTTCTTTTTGTCACTTATTGCGCCCCTTACAGCTCTATTTAGCCATATTGGTTTTCTCCTATTTCTAGCATGTTTATTCCTATACGGTATATACTGTGCACAGGTCCTATCCAGGATGCTAACAAACGTCTCCCATTTCTTTGTGTATTTTTATGTCTCAGGATATCGTCCCAGTTAATTGCACCAAGATCCTCTCTCATCCGTTTGAAATTTGCCCTCCTGAAGTTTAGTGTCCTTGTAACCGCTCTACTACACATCTTATTAAAGGATACATGAAAACTTTATTATTTATTATTATAACGCCATTTATTCCATGGCGCTTTACATGTGAGGAGGGGTATACATAATAAAAACAAGTCCGAGGTCAGAAAGGGGTTAAGGACCTTCCACCTACCTCTACCTTTGTCATTTGTGCCAATGTGCACCATGACCGCTGAGTCCTCACCAGCCCCTCCCAGTAATCTGTCAACCTGATCAGCGATGTGTCGGACTCAAGCACCAGGTAGGCAGCACACCGTTCGACGATCCCTGTCTTTGTGACAGATTGCCCTATCTTTTCCCCTAATAATTGAGTCCCCCACTACCAGCACCTGTCTGGCCTGCCCTGCTCTCCTTTTTCCCTTACTGGAGCAGTCACTCCTCCGGCTTTCAGAGGACATGCCTGGCTACAGCAGTGCTACCCCTGTATTGGCACCTCCCTCATCTGCCAACTATGGCTACTTTCACACTTCCATCTTATGGCGTACGTCGCAATGTGTCATTTTGGAGAAAAAACGCATCCTGCAAAGTTGCCCGCAGGATGCGTTTTTTTTCCATAGACTTGCATTAGCGACATATGGCCACACGTCGCATCCGTTGTGCAACGGATGCGTCATGTTTTGGCGGCCGCGATGCACAAAAAACGTTCAATGTAATGTTTTTTGTCCGTCGGTTCACACTGGGCAGCGGATGCATCGTAAGACTGCATCCGCTGCCCACATTGTGCTAAATTTAGGTACGTCGGGCCAACGGTTTGCGACGGCCCCGTACCGACGGATGTGTTAAAGTAGCTTTAGCAAACTTATTGGGGTGTGCCAGATCAGGACTAGCCTCCCTGGCACTCTTCCTCTACCCGGCCTTCTAACTGTCACCCAGCTTGCTGCTTCACTGTCCTGCAGCTCCATCCTACCATCCCGCCCTCATCTATCCCATTGAGCGTCTGCTCAGTGAGCAAAAGACTCCTCTCCATATTGTCTATGGATCTCAGTGTTGCCAGCTGCACATTTAGATCCAGAATCTGGGCTTCCAAATGCACAACGTGCTCACATCTCGCACAGCAGTATGTACCCTCGACCGGCTGATCAAGGATTGCATACACGTGGCAAGATGTGCACTGGATGGCTATAACAATAGTTGAGCACATTTCCTAATGGGGATTGCACCAGACAGAAATGTTAAAAATAAATGCAAAGTATTAATAAAATACAGATAGCAATTCAGTAATTTCTCCCTTGGAAACTCCCTAAATCCAAAGTCACTCAATCTCAAGTCACACACTTACCGCCGTTCGCACTTACGCTCTGGTCACACTCGGCTCATTCACACTATTTAGGCTGTGTGCCCACGTTGCGGATTTTTCAAGTTCTTTCCGCATTTTTTCGCTATAAAAACGCAATAATAACGCATAAAATATGCATCCCATCATTTAGAATGCATTCTGCAATTTTTGTGCATATGTTTAACTTTTTTCCGCGAAAAAACGCATCGCGGTAAAAAACGCAGCAAGTTCATTAATTTTGCGGATTTTTTGCGGATTTCCTACTATATTATTGCATTGGGAAATCTCCGGAAAAAAACGCGATAAAAATGCATGCGGATTTCTTGCAGAAAATGTCCGGTTTTGCTCAGGAAAATTCTGCAAGAAATCCGAGGTGTGCACATAGCCTTAAGGCTATGTTCACACTTTGCGTTTTTTGCTGCGGATCCGCAGCGGATTTGCCGCTGCGGATCCGCAGCAGTTTTCCATGCAGGGTACAGTACAATGTTACCCTATGGAAAACAAAAAAGCTGTTCCCACTTTGCGGAAAATCCCTTTAAAAACCGCGCGGAATTGCTGCGGAAAAAAAGAAGGAGCATGTCACTTCTTTCTGCGGATTCCGCAGCGGTTTTCAACATGCACCAATAGGAAAGTGCTGTTGAAAACCCGCAGAGGAATCCGCAGAAGAAACCGCAGGAAAATCCGCAGGGAAAACCGCAGCGGTTTTTCAATGCGGTTTTTCCAAATCCGCTGCGGAAAAATCCGCAGCAAAATCTGCAAAGTGTGAACATGCCCTAAAGAGATTTTTTTCCCCCCTCAGCAGCAATCCACCCTGCTGTTCAATGCGCTTCCAAAAGGACTTGAGCCCCAAACAGCTGCCCCTTATAAACCCTTAATTATGAACCTCCACCCTAAATTAACCCCTTATGAATATAGCTACACCTCAAGATAAATGAGATTAATCCTGTAGAGAGACAAAATAGGTTAAAAAAGCCCCCAAAATTGGACAGGTAGAAAAACACTCAGCAATAAACAATTCAGCAACTCATACCAATTCACACAGGTATTTGTTAAGGGTTTTCCAAATACCTCTTCACTGAATCTCAAGTCACACACTTACCACCGTTCGCACTTGCGCTCAGGTCACACTCACTATGGAGAAGATTTAAAAAGATTTTTTTTTCCCTCAGCAGCAATCCACCCTGCTGTTCAATGCACTTCCAAAAGGATCCCACGGTTTGCAGGATCATCTCTACGCTGATGACATGCAGATCTACCTATCTGCACCTGACCTCACCTCCTTACTTACCAACATCCCACACTGTCTGTCTGCTATCTCGGCATTCTTTTCCGCTCGCTTTCTAAAAGTGAACATGGACAAAACAGAATTCATCATCTTTCCCCATCTCACTCTACCCCTCCACCAGACTTATCCATCAATGTCAATGGCTGCTCACTTTCCCCAGTCCCACACGCCTGGTGCCTCGGGGTGACCTCGACTCTACCCTCTCTTTCAAGCCACATATCCAAGCCCTTGCCTCCTCCTGCCGTCTCAAACTAAAAAATATTTCCCAGATCCGCGCATTCCTTGACCACGACATCACAAAAACACTAGTGCACGCCCTTATCTCCTGCCTTGACTACTGCAACCTCCTACTCTCTGGCTTCCCCTCTAGCACCACTCCAATCCATCCTACACTCTGCTGCCCGACTAATCTACCTGTCTCCCTGCTATTCCCCAGCCTCTCCCCTATGCCAAGCCCTTCACTGGCTTCCTATCGCCCAGAGACTGCAGTTCAAAGCCCTTACTATGACATACAAAGCCATCCACAACCTGTCTCTTCCATACATCTGTGACATGGTCTCCCAGTACCTACCTTCATGCAACCTCCGATCCTCTCAAGATCTCCTTCTCTACTCCCCTCTCATCTCTTCTCACAACCGCATCCAATACTTCTCCTGTGCTTCCCCCATACTCTGGAACTCTCTACCAGAACACATCAGACTGTCGCCTACCATAGAAACCTTCAAAAAGAACCTGAAGACTCACCCCTTCAGACAAGCCTACAAGCCTGCAGTGATCCTCAACCTACTGAACCGCCACACAGCCAGCTCTACCCTCTCCTAGTGTATCCTCACCCATTCCCTGCAGACTGTGAGCCCTCGTGGGCAGGGTCCTCCCTCCTTCTGTACCTGTTAGTGCCTTGTTTTTTGCTCATGTTTAATGTATTTGTCTATACTTGCCCCCTTTTCACATGTAAAGCGCCATGGAATAAATGGTGCTATAAAAATGTTTAATAATAATAAAATGCATCCTGTGATTTCCATAACTCCATGACTTAATTCTTGGGGTTGTAATTTTAAGATTGAGGAGTGCATGTATGGAATATAATGTACCGTATATACTCGAGTATAAGCCGAGATTTTCAGCCCAAATTTTTGGGCTGAAAGTGCCCCCTCGGCTTATACTCGAGTCACGGTCGGCGGTGGGGTCGGCGGGTGAGGGGGAGAGGGCGCTGATGCATACTCACCTAGTCCCGGCGCTCCTGTCGCTCCCCCTGCCTGTCACACGGTCTCCGGGTGCAGCAGCCTCTTCCCCTGAGCGGTCACGTGGGACCGCTCATTAGAGAAATGAATAGGCTGCTCCACCTCCCATAGGGGCGGAGCCGCCTATTCATTTCTCTAATAAAGCGGTGCCGGTGACCGCTGATAGAGGAAGAGGCTGCGGCACCCGGAGACCAGCTGTCCGGGGGAAGGAGCGGGACGCCGGGAGCAGGTAAGTATCGCATATTCACCTGTCCTCGTTCCACACGCCGGGCGCTGTCTCCATCTTCCCGGCGTCTCTCTCTCTCCGGACTGACTGTGCAGGTCAGAGGGCGCGATGACGCATATAGTGTGCGCGCCGCCCTCTGCCTGATCAGTCAGTGCAGGGAGACGCCGGGAAGATGGCGCCGAGGAGCTGCAAGAGAGGTGAGTATGTGTTTTATTATTTTTATTGCAGCAGCAGCACAGCTATGGGGCAATAATGGACGGTGCAGAGCACTATATGGCAGAGCTATGGGGCAATGGTGCAGAGCACTATATGGCAGAGCTATGGGGCAATGGTGCAGAGCACTATATGGCACAGCTATGGGGCAGTAATGGTGCAGAGCACTATATGGCACAGCTATGGGGCAATAATGGTGCAGAGCACTATATGGCACAGCTATGGGGCAATAATGGTGCAGAGCACTATATGGCACAGCTATGGGGCAGTAATGGTGCAGAGCACTATATGGCACAGCTATGGGGCAATAATGGTGCAGAGCACTGTATGGCACAGCTATGGGGCAATAATGGACGGTGCAGAGCACTATATGGCACAGCTATGGGGCAATAATGGACGGTGCAGAGCACTGTATGGCACAGCTATGGGGCAATAATGGACGGTGCAGAGCACTATATGGCACAGCTATGGGGCAATAATGGTGCAGAGCACTGTATGGCACAGCTATGGGGCAATAATGGTGCAGAGCACTGTATGGCACAGCTATGGGGCAATAATGGTGCAGAGCACTGTATGGCACAGCTATGGGGCAATAATGGTGCAGAGCACTATATGGCACAGCTATGGGGCAATAATGGACGGTGCAGAGCACTATATGGCACAGCTATGGGGCAATAATGGTGCAGAGCACTGTATGGCACAGCTATGGGGCAATAATGGACGGTGCGGAGCACTATATGGCACAGCTATGGGGCAATAATGGTGCAGAGCACTGTATGGCACAGCTATGGGACAATAATGGTGCAGAGCACTATATGGCACAGCTATGGGGCAATAATGAACGGTGCAGAGCACTATATGGCACAGCTATGGGGCAATAATGGTGCAGAGCACTATATGGCACAGCTATGGGGCAGTAATGGTGCAGAGCACTATATGGCACAGCTATGGGGCAATAATGGTGCAGAGCACTATGGCACAGCTATGGGGCAATAATGGACGGTGCAGAGCACTATATGGCACAGCTATGGGGCAATAATGGTGCAGAGCACTATATGGCACAGCTATGGGGCAATAATGGTGCAGAGCACTGTATGGCACAGCTATGGGGCAATAATGGTGCAGAGCACTGTATGGCACAGCTATGGGGCAATAATGGTGCAGAGCACTATATGGCACAGCTATGGGGCAATAATGGACGGTGCAGAGCACTATATGGCACAGCTATGGGGCAATAATGGTGCAGAGCACTGTATGGCACAGCTATGGGGCAATAATGGACGGTGCGGAGCACTATATGGCACAGCTATGGGGCAATAATGGTGCAGAGCACTGTATGGCACAGCTATGGGACAATAATGGTGCAGAGCACTATATGGCACAGCTATGGGGCAATAATGAACGGTGCAGAGCACTATATGGCACAGCTATGGGGCAATAATGGTGCAGAGCACTATATGGCACAGCTATGGGGCAGTAATGGTGCAGAGCACTATATGGCACAGCTATGGGGCAATAATGGTGCAGAGCACTATGGCACAGCTATGGGGCAATAATGGACGGTGCAGAGCACTATATGGCACAGCTATGGGGCAATAATGGTGCAGAGCACTATATGGCACAGCTATGGGGCAATAATGGTGCAGAGCACTGTATGGCACAGCTATGGGGCAATAATGGTGCAGAGCACTGTATGGCACAGCTATGGGGCAATAATGGTGCAGAGCACTATATGGCACAGCTATGGGGCAATAATGGACGGTGCAGAGCACTATATGGCACAGCTATGGGGCAATAATGGTGCAGAGCACTGTATGGCACAGCTATGGGGCAATAATGGACGGTGCGGAGCACTATATGGCACAGCTATGGGGCAATAATGGTGCAGAGCACTGTATGGCACAGCTATGGGACAATAATGGTGCAGAGCACTATATGGCACAGCTATGGGGCAATAATGAACGGTGCAGAGCACTATATGGCACAGCTATGGGGCAATAATGGTGCAGAGCACTATATGGCACAGCTATGGGGCCATAATGAACAGTATGGAGCATCTAATTTTATTTTTGAAATTCACCGGTAGCTGCTGCATTTTCCACCCTAGGCTTATACTCGAGTCAATAAGTTTTCCCAGTTTTTTGTGGCAAAATTAGGGGGGTCGGCTTATACTCGGGTCGGCTTATACTCGAGTATATACGGTAATTACATTAAAATACTTAAAGAATGCAGTCTTCCCGTTTCCAGCTTGCTCCAATCCTCTTCTTAGCAATGTCACTTCAACTCAGACTAACCGAATCACACATGGGTATAGGTGTAGACCAGAAGACGCTTTTACAATGTCTATGGAGCCTTGTTTTACACTTGGACAGTTTCACATGCAGGACTCCAGAGCAGTAGAGCAACAGTGCTAACAACTCGGCCCCACATGCACAATTATTATGCATATATACAAATATTTCCTTATTTTTAGTGTTTTCAATCTCAGAAATACAAGTTTGTCAATTTAAAGGCGGATGTCACATTGTAGTGAAGTTTGACATACTTATGTCTGAATAGTAATTCACTCCAGAAGTTAATTATCTCTAAATCATCATCTCTAGCCATCTGGGACATTTTAATGACTCCCAAATGTAATTTTATCCCAAAAGAATAATGTAAATTGTGCTGTCCAAAAACATGTATGTGTATGTTATTACTCAGGGTCCATGTTTTTATGAAATATCCCAATTCTACACTGCTGAAAATGACTTCATCATCTACATTTAACCTAAACCCTTCAGAAGAGGAAACAGGGCTTCAAAGGAAAACGACAAATGTAATCATTTTGTATGGCTCCAATTAGGTTTACTCTTATTGGAAACACATTTACCTACAGAGATAAATGACTGCGTGAATGAAAGTGGATACTTGTGAAGACACACAAAGATTAGATTTAAAGGATTAGTCTTTATTAAAAAAAAAGTAAAATAAAGTTGGTGTAGGCTTCTTATATACAGTATGTGTAACTACATAAAACAATAGCTTCTGAGTGTCCCTAATAAAATATATATTTTATTAATTGAAATGTTTTATCACCTAAAAAATATAAACAATTTTTAGCAGACATTTAAATTAATTTAAAAGAAAATGGACAATAATGGGAGAGATTTCCATTTTCTCCTTAGTGGCAGTGGACACTCTCTGTAGGACTTTTAAGGAGATCTCAATGTTGAAAGTCATAACAGGGAATCCAAATGTTTGCCTACCCCTTCACGGTCTTCCATAACCTACGGACCAATTTAAGGCCAAATTAACACATTCAATATTTGGTCAGCATTTTACACCTGTATTTGGAAGTCAAAATCAGGAGTGGAATAATATGAAAAATATAACAAACACGTCATCACTTCTGTATTGTGATCCACTTGTGATCTTAGTTTACAAATACGGAGGTAAAACAAATGACAAAATACTGAACGTGTCCTAACAATGCAGATCCTCAGGAGAAGTTTAATAAATGTGCACATGAATATATATATCAAAAATTATATACTGTATATATACAGTATATATCGCAGGTCCTACGCTCAATGCATTCTTAGGAACGGAGGCTGCCACTTGCACCGCTAAGAGCCAGGGGCCGTCGGAGGGTGAGTATATCCATATTTTTTATTTTTATTCTTTTTTTTTTTACATGAATATGGATCCCAGAGCCTGAAGGAGTCTCCTCTCCTTCAGACCCTGGGAACCATCCAGGATCGCTCCCCTGCACACGCCGTAACCGGCGTATAAGACGACCCCCGACTTTTGACACGATTTTCAGGGGTTAAAAAGTCGTCTTATACGCCGGAAAATACGGTATTTAATATACAGTGGCATTTAAAAGTTTGGGCACCCCTTGTAAAAATTACTGTTATTGTGAACAGTTATGCAAGTTGAAGATGAAATGATCTTGAAAATGACTAAAGTTAAAGATTACACATTTCCTTTGTATTTTAAGAAAAAAATATATGTATTTTAACATTTTACATTTTAAAAATTAGAGAAAGGAAAATGGGCAGATGCAAAAGTTTGATTGTTTAATAAACAATCAATTATGACACAAAATATCACAAAGTAAATATTTAGAACAAAGCAATTGATTACGGTTAAGGGTGCACTAAAATACAAGGTATTACCCCAGGAATAGGGACATGGAGATAGATCCAACTCATATGGCCAACAGAGGCCCAGTTTGAATATACATTATAAAATGACAGTGCATTGGATTCCATTCATGTTATAAATTCCTAAATAGGATGGACCACATTATTTTTAAAGAACTAAAATGCCATAACAACAATTATTTTCATTGGTCAGTGACCATATGGCTACTACAGCCTAAATAGGGAAAAAATGGGACCACCCATTAGACCTTACCCATATCTGTATCCATGGGGATGACTACGCACCTCTACGCACGTTTCACAACAGCTTCCTCGCGGGGCAAAGTCAAAGTTGCACGTGGTCATCCCCATGGATACAAAGTTATTGGAGCAAAAAAATCCCCAAGGGTGCCCTAACCTTTGCATTGTCCCATTTTACTTTTTTGTAATTTTTAAAATGGAAAAAAAATGCATACATACAATACAGTAATTTTGCCCAAACTTTTACACGCCACTGTATCAAAGAAAAATAACGTTCAATTGTTTAGAACAGTTAAAAAAAAAATCCCTAAAAAATCATTAATACAAACAGCATTTATTCAAGCAAACCGTCTGCCCCATATTACTAGTTATACCAAGTGTAGATGGAAAAAGTAATTAATCTTCAATTTCTTTTTTTGCAAACCAACTACTTCATAGCCACCTGGCAGATGTTTCTGAATGTCAACAATGGTTTATATTAAGACCGTATAAAAAAAAAAAAAAAAAAAGTTTATTTGACTATGACTGGAGCAGACTTTTGATGTCAGCGTCATTGAGCCCACTGAAGAGGGTGTTTTTGTGCTCTTTCATTAAACAGCTTCAATTCTTCATGGCATGTTTATAAAAACTATTAATAATAAAAACTGCTTCGAAAGCACAATGTTCTTGTGCCATAAAAAAATATATGTTGTTTGTGTCATTTTACAGCAAGTACTCTGGCTTCTGGAGAGCTGACCGAGGTACACCTGAAGCTGACCTCTGTGAAAGATTAAGCTGTGCCATTCTGTTTGGTTTTCCATGGATTAGTGGTACACTGACAACATGAGTCTCCTCTCTGAGCCCAGGGCAGGACCACGATCACACAGAGAACACCTTTGTAGCTATGAAAACATTGGCTGGAGCAGAAGTGCGGTTTCAAGAAGCACATGAGAAATCGTATTTTTGATGGTAAGAAGGGGAGCAGTAAGTTTAGTATATTTAAACATGGGCTCTTCATTGCTTCTCCCTGGTTTGCTTATTTTCAACCTTTTGCTTACCTACGGAAACGGCTTGCAGATTAAGATTAAAGGAGAACAATAAAAACACTGTCTTAAAGAATAATTTTAACCTACTCTACTACACGCTGATCATAAGGCTTGAGCTACACAGGGACATGAAGATCCCAACCCATCTGGTGCTCGCCAATACGGTCAGGTTACAGCACCCAACATAACACAAACCTGTTGGATTTTTGCTCATGGTTACCAGTGGCATGTTGCTCGACTTGCTGAGAAGAGTAATTCAAGTCACTTCACGGCAGATCAGACGGATGACACAATGTTTGGCTTAGTGATAGAAAGCAGAGGGTGGTTATAAATGGTATAGTCTCTAACTGGGTCGCTGTGACCAGTGGGGTACCGCAGGGGTCGGTATTGGGACCTGTTCTCTTCAACATATTCATTAATGATCTGGTAGAAGGTTTACACAGTAAAATATTGATATTTGCAGATGATACAAAACTATGTAAAGCAGTTAATACAAGAGAAGATAGTATTCTGCTACAGATGGATCTGGATAAGTTGGAAACTTGGGCTGAAAGGTGGCAGATGAGGTTTAACAATGATAAATGTAAGGTTATACACATGGGAAGAAGGAATCAATATCACCATTACACACTGAACGGGAAACCACTGGGTAAATCTGACAGGGAGAAGGACTTGGGGATCCTAGTTAATGATAAACTTACCTGGAGCAGCCAGTGCCAGGCAGCAGCTGCCAAGGCAAACAGGATCATGGGGTGCATTAAAAGAGGTCTGGATACACATGATGAGAGCATTATACTGCCTCTGTACAAATCCCTAGTTAGACCGCACATGGAGTACTGTGTCCAGTTTTGGGCACCGGTGCTCAGGAAGGATGTAATGGAACTAGAGAGAGTACAAAGGAGGGCAACAAAGTTAATAAAGGGGATGGGAGAACTACAATACCCAGATAGATTAGCGAAATTAGGATTATTTAGTCTAGAAAAAAGACGACTGAGGGGCGATCTAATAACCATGTATAAGTATATAAGGGGACAATACAAATATCTCGCTGAGGATCTGTTTATACCAAGGAAGGTGACGGGCACAAGGGGGCATTCTTTGCGTCTGGAGGAGAGAAGGTTTTTCCACCAACATAGAAGAGGATTCTTTACTGTTAGGGCAGTGAGAATCTGGAATTGCTTGCCTGAGGAGGTGGTGATGGCGAACTCAGTCGAGGGGTTCAAGAGAGGCCTGGATGTCTTCCTGGAGCAGAACAATATTGTATCATACAATTATTAGGTTCTGTAGAAGGATGTAGATCTGGGGATTTATTATGATGGAATATAGGAATATAGGCTGAACTGGATGGACAAATGTCTTTTTTCGGCCTTACTAACTATGTTACTATGTTTTTTGGTTGCATGACTCATCTGAAACTTGATGTCGTACAACCAAAGTTGCCATGTAGCCTTAATAATAATCATTTTTATTTCTATAACGCCAAATATTCCACAGCACTTTACAATTCAGAGGGTACTTGTACAAGGAAGATAAGACATTACAGAGTAAGACCAAGTTCAACGCATACCAAGAGGAATGAGGGCCATGCTCGCAAAGCTAGATAAAAAATAAACTGCTTGTCGTTTAAGATCCAGCCATCAGTATAATAAACGTAACGCTGCATCAACCGGTAACCAGCCAGTAACTGTATAAGTACAGATACAAAGTGCAACTTGGGCCAGTTTCACACTAGCGCTTTTGTACGCAGCATAGGGCTGCGTACTTCTTACCTTCAGATCCGCATCCATCCTGCGTACTTATCTAACATTGTGTACGCAGGGACACGCGTGGTCATGCGTCGTATGAGGATGCATCCCCCGTGCGGCGCTTTGACGTGCCCGCCGAACGCATCATGATGCATTCGGCGGGCACATAGATGCACTGGGACACATCCGCATACAACGCATGACCATGCATGTCCCTGCGTACACAATGTTAAAGATAGGTACGCAGCCCTATGATGCGTACACAAATGCTAGTGTGAAACCAGCCTTAGTGCATGGAGAGAGAACAAGGGATACTTAGATCAGTGAGGTGAAGTGATGGAATAGGCTAATCCAAAAAATATACTTTTAGGGCACACTTGAAATTGTGGATGCTGGGAGTTAATCAGATTGTCTGGGGTAGTGCAGTCCAAAAAACCGTTGCAGCATGAGAGAAGTGCTGGAGATGGGAGCGTTGTACTGGAGAGCATGTTAGTTTTAGATCATTAGCTGAATGGAGAGGATGGGTAGGGTGGTAGAAATGAGAGAGAATATACAGGGTGGTGCAGAACTGCTAAGAGCTTTGTATGCAAGAGTGATAATTTATATTGTACTCTGTACGGAAGGGCAACCACTGCAAAACTTGGCATACGGTTAAACTGGTAAATGGTTAGGTAGGTTAGTAGCGAGGGAAACACAAGGCATTCAGTGTTTGATAAAGGAAAAAAATGATGTTACAGATACAGGAGAACCAAGTGAGAGCAGTGTCCTTGAGACCGAGAGCAGAGCATAGTTAGGAGGAGATGGTCTTCCAGAGTAAAATGCTGAAGAATCATCAGCATCCATTAGAATCAGCAGAAAATAGTGACCATTAGATTTAGAGGTTAGTAGATAATTAATAAGAGCAGTTTCAGTAGTGTGGAAAGAGAAAAAACTGTATCATAAAAGGGTCAAGAGTAAAGTTATGTGAGAGATAGCGGATTAGACAAACAAACGTGAAAAGTATTCTAGGAGGTTAGAGATAGAGGAAAGACTAACGACAGGTCCGTAGATGGCAGCACAGTTCTAGTGGACTGACGTTTTTAAAAATGGGTTTAGAAGGGCGTGTTTGAAGGAGGAAGGAAAGATACCCGAAGAGTTTACATTTTTCGTTACGTAGTTACAGTCGTGGAGAGGGACTAAGAGAGCCTTGGCCTAAATTTGCCACACAGAACACACTACTCACAAAAAGTTGCTATCTGGCTTTTGGAGTGAAATTTATGGAAAAGGTAAAAAGTTCACACTACAGTGATATTTTATCATGAAAGCTGGGCATTTAAGTAGAAGCATGTAATGGCGATTTCCTCATTTTATACAATTTATTGAAACAAAAGCCAACAGTGGTGGGTATAACCACCCCCCCAAAAAAAAAAAATGTCAATGTCTCAATAATTTGTTATGTGGACTTGAGCATCAATTACAGCTTGACAACAACGTCTCATGCTGCTCACATGTCAAGTTATTGTCTGCTGAGGCATGGCATCCCACTATTCTTGAAGGGCGGTCCTCAGGTCATTAAGGTTCTGGGGTACAGAGTTACGAGCCTCTACATAACGAATCAGCATATCCCATAGGTTTTCTATGGAATTCATACCTGGAGAAAGTGCAGGCCACTCCATTTGAGGCACCCTAGTCTCCAGCATCTGTTCCCTAATGATGCGATCCCAATGAGCAGGAGCACTGTCATCCATGAAGATGAAATAATTAGCATCCTGGATAGGACCTGTGCACGGTATATACCGTATGGGAATAAACATACTAGAAATAGGAGGAAACCAATGTGGCTAAATAGAGCTGTAAGGGGCGTAATAAGTGACAAAAAGAAAGCATTTAGAGAATTAAAGGAAGTAAGTAGTGATGAGGCACTAAATAAATACAGAAAATTAAATAAATTCTGTAAAAAGCAAATCAAGGCAGCAAAGATTGAGACAGAGACTCATTGCCAGAGAGAGTAAAAATAACCCCAAAATATTCTTTAACTACATAAATAGTAAGAAACTAAAAAATTATAGTGTTGGCCCCCTTAAAAATAGTCTGGGTGAAATGGTGGATGAGGATGAGGAAAAAGCCAATATGCTAAATGACTTTTTTTCATCAGTATTTAAACAAGAAAATCCCATGGCAGACAATATGATCAGTGATAACAAAAATTCCCCATTAAGTGTCACCTGCTTAACCCAGCAAGAAGTAAGGCGGCGTCTAAAAATCACTAAAATTGACAAATCTCCGGGCCCGGAGGGGATACACCCCCGAGTACTGCAGGAATTAAGTACAGTCATTGATAGACCATTATTTTTAATTTTTAAAGACTCCATAATAACAGGGTCTGTACCACAGGACTGGCGTATAGCAAATGTGGTGCCAATATTCAAAAAGGGGACAAAAACTGAACTCGGTAATTATAGGCCAGTAAGCTTAACCTCTACTGTGGGTAAAATCCTGGAGGGCATTCTAAGGGATGCTATACTGCAGTATCTGAAGAGGAATAACCTCATGACCCAGTATCAGCACGGGTTTACTAGGGACCGTTCATGTCAGACTAATTTGATCAGCTTCTATGAAGAGGTAAGTTCTGGACTGGACCAAGGGAACCCAGTAGATGTAGTGTATATGGACTTTTCAAAAGCTTTTGATATGGTGCCACACAAAAGGTTGATACATAAAATGAGAATAATGATGATAGGGGAAAATATGTGTAAGTGGATTGAGAGCTGGCTCAGGGATAGGAAACAAAGGGTGGTATTAATGGAGCACACTCGGACTGGGTCGCGGTTAGCAGTGGGGTACCACAGGGGTCAGTATTGGGCCCTCTTCTTTTTAACATATTTATTAATGACCTTATAGGGGGCATTCAGAGTAGAATTTCAATATTTGCAGATGACACTAAACTCTGCAGGGTAATCAATACAGAGGAGGACAGATTTATATTACAGGATGATTTATGTAAACTAGAAGCTTGGGCTGATAAATGGCAAATGAGCTTTAATGGGGATAAATGTAAGGTCATGCACTTGGGTAGAAGTAATAAGATGTATAACTATGTGCTTAATTCTAAAACTCATGGCAAAACCGTTAATGAAAAAGACCTGGGTGTATGGGTGGATGACAAACTCATATTCAGTGGCCAGTGTCAGGCAGCTGCTACAAAGGCAAATAAAATAATGGGATGCATTAAAAGAGGCATAGATGCTCATGAGGAGAACATAATTTTACCTCTATACAAGTCGACCACACTTAGAATACTGTGCACAGTTCTGGTCTCCAGTGTATAAGAAAGACATAGCTGAACTAGAGCGGGTGCAGAGAAGAGCGACCAAGGTTATTAGAGAACTGGGGGGTCTGCAATACCCAGATAGGTTATTAGACTTGGGGCTATTTAGTTTGGAAAAACGAAGACTAAGGGGTGATCTTATTTTAATGTATAAATATATGAGGGGACAGTACAAAGACCTTTCTGATGATCTTTTTAATCATAGACCTGAGACAGGGACAAGGGGGCATCCTCTACGTCTGGAGGAAAAAAAGTTTAAGCATAATAACAGACGCGGATTCTTTACTGTAAGAGCAGTGAGACTATGGAACTCTCTGCTGTATGATGTTGTAATGAGTGATTCATTATTTAAATTTAAGAGGGGACTGGATACCTTTCTGGAAAAGTATAATGTTACAGGGTAAATACACTAGATTCCTTGTTAGGGCGTTGAGCCAGGGAACTAGTCTGATTGCTGTATGTGGAGTCAGGAAGGAATTTTTTTCCCCAAGGTGGAGCTTACTCTTTGCCACATGGGTCTTTTTTGCCTTTCTCTGGATTAACATGTTAGGGCATGTTAGGTTAGGCTATGGGTTGAACTATGTGACTAGTCCTGTGTTGTTCATGTAGAGGCACAATGACTGGATTAATGATGTTATGCGAGTGGTAGGGATTTGTCACTGTGACATTCACAAATTGTAGGGCAGTTCTAAATTGACTAGACACCTGCCCACAATGTAACACCACCAGCACCAAAGGCTTGTCTGGTGACAGTGGCTGATGCATAGCGCTCTCCTTGATGTTTTCACTGTCTAATCCAATTGGAGTGAAAAAAAATGAAGACGACATAACTTTTAATAATAATGTTACAAAAATTCACTGTGCAATGGTGAAGTTTAAAACACTCAAAAGGTGCCAGATTATCCATAGTTCATCAGTGGTATCCCTTACTGGATCAATAGTTTGAGTATACATATTAGCTAATCTAATAAACCATAATAGAAAATAATGTGTTAAACCCCTAAATAAATCAGATGGAGAGCAAACTTGAATATTAGCAGCGATAAAATTTCCCTCTTTGCTTATATGCAGACAGACATTCAGGTTAACACCAAGCGCTAAGAGCAGGCTTCATTTTGTAAATGCTGTCAATTTAATGACCTGAAATATTTGCCCTAATAGGCATTAGGTCTGGATATACCATACATATAAGCTAGACCACGAGTGGATATTAGATAATGTAGGGTTTTTGACAGCAACACGCTGTATTTTAGATGGAGCTGTCGCTATAGTGAATTTAATATGTCCTTTCATTACGTATTAAATGATGGAGGATTTTAAAGGGAATCTGTCACCAGTTTTTTGGGTTACCAGGTAAAATATCATTCAACTTAGTGTCCCCTATGCATTACACAAGTACTTTTGATACCCCTTGACTCCCCACGTATGATCCATAAATACCGTTTTCATTCCTCTCGCGCTGTATGTAAATATACTCGGTCAGGTCCGATGGGAGTGGCTTATTTTCCGTCTCTCCCCCCCTCCTGCCTTGCTCTACGCATTCCTTTTGGGGAATTTCTGTGTTCGCGTAGTTTTGGCGCTTGCGCATTCAAATGGCCTCTCACCCGTGCACAGTATGCACTCTAAGAGATCTGTGATAGTCACAGAAATGAATACGTACATCAAGCAGAGGAGCATGGGGGGGGGGGAACAATAAGCCACGTCCATCGGACCGGACTGAGTATATTTACATACAGCGAGAGAGGAATAAAAACGGTATTTATGGATCACACGTGGGGAGTCAAGTCAAGGGGTATCAAAAGTACTTGTGTAATACATAGGGGACACTAAATTGGATGATATTTTTACCTGGTAACCCAAAAAACTGGTGACAGATTCCCTTTAACCCCTTAACCCCCAAGGGTGGTTTGCACGTTAATGACCGGGCCAATTTTTACAATTCTGACCACTGTCCCTTTATGAGGTAGTAACTCTGGAACGCTTCAACGGATCCCGGTGATTCTGACATTGTTTTCTCGTGACATATTGTACTTCATGTTAGTGGTAACATTTCCTTGATATTACCTGTGTTTATTTGTGAAAAAATGTAAATTTGGTGAAAATATCAAAAACTTCGCAATTTTCCAACTGAATTTTTATGCCCTTAAATCACAGAGATACGTCACACAAAATATATAAGTAACATTTCTCACATCTACTTTACATCAGCACAATTTTGGAACCAAATTTTTTTTTGTTAGGGAGTTATAAGGGTTAAAAGTTGACCAGCAATTTCTCATTTTTACACCATTTTTTTTAGGGACTACATCACATTTGAAGTCACTTTGAGGGGCCTTATGATAGAAAATGCCAAAAAAGTTACACCATTCTAAAAACTGCACCCCTCAAGGTGCTCAAAACCACATTTAAGAAGTTTATTAACCCTTCAGGTGCTTCACAGGAATTTTTGGAATGTTTAAAAAAAAAATAATAATTAACAGTTACCTTTTTTTCGCAAAAAATTTACTTCAGCTCCAATTTGTTTTATTTTACCAAGGGTAACAGGAGTAATTGGACACCAAAAGTTGTTGTACAATTTGTTCTGAGTACGCCGATACCCAATATGTGGGGGTAAAGCACTGTTTGGGTGCATGGCAGAGCTCAGAAAGGAAGGAGTGCAGTTTGACTTTTCAATGCAAAATTGACTGGAATTGAGATAGGACGCCATGTCACGTTTGGAGAGCCCCTGATGTGCCTAAACAGTGGAAACCTCACACAAGTTACACAATTTTGGAAAGTAGACCCCCTAAGGAACTTATCAAGATGTGTTGTGAGAACTTTGAACCCCCAAGTGTTTCACTACAGTATGTAACGCAGAGCCGTGAAAATAAAAAATCATTTTTTTCCCACAAAAATGCTTTTTAGCCCCCAAATTTTTATTTTCCCAAGGGTTACCACACCCCTAAACACGCACACGCCCCTAACCCTAATCCCAACCACACCCCTAACCCCAACACACCCGTAACCACAACACACTCCGAACCCTAATCCCAACCCTAACCACACCCTTAACTCCAACACACCCCTAGCCCTAATCCCAACCGATAATGTAATCCAAACCCTAACCCTAACTTTAGCCCCAACAATAACCCTAACTTTAGCCCCAACCCTAACTTTAGCCCAACCCTAACCCTAACCCTAATGGGAAAATGTAAATAAATACTTTTTTATTTTATTTTTCCCTAACTAAGGGGGTGATGAAGGGGGGTTTGATTTACTATTTAAAGCAGGTTATTTTAGCGGATTTTTATGATTGGCAGCCGTCACACACTAAAAGATGCTTTTTATTGCAAAAAATAGTTTTTGCATCTCCACATTTTAAGAGCTATAGTTTTTCCATATTTTGGTCCACAGAGTCATGAGAGGTCTTGTTTTTTGCGGGATGAGTTGCGTTTTTATTGGTACTATTTTTGGGCACGTGACTTTTTGATCGCTTTTTATTCCTATTTTTGTGAGACAGAATGAACAAAGACCAGCTATTCATGAATTTATGAATTTCCTTTTTTTTTTGAGGGGGGGGGGGGGGGGGGGAGTTTATACTATTCCACATTTGGTAAAATTGATAAAGCAGTTTTATTCTTCGGGTTAGTACAATTACAGCGATACCTCATTTTTTATCATTTTTTAATGTTTTGACGCTTTTATACGATAAAAACTTTTATATAAAAAATAATTAAAATTATTTTGCATCGCTTTATTCTGCTTTATTCTGAGGACTATAACTTTTTTATTTTTACGCTGATGACGCTGTATGGTGGCTCGTTTTTTGCAGGACAAGATGAAGTTTTCAGCGGTACCATGTTTATTTATATCCGTCTTTTTGATCGCGTGTTGTTCCCCTTTTTGTTCGGCGGTATGATAATAAAGCGTTGCTTTTTGCCGCCTCTTTTTTTTTTTTTTTTTTTTTACGGTGTTCACTGAAGGGGATAACTAGTGGGACGGTTATAGGTCGGGTCGTTACGGACGCGGCAATACTAAATGTGTGTACTTTTATTGTTTTTTATTTAGATAAAGAAATGTATTTATTGGAACAATTTTTTTATTATTATTTATTTAGGATTTTTTTTACTTTGTCTCAGGGTGGGACATCATGGTATAGTGTCAGATCGCTGATCTGACATTTTGGACAGCACTGTGTCAGATCAGTGATCTGACAGGCAGTGCTGCAGGCTTGCCGGCGCCTGCTCTCAGCAGGCGCTTGCAAGCCACCTCCCAGCAGGACCCGGAAGGAGCCCCGCAGCCATATTGGATCAGGGGCCTGCAGGGAGGAGATGCTCGGAACAACGCGATCACATCGCATTGTTCCGAGGGTTTCAGGGAAGCACGCAGGGAGCCTCCTCCTTGCGCGATGCTTCCCTATGCCGCCGGAATGCTGCGATCATGTTTGATCACAGTGTTCCGGGGGTTAATGTGTCGGGAGCGGTCCGTGACCGCTCCTGGCACATAGTGCCAGATGTCAGCTGTAATAAGCAACTGACAACCGGCGGCGATCGGCCGCGCTCCCCTGTGAGCGCGGCTGATCGTCCATGATGTACTATCCCGTCCTTGGGAATTAAGTCCCAGGTCACCTCGATGGGATAGTACGTCAGATGGCAGAAAGGGGTTAACGGCAACATTCTGTATTTTAGTTGGAGCTATCACTATGATAAAATTAAATTAGTGTGCCCTTTCATTAGGCACCAATGGGAAACAGATAAATGTCGTCACTCTACTAGCATAGATAAGAACGAAAAGAAGTTAGCAGCAATATATTGTATTTTAGGGGTTCTAACACTAGTTGGTATTGTAGAAAAAAAGACCCTTTTCTGCATGTATAGATTAGGCAAAAATATGCCCAGCAGAGATCAATAATGCAATGGGAAATTATAGATCTTCATTAGGTTTCTCACTGGCACATGAGCAAATAAAATCCCAGTATATAAGTCAAGCCCTACGCATTTCATCATTAGTCATGATTGCTATGATCATCAGGGGCTAGAAGTGATGCATAAAGAATTCAATATGATTGCGATATTCTCTTGATTCTCTTGTGGTGGCCAAACCAGCTGGGCGCATATTTGCCGGATTATAGATGCAGAAAAGGGTATTTTTTCTACCCTATTGACAGCATTTACAAAGCCAAGCCTGCTCTTGGGGTTAACCTGAATGTCTGCATATAAGCAAAGAGGGAAAGTCTAATATTAAATCAAGCTTGCTCTCTAACTGATTTATTTAGGGGTTGAAGACATTATTTTTCATTGTGCTTTATTAGATTAGCTGATATCTAGAATCAAACTATAGATCCAGTAAGAGATACCACTGATAAACTGTGGTTAATCTGGCACTTGGAGTGTTTTAAACTTCACAATTGCACAGTGAATTTTTTAACATAATTATTAAAAGTTATGTCTTAATTTTTTCTCAATCCAATTGGATTAGTCAGTGAAAATTTAAGGATTATTTTTGGAAAACTATAAATTTTAGTCTTCAGTGAACTTTTTTCCGCTCTCCTTGATGTCTCCAAAATCATTGGCGGCCATAATTTTTGGTCGACTTTCATCACTGAGTAGAACTGAGGCCCACTGGTCCTTCGTCCAGCGTAGATGCTCCCTGGCCCATGCATGACGATGACTGATGGTGTGGTCAGGTACCCTTGTAGGTCATCTAGCACGCAGATGTAAACTTTTTGAATGGTCTGACGTGACACTTGGGTCCCTCTCACCTCTCTTAAATGTGCCTGGAGTTGTGTGGCATTCTTCATCCAGCTCCAAAAGGCATTATCGCATTGAAACGGTTATCAGTGTGGGATATGGCCAAAAGAAATCAACTTCTATGCATTCCTGGGACTCCTCCAGATTCTGATGCAGCCTGCTGATGACACTAAGCTCAGTGGCTACTTCCGTCTCAGATCATCCTGCTTGAAGCCTCGCCATGGCGAGGTACTATTGCTCAATTGTCAGGTGTCATCTTGGTCGCAAGATGTCAAAATGTGAACAGCATGATGAGGATAAACAACAATTCTAACTGAACCCCAAAATGTATTGGGCGATTCATGGACAAACACCTGTTGTGAATTTTGCCATTAAAGGGGTTGTCCATTACTAGGACAACCTCTTCTTAAACTAAATTTTCAGCCCCGATAAAAGAATAAAGGCTAAACTCACCTTCCGTGCTGGCTCCGTTCCAGCTGTGTCAGCATTCACGGCCCCGGGGCTGTGATGCTGTGGAATGACACGTTATGACCATGACCCAATTAGTGCTGGTGTCCCTGTCCCCGCCTTCAGACAAACTGAACATGAAAAGGACGTTTGGGATTAGCTGCAGCCCTGGCTTCCTCTTCATGTTCAGTTTGTACGAGGGCATAGACCGTGACGCCAGAGCCAATTGGGTGCCATTGTCATGTGTCACAACACCACAAGAAAGCTCTGGAGAGAGCGAGTGCTGACACCGTGGGTACCGGCGCCGGCACGGGGGATGAGTATAGACTTTATTATTTTACCGGGGCCGAACATTTAGTTTAAGAAGGGGTTGTCCTACAAGTGGACAACCCCTTTAAGCTCCTTGTTAGAGAACAGCAAGTTGTGCAAAAAGTACTAAAACATTGAACAGCTGGACATGTGTATTTAAGTTTAGAGACGGTCACATGAAGTTCATCTTAAAAGGTTAGAGTGCATTTTAGGATCATCCTGAGATTTCACACGAAAGCCAAACATCCCTAACGTTTTGTGAGTAGAGTATATTGAAGACATAAGCTAAAATCATACCACTTAAGAAAAGTGTATTTGACACACACAGAAATAAAAGGCAAGAACAGAGGGGGAATGCTCTGCAGAACATCTTACTGTAGGACTTCAGATTAAACGTAAGAGACATATTTTGTTCAGTGTAGTGTTTCTATGTCAACACATTATTTTAGCCTTATTACATTCAGCAGGCTGTTAAATTGTCTCCAGATTGGAATCTCTGTTCACACAACCTATAGCAGCACTGAAGTCAGTATTAATTCAGAGATTTCATAGCCTTCATTTGCAGTATCCAGATGGGTCCATAAGTATTTGCATGGTGGGAGAATTTTTATAATTTTGCTTTACACACGCGTGCTTTATTTGAAATTAAATAAAGACTTCAAAAATTTAGAGACATTGTAATAATTTAGAATTACATATTTTCACAGTCCCTCCATCCTCACAGACTATAAAATAGTTACAAAATTGACGGATTAGGTGTGGCCTGGTATTTCATGCAGAGTTGCAGAGACAAAGGCCCAGATTCAGCATTGCTTCTGCACCTGATATTTCCCTTGTGTGTTTTGTGCTTTTTTTATGTTTGCACCCAATTCATTATTCTATTTGCATCTATTTTAAAGTATATTTTACATGTGTTTGTCTGCTTTTTGTTTTCCACTTTGTGGGAGGAGTTTCGCCATTTTAGTTGCTTTTGCCTGGTTTATCAATTGTGACTTTATAAAAAGTAGAAAAATTTGAAGCAGTTTTACTCCAGTTCCCCTGGTGGATTTTTAAGTATGCTGTAATGTGACATTTTTTGTGACATTTTAGTGCTGAATTGTGACTTTTGGTGCCAAATATCGTAAAAACGCAGTCCAAGGAAGAAAAAAACAACTTTTTTTCCCGCTTAGTGCAAAATTCATGAGTCATAATTTTTTTGCCCCAAACGGCAACTAATACCACAAGACGAAAAAGGAAAGAGACTTAAAAACCCCCCGCAAATAATGAATCACAGCCAAAAAAATTTCAGTTGATTCCAAATGATGAATTCACTTTTGTTACCTGTTCACTCTCCAGCCACATTAGGCTTTGCAAAAAAAATAAAAAATTCCAACTAAAAGGGTTCCCTGAAAAATGCCCACAGGAAAATTGCCCACATGAAAAATGCCCACACGGAAAATGGCCCACACGGAAAATGGCCCACACGGAAAATGGCCAATTGCAGCATCACAAAGTTTCAGATCTATGATATTGGACGTGAAAGGTGAGGATGTTCACATGATTTGTGATCAACTTGTGATTTACAGCTGTCCTAGAGCAAAACTGCAAAAATGCTGAAGATCTGTGGTTTGCAGCAGTCTGTCATTATCAGCAATAGATAGATCTAGTCTGCTCTCCTCTCTCACTGACATTGCCTTACTCCTCCCACCAGCCCAGAACAGCAGCACATGCAGAACCAGCAGCAGCAGTGTGATCCAGAGGAGCCATCACTGCTATCAGTACCCACAAAAGAATCACTGTATTATCTGTGGAGTTACATGGGACTGCAGGTCAGATCTAATACATTATCATCTCAGTGGGTGCCCACCAAAAGTAGGGTGCTGCTGGCTGAGATAGATGGTCCTGGAAGCCCAGAAGGCACCGCAGAAAGGCGAGATTCTGTCGGAATCTGTCAGAGGAGCGGAAGTGCCATAGCAGCTCCGCTCTCCCATTGACTTCAGTGGCAGTGAATCTGGGGCATGCACTTCCTTCCCTGTCCACTTATGACTACCAAGAGTAGGGCTAGGTTCACACTGCGTTAACAGCAGCCCGTTCGACACATGCGTCAACGGGCTGCTGGTAACTCAAGTGCCGGTATGTCAACGCGCTAGCGCAGATAGAGCTAGCAGATGCTCTATCTGCGCTAGCAGTGACGGACCCGGAAACGCTGCAGCCCGCGTCCTAGGGTCCATCACTCAATGACGGCACATCGCTAGCGCACGTCCATTGTGGGCATGCACTAGCGATGCGTCCGACATAGGAATTAATGTCGGCCTTAATGGACTGCGTTACACTGCGTTATGCCGTGGTGTAACGTAGTCCGTTTAACGGACGCCAGCAAGGCAGTGTGAACCCAGCCTAAGAGTGAACAGACCCTACCTAGTTATGTATCATACACATATACTGCAGGTGCAAGCAGGCATAGGATGGAAGGGAATGCAGAGTGGATTTGAATAAGGGTCTCTAGGTCCAGACACACCACAATGAGAGTGGAATAAGGGTCTCTAGGCCCAGACACACCACATTGAGAGTGGAATACTGGTCTCTAGGCCCAGACACCACAATGAGAGTGGAATAAGGTTCTCTAGAGCCAGACACACCACAATGAGAGTGGAATAAGGGTCTCTAGGCCCAGACACACCACAATGAGAGTGGAATAAGGGTCTCTAGGCCCAGACACACCACAATGAGAGTGGAATAAGGTTCTCTAGAGCCAGACACACCACAATGAGAGTGGAATAAGGGTCTCTAGGGCCAGACACACCACAATGAGAGTGGAATAAGGGTCTCTAGGCCCAGACACACTCCAATGAGAGTGGAATAATGGTCTCTAGGCCCAGACACCACAATGAGAGTGGAATAAGGTTCTCTAGAGCCAGACACACCACAATGAGAGTGGAATAAGGGTCTCTAGGCCCAGACACACCACAATGAGTGGAATAAGGGTCTCTAGGCCCAGACACACCACAATGAGAGTGGAATAAGGGTCTCTAGGGCCAGACACACCACAATAAGAGTGGAATAAGGGTCTCTAGGGCCAGACACACCACAATGAGAGTGGAATAAGGGTCTCTAGGCCTAGACACCACAATGAGAGTGGAATAAGGGTCTCTAGGCCTAGACACCACAATGAGAGTGGAATAAGGGTCTCTAGGCCCAGACACACCCCAATGAGAGTGGAATAAGGGTCTCTAGGCCCAGACACCACAATGAGAGTGGAATAAGGGTCTCTAGGCCCAGACACACCACAATGAGAGTGGAATAAGGGTCTCTAGACCCAGACACACCACAATGAGAGTGGAATAAGGGTCTCTAGGCCCAGACACACCACAATGAGAGTGGAATAAGGGTCTGTAGGCCCAGACACACCCTAATGAGAGTGGAATAAGGGTCTCTAGGCCCAGACACCACAATGAGAGTGGAATAAGGTTCTCTAGAGCCAGACACACCACAATGAGAGTGGAGTAAGGGTCTCTAGGCCCAGACACACCACAATGAGAGTGGAATAAGGGTCTCTAGGCCCAGACACACCACAATGAGAGTAGAATTATTGTTAGCACAGTGGAATGACAACTCCTAAGAACAGAATCCGTAGTCTGGGACTAGGGATGAGTGAACAGAACCTGGAGAAGTAAACTGGACCCAGAGACATTTGTTGAAATCCATTCTGCATTTTCTTTGCTGCCCGTGTTGTGCTGTATTGTATTTCAATGGAGCCCATGGAAGTCAAGGACAATTACCCGGCAGCTAATTATTTGCAGGTGTGCAATGATTGTTTAATAAACTTAAGTTATTGTTGTTATTACAACTCCTTAATAAACTGTTCTTAATAAACTTGTTGGTAGTTTTTTATGTGGGCAATTTTCGCCGACATTCTTCTGTGCTGCAGAGCATCTCACCTATAATTCTATACTATTCTCTGTTCTGCAGAGCATCTCACGTATACCTGCATACTATCCCCCTGTCCTGCAGAGCATTTAACCTATAGATCTTTGCTATTCTCTATCCTGCAGAGCAACTCGCCTATAATTCTATATTATTCTTCTGCCCTGCAGAGCATCTCACGTATACATGCGTAATATCCCCCTGTCCTGCAGAGCATTTAACCTATATATCTCACCTATATATCGCATCTCAAATATCATGGATCTGAAACTTTGTGATGCTGCAATTGGCAATTTTCCGTGTGGGCAATTTTCCATGTGGGCAAATTTCCGTGTGGGCAATTTTCCGTGTGGGCAATTTTCCATGTGGGCAATTTTCCATGTGGGCAATTTTCCTGTGGGCAATTTTCTGGTCACCATTTGGATTCTTTTTCACTAATAGACTTTTCTTGATATGATTATGTCCGCTCTTTTATCATATACACAGTTCTGCGAGATTCCAGTGTTGTCTCGCATGCACAGATATTTTGAGGTGTAGCCACAGATTTTCAATGGTGTTCAGATCAGGGGACTGTGAGGGCCATTGTAAAACCTTCAGATTGCGCCATTAGTACGAAGTCTATTATGGATTTTGATGTGTGTTTAGAATCCTTATCCATTTGTAGAAGCCATCCTTTTTCAACTTCAGCTTTTTTTTTATGTTTGTTATGTTTGCATCAAGAATTTGTTTAAATTTAATTGAATTCATGAAATGTTCACTATGTCACTAGCTGCAACACAATTCCAAAGCATGATTGATCCACCCCCATGCTTAATGGTTGGCAAAATGTTCTTTTCCTGAAACACTGTGCTTTTTTTTCCTCCACACATACCTTTCATCATTGTGTCCAAAAAGTTCTACTTTAACCTCATCGGTCCACAGGACTTGTTTCAAAAACACATCAGGCTTGTTTAGATGTTCTTTTGCATACTTCAGATGCTGAATTTTGTGGTAAAAATGCAGGAGAGGTTTTCCTCTGATGACTCTTAAATTAAGGCCCTATTTGTGCAGGTGCCTCTTAATAGTAGAACAATGTACCAAAACTTCATTCAGCTGAATTTTTCGGAAGCTCTTTAGCAGTCAAGCGGGGGTTCTGATGTGCCTCTCTAGCAATCCTATGAAATAAATGTTCAGCCCCGATAAAATAATAAAGCCTATACTAGCCTTTCTGTGCCGGCATCATTCCAGCGGTATCGGCACTTGCATTCCGGGTCTGTGATATGGTGAAAAGATGTGATTCCCAGCGTCCAATCAGCACTGGAATCACTGTCTCGGGCTTCAGACAGACTGAACATGAAGACGAAGTCCAGGTTGAGCTGATTTGGTGCCGGCATCACGTGTTACAGCACCGCACGAGAGCCCCAGGGAGAACGAGAGCTGACATCGCTAGCATCTACCTTCATTTTAGTGAGAAAGCAGGAGAACCATGAAAGAAAAAAAAACTCAAATTACATCCCGAAAGAAAAACAACGTAAATGCATGTCGAATGGGCAACCAAGGATATGAGATAGATTTTATGGAGAATTAAAAAACAAACAAACAGAAAAAAAAAACTCTGCCATCTCATCCAGGGACATAAAAACCATGGGACGTCCTGAAGCAGTCCCTGGGGTGAGAATGAAACTTAATTTTACTGTTATAACAGAAATGTTTCCACTGTAGCTCAAGCTGCCACCTGAGCAACTGATGCCTGTAGTACCTTCCTGCCAATACTCACAACTGCCGAAGCAATGGTGCAAACCCTTTAAAAAGTGTAGAAAAGGTATGCACCTATGATCACGTAGCTGTCTTACATGGTTGCAGAACTGATGCCTGGTGAACAAGCTCTTACAGAACAAAGAGCGCCATGACCCTGCATTAAAAGCCTCAATAATAGCTGATCTACTCCAGCGAGCAACGGTCACCCTAGAGCAGGGGTCTCAAACTGCATTCCTCGAGGGCCACAAACCATGCGATTTCAAGATTTCTTCAGCATTGCACAAGGTGCTGTAATCATTATGTGTGTAGGTGATTAAATTATCACCTGTGCAGTACAAGGAAATCCTGAAAACACGACCTGTTTGCGGCCCTTGAGGAATGCAGTTTGAGACCTCTGCCCTAGAGGGAGTCGAACCTCAGCTTAAGAATACTGGGATGAACTACAAGCCATCCAAACGGAGCTATGAGATTAGTAGAGCTGCACAGCTCTGAATATGTTAGATTAAGCGAGAACCTCTCAGGAAGATGAAAGGCGAAGTACCTAAAAGAATGATAGACATCTCAGGAGCAGTTGAAAGGCGGAGAATCCCGCTAAGGTGAAATGAGGGAGTCAAAACGCCAGTGTAGTGTGTCCCAGGGAAGCAGAAAGACAGGAGTGAGCCTCCCTTGGAGCTTTTCCTGAAGAAAGGGATCACTAGAGGAGAAAAATCACTAGAAAGCCGAAATAGAGCGATCTCTGTGACTCACATTAAGGGAAAGGACCGCAGGGTGACAGGGCCCAATAGGGGCTTTCCAGATTCCAGATGATAATACGGTGGTCATGAGTTTGCCCCACCCGAACCAGGATAGTCAAGGCAGGAACCTGGCTCTTGGGAGTCTACCATAGCTCAATATAAGCTTGCAAAAACTAAAAAGAAGGATACTGCCATAATAACGCTGCTCATAGGGCTCTTAGCCCTGCCGGTAAAGTAAATGACCACATAATTGGGTAAAAGAGGACAACCCTGGGAAAGGTCTGTCTAGATGCTATGGATGGTGCCTTGGGGAATCTGCGATGTGAGTCCTGGACTCAAACTGAAGAATCCCAAGCCAAATCGCTATTCAACATCTTCAGATTAAGCTGGGAGGGATAATTCCCTACTTGAGATTCCTCTTGAATGTGAAAGAGCCCAGGTGTCTGCCCGGACCACCCAAACACCATGCTGGTCCAGGCAATGTATCAGACATCAATCGTCTGAATGACCTGCATTAACAACCAAATGAGAAGGACCTGAACAGCGCTCTCACAGGAGGTGAAAAGCTGGAAGCACTGCCAGTACTTTTCAACCCAGAAATCAAGAAATGTTGGTGAAGAGTAGAATAGCATAAGTGATGAAACCATATACTGAACTAACCACATCAAGGGTAGTCTCAATAGTCACTGAAGGAGTCTAAAAAGTGCCACCCTACTTAGGAAGTAACAATCCTGATGTATCTGATCAAAAGTCTTCAATAAGCTGCAGAAGACTAAAATGATTTGATCATAAAAAGCAATACAGAGTATGTCTAGTTTAAGGCTAAACCTAAGTTTGCTATTGCCTATGCTGCAGGTAGTGTCAGATTCACAAGCTAAGAGATTAAACGCCTATTGTGACAAACACCACCATCATACAAGACCTCAACCTCCACCCAAACCGCTGCATGATCCTTGACAGAAGAGGAGTGAGGACACTGTTGTGATTTTGCTTTTTGCTCCCTCTAGTGGTCATTAGTGATTTGACTCTGGAGCGTCTGTCTTTTCCTATATCCTCACCTGGGCCGTTAGTTCAGGGGCGTTGCTATATAAGCTCCCTGGACCTTCAGTTCAATGCCTGGCATCGTTGAAATCAGAGCTAATCTGTTGTGCTCTTGTCCTCTGATCCTGGTTCCTGTTTTTCAAGCTAAGTCTGCTTCTTTGCTTTTTGCTTTTGTTTTGTTTGGTATTTTTGTCCAGCTTGTTCCTATCTGTATCCTGACCTTTGCTGGAAGCTCTAGGGGGCCGGTGTTCTCCCCCCGGACCGTTAGACGGTTCGGGGGTTCTTGAATCTCCAGCGTGGATTTTTATAGGGTTTTTGTTGACCAGATAAGTTATCTTGCTATATTCTGCTATTAGTAAGCTGGCCTCTCTTTGCTGAACCTGGTTCATTTCTGTGTTTGTCATTTCCTCTTACCTCACCGTTATTATTTGTGGGGGGCTTGTATCTTGCTTTGGGGTCCCTTTCTCTGGAGGCAAGAGAGGTCTTTGTTTTCTTCTCCTAGGGGTAGTTAGATTCTCCGGCTGGCGCGAGTCATCTAGCGATCACCGTAGGCATGATCCCCGGCTACTTCTAGTGTTGGCGTTAGGAGTAGCTATTTGGTCAACCCAGTTACCACAGCCCTATGAGCTGGATTTTTGTATCTTGCAGACTTACACGTTCCTCTGAGACCCTGTCCACTGGGGTCATAACAGTATGCCAGGCCAGTATTAAATGTTTAATGCATTGCAGAAGTGGGATTATAAGAAAGAAAATTGAGGTTTTTTTTTTCCCTCTCTCATTTTTTTTTTTTTCTTTTCCCCTTTACCTCAGAGTGGCTTAAGCTTGCTGCAGACATGAATGTCCAGACCTTGATTACAAGTGTGGACCAGCTTGCCGCTCGTGTGCAGGGTATACAAGATTATGTTACCAGAAATCCTAGGTCTGAACCCAAGATTCCGATTCCTGAACTGTTTTCAGGAGACCGATTTAAGTTTAGGAATTTCAGGAATAATTGTAAATTATTTTTGTCCCTGAAACCTTGTTCGTCTGGAGACTCTGCTCAACAAGTAAAAATTGTTATTTCATTCTTACGGGGTGACCCTCAGGATTGGGCTTTTTCGTTGGCGCCAGGAGATCCGGCATTGGCTGATATTGATGCGTTTTTTCTGGCGCTCGGTTTACTTTATGAGGAACCCAATCTTGAGATTCAGGCAGAGAAAGCCTTGCTGGCTATGTCTCAGGGCCAGGACGAGGCTGAGGTGTATTGCCAAAAATTTCGGAAATGGTCCGTGCTGACACATTGGAACGAGTGTGCACTGGCCGCTAATTTTAGAAATGGCCTTTCTGAGGCCATTAAGAATGTTATGGTGGGTTTTCCCATTCCCACAGGTCTGAATGATACCATGTCCCTGGCTATTCAAATTGACCGGCGGTTGCGGGAGCGCAAAACCGCAAATTCCCTCATGTTGTTGTCTGAACAGACACCTGATGTGATGCAATGTGATAGAAAAACCGCAAATTCCCTCATGGTGTTGTCTGAACAAACACCTGATTTGATGCAATGTGATAGAATCCTGACTAGAAATGAGAGGAAAATTCATAGACGCCGGAATGGCTTGTGCTACTACTGTGGTGATTCTACACATGTTATCTCAGCATGCTCTAAACGTATATCTAAGGTTGTTAGTCCTGTCACCGTTGGTAATTTGCATCCTAAGTTTATTCTGTCTGTAACTTTGATTTGCTCACTGTCATCTTATCCTGTCATGGCGTTTGTAGATTCAGGTGCTGCCCTGAGTCTTATGGATCTCTCATTTGCTAAGCGCTGTGGTTTTATTCTTGAACCATTAGAAAATCCTATCCCTCTTAGGGGTATTGATGCTACACCATTGGCAGAAAATAAGCCGCAGTATTGGACACAGGTTACCATGTGCATGACTCCTGAACACCGCGAGGTGATACGTTTTCTCGTTCTACATAAAATGCATGATTTGGTTGTTTTGGGGCTGCCATGGTTACAGACCCATAATCCAGTCCTTGACTGGAAGGCTATGTCAGTGTCTAGTTGGGGCTGTCGTGGTATTCATGAGGATTCCCTGCCTGTGTCTATTGCTTCTTCTACGCCTTCGGAAGTTCCGGCGTATTTGTCTGATTATCAGGATGTCTTCAGCGAGTCTAAGTCCAGTGCATTGCCTCCTCATAGGGAATGTGACTGTGCAATAGATTTGATTCCAGGCAGTAAATTTCCTAAGGGAAGACTGTTTAATCTGTCGATACCTGAACATACCGCTATGCGTTCATATATCAAGGAGTCTCTGGAGAAAGGACACATCCGTCCGTCTTCTTCCCCTCTTGGTGCGGGATTCTTTTTTGTGGCCAAAAAGGACGGATCTTTGAGGCCTTGTATTGACTATCGGCTTTTAAATAAGATCACTGTCAAATTTCAGTATCCTTTGCCGCTGTTGTCTGACTTGTTTGCCCGGATTAAAGGTGCCAAGTGGTTTACCAAGATAGACCTTCGTGGTGCGTACAACCTTGTGCGCATTAAGCAAGGGGATGAATGGAAAACCGCATTTAATACGCCCGAAGGTCATTTTGAGTACTTGGTGATGCCTTTTGGGCTCTCTAATGCCCCTTCAGTTTTTCAGTCCTTTATGCATGACATTTTCCGGAACTATCTGGATAAATTTCTGATCGTTTATCTGGATGATATTCTGTTTTTTTCTGATAATTGGGACTCGCATGTGGAGCAGGTCAGGATGGTCTTTAAAATTTTGCGTGAAAATTCTTTGTTTGTCAAGGGCTCAAAGTGTCTTTTTGGTGTACAGAAGGTTCCCTTTTTGGGGTTCATTTTTTCCCCTTCTGCTGTGGAGATGGACCCAGTCAAGGTCCGAGCTATTCTTGATTGGACTCAGCCCTCGTCAGTTAAGAGTCTTCAGAAGTTCTTGGGTTTCGCTAACTTCTACCGTCGTTTTATCGCTAACTTTTCTAGCATTGTGAAACCTTTGACGGATATGACCAAGAAGGGCTCCGATGTGGTTAATTGGGCTCCTGCTGCCGTGGAGGCTTTCCAGGAGTTGAAACGTCGGTTTACTTCGGCGCCTGTTTTGTGCCAGCCTGATGTCTCGCTTCCCTTTCAAGTTGGGGTGGATTCTGTGGTGGATAGGTTGCAGCGGATCTGGAATCTTGTGGTGGACAACTTGAAGTTGTCACAGGAGAGGGCTCAGCGCTTTGCCAACCGCCGCCGCGGTGTGGGTCCCCGACTACGTGTTGGGGATTTGGTGTGGCTTTCTTCCCGCTTTGTTCCTATGAAGGTTTCCTCTCCCAAATTTAAACCTCGTTTTATTGGTCCTTACAAGATATTGGAAATTCTTAATCCTGTATCCTTTCGCCTGGATCTACCTGTGTCGTTTGCTATCCACAACGTGTTTCATAGGTCCTTGTTGCGGCGGTACGTTGTGCCTGTGGTTCCTTCTGCTGAGCCTCCTGCTCCGGTGTTGGTTGAGGGCGAGTTGGAGTACGTGGTGGAGAAGATCTTGGATTCTCGTCTCTCCAGGCGGAGGCTTCAGTACCTGGTCAAGTGGAAGGGCTATGGTCAGGAAGATAATTCCTGGGTGGTCGCCTCTGATGTTCATGCGGCCGATTTAGTTCGTGCCTTTCACGCTGCTCATCCTGATCGCCCTGGTGGTCGTGGTGAGGGTTCGGTGACCCCTCACTAAGGGGGGGGGGGGGGGGGGGGGTACTGTTGTGATTTTGCTTTTTGCTCCCTCTAGTGGTCATTAGTGATTTGACTCTGGAGCGTCTGTCTTTTCCTATATCCTCACCTGGGCCGTTAGTTCAGGGGCGTTGCTATATAAGCTCCCTGGACCTTCAGTTCAATGCCTGGCATCGTTGAAATCAGAGCTAATCTGTTGTGCTCTTGTCCTCTGATCCTGGTTCCTGTTTTTCAAGCTAAGTCTGCTTCTTTGCTTTTTGCTTTTGTTTTGTTTGGTATTTTTGTCCAGCTTGTTCCTATCTGTATCCTGACCTTTGCTGGAAGCTCTAGGGGGCTGGTGTTCTCCCCCCGGACCGTTAGACGGTTCGGGGGTTCTTGAATCTCCAGCGTGGATTTTTATAGGGTTTTTGTTGACCAGATAAGTTATCTTGCTATATTCTGCTATTAGTAAGCTGGCCTCTCTTTGCTGAACCCGGTTCATTTCTGTGTTTGTCATTTCCTCTTACCTCACCGTTATTATTTGTGGGGGGCTTGTATCTTGCTTTGGGGTCCCTTTCTCTGGAGGCAAGAGAGGTCTTTGTTTTCTTCTCCTAGGGGTAGTTAGATTCTCCGGCTGGCGCGAGTCATCTAGCGATCACCGTAGGCATGATCCCCGGCTACTTCTAGTGTTGGCGTTAGGAGTAGCTATTTGGTCAACCCAGTTACCACAGCCCTATGAGCTGGATTTTTGTATCTTGCAGACTTACACGTTCCTCTGAGACCCTGTCCACTGGGGTCATAACAGGACACCAAATACATCAAAAACCTGCTATGACCGAGACACTGCCAAAAGTGACCACAAAGAACAAAAAGACAGCGCCACAATGGATGGTGAAAAAATAGGAGCTTACATTTATTCTGCCTCCTGTAGCGACGTTTCGGTCAACAGACCTTTATCAAGCTTGATAAAGGTCTGTTGACCGAAACGTCGCTACAGGAGGCAGAATAAATGTAAGCTCCTATTTTTTCACCATCCATTGTGGCGCTGTCTTTTTGTTCTTTGTGGTCTTGATACTGGCCGGGATGGGCTCCCTGGTTTTGGACGTGCGCCCTTGTGTCCGCTGAGACCTTCAATTTATATATGAAAGGGTGGGGTTTTGACATTTTTTTTGTTTTGACTGCCAAAAGTGATGCCACCGTGCCGAAAAATGACCACTGGGAACCCGAGGCAACTCAGGCTGCAGCAAGGGACCTACTTGAAGAACCTTAATCCTATGACTAGGAGTTGGAAAGTCTGGACTCCACGCAAACTCGCCACGCTACGGTGGATGGGCATTAGTTAACATAGAGTGAAAAGGACTAAATACTCCAAATGCCTGATCGCTGACTGTGTCAAGGAAAACGGTCCTGTCCTCTCAGTCAATATGTAGTGTGAAACGGAGTGCACATTTACACTCTCTTACTCTGCCAAACAATGCTTCAAGATTTGCAATACATAAAGAGAGATGGTTAGCGCCTACAAAGGCCAAGACTGGTCTGAGATGCAGACCATGTTGCCTCCAACTGAAATTACAAAAAACTGGGGAGGCCTGATGCTAAGGCTTGGTGTGGTCTGCGGGGGAGGAACCAATATTTATTAAGGATATATTAATAGTATCAGCCTCCAAGGGGGTGCACACAGTAAAATAGTTTCTGTGCCCTCCAATGAGGCGACCAAGAAAAACATTTTAATTATTGAGCGTGCCTCAATTAATGATGGGTTGTAGATAATATACAATATTTTTTTCACTTGATATTTTATATTACTTATATGCCAAGTAATATGTATTGTTTGGCTTTCCCATACTTGTTTGTTGCAGCCTTTTGGCTGCACTTTAGTCTGCATGTGTAAAACATCTGAAACAGAGTAAGGCAGCCAAATTGTGCACCCACACACCCAGCAGATGTTTTAATTTGTATAATAAATTAAATTCATCATAAAAAGAAAAAAACAAACGTTTAACGTGCATTTCCAATGCCATATTCAGAGTACTTTCCTTGCAAAGACTTACTGTATATTTTCTATACACTAGGCAAATAGTCTGTGCAAAGAGGAAGAGGACTAGAGCTCTAGTGCCACCTATAGGAAGTAGCTATCCTAAAATCAAAATTGAATTTCCAACGAGCCTTGTCACGACTTAGGATAAAAGCCAAAACCAGAATGGCAAGGAGAAACATTACCCCTTGGATTCCTGTGCTATACACTGTTACATTGCGTGGCGCTACATACAGTATACACACATGCTCTGAATAATTGCACTCGCACACAAGATTCTTGACACTGCCTATGGCAACAAAACAATGATTTATTGCACGCTTACATTCCAAGTTCCAATACTGGACTGCAAACACAAGCAAATTTCATTAATTTTGTTTCTGATTTGCTTGCAATGTTGGTGCAAACACTTGCAAAACAATAAAGTCCCTTGGTGTTGGTTGCAAGATTGTTCATAGAATCCGCTTGGCAGCCCCCACATGATCTAACAGCAAGGATGTAATTAGTTGGCTGCAAGCCAAACTCACCCTTACCAATACCTGCCAATGCTCTTTTAGCACAGCCTGGGTCCTCCATTTGTCTATGTGCCATCTCTTTCAAACAGGGGGTAGGCATATGCGACGACTGTAGATAGTCAGTGGCCACAGCAGTGACATTTTGGGGTGGGTTGGAAAAACTCACATGTTTAAAATACAGAATGTGTTATTTTTAGTCAATTATCGTACTCTGCGATAGCTCATTATTAACGGAAGCAATGACAAGTGCGAACAGAGGCTTGTTCATTCACACACAAATTGGAAAATAGTCTTAATAGTGGGGAAATGTCATGGCTTGAGCTTTCACTTTGCAGTAAATGTAGCCGCTGAATAAATTATGTTTTTATTAACAGAATTGATAACTTACTGTAGTCTTCTTCGCCTTCAAATCCAACAGGTCCAGATTCCGGAGTCATGCCATTCTTTAAGCAATTGTGAATGTAAGTAGCCTTCCATCTGGCATACTTTCTGTGCTGAATGTTCTGTTTAAAAATCAATTTGAAACAATTAGATTTTCCATACAAAATTTGAAACAATGGTTTAGTCACTGTGCAAGGTAAGTTTTTTTTCTAATCCATTAGTCGGATCAGCAGCCAAAGAGTGTTTCATTGAGATTATCAATAATAAGTTAAAAGAGGAACTTTCACCAAATGTCTCATGTTAAACTGGACACAATATATAATAATGGCTGCAAACTGGAATAAAACTTTTTTCGTTACAGAAAGATTACTAAGTAAGTATTTACTTAACTCATTAGTAGACTTTTGTTAAGTCTCAGTGTGTGTTATCAGACAGTTTTCACTGGGGGAGTGTCATTTTTTCCTCCTAAATGATATTGACCATTAAAAAGCAGGCAAAAACACACTGGTAAAAGAACATGCTCCCACTATAGCTTAGATCAGGTTTCTCAGTATGTGAAAACTATCTGATAACACCCACTTGGACTTAATGAAAATTAACTCTACAGACATGCTGACAAGATGCCATTCCCTCGGCTGCAGATTTTTGTCATGGGTGCCCTCCTCTCTCTTCGCGCAGATACCAGCCAATGTGATTCACCTCTCCCGTGTTCTTCTCTAAAACTGCACCCTATCCGATCTGCCCACCTTGAAGACTTGCCTTCTTTCCCCCCCTTTCAACTGTCTAATTTGCAGCTTACAACTTCCTTCTCCCTGCTGCTATCACCAACACTGATAAGTAGAATGGGGTTGAAAAGATACACCTAAGAACATTATGGTGTTGCATCTTTGTAATACTTTAGGGGAAAAATTAAAACTTAGAAAGTTTCTTAAAGGTCATTTGTATTCCTATAGGGATGAAATACTTAAAATTAAAAAGAATTTCAGATTGTCAGCATGCTATATAATATTCACAGTCCAGAGAAAATGCAGACGCACTGCCGTTATATGTTGGACCCTTATGCCTCAAAGTGATCACCGTGTATGCCTATTTAGTCAAATAAAAAAGAAACGCTGAACTTTGCTGTACCTGGGTGCTGCTTGAGAAAAAAACAATATGTAATGTCCAAGTTGAAGAAAAATGAAAGCGCACTCACCGGTATTCAGCAGACAGCGATTTTATTCATGTGCAATATTGCAGTGCAGGGAGGGTAGACAACGCATGGTGGATGACAGCTGTTTCGTCATCCACCATGCGTTGTCTACCCTCCCTGCACTGCAATATTGCACATGAATAAAATCGCTGTCTGCCGAATACCGGTGAGTGCGCTTTCATTTTTCTTCAACTTGGACATGCTATATAATATTGGCTTTAAAAAAAACGATACTACTGAAGCATGGCTTTACTACAAATTTGATAATTTGCAAAAATCTGAAACATCATATGGTGGTAACGTGCACATAGATCAGTTTTTCAGCCTTCTCAATGTCCTGACGGAGCTCTAAAAAGGGTAACTCAATTCCAACAGATGTCCAAAGGTTCTTTGTTATGTCTTTTTTTAGTGTGAGTAAATCTCTTGTAATTGGACTCATATGTAGCTTTGCCCATACACCCAACTCACAGTTACCATAAATGCACTTCTGGGGAAAGTGAAAGGACCATTGTGCCATAGTGACACAGGTCACTGAAGGCTTGACAGCAAAGTATTTGATGCATTGAAGATTCTTAAAACCTTAAGTAATGCATTAGTAATGTCTTTCAGTTACCCCCTCTCTTCTTACCAGGCTAAAATACTTTATTACCATCAAAATTACATATACAGCGGTTTACAAAAGTCTTCCCCTCCACCCCCCTTGGTCTTTTTTCAGATTTTGCTACCCTCACAACCTGAAATATCACTTTTTATAGGGTTTCCATCAGTTCATATAAAGAACATGCCTACAACTGTGAACCCTTGGTTTTCTATTTATCGTGACGCAAACAACAAATAGGACAAAATAACTGAAAACTTCAGTGTGCATAACTATTCACCCCCTTAAAGTCAGTACTTTGTACAGCCTCCTTTTGTAACAATTACTCTATGATCTTTCCACATCCTGCCAGAGATTTTTGCCCATTCCTCAAGGCAAAACTGTTCCAACTCCTTCAAATTAGATGGTTTCCTCTGGTGGACAGTAATCTTCAAGTTTGACCACAGATTCTCAATTGGATTAAGGTCTGGGCTTTGACTAGGCCACTCCAAAACATTTAGGCTATGTGCCCACGTTGCAAAAATGCTGCGTTAATGTCTGCAGCATTTCCGCCACTCCTTGCTGTGGGTAAAACGCATGCGGAATTCGCATGCGTTTTCCCGCAAAACACAAGCGTTTTTAGCTTGCAGACTGCTTGCGCTTTTCCAAGCGATTTGAAGTATCGCTTGGAAAAGTGATTGACAGGTTGGTCACACTTGTCAAGCATAGTGCTTGACAATGCAGCATCAATAGTAAAATATAGAATGTTAGAAATAATAAAAAAAATAAAAAATATGGTTATTCTCACCTTCCGAACGGCCCGCGATCTCCTCAGCAGTGCTCCCGGTACGTTCCGTTCCCAGGGATGCTTTGAGTGAAGGAGCTTTCTGACGTCATGGTTGCGTTACCGCGACGTCATCTCAGGTGATTTGCGCAGTGCATCCCTGGGAACGGAAGCGGCCGCGTGCACTGCTGAGAGGCAGGAGGACTCCGGGGGCGATCGGAAGGTAAGTATATCCCTATTTTTTATTTTAATTATTTTTTTTTTACATGAATATGGATCCCAGGGCCTGAAGGAGAGTCTCCACTCCTCCAAACCCTGGGTATCATCCACACATGAAGAGCTCACTTTACGAAGGGTGGGCATAGCCACAGGCATAAAGTGAGCATTTCAATGCAATCCTATGGCGGCGGAATTGCATCGATTAATAATGAACATGCTGCGGATTTTACCGCTATGCGAATCCGCAGCGGGAAAATGCACAGCATGGGCAGAGCAACTGCGGAATCCCATAGGATTGCATGGGAATGCGTTTTTTTAAGCGTTTCCGCTGCGGCAAAAACGCGGCGGAAACGCATAAAAAAACGCAACGTAGGGACAGAGCCATACACGTTTCCTCTTAAACCACTGGAATGTTGCTTTAGGAGTGTAATTTGGGTCATCATCTTGCTGGAAGGTAAACCTCCTTCCAAGTTACAAAACACAGACAAACAGGTTTTGCTCAAAAATATCCCTGTATTTTTCACAATACATGTTCAGCTCGACTCGAACCATTTTCCCTGTCCCTGCTGCCCCAAAACATCCCCACAGCATGATGCTGCCACAACTTTCACTGTGGTGCTGAGCTGTATTGGTTTGGCGCCAGACATAACATTTACCTTGGTGGACAAAAAGTTACATTTTAGTCTCATCTGACCACAGAACCCTCCTCCATACATTTAGGGAGCCTCTCACTTGTCTTTTGGCAAATTCAAAAACGAGCCTTACAATTTTTGGGTTTAAATAAAGGCTTTTTTTCTGACCACTCTTCCATAAAGGCCACCTATATGGAGTACAAAAAGAAAGGAAAGCGCTCCTAAGTACAATACCCCAGCAGTGAAGGAAGGTAGATGAATACTGTGACAAAGTAATGAAGGAGAAGTATGATTGACTGAGCGTGCTTGGTTCAGTGATATCAACCTAGGAAATGCTACAGCACACTAAGTGCTGAAAGGGGTCAATTGGCCATGTTTAGTCTAGGTTGTTGAAGAGGTGGAGAGTGGGAGGAATCCAGAGGATAAATCCACAGCCTTCTAGAGCATTCAGTGTGGGGTGGGCCTGGAGGTGCAAGGTCTGGATCTGTGTTTTCATGTTAAGGAAGACTGAACTTGTTGTTTGTTCCTAAAGAGGGAGGATTATACCATAGCAACAAGGACTGTGCCATACGTTATGTTTTTGTTTTTCTGTTAGTGCAGGAAGGCCAGTTTTATTTCGCTAATGTTTATGCAGTTCTTTTAAAAAGACCAGTGGAAGATTTAAACCATGTTCCAAATTATTATGCAAATTGGATTTAAGTGTCATAAAGATGTAATTGTTCTATTTTTCAAATAAACTCATGGATGGTATTGTGTCTCAGGGCTCAATGGTTCCCTGAAATCAATCTTAACCCCTTTCTGACCTCAGACGGGATAGTACGTCCGAGGTCAGAAGCCCCGCTTTGATGCGGGCTCCGGCGGTGAGCCCGCATCAAAGCCGGGACATGTCAGCTGTTTTGAACAGCTGACATGTGCCCGTAATAGGCGCGGGCAGAATCGCGATCTGCCCGTGCCTATTAACTAGTTAAATGTCGCTGTCAAACGCAGACAGCGGCATTTAACTACCGCTTCCGGCCGGGCGGCCGGAAATGATCGCATCGCTGACCCCCGTCACATGATCGGAGGTCGGCGATGCTTCAGCATTGTAACCATAGAAGTCCTTGAGACCTCTATGGTTACTGATCCACGGTAGCTGTGAGCGCCACCCTGTGGTAGGCGCTCACAGCACACCTGCATTTCTGCTACATAGCAGCGAACATCAGATCGCTGCCATGTAGCAGAGCCGATCGAGTGGTGCCAGCTTCTAGCCTCCTATGGAGGCTATAGAAGCATGGCAAAAGTAAAAAAAAAAAAAGTTAAAAAAAAATTTGAAAAATAAATAAATATATATATAAAAGTTTAAATCACCCCCCTTTCGCCCCAATTATATTCAACCCTATAGAGAACCTTTGGAGTATCATCACGCAAAAGATCTATGAGGGTGGGAGGCAGCTCACATCAAAACAGCATCTCTGGGAGGCTATTCTGACTTCATGCAAAGAAATACAAGCAGAAACTCTCCAAAAACTCACAAGTTCAATGGATGCAAGAATTGTGAAGATGATATCAAAGAAGGGTTCCTATGTTAACATGTAACTTGGCCTGTTAGGATGTTTTGGAGTTAAATAGATTTTTTGTTCAGTGAATGTGACAGCCTAAAGCTGCAAATTCCACAAATGAGCATTTTCAGTTCTTTAAAACATATCAAATGTTTAGAAATTCTACTGTGCCTAATAATTTGGAACAGTGCATTTTGAGTTTTTATTCATTTTGGAGATTATACTGTTATCATTGGGAGGTTTCTTCAATAAAATTCAATGTATAATCTAACGGGTGATGACTTTTATTAGACTGACTGTCATTTGCACCGACCATTTAGGAAAATCCGAGAAAAAGGTCATTTACATAATTTGGAACATGGTGTAAAGAGTCAGTGTTCCTGTGTCTACCTCTATGTGCAGCCAAGTGAGGCAATCTAACACAGTTAGTGCTTGAAATATGGGCAAGATTCTGCGGAAACAATTGTGATGGCAGGAACCAAACTGCATGTTCGGGGCGAAAGTGGCCATAAGGATGGAACAGGGGTCAGACAAAATGGAGGAGCTGATCAGGCACCTAGTCCAAAGCCAGCAGCAGCACCTGCAACAGCAACAGCTGGCACAACAGGAGATGAGTAAGCTGCTGATGCAACAGCTCCAGCAACAGCAGTCGCAGCAAAGCAGAAAACAGCAGCAGCAGATTGAATTACTCACAGAGGCGTTTCATGGCAATGGCGGCAGATCCGACCCCAGTGTCGGCTGATGATTTCATTATCTGAAAGGTGGTGAGGAGAGCCTTGTAGAAAATTACCGCGAGTGAGACATATAGGCCTTTTTAACTGTTTTTGAAAGAGTCGGCGGAACGATAAACTCCTGCCAGAGCAGGGGGCAGAAGGAAGTCTTGGCGCTATACTTAACGGGGAAGCCATGAAAGGCGTACTATGATTTTGCCTTACAGGACGCCAAAAATATGTTAAATTGAATACAGAAATTTTGGCAACCTTAGGGGTGACAATGACTGTCAGGGGAGGAGTGGGTCCACTGCTATGCATATGACAGTGACAAACCCCATCGCTCCCAAATGTTTTAACTGCTGCACCTCGTCCAAAGGTTGTTACAGCCGGAGTCCTCTACCCCAGTGCAGATGGTAAAGCGCACTGTAATTGACCGGATCGTGCACTTCCTTCCGATCCAGACGCTGACTTGGGTTAATCAGGAAGATCCCCCGAACGCCGATGACTTGGTCAGACTGGTCGAAAGGTATCAGGCGGTCGACTGTTCCTTGCAAAGGCAACACTCTCCGTACTGGGGGGCAGGGGTTAAAAAGAGTGTAAGGCGCCCAAAGTCCAAGGGGTTGGAGGTGGTCATGCCAAGGGCATCATGGGGCGGGATGAAATTTGCTTGAGTTGTCACAGCCCAGGTCATATAGCTGCTCATCGTCCCCTGACCACTGAGCAAATAGACTGTAGCACGGGACACCGATGTTCATTCTACGCATATCCAGCTTGCAGTTCGGACTGTTCACACGGCGAGGGGATCCAAGCTTGTCCTGTAAAAGTGAATGGTCTGCAAATTACTAGACTAGTAGACTCGGGAGTTTGGTGACCCTTGTGAGGGCCACACTCCCTCTCCAATTGATCCCTCGGAATAAGGTGGGCGTCCACTGCATTCACAGGGATGCTAGACTACCCGGGGCCAGAGTGGCCATTGAGGAGGCCCAAGGTACCGAGTCCCATGAGGTTGGTGTGGTCCAGGATCTATTGCCCCATCTACCTTAGACCGGGACTTTGTGTAGTTTTGGAACTTGTGGGGTAGGGGAGGAGACCTAGATTGCTCGGGTAAGAAACAGGTTGGCCCTAAAAAAGTATCACCAACCCCAGAGTCTAACGGGCTTCCCTTCTGTGTAATAGGAGAAGGCAGTATCCCCTGAGGCAGACATCACTGAGATCGGGGTGGAAAGCATTGGTGTTCTTCACCTCCCCGGACAGATGCAGGTAAGACAGAGAAGGGAAACTGGAAGTAAATCCCAGGCTGGCCTGACATAAGGAAGCAAACCATGCCTTGGTGAAATGCACGCCAAGAATTGGAAAGGGGCATAGACACAACTAGTGGAATGCAGGCTACTATGGGGACATCTCCTCTCTGCAATTGAATGGGCCTTATCAGCTGACACCATTGATAGAAAGCATGACTATTAAAGCCAAGTATTCTGCTTTGCATACATTACATAACAGTATCACTCCTGATGAACCTAATGTTAAAGGGGAAACGTGTTGAGTTGTGTTTGGTAATGAGCTTTTGGGCCTATGGACTACACTGAGCACGAACTCAGTGAGTGAAATATTATTGGTGTATATTTATACACTTAAATTCCTTATAGCGGTGAGCCCACTTATATTGGGGCTACATGGGATTATATTAGGTCCTTGTCCTCTCTCTATTGATGTTATTCAGATACCATTATGGTGCAATTATTAAATAAGAATAAGAATCTTTAAAGCGGACTAAAGAAATTGGTGTGGCACCCTATTGTATATTATGTAAGAACAAGATTTATTTTTACTTGGCCTAATTGAATTGGGGTGGCACCATAGTTGTATACAATTTTTGGAAGACCATAAGAGATTCCCTTGTGTAGTACACTCGTAAAAGGCCGCTGATCTGTCAGCATTTAGTATTTAAGGGTATCAACAGTACCTGGTAAATGAATTTTTGATATCATACACTTTGATTCCAACCTCTCCTCTTTTCTGTTTTTTGATAATAATACACTTGTGCTAGTGGGAGTTTATAACAAGTTTCTCCCTACATCAACAGAGAATAACGGTGAGAAAGGTCAGCTGCTGTCGAATGGGGGCAGGTCTAGGGTGCCAACCTCCGCTGTAAGGTAGGTGAAAGATTAATGAATGAAACAGGGATAGTTGTATATATTCATGCCTAAAAAATATTTTTTACTTTTGTCTAATCACACTGCATAATCAAACAGCATTTGCACCTTATTTGAACAGTGTTTAATTAACTATAAGGGATTTTCCTTAGGTATGACACTCGTAACCTCGTAATGTTTGCTGACTTGTCAGCACTAAGAGAGCAACAGCGCCTTATAGATTAATTTTTGATATGATATGCTTTGATGCTAAACTCTTCCTTTTCTGTTCTTGAATTTGTTGGGAGTTACACCTTAAATCTTGCTGATACAACTGAAGGGTCATACACCGACGAGTGGGGATGCCATCTGCGCAGGTCTAGGTTGTCCACCTCTGCTGTAAGGTAGGAGAGAGACTAAGGAATGCAATAGGGATAGATTCTGTCCCCCTCTGGTTGTATGTGTCCTAATTGTTACATTGGTATTAATTATGGTGTTTTGTACATAGTGCTTTTTAATCCATGAATTAAAAGGTATATTGTAATAATTTTTCATGGTACAAAAATTGGCATTGATTTGGTGTACACAGGTAGTTGAACATGAAGTCCTGACAGAACCACGTGTGTTACCAAATATTGGTTAACCAAAAGCCATATAGAATCCCCAAAGCACACAGCGAGGTGATTTCAAAAGAGGGGAGGAAAATGGTGAGCCTGGACATCGTCATGGAGTTAAAGAGCATTTAGTACAGCTCCACTGTCCTTGTGCAGAAGACTGGTGGAGAGTAGCATTTCTGCAACAACCAGAGGAAACTAAATGTAGTGTCTAAATGTGATGCGTATACGATGCACAGCTTCGATGATCTCATAAAAAAGCTAGGTTCAGCCAGATACATCACCAGTCTAGACCTAACAAAAAGATACTGGCAAATACTTTTCTCTCAAAGTGCTTAAAAAGAAGACAGACTTTTCTAAACTGATGCTTTCTTCCAGTACACTAGAAGTCCCATAGGCAGGGCCGGACTGGCCATAGGGCACTTCTGGCAAATGCCAGAAGGGCCGGTGCCAGTGGTGGGCCGCTCAATCCGCCGCCCCCGCCGTCGCATTCAACTATACCGGCGTATAGACGCCGGTACAGTTGAATGCAATGATGGAGGAGAGAGCGTCTACAGACGCTCCTCTCCCATCATTCCCCGCTCTGCCTCTGACACTGCGGGTGCGCGATGATGTCATATCATCGCGCACCTGCTGTGTCCCGGGCAGACTGCAGCTGCTGAGACAGGAGCAGGAACCAGGAAGCAACGCTGGGCACGAGGAGAGGTGAGGAGAGTTTTTTTTTTTTCTGGACTGTGGGGCCATTCTCGGAGGAGGTGAGGGGAGGAAGAGAAGAGATGTGGGCTGTATATAGTTCTCTGTGGGCTGTGCTCTGTGCTGTATATAGTTCTCTGTGGGCTGTGCTCTGTGCTGTATACTGCTGTGGGCTGTATATAGTTCTCTGTGGGCTGTGCTCTGTGCTGTATACTGCTGTGGGCTGTATATAGCTCTCTGTGGGCTGTGCTCTGTGCTGTATATAGTTCTCTGTGGGCTGTGCTCTGTGCTGTATACTGCTGTGGGCTGTATATAGTTCTCTGTGGGCTGTGCTCTGTGCTGTATACTGCTCTGTGCTGTATATAGTTCTCTGTGGGCTGTGCTCTGTGCTGTATACTGCTGTGGGCTGTATATAGCTCTCTGTGGGCTGTGCTCTGTGCTGTATACTACTGTGGGCTGTATATAGTTCTCTGTGGGCTGTGCTCTGTGCTGTATACTGCTGTGGGCTGTATATAGTTCTCTGTGGGCTGTGCTCTGTGCTGTATACTGCTGTGGGCTGTATATAGCTCTCTGTGGGCTGTGCTCTGTGCTGTATACTACTGTGGGCTGTATATAGTTCTCTGTGGGCTGTGCTCTGTGCTGTATACTGCTGTGGGCTGTATATAGATCTGTGGGCTGTGCTCTGTGCTGTATACTGCTGTGGGCTGTATATAGCTCTCTGTGGGCTGTGCTCTGTGCTGTATACTACTGTGTGCTGTATATAGTTCTCTGTGGGCTGTGCTCTGTGCTGTATACTACTGTGGGCTGTATATAGTACTCTGTGTCTGTGCTGTATACTACTGTGGGCTGTATATAGTTCTCTGTGGGCTGTGCTCTGTGCTGTATACTGCTGTGGGCTGTATATAGTTCTCTGTGGGCTGTGCTCTGTGCTGTATACTGCTGTGGGCTGTATATAGTTCTCTGTGGGCTGTGCTCTGTGCTGTATACTACTGTGGGCTGTATATAGTTCTCTGTGGGCTGTGCTGTATACTACTGTGGGCTGTATATAGTTCTCTGTGGGCTGTGCTCTGTGCTGTATACTGCTGTGGGCTGTATATAGCTCTCTGTGGGCTGTGCTCTGTGCTGTATACTACTGTGGGTTGTATATAGTTCTCTGTGGGCTGTGCTCTGTGCTGTATACTGCTGTGGGCTGTATATAGTTCTCTGTGGGCTGTGCTCTGTGCTGTATACTGCTGTGGGCTGTATATAGTTCTCTGTGGGCTGTGCTCTGTGCTGTATACTGCTGTGGGCTGTATATAGTTCTCTGTGGGCTGTGCTCTGTGCTGTATACTACTGTGGGCTGTATATAGCTCTCTGTGGGCTGTGCTCTGTGCTGTATACTACTGTGGGCTGTATATAGTTCTCTGTGGGCTGTGCTCTGTGCTGTATACTGCTGTGGGCTGTATATAGTTCTCTGTGGGCTGTGCTCTGTGCTGTATACTGCTGTGGGCTGTATATAGCTCTCTGTGGGCTGTGCTCTGTGCTGTATACTACTGTGGGCTGTATATAGTTCTCTGTGGGCTGTGCTCTGTGCTGTATACTGCTGTGGGCTGTATATAGTTCTCTGTGGGCTGTGCTCTGTGCTGTATACTGCTGTGGGCTGTATATAGCTCTCTGTGGGCTGTGCTCTGTGCTGTATATAGTTCTCTGTGGGCTGTGCTCTGTGCTGTATACTACTGTGGGCTGTATATAGTTCTCTGTGGGCTGTGCTCTGTGCTGTATACTGCTGTGGGCTGTATATAGCTCTCTGTGGGCTGTGCTCTGTGCTGTATACTACTGTGGGCTGTATATAGTTCTCTGTGGGCTGTGCTCTGTGCTGTATACTGCTGTGGGCTGTATATAGCTCTCTGTGGGCTGTGCTCTGTGCTGTATACTACTGTGTGCTCTGTGCTATATATAGTTCTCTGTGGGCTGTGCTCTGTGCTGTATACTACTGTGGGCTGTATATAGTTCTCTGTGGGCTGTGCTCTGTGCTGTATACTGCTGTGGGCTGTATATAGCTCTCTGTGGGCTGTGCTCTGTGCTGTATACTACTGTGGGCTGTATATAGTTCTCTGTGGGCTGTGCTCTGTGCTGTATACTACTGTGTGCTGTATATAGTTCTCTGTGGGCTGTGCTCTGTGCTGTATACTACTGTGGGCTGTATATAGTACTCTGTCTGTGCTCTGTGCTGTATACTACTGTGGGCTGTATATAGTTCTCTGTGGGCTGTGCTCTGTGCTGTATACTACTGTGGGCTGTATATAGTTCTCTGTGGGCTGTGCTGTATACTACTGTGGGCTGTATATAGTTCTCTGTGGGCTGTGCTCTGTGCTGTATACTGCTGTGGGCTGTATATAGTTCTCTGTGGGCTGTGCTCTGTGCTGTATACTACTGTGGGCTGTATATAGTTCTCTGTGGGCTGTGCTCTGTGCTGTATACTGCTGTGTGCTCTGTGGGCTGTGCTCTGTGCTGTATACTGCTGTGGGCTGTATATAGTTCTCTGTGGGCTGTGCTCTGTGCTGTATACTGCTGTGGGCTGTATATAGCTCTCTGTGGGCTGTGCTCTGTGCTGTATACTACTGTGTGTTCTGTGCTATATATAGTTCTCTGTGGGCTGTGCTCTGTGCTGTATACTGCTGTGGGCTGTATATAGTTCTCTGTGGGCTGTGCTCTGTGCTGTATACTGCTGTGGGCTGTATATAGTTCTCTGTGGGCTGTGCTCTGTGCTGTATACTACTGTGGGCTGTATATAGCTCTCTGTGGGCTGTGCTCTGTGCTGTATACTACTGTGGGCTGTATATAGTTATCTGTGGGCTGTGCTCTGTGCTGTATGCTACTGTGGGCTGTATATAGTTCTCTGTGGGCTGTGCTCTGTGCTGTATGTAGTTCTCTGTGGGCTGTGCTCTGTGCTGTATACTACTGTGGGCTGTATATAGTTCTCTGTGGGCTGTGCTCTGTGCTGTATACTACTGTGGGCTGTATATAGTACTCTGTGGGCTGTGCTGTATATAGTACTCTGTGGGCTGTGCTGTATATAGTACTCTGTGGGCTGTGCTGTGTATAGTACTCTGTGGGCTGTGCTGTATATAGTACTCTGTGGGCTGTGCTGTATATAGTACTCTGTGGGCTGTGCTGTATATAGTACTCTCTGGGCTGTGCTGTATATAGTACTCTCTGGGCTGTGCTGTATATAGTACTCTCTGGGCTGTGCTTTATATAGTACTCTGGGCTGTGCTGTATATAGTACTCTGGGCTGTGCTTTATATAGTTCTCTGTGGGCTGTGCTGTATATAGTTCTCTGTGGGCTGTGCTGTATATAGTTCTCTGTGGGCTGTGCTGTATATATTACTTTGTGGGCTGTGCTGTATATATTACTTTGTGGGCTGTGCTGTATATATTACTCTGTGGGCTGTGCTGTATACTACTGTGTGGACTGTGCTGTATACTTCTACGTGGGCTGTGCTGTATACTACTGTGTGGTCTGTGCTGTATACTACTGTGTGGTCTGTGCTGAATACTGCTGTGTGGGCTGTGTTATCTACTACGCGAGCTGTGCTATAGTATGCAGGCTGTGCTGTATACTATGCGGTTTGTGCTATATAATATGCGGGCTTTGCTATATACTATGGGGAGTATTTTATATTCTATGGGGGAGGCCATGTTATGTACTATGTGGCTGTGTTATATACTATTGTGGGGGTATATTATATTCTATGGGGGAGGCTGCGTTATATACTATGGGGGGCTGCATTATATTCTATGGGGGGCTACATTATATATTATGGGGAGGTGGGCTGTATTATATTCTATGGGGGTTACATACTCTGGGGTGGCTGCATTATACTCTGTGGGGTGGCTGCATTATACTCTGGGGTGGCTGCATTATACTCTGGGGTGGCTGCATTATACTCTGGGGTGGCTGCATTATACTATATGTGGGCTGCATTATACTGTATCGAGGACTATGGGGAATACGTTATACTATATGAAGAACTATGGGGTGCATTATACTATGGGAAGTGAATTGTACTACATGGATGACTGTGGCGGTGCATTATACTATATGGAGCACTATGAGGATTGTATTATGCTATATGGAGGACTATGAGGATTGTATTATGCTATATGGAGGACTATGAGGAGTGTATTATACTATGTGGAGGACTGAGCAGTGTATTTTAATATATGGAGGACTATAGGGAGTGTATTATACTATATGGAGGACTATGGAGCACATTATAATATATGGAGGACTATGGGGTGTATTTTACTAAACAAGTAAAATGCTGCATATTCGGATTGTTTTTGCTGGAACAAAAAGCCTTGTTGTCAGCAGCACATTGCCAGTGTAAACTGTAGATGTGCTGCTGAAAACATGATACTGTATGGTGATCTATTAGTGATCGTTCTGTCTCATCATTATTCCTCAGCTGGTGGAAAGAGGCCGGGAAACAAGCGTTGAACAACTTCAGTATTGTCGATCAAACTCGTTTAGCGGCCTGAACTCAGCGCACGTAAATACAACAGAAAGGCTTCTGTGTGATGTGCAATATGTTAGCATTTGGGGACCCATTTTAAACTTTGCCTAGGGCCCCACTTTGCCTAAAACCGGCCCTGCCTACAAGCGTACAAAGATATTATACAGTCACCATGTGACAAGTGGGCCTGTGTAACTTCAAATGCCAGGGCTGAATTTTAGTCCCAGTCCGGCCCTGCCCATAGGGCTGCAAGAAGCCCCAGCTACCTTCCAGAAGGCCATGGACTAGATCTTAGCCCCTCACAAAAAGTATGCCACAGCTTACCTCAACGATATTGTGATATTCAGCCTGGATTGAGGACGTCATTGGCAGAAGAACCAGGCCGTGCTGTATGTGCTGAGGAGGGGGGTTTACCATAAACCCAAAGAAGGGTGCCATGGGTAGAAAGAAGGAAAAATACTTGTGCTACATCATTGGGAAAGTCAAAATAAAGCTGCAAGTGAATAAGGGAGAGGCAATCCAAAACGGGCCGCCACCAGTCTCAAGAAGCAGGTTTGGGCATTTATGGGAATGTTGGGACACTATAGGCAGTTTATCTCTAATTTCGCCATGATAGCCGCACCCCTGACCAACCTTAAGGATACGAAGATGTTCATTGCCACATGGTCTCTTGAAGGAGAGATGGAGTTCAAAGAGCTGAAACTCAGGGCTACAAGACTAACTTTCATGTGGAATACAGGCCTGGGAAGCTGCACAGTAACGCAGATGCCCTGTCTAGACTTTCCTGTTTTGTGACTGAAGGTGCCAAAACCCCCTTGGGTCTTACCTTGTGTGGTAGATTCCGGCTTCTATGGATCTGGTACTTAGTGCTTGCTCCTGTGCCGCTATGATTAGTGCCTCTGTGCTGTCTCTGAGTCCTACTTCCTCCAGCCATTGGTAGGATTTCTCCACGTCAGCCACCTCCATTATCAGTCGATGGTACATCCCATGCAGCGGCTTCTCTTTCCATAGCTTGCCATGGCTTCATGTTCTTGTTCTTCCTTCCAGTTCTGTTGTTGTTGCTGCCTTAGGCTTTCTCTCAGCATCTCCTCTTTTGGTCCCATTTTTCTGATGTATTCCAGGATACTACTTGATGTTTCATCCTTGATGATGGCTTGGATGCTTATCAAGCCTCAACCACACTCCTTTCTATTGGTAAAAAAATCTTTGGGTGTTAGATTTAGGGTGGAGACCTCCATGCACTGAGGAGCTTTCGTGTCTTCACATCGGCAGCTTCCATCTCTTCTTTTGGCCAGCACACTATGCCAGCAGGGTATCCGATAACTGGCAGGGCATATGTATTGATGACAGATTTTATTCTTCCCATTGAGATGTCTCTTCAGGACCTGTCTTACTCTTTGATGGTATTTGGATGTTGCTGCTTTCCTTGCCTCTTCATCATGGTTACCGTAACCCTGTGGGATGCCGAGGTACTTGTAGCATGTCTGTACATCTGCTATGTGCCCTGCTGGCAATTCCACTCCATCAGTCTTGACTACCTTGCCTCTTTTTATTACCAACTGGTCGCACTTCTCCATTCTGAAGGACATCCCAATGTCTTTGCTGTAGATCCTTCTCAGGTGAATCAGTGAATTGATGTCTCGATCGTTTTTTTGCATACAGCTTGATGTCATCCATGTAGAGAATGTGGCTAATGGTGCTTCCACTCTTGAACTTGTATCCATAGCCAGACTATCTGACTGAGTGGGTGCAGAACAGCAATGGGGACAGTGCATCACCTTGGTATATGCCGCATGTTTTTACAATCTTTTTTCACTTTTTTTTTTTACTTTGTCCGACTATGGGACTTTCATTTTTTGCAGGCTTATCGCTTGTATAGCAAGGTCGGTAAGTAGCAGGCGACCTGGACGAATGGATACGTCTAAGGTCAGAAAGGGGTTAAGGACTGACTACTATGAAAGGTCATGATAGTTAGTCTGATTGTTATAGGCCTGATGAAGTCCTATCGACTCAAACAGCTTGCATGAATTAAGAAACTTTATTTTTCTATATATTTGGATTTTCCCCGTCATTGGCAGCACTCCTGAGACCAAGGTTTTGCTTTTATTTTCCTTGACTTCTATGGTGTTTACGGCTTATTGTGCTCATATGGACAGATACTCCAGTTTCTGCTTGGGAACTCTGCAGCTCCTTCAGGGTTACCTTTGGTCTCTATGCTACCTCCTTGTCTGGGCTGAATGTCTTGGTGGGCTGCCCTGTCTTGGCACGTTTGTTGTGGCATTACCATATGTTCTTTCCATTTGACGATAATGGATTTGATGGCGCTCTGGGGGAACATCAGAGATTGGGATTTTTTTTGTTTCATTTTTATATCCCAACCCTGATTTGTACTTCAAAAACTGTGTCACTGACTTGTTTGGAGATCCCCTTGGTCTTCATGGTCTTGTTTGGTTAGTGGTGCCTCTTGCTTATTGGTGTTGCATCCTCTGTGGCCTTTCAGAAAAGGTCTGTATATACTGACAGACATGTGACACTTAGATTGCTCACAGGTGGACTTCCTTTCACTAAGCATGTGACTTATGAAAGTAATTGCTTACAACAAATTTTTTTAGGGGCTTCATTGAAAAAGGGGTGAATACATATGCACATGCCAATTTTTAGTTATTTGATCCAATAAATTTAATTTATACCTATATTTTTCTCACTTCATCAACTTAAGACTATTTAATGCTGATGCATCAAACTCGGATTACAAAATCATTTAAAAAACAGGTTGTAATATAACAAAATAGGTAAAAAGGCAAGGAGGGTGAGAGACATAAATTTTACAAGCCACAGTACTTCTGACCACTCATTTCTTTATGAAATATTTTAGTAGTCTTATTAAATATTCAATTTTCGTTCAGTATTAGAACACTTTTCCTTCACAAAAATAGTTTTTTTCTTCATTTCTGTCCTCATGGAACAAAAAAAAAAAGTTTTATTTATGAGGTCACTATGTTTAAGTCTCGAAAATATAACGTTGTGTAAGCCACAAATATCACCTAGCATTAAAACTGTGGCCAGGGTTCATAATAAGGTAATATGGAAGGAGGGAGTCATCTGGGGTCACAGTTTTCAGACATGCCGTATTTGCTAATTCAAACAGAACATCATTCGTGTTAACCTTTCATTGCATTTGCTTGCAACAGAAATATGTTAAAATCTCAAGGTCTTGGTAACATTATTTGGATTTAGCTTTTTAAATAAGTCAAGATAATAAAGCTGTCCATGTACTTAAAATGTACCGTCTAATCAAGAAATATATACCGTATATACTCGAGTATAAGCCGAGATTTTCAGCCCAAATTTTTGGGCTGAAAGTGCCCCCTCGGCTTATACTCGAGTCATGATCGGTGGTGGGGTCGGCGGGTGAGCACTGTCATATACTTACCTGCTTCCGGGGCTCCTGGCGCTCCCCCTGCATGTCCCACTGTCTCCGGGTGCCGCAGCCTCTTCTCCTGAGCGGTCACGTGGGACCGCTCATTAGAGAAATGAATAGGCTGCTCCACCCCCCATAGGGGCGGAGCCGCCTATTCATTTCTCTAATGAAGCGGTGCCGGTGACCGCTGATAGAGAAAGAGGCTGCGGCACCGAAGACCAGCTGTCCGGGGGAAGGAGCGGGACGCCGGGAGCAGGTAAGTATCGCATATTCACCTGTCCTCGTTCCACACGCCGGGTGTCGCGCCATCTTCCCGACGTCTCTCTGCACTGACTGCAGGCAGAGGGCGCGATGACGCATATAGTGTGCGCGGCGCCCTCTGCCTGATCAGTCAGTGCGGAGAGACGCCGGGAAGATGGCGCCGAGGAGCTGCAAGCAAGACAGGTGAGTATGTGTTTTTTTTTTTCTTATTGCAGCAGCAGCAGCACAGATTTATGTGGAGCATCTATGGGGCAATGGTGCAGAGCACTATATGGCAGAGCTATGGGGCAACAGTGCAGAGCATTATATGGCACAGCTATGGGGCAATGGGGCAGAGCACTATATGGCAGAGCTATGGGGCAACGGTGCAGAGCACTATATGGCAGAGCTATGGGGCAACAGTGCAGAGCACTATATGGCACAGCTATGGGGCAACGGTGCAGAGCACTATATGGCAGAGCTATGGGGCAACAGTGCAGAGCACTATATGGCACAGCTATGGGGCAATGGTGCAGAGCACTATATGGCACAGCTATGGGACAACGGTGCAGAGCACTATATGGCACAGCTATGGGGCAACAGTGCAGAGCACTATATGGCACAGCTATGGGACAACGGTGCAGAGCACTATATGGCACAGCTATGGGGCAACGGTGCAGAGCACTATATGGCACAGCTATGGGGCAACGGTGCAGAGCACTATATGGCACAGCTATGGGGCAACGGTGCAGAGCACTATATGGCACAGCTATGGGGCAACGGTGCAGAGCACTATATGGCACAGCTATGGGGCAACAGTGCAGAGCACTATATGGCACAGCTATGGGGCAACGGTGCAGAGCACTATATGGCAGAGCTATGGGGCAACAGTGCAGAGCACTATATGGCACAGCTATGGGGCAATGGTGCAGAGCACTATATGGCACAGCTATGGGACAACGGTGCAGAGCACTATATGGCACAGCTATGGGGCAACGGTGCAGAGCCCTATATGGCAGAGCTATGGGGCAACAGTGCAGAGCATTATATGGCACAGCTATGGGGCAATGGGGCAGAGCACTATATGGCAGAGCTATGGGGCAACGGTGCAGAGCACTATATGACACAGCTATGGGGCAATGGTGCAGAGCATTATATATATGGCACAGCTATGGGGCAACGGTGCAGAGCACTATATGGCACAGCTATGGGGCAACGGTGCAGAGCATTATATATATGGCACAGCTATGGGGCAACGGTGCAGAGCATTATATATATGGCACAGCTATGGGGCAACGGTGCAGAGCCCTATATGGCAGAGCTATGGGGCAACAGTGCAGAGCATTATATGGCACAGCTATGGGGCAATGGGGCAGAGCACTATATGGCAGAGCTATGGGGCAACAGTGCAGAGCACTATATGACACAGCTATGGGGCAATGGTGCAGAGCATTATATATATGGCACAGCTATGGGGCAACGGTGCAGAGCACTATATGGCACAGCTATGGGGCAACGGTGCAGAGCACTATATGGCACAGCTATGGGGCAATGGTGCAGAGCATTATATATATGGCACAGCTATCTACGGGGCAACGGTGCAGAGCATTGTATATATGGCACAGCTTTATGTGGAGTATCTATGGGGCAACGGTGCAGAGCATTGTATATATGGCACAGCTTTATGTGGAGCATCTATGGGGCCATAATGAATGATATGGAGTATCTATTTCTAATTTTGAAATTCACCGGTACCTGCTGCATTTTCCACCATAGGCTTATACTCGAGTCAATAAGTTTTCCCAGTTTTTTGTGGCAAAATTAGGGGGGTCGGCTTATACTCGGGTCGGCTTATACTCGAGTATATACGGTAATAAATATAAATAAATATATATATATATATATATATATATATATATATATATATATATATATACATATACATACGTTTAATATGGTAAAACTAAAAATACAAAAAAATGTTAATGGCAGACTACAGTTCGATTACAGATAGTAGGGTAAAAAAATAAATAAATAAGCCACCAGGGCTGTGAAGACGGAGTCGTGGAGTCGGAGTCATAGAAATTGAGGAGCAGGAATTGGAGGTTTGTCTTACTGACTCCACAGCCCTGGCAGGGCTGTGGAATCGAAGCCCATTTTGGTGGAGTTGGTGCCATGGAAATTGAGGAGTCGGAGGTTTGGCTTACCGACTCCAAAGACCTGTATGCCACTATGTATATATTTATTCCAGAAAAATTCCTAGTGGATGCTCTATTGCCACTGTCACAGAACTTAAGTTCTTTATAGATTATTCTCATCTTCCTTAGGAGCACATCGCTCAACAGCTTTCTGCATGGGGTGATGGCTCCTGAAGATTGATAGTTTGAGGATGACTGTGTAGCCATCAAAAACATGCTCTGTGCTGCTGCTCATCAGTTATACATCTGCAGCATCAGACAAGTGCAAGGACATTGAAGCTGGAAGGATCCCCAGATTTTGCCACCACCAGAGCACTGCTGGCAAGTGCCTCCTCCTTGCCTATGAAAACTGCTCCCACTGAGACACTGCATAGAACAAAAAACCTGACCAGCACCTCTATATAATGTGAAAAGATGCCTACTGCAATGAATACATAAGTTGCAAAAAGGAGGAATGCAGCAGCACTCTGTAGAAATCAATATATATGCAAACACAAAACCTATCATAATTGCTGAGTAAACTGTAATAAAAAAAAAATATTAAAAAAAAAATTTACTTACAAAAGCGAAGGTTCTTAGCACATAAATTGACCAATTCATGTGAGCCCATCAACCGCGACAAGGTGACACTTCTGCACTGAGACACTGCAGAGGAGGCTAGTAACCTAGGCAAATTGCTGTACACTAAGATAAAAAAAAACCCTGTTTTCTTGAGAATAGAGGATTTTTAATAAGAGGTAAATTGCAAAGCGGCTTGTTTTGACGAGGAAGTTCCAGTTTAACCATTTAGGATTTTGAGAAACCCCCTGTAAGCTTTTGGAATATAGCTTTTCTTTGCCCAAGTTTCCGGCATTTTGCCACTATATGTCATTCAGTTGTCCCGCAACTTGCATGAGAAATGGATCACAGCATAGTTTTTGGGACAGCAGTCGCCTGTCAGAAATAAAAATTGTCACATTTCACTGTATAGATGCTATTAGCAATAGCAGATTAGAGCAATGTGGTCCCCAGGCTTTAAGAGGGTTCCTGATCGGCATATATTGATTGTATCAACAGCTCTTTGCTGTGAAAGCGGCTTTTGGTTTTCAACATCTCAGAACATTCCATCCTGTAAACCGTGAAAGTTACAAAATAATAACATAAAAAGACCATGAAGTTCTGGCTTACCTCTTCAGTGAGTTCACCAAATACAGATAATGTATCAAGCAGAAGGCTGGAGGTGTAAAAAGACTTTATCATGTTCCTAAAAGAGAGAAAGCAATGAACAGATGAGCATGGTGCTAGAGATTGATACTGGAACAATAACAGCAAGGTTTAAATCTCCATACAAAAATCATATGTACACAAAATCATCTACTATATAATTGTCTAAGGGGTACTTCCGTCTGTCTGTCTGTCTCGGACATTCATTGGTCGTGGCCTCTGTCTGTCACGGATTTCAACTCGCTGATTGGTCGTGGCAAAACAGCCACGACCAATCAGCGACGAGCATAGTCCGGCGCCAAAATGGCCGCTTCTTCCTCCCCGCAGTCAGTGCCCGCTCCATTATCCCCTCCAGTCAGTGCTCACACAGGGTTAATGGCAGCGCTAGTGGACCGTGTTATGCCGCGGTGTAACGCACTCTATTAACGCTGCTATTAACCCTGTGTGACCAAATTTTTACTATTGATGCTGCCTATGCAACATCAATAGTAAAAAGATCTAATGTTAAAAATAATAATAATAAAAAAAAATCATTATATACTCACCTTCCGCCGCCTTTCCCGCTCCTCGCTCCATGCAAGCGGCAGGTTCCGGTGCTAAGGATGGTATGCGACAAGGACCTGCCATGACGTCACGGCCATGTGACCGCGACGTCATCACAGGTCCTGCGAGAAGGACCTGCCATGACGTCACGGTCATGTGACTGCGACTACATGACAGGTCCTGCGCTCATACCAACCCTGGGACTGGAAGCTGCCGCATGCACCGCACACAGGGCCAGGACTTCAAGGGGCCTTCGGAAGGTGAGTATATGTTTAGTTTTTATTTTAAGTCTGTATACTACGTGGCTCTGTGCTGTATACGCCGTTGCTGGGCAATATACTACGTGGCTGGGCAATATACTACGTGGCGGGGCAATATACTACGTAGCGGGGCAATATACTACGTGGCTGGGCAATATACTATGTGGGCTGTGCAATATACTACGTGGCGGGGCAATATACTAAGTGGCGGGGCAATATACTAAGTGGCGGGGCAATATACTAAGTGGCGGGGCAATATACTACGTGGCTGGGCAATATACTACGTGGCTCTACAATATACTACGTGACTGGGCAATATACAGGTCCTTCTCAAAAAATTAGCATATAGTGTTAAATTTCATTATTTACCATAATGTAATGATTACAATTAAACTTTCATATATTATAGATTCATTATCCACCAACTGAAATTTGTCAGGTCTTTTATTGTTTTAATACTGATGATTTTGGCCTACAACTCCTGATAACCCAAAAAACCTGTCTCAATAAATTAGCATATTTCAACCGTCCAATCAAATAAAAGTGTTTTTTAATAACAAACAAAAAAAACATCAAATAATAATGTTCAGTTATGTACTCAATACTTGGTCGGGAATCCTTTGGCAGAAATGACTGCTTCAATGCGGCGTGGCATGGAGGCAATCAGCCTGTGACACTGCTGAGATGTTATGGAGGCCCAGGATGCTTCAATAGCGGCCTTAAGCTCATCCAGAGTGTTGGGTCTTGCGTCTCTCAACTTTCTCTTCACAATATCCCACAGATTCTCTATGGGGTTCAGGTCAGGAGAGTTGGCAGGCCAATTGAGCACAGTAATACCACGGTCAGTAAACCATTTACCAGTGGTTTTGGCACTGTGAGCAGGTGCCAGGAAGCATGAAGTGCTCCAAAATCTCCTGATAGCTAGCTGCATTGACCCTGCCCTTGATGAAACACAGTGGACCAACACCAGCAGCTGACATGGCACGCCACACCATCACTGACTGGGTACTTGACACTGGACTTCAGGCATTTTGGCATTTCCTTCTCCCCAGTCTTCCTCCAGACTCTGGCACCTTGATTTCCGAATGACATGCAAAATTTGCTTTCATCAGAAAAAAGTACTTGGGACCACTTAGCAACAGTCCAGTGCTGCTTCTCTGTAGCCCAGGTCAGGCGCTTCTGCCGCTGTTTATGGTTCAAAAGTGGCTTTACCTGGGGAATGCGGCACCTGTAGCCCATTTCCTGCACACGCCTGTGCACGGTGGCTCTGGATGTTTCCACACCAGACTCAGTCCACTGCTTCCTCAGGTTCCCCAAGGTCTGGAATCGGTCCTTCTCCACAATCTTCCTCAGGGTCCGGTCACCTCTTCTCGTTGTACAGCGTTTTCTGCCACATTGTTTCCTTCCAACAGACTTACCATTGAGGTGCCTTGATACAGCACTCTGGGAACAGCCTATTTGTTGAGAAATTTCTTTCTGGGTCTTAACCTCTTGCTTGAGGGTGTCAATGATGGCCTTCTTGACATCTGTCAGGTCGCTAGTCTTACCCATGATGGGGGTTTTGAGTAATGAACCAGGCAGGGAGTTTTTAAAAGCCTCAGGTATCTTTTGCATGTGTTTAGAGTTAATTAGTTGATTCAGAAGATTAGGGTAATAGGTCGTTTAGAGAACCTTTTCTTGATATGCTAATTTATTGAGACAGGTTTTTTGGGTTATCAGGAGTTGTAGGCCAAAATCATCAGTATTAAAACAATAAAAGACCTGACAAATTTCAGTTGGTGGATAATGAATCTATAATATATGAAAGTTTAATTGTAATCATTACATTATGGTAAATAATGAAATTTAACACTATATGCTAATTTTTTGAGAAGGACCTGTACTACGTGACTGGGCAATATACTACGTGACTGGGCAATATACTACGTGACTGGGCAATATACTACGTGACTGGGCAATATACTACGTGACTGGGCAATATACTACGTGACTGGGCAATATACTACGTGACTGGGCAATATACTACGTGACTGGGCAATATACTACGTGACTGGGCAATATACTACGTGGCTGGGCAATATACTACGTGTCTGGGCAATATACTACGTGGCTGGGCAATATACTTCATGGCTGGGCAATATAATACGTGGACATGCATATTCTAGAATACCCGATGCGTTAGAATCGGGCCACCATCTAGTCAGTACATAATGAGCTAATATTGCATCTTACAAAGCACAGCGCTAGCATTTAGCATCACTTTCACACTTATGGGGATCTAACCTCTGGGGTTCCAAGGGAATAAAGGGGCAGCAGTGATCGTGTAGCGGGGCAGCAGTGATGGTGTAGCATCCCATCCCATCCTGGCCACAAACTGTGTGCTGACAAGTACCAATAATACAAGTCAATGTAAATAAAATAGTCATTATTTTCTCTGTTATATACACTGCATCTCATGAGCAAACAAAAGCATGCGCTGCTTGTAGTAAATTTGTACTTGTGCCACCTGCTTAACATTCTGCAGTTATTCGGGCTCATTCTTCAAAAGTTTCTTAAAAAATAAATAAATCAACATGGGGAGGAATAAAGTTCAAAGGAATAGCAGTCAGTTGAACTTGTATTTAGTTGGCAGCTCTCTAAAGCTAATGGGCAACGTAAGTATGATTGGCATCTAAAGGTGCTTTCACAATAGCGTCGTACGACACACGTCGCAATGCATCGTTTTGGAGAAAAAAACGCATCCTGCAAAATTGCCTGCAGGATGCGTATTTTCTCCATACACTTGCATTAGCGACGCATTGCGACGGATTGCCACACGATGCATCCGTCGTGCGACGGATGAGTCGTGTTGCGGCGGACCGTCGGCACAAAAAAAGTTACATGTAACGTTTTTTTGTGCGTCGTGTCCGCCATTTCCGACCGCGCATGCGTGGCCGGAACTCCGTCCGCGCCTCCCCGGACATCACAACGGGGCAGTGGATGCGTTGTAAAAATGCATCAGCTACCCCCGTTGTGTTTTTTTTTCACAGTATGCGTCGGTACGTCGGCACGTCGCATTAACGCTAGTGTGAAAGTAGCCTAAGTATGCTAATATACCGTCCAGAGAGAAACAACTAGCACTCTGGTGCCACCTATTGGGGGTAAAAATCCTAAAAGTCAATAATAACCCTTTAACAAGACATTCCACATGACCCTTGGATAAAAACACCCTGAAACTGCTATCTTCAAATGGAGTGCCTGGTTTGGTTGTTATCCTAAGTAATGTGGCATGGCTCTTTTAAGAAGCCCTCCCAGGAACATTTACCCCCATAAATCTGTGTATGTACTGTAGTGTCAGTGTGTAAATATACTCCTCTACCAAAGTCTTCTCGGTATCCAGGGACATTCACCTCGTGTTCTGTGTGACCCAGGAGTGGATTTTACAATGTAAGCCACTAAGGGCAGTTTCCAGACCACTTCTGGTCACTGCTCTCACCATGTGCTTGTTCAAAGGCCCTGTAATCACTTTACATAAAATGTTAACAAACTTAAGAACAAGCACTGACAGACCATTAATGTATCACTATAGCAGCCAAAAATCCAGCAGTAAGACTTTGCTACTGAGCAGAACTGTCAGTCATGGAGGAGTGTCCGCCCGCCTCCAACAGAAGTGAAAGGCTGTGCAGCAATATGCTACTGAAGGCACAGGCCGACAGTAACCTTCTAATGAAAACTCCAGCCTAGAACAATGATGGTACATAGATTAGATTTGTATTTTCTATTAATTGGATCATGGTTTACAGATGGTATACTGGTTCTCTATCTTTAGCCTAAAACGACAGTACCTGCATGGCTTATTTTAATACAAATGCATCATGCTCATGCCCTTGTGTTTAATGGTCCTCTTTAGAAATAAAAGCTGCAAATAAAGATGATCCAATTGTCCAGCGCATAGAATGGTGCTCAGATTTTTAAAGCTGTTTTCATTAGAAAGGAATGGATGGGAATAAGCAATGGCGCCTGACAATGGAGAATGAAGAGTACCACCTCAGCCATCCATGTGCTGCAGGCGCTATCCACAGGCGGAGAGCTTGCCGACACTGCTAAACTTCTGAGTAGGCGGGACAAGATACTAAACTGCATATGTACGAAAGACTTAAACCACTTTTGTGGGAGGGTCAATGAGCACTCCAGGTAATACTAAATAATAAGCCCCCCCCCCACACAGACTAATGACTGCCAAACCCATCCATACTGAGAGGTTCAGCCAGCAGTCAAATGTGTACAGATGTCAGGGGAGATAAGAATCCATCATGGCCGATTTCATCAGCTGATCCTTTTGTTCTGTAGGAGATAAACAGCTGCCATAGAAGTTTATCAGCGGCTCTCTCATAAAGATAATAGGAGTGCTCAGCAAAATAAATTCTCCTGTTCCCGGGAGAGTTGGATGGGATAACAACTTGACAAACGATTGGTTGAACCATTTTTTTTTTTGTATTGTACAACATACATATTGTCACTTTGGCCACACTAAGATATTCTGCCTTGAAAAACAGACAAATGTAAAAAAAAAAAATTCTAAAAATAACGCACAAAAATAAGTCAAAACTATTATATGAACTACTGGCATGGGCAACTTTCCATGCCCTGTTACAAGAAAACCTTTAATTATGCTACAAAGATGTAGGAGACTTTGTAAAAGCAAACAGCAGAGACAAGGCAAGAGGCAGAGACAAGGCAAACTCAGTAGCTTCTAAATGCTCCATAATTAAAGGTAAAAAATAAACAGAAAACAAATCAGTGCAGACTTTCAACTAAGTTAAATAACCACTTATTAGTTATTCTACATATGTTAAAAACCAGGCAGGAAAATAGGCTGGATGGACAAGGACCTCAAGGCCTCAGAAAGTTACCGTACATTTTTTGAAGGTCACTGCAACTTTTAGTGTTATCTGCCTAGAGACCACATTGGTGTTAAAAGGTGGCTATTTATACAGAATTGGCTTTATCCACCATTTCCTTCCCTGCTTCAATCAGCAGTTCCAGATGTGTGACCTGTAAACATGATCTCATGAAAGAGCGGTGCTTACAAGTGGAGACATTATAATGCCAGGCAAGACCACAAACCATGACACAAAATAGCCAACACTCTGGGGAGCAATAAAGAGTAACAGACAGAAGCTTTGTGAGGAGGCCATGTTTTACCGCCGTGTTACCAGACACATGTATATTAAAAAGCAGACTTTCACAAAGAAGTCTAGTGGATGAATATATTCCTTCTCAAAGAAAAGATGTTTAATAAATTTCAGCGTGAAATATAGCAATCCAATGACATCTCTTAAAACAAGCACCTCTTTGAGGGGACCAACCCTCTGCAGGTCCACATATCATTGCAATTTTAGGCATTTCTGAATTATTTGGTCTATAAGAGGGCTTCTCAAACTGTTCTACTGAGGCCTCATCAGACAAAACTAGATAATAACCAGGCCTCACCAGATAGAGCACCGTCTGTAGGGGAAGTCCAGACTAAAACTAGAAATGTTCTCAATTTTTCATATTATGTCTCAAGAACGCTGCATAACATTACAATAAGTACAAAATGAGTCACTTAAGTTGCTTATCTAAATGGTGCTGCAGCCATGGAAAGGCCTGTGCAGAATATGATCCCTTCTATGGAAACTGCCTCCCCAACAACTACCTAGCACTTCAGTGAGGCCAGCCTTACCAGTTTTGGAACCACTGGCCTAATACATCTCCAAAGACGACAAACGCTACGGTAGTCTTGCCAACAGCTTTTGAACTATGTAAAGACACTACACACCTATTACATTGGTCTGGCTGTATACATGGCACTCAGGCAGTTGTCCGTGTGTCATTATATCCATCAATATCAGAATGAATAGTGCTACAGGTTCTACCTAAAAAAATACAGTAACAAAAACAAAGACCAAGTGTGTATCTGCACCTACACATTACACGTACACTACCAGGTATGCTGGCCCATGTTTTTGGTTTTGCTTCAGTTTCTTGTACTCCATACATTTGGGGGGTAGCCCCCACTTTGGGCTGTGCACCTGTTATACATTTAGCTTTCCACATGCAGGGGTTACAGTCAGGCACAGGTCAATCTCTGCCCCCATCTATTTTGAGGCCTGCTGGCACATAGAATGGTAAGATATCCGATATGGGGATCCTCCTGATTGGGTATAAATTGTTGCGGTAAGATGACTTTCACACTTTGCTTAAAAACAACTAAATATCGTGTTTTAGACTTTTTTTTTTTTTACTTACTGCATTGTGTTCATCCTAGGTTAGATTTGTAAAAAGATATAACCTGCAGCATTGTAAAACTGTAGAATGCAAACATTTTCTGCACTACAGCAATTCATCATCATTACTAATACGGCTTCCATGACTGCAATCTAAGGCTACGTCCCCACGGTCAGTAACCGGCAGCGCTTTGGACGCAGCACATGTCCGCTCTGTCCAAAGCGCTGACGGCTTTTGAACGCAGGTGATTCCGCATGTGTTCATTGAACTGTGCGGAATTACCGCGCCCAATACATTGTACTGGTGATATTTATCTTGTGGACACTGATAGTCTCCACAAGATATAGACATGCTGCGGTCTGGAAAGACTTACCGCATATCCGTCTCCGCAGGGAAGCTGGATGCGTCCATGCATGCATAGTGGACATGGGATTTCTTGACATCCTATCTACTATTCTGTAACACCTGGCCGCTGCGGGTTGGACGCTGCGGATGTACGCAGCGTCCAATCCGCAGCATTTACTGACTGTGGGAACATACCCCAAGGCTATGTGCGCATGTTGAGTATTTGCTTGCAGAAATTTCTGCAAGGTTTCTGCATCTCTTGGAAGGAAAAACGCTGCAGAAAAAAACGTACGTTTTTGGTGTGTTTTGTTTTCACCACGTTTTTGTACAGAAATTAATGCTTTTTTGAGCTAAATAAAGATATTAAAAGAAAAAGTTTTGTGATGTCATTTCTTGGTTCAACACCACCTTTTTCATGCTGATGCAATAGTAGGGCTTTATGTCAGCAGCTATCATTGACACCTAGCTCTAGGCTTTGTAATGAAAAAATGTCAGCCTGACACCCTCATTACTAAGCCGATAACACACATAAGCACACACACAGTCACCAGCCTATTTAGGAGCACTAACGAATGAATGTACATAGGCTGTAACCAGACAGCACCTGCTAATTTTAAAGAAAAAAAAAAATTTGCGTGGGCTCCCCCGTAATTTAATAACCAGCAGAGAGAAAGCCAACGGCTGAGGGCTGATGTTAATATTCGGGGAAGGAGCCAATAGCAATATAGGTTCCCATGCTGTTAATATCAGCTCACAGATGTTCGCTAAAATTCTTTTTTGGCTAATTTACAGGGGGACCCCAGAAACAATTGACATTGGGTCCCCCCCTACAAAATCTAACCAGCAAAGACTAGGCAGACAGCTGCAGGCTGATAATAGCCTAGGAAGGGGCCATGGATATTGTCCTCTCCCAGACTAAAAACATCAGCTCTCAGTAACCTCAGAAAAGGCATATCTATAAGTTGCGCCAAATCAGGCACTTAGCCTCGCTCTTCCTACTTGTCCTGTAGTGGTGGCAATTGGGGTTCATATTTGTGGGGTTGATGTCACCTTTGAATTGTTAGGTGACATCAAGCCCACAGGTTAGTAATGGAGAGGTGTCTATAAGACACATCCATTAGTAACCCCATATTGATATTGTATGAAAAAACAGACACCCAGAATAAAGTCCTTTATTTGAAATAATGACACAGACTCCTTTAATAATCTTAATAATCCACCGACGCAGTGTCTTGCAACAAAAATAAAATAAACCACTACAATATTCCTCACCTGTCCGCCGAGAAGATAATCCATTATGTCCCACGAGGATCCTGATCACTTTGAGAGCAGTCACTTCAGTGATGTGACTGCTGTCAAAGATAGCCGGCAATACACTGACAGGAGATAGTGCTATACACTGCGGGAGCAATTGAGTTGCCATGAGAGGTCACCGGAGTTCATCAGCTCCGGTGATCTCCCTTATGGCACCACTGCTGCGTGGGAAAGTTGTGGTGCCGCAAGTGAGAGCATCGGAGCTGATGAACTCGGATGAACTTTCATGGCAGCTCAGTGATACACTGAGCGAGCAATCACCTCCTGTCAGTGTATCGCCGGCGGCCGGGTAGAGCGGTCACATCTCCCGATCGCTGTGGGACAACCGGGATTACATGGACTACGGCAGACAGTGGGTATATGTTGGTTTATTATCTTATTATTTCTAAGAGATGAGGGCATTAGGGATTGGGCGTTAGGGCGAGTATAATTTTTATTTTTATTTGAACATGTTTTTTTTTTTTTAAACTGTGAGTGCAGGCACCGGCGAGACTGTCTCCCATCAGCGGCACCTGCTGTCACTTATCAGTGACAGCGAACGTAGCCCCCTGGGGGTCACAGTCATAGCTGCGCTGACATCTGCCAGCAAGATCCCACAGCGCTCTGACCACCGCATCGGAGTTTCCCACGCTGTCACACAGATGACAGCGTGGGAAATACCATAGGAAGACGGTAAAACGCAAAACAAAAACTCAGCAAATCCACAAACATTTTTATACCTGCATTTTTGCTGCGGATTTGACTGACTCAATTCAAGTCAAAGGGTGTAGAAACTCTGCAGAAACGCAAAAAGAATGGACATGCCGCAGAAAAAAAACGCACTGCAACTACGTACAGAAATTTTCTAAGCAGGTGCACAACACTTCAGGATTGTCACTAAGCTTGCATAAAGATTCCATAGCATTTTTGACCCATTTCCATGTGGAAAAAAAGCATAAAAAATGCACTGCATGAACATTGTCTAAGGGTGCTCAAACATCTGATGCAGATCGTTCGGGCACACCAGTTTCAGCAGGGCAGGCAGATTATAGAATGTGTGGGCGGGTTGGGCTAGCCATCCCCAATAGCAGACAAGGAAAAGCGAGCATGCACGTGCACAGGAGGGCAGGTATGACTGCTATTTGTATGGGAAGCTGTAGAGTTTGTGGGAATAGATCTCCAAATATGCAACATATACATTGTCAGGGGAAAAAAACAACTGACAGTTTATTGGCCAGAATATACAGAAAATTATCCTGAGCTATGAAAAGCCTTGAAACTAAAAATGTTTAGGAATCAGCTATTAGTAAATTAACCCAATAAAAAATCCCAAGTTTTATTTTTATTAATCCAACAAATCTTTTCATGTGGTATAAAATTGGATGAGACATACAGATTGAAATAAATGTTCTTCCCCTCTATTTATAGATATTTTCTTTGACTTTATTCTGCTGATAACCTTCAGTACTGGCTTTTTCCAGTAATATTCTTCACTGTAATTTGGTTTCATAGCATTAGTGTGTATGTGACAATGTTTGGCACTTGAACACATAGCCACATAGCAGTCTATCCTTGTTATTAGAAAATACAATTAGTGTGGTGCTGCAGAAATTCCAACCACATCTCTTTTGTTATTTCTAAAAATCAGTGTGGCCATATGTCTTGGTGTGCATAGGATGCCTTTTGAGATCAAAGCCATCAGGGGCTGAAAGAGCATGCTGAACTACACTTTTGAAATAGAGTTTGGGGACTCCTAAATGGGAGGACAAATGTATTTGCACATCTCATTCCATCAGCCATAGTGGTCTGTGACAGTGGAATGGGAGTGGGAGTACCAACTCTTACCTGCCTTCGGCTGCTGCTCTTCTTTGAATTGGTCACCCCGGCTCAATGTCACATGTCAACATTGGCGTCATGCCAGGCCGACTAATCAGAAGATGACATAGGCAGGTATGAGGCGGTATTCTCGCTTCCATGCAGTGGTCACAGAGGAACATGCAAAATTGATTTGCATCAACTCCACTCTTAGTCATTGAAGGCACAATGCAGAATTTCTAAATACCTTTTTATAGTACTAGCATCATGAGCAAATGCCACATAACACTTATGTTATGTCAAGTGATGAGGTATGAAGGCAACCAAATTCAATACATTTTTAATACACGTATATAAAAATATGCAGCACATGTAAACAAATGTGACAAACCAGAAAGCAACTATACCAATAAAAGCACTGCTGGCTATGTGGTTTATGCAGCTTTTGTCAGATTAGCTATTCCCTCATGTCCACATGCATATTGACCTTGGCCAAGCATGCATGTGTTCTGAATTGAGAGAGAAGTAAGCTACCTGCTAGACAATTCTCAGGTTGTAACTTGAGTGGAAATTAATCTTCTCTTCAAAGACTGTACACAGAAGACGGAGGCTGGAAAAACACCAAGGCTACTTACCGGTAGCCGTTTTTTTCCGGAACCCATGACAGCACACCCGAGAGAGGGATTCGCCCAGTCAGGACAGGAAACCTACTGAAAATAAAAGGGCTGTACCTCTCCCTCGCTTCAGTTGGTTTACAGAGCATGAGAGTTCCCCCCCGTTAGTTCACACGCCAAACTGTCACTTTATATCAACAAAAACACACCCAACTATAGTGCACACCAAAGGAGTGAGAAGGGGGAAAGAATATACGGGGTGCTGTCATGGGTTCTGGAAAAAACTGCTATCGGTAAGTAACCTTGGTGTTTTCCCTTCACTCATGACAGCACACCTGATTTGGAAAGATGAAAACACCTTAGGGAGGGATCACCGCTTGCAGCACCCTTCTACCAAAGGTTAGATCAGTCAAGGACGACAAATTCAGTCAGTAGTGTTTAAAGAAGGTAGATGGTGAGGACCAGGTAGCGGTCTTACATATCTGATCAATCGATACCTCTGCCTTTTCTGCCCAGGAAGTAGCCACGACTCTGGTGGAGTGAGCCTTGATGCCTTCAGGAACCGAAGCGCCGCACACAGTATAGGACAAGCTAATGGCCTCCCTGATCCATCTGGCAATAATACTTTTACATACCGCGTACCCCTTTCTGCTACCCTGGAAGACTACAAATAGGGACTGATCTTTCCTCCACAGACTAGACATGGACATGTATTGTAACATGGAACTCCTCACGTCTAAAGTATGGAATTTTTCCCTCCCCTGGATTTCTAGGGTTATCACAGAATGAGGGCAATGTGATCTCCTGGCTCCTATGGAACTTAAGAACTACCTTGGGGAGATAGGCTGAACCTGGTCTTAGAGCAACCCTGTCCTCAAACACCTGCGTGTATGGGGGGCATTTAGACAGAGCGTGTTAGTCACTCACCCTACGGGCTGATGTTAATGCCACTGGTAACACCGTTTTAAGCGTGAGAAATTTTGCTGACAACTCCTTTAAGGGCTCGAATGGATTCCAAGTTCGTGTCTTTTCGGAATGATCACCGGTCTAGATCTACTAAAGGATTTAATAAAACATGACACCGACCTATTGGATGCTAGGTTGCAATTATACAAGGCACCCAAGGCCAACATCTCTACCTTGATAGTATTGGTGGTTAACCCTAGTTGCAATCCCGCCTGCAGAAATTCACGAATAGCTTCTACTGGAGCATCATCCCCCAAAGGTTGCCCTAGAAATTCCAGGAATTTCTTCCATGTTCTACCATAGATTTTTGATGTAATCGGTTTTCTACTCCAACAGGGTGGAGACTAGCCCTGGTGAGAATCCCTGACGACCCTGAAACGCCCTCTCAAATGCCATGCTGCCAGATGGAAGCCCTTCACTTGAAAGTGGCATACTTGTCTTTGGGTAAGCAGGTCCGGAATCTCTGGTAGAATCCATGGATCGGTAACCGACATCCACCTTAGGAGGGAGAACCACGGTCTCTTCGGCCAAAATGGAGCAATGAGAATTACTCTTCCCTGATCCTTTCTGATCTTTCTCACTACCGCTGGAATCATTGCTATCAGGGGAAACAGCAGGCCAGGCTGCACTTCCAAGGTATCTGAAGGGAATCTACCACAAACGAACTTTCCCTTGGATCTACCAAGCAGACATTATTCACTCCTGTTGTGTAGAGTGGAAAACAAGTTATCTATGGCCTGCCCCAAGCCTGCACTATTTGTTGGAATACTCGAGGGTTTAGAGACCATTCTCCCTGCCTCAGTTTCTTGCGACTCAGGTAGTCAGCTTTCGTGTTTTCTATACCCCTTATGTGCAGTGCCATGAGAGATAGCAGGTGTTGTTCTGCTAGCTGGAACAGGATGGTGGCTGCCCCTATTAGGGAATGGGACAGAGTTCCCCTTGGTGGTTGATATACACTACCACTGCACGATTGTCCGACATGACCTGGGTATGGCGACCCCGAAGGAAAGGGAGGAAAAAAATGTCTTAAGGCCTTTTCCACGGCCCATAGCTCCTTTACATTCGAAACCTGATCTTTTTCTAGAGAAGACCGGGTTCCCTGCACCGAAAGGGCCCTTAGATGTGTTCCCCATCACATACGACTTGCTTCTGTCGTGATCACATCCTCCACCGGCCTCAACCATTGGATCCCTGATGCCAAATACTCCCTTACAGTACACCAGATTACGCCTAAGAAAAGGTGTATTTTTCCTTCCAAATGTCCTTTCAATGATTTCTAAGCCAACAGAAACTCCCACTGTGGTTGCATTAGGTGAAATTGTGCCCAACCTACAGCCGATATACAGGATGTTAGAGATCCTAGCAGGGACATAGTCTTCCTCAGTGTCATTATGGGCTGCTGTATTGCTGCCAGTACCAAACCCATTATTTTGACTATTTTGTTCTCTGGTAGGAGAAAGAGCTGGCGCTTGGAGTCCAGAACCAATCCGAGGAAGGACTGTACTTTCTCCAGTGCTAGCCTTGACTTGAGGGTATTTACCACCCAGTCTAGTTCCTTTAAGGTCACAATCACTTATTTCACTTGATTTACACAGTGACCTTCCGACCTCTCAACTATAAGGAAGTCGTCCAGGTATGGGGTAACTACGTCCCAAGAACGAAGGAAGGACATCACCTCCGACATTACCTTGGGAAACACATTTGGAGCTATAGACAGACCGAATGGGAGGGCTGCGTACTGGCAGTGCCTGACCTGTCCCTGGACATACAGAGCTAATCTTAGGAACTAGTTGATGATCTCAATGGATTGGGATGTGGCAATAGGCATCTTTCAAGTCTATAACTGCCATGAAGCAGACCTGGGACAACATCTTTATAGCCCTGTTTACAGACTATCTTGAAGGAGTAATTCACGACTCACCGGTTGAGCTTTCTCAGGTTGACAATAGTTCTCAGAGAACCTTTCCGGCTCTTGTATCAAAAAAAGGGGGGAATAAAATCCCCTTCCTTCCTCTTCCCTCATGACTTCTAGTAGAACCTGCTTTTGCACCAGTCCCAAAACCTCCAGGGCTAGTTGTTCTCCTGGAGACTTCCTGCGGGGTGTTAATACAAAAAAAGTATTTCGGAGTGGACGGATGAAGTCTATCCGTAGGCTGTCCCTGATGAAATTCATTACCCAATGACTGAGGGAAATATTCACCCAGGCAGGGAGAAAGAGAGAGAGCGCCGTCCCTGATGAAATTCAACACCCAATGACTGGGAGAGATGTTCACCCAGGCAGGGAGAAAGAGAGAGAGCCTCCCCCTTACCTCTGACCTAATGTCATTGGGAGGGCTTTTTTGATGATGCAGAGGGACCTCTAAACATGTAACCAGACCCCTTTCTGTCTTTGAAGTCCCAGGCCTCCTCCGAAAAGAAGGTTACCTGGTCTTCCCTGGAAAACGAGGAAACCCCTTCTTTTTATCCCCTGCCTTCTTGAAGATGTCTATTGGCTTCTGACCAAAGAGAAATTGACCGTCACATGGGATGGAACAGAGTCTATTTTTTTGAAGGCAGGTCACCCGGACATCCCTTTAGCCATGAGGCACATCTAGCCGCATTAAACAGGCCTGCCGCCCTAGCTGCCAATCTCACAGAATCTGCTGAGGAGTCTGCTAGAAAGGCTCCTGCCCCTTGTACCAGAGTAATATTAACTAGGATCTCGTCCTTTGGAAACTTACTCCTCAGCTGTTCTTCTACCTGCTGCAGCCAGACCATAAGGGAGCGGGCAGTACACATCCCAGTACTCTCTGGTTTCAGACCCCTTGCGGCTGCCTCCCAGGTGTGCCTCAGGAACCCATCTGCTTTCTTGTCTAATGGGTCTCTTAGCATGCCCAAGTCCTCTAAAGGCAGGGACAATTTTTTAGAGGACCTAACCACTGCCCCATCAATCTTAGGGATTTTATCTTACCCCTCAGTCCTTTTCCTCCAAGGGGTATCTTCTTTTTGAAGACAAGGGCAGGCTACCGGACTTCTCTGACTTATTCCACTCCTTCTCTATGAAAGCTTTCACCCTAGTATTAACAGGGAAAGTGTGCTTCCTCTTTTTCTCCAGACCTCCCGAACATAACATCCTCTAAGGATTTAGGCATCTTCTCCTCCTTTAGGCCCATTGTAGACCTGACTGCCTTAACCAGTCGATCTGTGTCCTCGACCGGGAAGCATGCTCGGCCACCTACATCACTGTCCGAGAAGGAGTCGGAGGATGGGGGGGAAGGAGGGAGACGGGATTCTCAGAATCCGTGAAAAGCCCACGGCTTTTTCTGCTTCTGTTTTTAAAGGCTGATTTTAGGGAAACTTTTACTTCCACCCTGATTATGGCCCTAAGGCTTGTGGCGAAGTCAGGGGTCTCTTCCTGAATAATCTTTTGTATACAGTCAGCGCAGAGATTCTTCTGCTACTGAACTGCCAGCGGGACTTTGCAAAGGGCACATTCTTTGATATGGCACTAGCCTTCCTTGGTCTCTGGTGATTAAGCAGACAATGGACCCCATCACCACAAAGGTGACATTCTCAGAGATCACTCATCACCCGCTGTCAATCAAGGGTTACTGGAAATGGAGGCTGATAAGGGGTACGAACCACGTCCCTCCTGGATACTGAGGAGTCCTGCGACCTCTGGTCGGGACAGCTACCACTCCTCTTAGTGGCCTGATGACCAGGCATAGAGCCTGGTGAGAGCTCCTGCTGCAAGGGCTGCTGCTGCTGCTATTGTCCAGTGTGATCCTCCATAGTGAGAGCTTCGGACACGAGCATTTCCTCCGTGGTCATCCATCCATATAAGGAGGGATCCACTGCGCTCTCCGCCTCCTCCGGTGCACATTCTATGCCCCTCCCCCTTCCGCCACCCCGGCAGAACACGTCCAGATTCAACGCACCTCGGCCAGCGTTTTCGTCCTGGGCACTGCCATCTTGGGTCCAGCGCACAGCCACTGACGTCACGCGGGCGGACTCGTTACCTGGGGGCCTCACGCGCAATGCTAGCAGCACGCTCACCGGAAGCCCGGCTCTCTATGGAGCAGTAGACAGCCGGCAGTGGAGGGAGAGCGGTGCGGCAGCCGCAGAAGAGCCACTAGACCCCTGACTGCGCTGCCCCATGCCCGCCCGCCCGCACATGCATCGAGGCCCACAGGACCCACGAACGGCGTTTCCACCACCTGAAGGCCAGCATACAGACACTCTCTGCCTGCTCTTCGCCGGGACAGGTGTGGGTGAGTGGAAAAAGGAAATCTTCTAATCGCCGTTTTCAGCACTGCCCTTTTTTTTTTTTTATTAGGTTTCCTGTTTTGGCTGGGTGGATCCCTCTCTCAGGTGTGCTGTCATGGATGAAGGGGAAAAAAAGTCCTTTGTGCTCCATTACCCTAGTGCCCGGCTATTAATTTGTTGCTATGATGCAGCAGAATGGATGTACAAATAAGCATGGATAAGTATGAATCTGGACATAAAATCCCTATAGTGCTCTGTCAGCAAGGAGATTTACCATATTTATTTTCCTGTCCCAGCCCTGCTCCTCGGTTGAATGAGGTATGCATGTTCATGACAGTGCACACACGTCTTGGGCTGTGTTTCTTCAGACTGCAAGCTACAACAACAAACAAGAACAAGCGTATGCACAGAAATAGGGATCACCACAAAATAGCTAATGGTAGAAAAAGTCTTTATTCAAGGAACACACTGACCTTGAGAAAGACGCCGTGTGCGTCGATACGCGTGGGTCTTTCACCCACACAGCTTTGCTGATTCTGACATGCCTGTTGATTGAGGATCGTTTCCCAGAGGGTTACATTAGGGCTGGGTAAGTCATTCGGGACTACTTGGTAGGTTATAGGTTACTAGGGATTTGGTGTTATATTCCCACCAGTTATCAATACGTGTGGCGTACCAGTGCCTATCCAATTGCCCAACATTTTGGCAAAGTAACCCTTATGGTGTACTCATGTACAGGGGACACATTGTCAGATTCAGTTGCGATTTATGTTAAATGGTATTAGAGGATATGTATTAGCTGTGTGAGGTGTACAGTTTCTGCAGCATTTATCTGTTAATTGGTTGGACCCATTATTTCGAATTGTGTTTTTAGATGTTTTTAATTGTCTTTGTGTACGTTGTTCCTTGAATAAAGACTTTTTCTACCATTAGCTATTTTGTGGTGATACCTATTTCTGTGCATACGCTTGTTCTTGTTTGTTGTTATTGCCTATTGGTATGCACATGGTGATCCCCTTTCTGTATGAAGATTTGGATGGTGCCCGCTCAATAAAGTATTTATAAAAATCTTCAGACTGCAAGCTGTCTCAACAGGATGAGCTGCAGTTTGAAATATGTGATGGGTTATTTTAATCAATTTTTTTTAGACCCCCTCTAACAATAGATAGGAGAAGCTTTACAATTTATTTTGGTAAATCAGTGAAAATCACAAATGAAACCATGAACTGACGCACTGATCAAACATGGATGAAAAGTGGATAAAGAATACTGATAAAATTCAAATCATTATTTATGTGAAAAATCACATATGTCTGAATGAGGCATGTGTATTTAAGTGTTTATATACTGCTCCTCTGTCAGTTGAGACATGTGTCAAGTTGTGTTTCTTCACACTGCAAACGATACTGAAACATAACTAGGAAAGGCTGCAGTTTGAAATATTTGACAGGGGGCAGGCTGGATTGAAAAGGGTTGTATACAATTCTATAGTTACGTTAACATTTTATTTATAAAACATGGAGTATTTTAAATAAAAAAACCTGTAGAAAAAAATAGAATTGCTGTTTTTTCTATTCACTCCACAAAAAGTTAATCAAGGATTTTCAATTAATTATATCTCAAAAAGCTAATTACAAAAAGTACAAATCTTCCTGCAAAAATCAAGCATCTAAATAGCCATATTACTGGAAAAATTAAAAAGTTATAGTTTTTGAATATGGCTGATGGTAAAAAAAATTGCTTGGTTATGAAGGCCCAAAGTACTGTCATCTGACCTTTATAAGGTTAATGTGTAGGGAGAATATCACAAATAGTTAACATTCACATGATTGTGTGACAGTCTGCTGTCCGTTTTTGTCAAGTTTCATGGATCTATTCACAAACCAGTGAGAAACAAGGATTCATATGCGAGAAATTCAAAGTCGTTCCCATTTAGTTCCGTGTTTCCAGATTGAAATTGGCCATTCAAGTCTATGGGGATCTCATCTTATCACTGCCATACCGTGCGTTTTATTTTTCTGGAGCAATTAAGAAAATGAATAAATTACGGTATATGCAGTTACTTACTTGTGAAATCTTCCAGCTCGATCCTCATTGTCTGCATACAGGAACATTTTTAATGCATAATTCTCCACATGGGCACTGCCAACAATTTCCTGAGTTATGGAGTCACAGTCGCCAAGTTGCTTCTTTTGCTGTAGGAAGATATGGAAAAATGCTTTTAACAGTAGCATTTCAGTGCTTCTATGCAAAAAACAAGAGAGAAAAATAACTTTTACTACTTACCATTACATTATTTAAAGATAAAGCTCTAAAAATCTAACATTTGTATCAGTAGATTTCTGCAGTTTCACAACTACAGCAAAATTGATTATCCAATAAAGAAATGGCAGCACTCCAAATTAAATAGGTGAAAAATTATGATGACCCTTTAGTCAAACATCTACAACTGAAAAAAAAAAAAAAATCATAGACTGTTGTTGTACATGAAGATACTTACTTGTTTAGTGCCGCTGCATGCATCAACAAATATGCAGCATTACTTGGCAATAACGTAACACAGTCACACCGAGTCTTCCAGAACGATAAATGATTTTTGTAGCTGCTCTCTGGCTTATAAAAAGGGGTTTTGACTTGAATATAAATTCTATGAGATTCACAAATTACAATGTTATGTCCTGCAAATTCACTTACTGCGGGGCAAGTAGGAGGAGACATAAAAAAAATAATAAAAAAACAAAAACTCAAAATTCACTTCTAAGCGCATTTTTTACGTCCTGCCTCATATTGAGATAAGAAAACAACAAAACAATGACCCAGATACTATTCTTAAGGCTCCTGCAACATCTTAAAGAGGACCTATCACTTGCTCAGGACCACTGAGTTAAAATACATTGCAATCATCCATGAGCTCCCCTGACTCTGCTGCTCTTTTCCTTTTTCTTCTCTGCTACACCATTGCAGAGATATTCACATTTGTTGCTTTTGAAGCACACCATGTGAAATCTCTGCTTGCTCAATAGGGTGTTTTCTTCACATTCGTCTCTGGGGGAATGCAGCATCACCTCTCCCTCTCAGAAGCTGCTAGAGCTGGCAGGAAAGGATATAAGCGATCCCCCCCACCCCCTATAAAAGTTTGAAGAAACATCCTGTTGAACTGCAAGCAGAGATTTCACACACTGCACTCCAAAAGTAATAAATGTGCATATCTAATTTAATTAATAAAGGTAAAAACTGACTGGGCAGACACCATAGAACAGGAATGAGCACCAAAAATCAACACGACCAATCCATCCTCTCCGTAGCTTCATGTGTTGGGGAAATTTGTGGGGACCACACATTGCAAAATTGGTGTGTTCATTCAACTTTGCTTATGGGCACATTTAAAACAAAAATGCAAATCCTTCAGAAGCAATTTGGTGATCGTACCCAGCTTAATCAGATGATGTTCCAATACTTGCAAGTCTGGAATCACACATCATGCCCACCAAATTTGACACCATATGTGCCTATGGGGCTGTTGAGTTAGCTCATGAGACCGATACCTGCAGTCTGTCTGTGCATCATGGACCATAATAAATAGAATGATACACTCCTCAACATTAAAACTGCAAAACCAAGAAGGAAAAGTCATGGAATTGTGGAAATCACAGGATGGACAGACATGTTAATGATATGCAAATGATGAAAAAATGGAAACAAAATTTTGTTGAAATCATCTTGATTCACTCAGTATAGAGTATAATGAGTGCTACGTGCAGATATACACATCCAGGCCTTGGCTGCTATCAGTGAGGTTATTTATTGATGTCTGAAGAATGTTCTGCCACCGAATGCACTTTGGTGTACAAATCTTTCAGATCCGCTGCTGACAGATCCTTTTCAAGTGTCGACCCATGATGTTCCAGATGTCTGACTTGTCTCAATGGGAGACAAGTCCTGAGACTCTAAGTCATGGCAGCACGTTCAGCCTATGCACAGTAGCATGACCAGCATGCAGTCTGGTTGAAAAACAGCTCCTAGGATACTTAGACATTTTCTCATGATGGCATCTTCATGGCATTGCCCAAGTGGTCTCCAGATCAATATGTGGATATCATTGAATCTAAGACAAAAGCGTGACTCATCACTGGAGAGGATAGACCTCCACTGCTTTTGAGAGCTGTGGAATGAGGTTACTGCATCACTTGTAGCTGAACATCAAACTCAAAGCCTAATGTCATGCAAATACCTTCTGATGGTTTGTGAAGACACTGTTTGGCACATTAGGCTTGGTATGTAAGGTCTAATTTCTCTTGCAGTGCAGAGTGGATCACTAGGCACTATTCTTTGTATCTGACATCATCAAGTAAAAAATGCCACAAAGAGGCCTTCACGAGGGAAAGTCACACTGGTCCTACTCCCGTGATAAATGTGTAGGGTAGAATATAGGCAGCCACACCCCTCTAGTTTTCATTCCAAGTACAATAACAAAAATGCGTTACATTAATTTGATTGTGAAAACAGTGGTACGGCCATTTCTTCAGGGTCCCATGAGCTTTTTCAACACAACGCCAAGCTGCATTTTGCTTGTTATTTGCTACTGTGAGCAGCCTACATGGCCTATACATGCTACCATGGCCGGCAGCATCTCAGGTCGAGCACATCTGAGACGTTGGTCAACAATTTCAAAAGGGAGCTGCCAGCAGCCAATTGTGAGGATTTGTGTGGTGAAAATGCATTCACTGTGTCGGAATATTTCCCAGACAAACATTAAAGAGAACCAGTCAGAAGGATTTAGCACTATAAACTAAAGATATGGCCATAATGGCGCTATTACACTGATTAAATGAATCCCTTTGGTGAAGGAATCTGATCAGTGGTTCGTGGGATGGGCCTAGGGGGGTTGGGTAGTCTTCTACTCCGGCCCTCCCTTCTGACTCCTGTGTTCCTACAGGTCACTGGTTCTTCAGCAGTCTGCCTCTGTTTCGAAAATGTGCATTGCCTCCATCGGCGTTGGTGGCAAGTGAGCAGTATGAGTCCACAGTCTTCAATAAAAAGGCGCAGGGGACGGAGCATGTAAAGATCGAGATCTCTGCTCACTGACTTCTTCAATCGACAGATCTGCACATGTGCTGCCTCCATCGTCATTTTATTAACGACCATAAGACTGGTTGTGGAATCACACTGTGCACATGCCGCCCATGTCAATGATGGTGGCGCAAAATTTCAAAATGGAGGCAGGTTGCTGAAGAATCAGTGACCTGTAGAAACACAGGAGGCAGCCGAAGGGGCCGGAGCAGTAGAAGACCTAACCCCCCAGGCCCGTCCCGATGCACATAAGATGTCATTAGAAGAAAAATGATTACTTCACCATAAGGTATCAATTTAATCAGCGCAATAACGCTACGGTGGCCGTACCTTTAGCTCATAAATCCTGCTGATAGGTTCTCTTTAATAATGTGATTGTCAGCAGTCAAAATGTGCATGTACATATATTTATGTGCACTGCGCTCTTCCTTTGTACTGAATAAATTAAGAGGTTTAGAAAATGTGGTTTCTATTTTTTCATCATTAGCATATCAATAACATTTATTGTTCTTGTGATTTTCACAATTACACAAGGTTTTCGTGATGTTGCAAGTTCAATGTTGAGCAGTGTAAAAAGCAAGCTTTTGTGAACTACCTTATATACTGAATTCTAACCAAAAGTGGAACGTCAATTTAGCTACAAATTAATGAGAACACACACGAAGTCTACTGAAGTGATAACAGAATAGCTTGCAGGAAGCATGTAACCAACAGTTAACGTTGTGCATAAGTTTCATACATTTGTCTTCCATCAATTTAGTTGAGTAACAAGTACAGTATCAAACGGACACTTCAGTAACATGTAATAACGGCACTGCATTAAATACAGGCTTATCCCCACGTCCTTTCTTCTTTGAGATGAAAATGGGTGAACTGCTCTGACCGGTTTAGTAACCCAAAGATTAAATAGACTGCTGTTTCAGTAATTGAAAGACTTCTTTTTAAAAGATGCGGTCTCAGACTATAAGAGGCCTCGGATTTCCTAATAAAACAAGATAAAAAAAGCAAATAACAGCAGCCCAGTTACAACAGGTGGACTTAGAGCGCATAAATGGGCTTACTGTTCGCCACAGAGGAAATCTCCAGTTATTCCGCAGAAAACAAAAAACAGGATTATCGCACATCACACTGGCCTTCAGTCTTTACACTGCCAAGAGACTTTAAAAGGGGGCTTTCAGTAATGGATGGCTCATGTTTTTCTAGTGCGTTTACATGAGCAAAAATTCATCTTGGAGACTAGACATATACTATATTAAAAGCTTTGGCACCTCTTTCCATAAAACACACAGATGGATGGCCAAATTGGCCTGCTGGAGAGTTTCACCTAAAGGTAAACACCGGGTGACTACTCCGTACTGCAGAGCGAGCGGCGGACACAATATGGCCTCTTCATATGTTCCTCTGTTTACAAGACATCCCTGGGTCATGGGGTGGCTCAGCAATATATAGTGCCCTGCTCAAATACAAGCGCTATAAGGCCATGAACACAATTAGCCATGTTGGATTACTACTATACAAGAAAAGCTTGCAGCACACCCCCATGTGGACATCCAGGATGTGATAGTACAGATGCTATACTGAGGGGGGGTTAATGAATATACCAATTATTATTATTAGTTTTTTTTCAATGGCGAGAAAATGCCACAAAAGTATTAGGGGTCATTCGGAGTCAGTCTCTCTCGTATGAGGTGTGGTCTGTATTTTTCACAGCACTCGTACTTGTGCTGGTCTATGGGTAGTTGACATGTCTGATTCTTTTTTCCTCAAACCATGCGGTCTGCATAAAATCGCAGACTTGTCCAATATTGAGCGTTGGATTAAATTCACCAATGCAACTAGGTCTGCAAAAAAAAAAAAAAAAAATCAAACATCACATGGAGGTACTTTATGTGCTATTGTTTTTAAAAAAAAATTTTTTTTACAGATGGTTTGATAGGAGAAGATTTAGAAACCATCATTCTTTTTCTTATGTCAGCTGAGAAAAGCTGTTGAAACTCTGACCAAATGCTGATGGTAAAAACGGACACCCTGACTAAACTGATGACACTCTGGCGAAACGCAGACTGTTTTTTAATATCTGATAAAAAAAACACTGACATCTGAATGAGCCCTTAGGAGTAAAGCAGATGCTAGGCCCTAGAAAATGAGGGACTCTGGCTGGGCTGCCAGAGTCGTAGTCATAGTACAGTATGTATATATAAGTGTATAGTATAATATATATAGTATATGTTTATACCATATAATGCAATACCATAATGGCAGACTCATAGCTAGCCATCGGCACCCCACAACCATGCTGCCGGGGGTTGATGGACAGTGATACTGCACGTCCCTCCAGGATGCGAGCTGTAAGTGCCGTTCTCAGAGATTGACAGAGCTTAGTATGTAGAGAGTATTAAAGCTGTAACCATGCCCCGGCACTGACTGACAGCCGGCTCTGTACTGATGTGCAGGGGCATGCTTACAGCCACCTATCAATATGTACTGAGCAGAGACAGAGGCACTGACTTCACGTCTTCAAAGACTGAAAGCCAGTGGCTCCTGGGAGAAATTAAGTTAATCTCCTCCCAATATCTGTGCTTTTAGTGCAGCAGCTGCATGGCTTCAGAATTATATTAACCTGTAGAATAACCTCATATCTTGAGATTAATAATGTTATTGAATATGATTTGTTCCCTTTAAAGGCGTTAGGAGCTGTGCAAAGAGCTCGGCTCCACTTGCTGCCATTCGAGCTGAATAACACAGCCATCAGCAAGTTCAACTCTTGAGCCTGAAATAAAGACAAGAACCCGACATTGAATAAACCAGTTTGTCCCATGTCTGGAAAGGATTAAAAAAAATCTTGTCCCATATTGACATCTAACATCAAGAAAATTATTAATAAGACAACTGATAAGTCAGAAGTGTATTGCTGTTCACAAATATTAATCTATTAATCGGAAGCATTGCATTCCTTTCAATGAAAGACTAGGACTACATATAAATCATTGCAACATTGTATCTTACACCAGTCTGGGGTCACACTGCAACTGGAGATTCTCATAAACTGGTTTATATTTTAGCGGTAAGTCACATGTGACTTTACCCTTTTAGTCCTCAGTGATTTACATCTGACTTGAATTTGACATGTCTGTGATTTGGCTGCTTTTTATAGCCTAATCCCAGCTCTAAAATAGCTGCACAAATATACATTTGGGTTGGGATACTGAGGGTCTAGTGACAGTGATCTGTGTGAATGTATTTTAAGCATGCCATAGGCACACTACAATAAGAGTGCGTCAATATAAACTCTTGTTAAAAAGAGGAAATATGGATTATAAGACATGAAAAGTGGCAGTAGGTGAATCTATGAGACTTGCCTAAAATATAAGACATTAGCAAATCAGATGATGTCTCCAGATTACAGGGACACGAGGTCAACTTTCACTTTAACAAAAAGAGCAAAATTTGGTGAGATATTCTTCTCTGGGATGTAACACCTGACGGGAGAGCAGATTCTATAAACCATCGCAATGGCAAAGGAAAGCCTTATGGCTCAGATGAGGCCAAATTCAGCCCATTTCACCTTTTTTTGTGCAGTCGCTGGTCCACAGAGTACAACTGGAGAATTGATTCACCAATTTTTCTTATACATTCTCCAAAAAAGAATCACAAGCATGGTGAACTAACTCTACAACGCATCCGAATGAGCTGTGAAATGTAAACACAAAAATGTTTCCTCTCAACCACCAGGAGACTAAACGTTACTTCATACAGATGCTCTATTTATGAGACATGTAAATAAGATCTCCCTTTATACTGTATGAAGTCAGGCTAATACAGGATGAAACAGCCGAGTCTAAAAGATTCACCTGAAAAAGAAGCTGCTTATAAAGAACTAGATGGTGGCCCGATTCTAACACATCGGGTATTCTAGAATATGCATGTTCACGTAGTATATTGCACAGCCCACGTAGTATGCTGCCCAGCCACGTAGTATATAGCCCAGCCACATAGTATATAGCCCAGCCACATAGTATATAGCCCAGCCACGTAGTATATTGCAGTGACGTATATTGCCCAGCGACGTAGTATATAGCCCAGCGACGTAGTATATAGCCCAGCCACGTAGTATATAGCCCAGCCACGTAGTATATAGCCCAGCCACGTAGTATATAGCCCAGCCACGTAGTATATAGCCCAGCCACGTAGTATATAGCCCAGCCACGTAATATATAGCCCAGCCACGTAGTATATAGCCCAGCCACGTAGTATATAGCCCAGCCACGTAGTATATAGCCCAGCCACGTAGTATATAGCCCAGCCACGTAGTATATAGCCCAGCCACGTAGTATATAGCCCAGCCACGTAGTATATAGCCCAGCCACGTAGTATATTGCCCAGTGACCTAGTATACAGCACAGAGGCACGTAGTATATTGCCCAGCCACGTAGTATGTTGCCAAGTGACGTAGTATACAGCACAGAGCCACGTACTATATTGCCCAGTGAAGTAGTATATTGTACAGCGACGTAGTATATTGCCCAGCCATGTAGTATATTGCCCAGTGACGTATTTTGCCCAGCCATGTAGTATATTGCCCAGTGACGTAGTATTTTGCCCGGCCATGTAGTACATTGCCCAGTGACGTAGTATATTGCCCAGCCATGTAGTATATTGCCCAGTGACGTAGTATATTGCCCAGTGACGTAGTATATTGCCCAGTGACGTAGTATACAGCACAGAGCCACGTAGTATATTGCACAGCGATGTAGTATAGAGCACAGAGCCACGTAGTATATTGCCCAGCCACGTAGTATATTGCCCAGCTATGTAGTATATTGCCCAGCTACGTAGTATATTGCCCAGCTACGTATGTCACAGGTTAAAAAATAAAAAATAAACATACTCACCTTCCGATCCGAGGGCCCATTGTAGTTCTAACATACTCACCATACTTGTAGTTCTGTCGCCTGTGCGCGGTTCAGGCGGCAGCTTCCGGGCCCAGGGTGTGATGACGTCGCGGTCACATGACCGTGACGTCATGGCAGGTCCTTCTGCCATACGATCCTTGCTACCGGAACTTGCCGCTTGCACAGAGCGGTTACCGGAGGGTGGCGAGCAACGGGAAAGGCAGCGGAAGGTGAGTATATAATGATTTTTTATTTCTGTTTATTATTTTTAACATAAGATCCTTTTACTATTGACGCTGCATAGGCAGCCTCAATAGTAAAAACTTGGTCACACAGGATTATTAGCGGCGGTAACGGAGTGAGTTACCTGCGGCATAACGCGGTCCGTTACCGCTGGCATTAACCCTGTGTGAGCCGTGACTGCGGGGAGTATGGAGCGGCCACCCGGCACTGACTGCAGGGGAGTAGGGAGGGACTAATCGGACTGTGCCCGTCGCTGATTGGTCGCGGCAGCCATGACAGGCAGCTGGTGAGACCAATCAGTGAATGAATAACCGTTACGGAAGTTGAGGACAGACAGACGGAAGTACCCCTTAGACAATTATATATATAGATGAATCTAGACAAGGAAACCGCTGCTTACAAAGGGTCAATCTGAGTCTATCACTATACTGAAACAACAGCAATTACAGCATCATTAGAGTGCCAATAACTACTAGTTGTGTGAAAGTGTTTGCCCCTTCCCGATTTCCTATTCTTTTGCAGGTTTGTCACACTTGCATGTTACAGATCAAAAAATGAAGGTCTTGGTTATTAAAGGGAAAAAAAATCCAAACCTACAGGGCCATGTGTGAAAGAGTGATTGCTGCCCCCCTTACCGACATTGGGCATAATAGTACGCCGATGTAGGTATCCTTTCCTTTGATGTGGGCTCCAGCGGCGAGCCCACATCTTTCCTGGGACATGTCAGCAGTGTTGAACAGCTGACATGTGCACGCAATAGTCACAGCTGGAATCACGATCCACCTGCGGCTATTAACTAGTTAATGAGAAAGAAAATAATTAAGATCTACCAGTCTGGAAAAGGTTATAAAGCCATTTCTAAAGCTTTGGGACTCCAGCGAACCACTGTGAGAGCAATTATCCACAAATGGCGAAAACATGGAACAATGGTGAACCTTCACAGGAGTGGCTGGCCAACTAAAATTACCCCTACAGCGCAGCGAAGACTCATCTAGGAGGTCACAAAAGACCCCTCAACAACATCCAAAGAACTGCAAGCCTCACTTGACTCAGCTAAGGTCAGTGTACATGACTCCACCATAAGAAAGAGACTGGGCAAAAATGGCCTGCAAGGCAGAGTTTCAACACGAAAACCAATGCTGAGCAATAACAACATAAAGACTAGCCTCAGCTTTGCCAGAAAACGTCTTGATGATCTCCAAAACCTTTGGGAGAATACTCTGTGGACTGACGAGACAAAAGTTGAACTTTGTGGAAGGTGTATGTCCCATTACATTTGGTGTAAGAGTAACACAGCATTTCAGAAAAGGAAAATCATACCAACAGTAGAATTTTGTAGATTGTAAGCTTGCAAGCAGGGTCCCCCACTCCTAATGTAACTTTATAAACTGTAGTGTCTGTATATGTCCCTGTTTAATTGTAAGATGGTGCGGAATATGTTGGCGCTATATAAAATAAAATTATTATTTAACAGTAAAATTTAGTGGTGGTAGTGTGGTGGTCTGAAGCGGTTTTGCTTCTTCAGGACCTGGAAGACTTGCTGTGGTAAATGGAACCATGAATTCTGCTGTCTACCATAAAATCCTGAAGGAGAATGTCTGACCATCTGTTCATGAACTGAAGCTGAAGCGCACGGGTTATGCAGTGGGACAATGATCCAAAACACACCAACTCTGAATGGCCTAACTACTTGAGGACCTTTGACGTAATCTGCATGTCATGGTCGCCTGGTAGTTACAGACCTTGGAAGTATGAATACGTCCAGGCGATTCTGCATGCGTGATCGCCGACGGGGGTCAGCTGATTCTGACAGCTGACTTCCTGCACTCAGTGACCTCGCACCGTTCCTGCACTGAGTGATGGGAGTCAGTTGTCAGAATCAGCTGACACCCAGCAACCCTCTCCCTCTTCACTCTGAAAAATTTTTAAAAAATTGTGAAAATATTCATCTTAAAAATCAAAATAAAAAAAAAATATTGCACTGATAAATTTCTATTTTTATGTTATAAAAAAAAAAAAAAAAAAGTGCACATTTGGTATCGCTGCTTCCTGGACAACCTGCTCCATAAAACTGTTCCACTAGATAACCCCTTTAGTAAACACCATAAAAAAAATAAACGGGGCAAAAAACTATGCTTTTTCATCATATCGCTGAACAAAAAGTGGAATGAAATGTAATCAAAAAGACAAATGTAAATAAAAATGATATTGCTGACATCATCATCTTGTCCTGTAAAAAACAATCCGCCGTATAGCTCCATCATATATTTATATAAATGTGGTATTGCTGTAATCGTACTGACCCAAAGAATAAAGCGGACTTATCAATTTTATTGTACATGGAATGGCATAAAATAAAAATCCTGAATTGCTGTTTTTTGTTGATTCTGCCTCCCAAAAATCGGAATAGAAAGCGATCAAAAAACGTTGTGACCGAAAACTGTAATAATAAAAACATGAACTTATCCCACAATAAAACAAGCAGTCACATGACTGCTGGCAGGAATACTGAAAAATTATAGCTGTCAAAATATGGCGATGCAATAAAAGCATTTTTTTTTTTTTGGTGTGCAACAGCAACTAAACGTAAAATCCCAATATAAATCTCATATCACTGTAATCGCACGGACCCAAAGAATAAAGTGCCTAATCACTTATACCGCATAAGGAGTGGCGAAAAAATAAATAGAACCAATTCTTCACCTGCTGTTGATTTTTTATTCTGCCTCCTAAAGATGGCAATAAGGCTCGGCCTACATTTATCCTACGCCGAGCGCTTACACCGGAGTTTCCGTGTAAATCTCTGAAATATGTGATTCAGACGGAACTCCCGGCAGAAGGTTTCCTGTAATGAGCCAGATGGAGACACTGTGGATGCCATCTGGCCTATGATCTGGCTTTGTACGTCATTGTAGGAAGGCATAAAAGCGCAGTTTGCCAGTTTTGTGCACCAATGAAAAGAAGGACACCGTTGAACAGAGGCCAGACAGGGTCCAGAGTAACTCTGCTGCCTCATTAAAGTGAATCAATCCCTCGGGGGTTTATGCTGTTCTCTCACCTCAGGGACTCTTCCATTGTAACATGGCACTCTCAAACCATTCCAGCAAAATCGGACCTCCAATATGGCGCTTCTTCCCTTCTGAGGTTTGAACTGTGACTCAAAAGTAGTTTTCAAACACATATAGGGTATTGGCGCACTCGGGAGAAATTGCACAACAAACTTTGGGGTTCATTTTCTCCTGCTATCCTTGTGAAAATGAAAAAAAATTGTGCTGGAAACAAGTTTTTTTTTTCATTTTCACAAATTAACGTTGTAAAATTCTGTGAAGCATGTGCGGGTTCAAGGTGCTCACCACACATGTACATAAATTGCTCGAGAGGGTCACTTGTGGGACTTTCCGGCTGTTTAGGCACACCAGAAGCTCTCCACACATGACACCTGCACAATTCCAAAGTCATCGTTCCAAAATATCACACCTTCCTTTCTGAACCCTGCCGTGTGCCCAAACAGTAGTTTTCCCCTACATATGGGGTATTAGTGCACCCAGGAGAAATTTCACAACAAATTACATGGTGCAATTCTCCTGTTACCCCTGTGAAAATAAAAAAAAAAATAAGGCTAAAAACATTTTTGTGGGAAAAATGTGATTTTTTAAATTTTCACAGCTCAATGCTATAAACTTCTGTGAAGCACCTAGTTTTTATTTTACATGGTCGTGGAGAATTGCAATGCAGTAAATGTATGGAAGGAAATTTATGGAAGCAAATGCATTTTTTTATATACAGTGGGGAAAAAAGTATTTAGTCAGCCAACCAATTGTTCAAGTTCTCCCATTTAAAAAGATGAGAGAGGCCTGTAATTGACATCATGGGTAGACCACACGGAAAAAAAAGCAACATGTTCATTAAATTTGCAGAATTGCGGGGATCCTGCACACCTAGGAATGCATTGATCTGCTTACTTTCCGCATGTGGCTATGCCCACCATGCGGGAAGTAAGCAGATCATGTGCGGTTGGTACCCAGGGTGGAGGAGAGGACACTCTCCTCCACGGACTGGGCACCGTATAATTGTTAAAAAAAAAAAAAAAAAAAAAATTAAAATAAAAAATAGTCATATACTCACCTTCGATGGCCCCCGCAGTCTTCCCGCCTCTCGGGTGCACGCTGCCGGTTCGGTTCCTATAGCTGTTGTGTGTGAAGGACCTGCGATGACGTCGCGGTCACATGACTGCGATGACGTCGGACCGCGACGTCATCGAAGGTCCTGCACACACCATCTATAGGAACGGACGCCGCTGAGGAGATCGGCTGTCTGCAGAAGGTGAGTATAACCATTTTTTTTAAATTATTTTTAACATTCTATCTTTTACTATTGATGCTGCATAGGCTGCATCTGTAGTAAAAAGTTGATAACACTTGTCAAACACTATGCGAGAAATCCTGACGTGTGCACATACCCTGAGAGTCAAAATGAGAACACAAATCCAGAAAATCCCCTTGTCTGATTTGGCAAGATTTATTTTGCAAATAATGGTAGAAAATAAGTATTTGGTCACCCTCAAGATTTCTGGCTCTCACAGTCCTGTAACTTCTTCTTTAAGAGGCTCCTCTGTCCTCCACTCTTTACCTGTAGTACTGGAACCGGTTTGAACTTGTTATCAGTATAAAAGACACCAGTCCACAACCTCAAACAGTCACACACCAAACTCCACTATGGTGAAGACCAAAGAGCTGTTGAAGGACACCAGAAACAAAATTGTAGCTCTGCACCAGGCTCGGAAGACTGAATCTGCAATAGGCAAGCAGCTTGGTGTGATGAAATCAACTGTGAGAGCAATAATAAGAAAATGGAAAACATACAAGACCACTGATAATCTCCCTCGATCTGGGGCTCCATGCAAAATCTCACCCCGTGGGGCCAAAATGATCACAAGAACGGTGAGCAAAAATTCCAGAACCACACGGGGACCTAGTAAATTACCTGCATAGATCTGGGACCACCGTAACAAAGGCTACCATCAGTAACACACCACGCCACCAGGAACTCAGATCCTGCAGTGCCAGACGTGTCCACCTGCTTAAGCCAGTACATGTTCTGGCCCATCTGAAGTTTGCTGGAGAGCATTTGGATTATCCAAGAGTATTGGGAGAATGTCATATGGTCTGATGAAACAAAAGTAGAACTGTTTGGTGGAAACAAAACTCGTTGTGTTTGGAGGAGACAGAATGCTGAATTGCATCCAAAAAAGACCATACCTACTGTGAAGCATGGGGGTGGCAACACCATGCTTTGTGGCTGTTTCTCTGCAAAGGGACCAGGACCACTGATCAGTGTACATGAAAGAATGAATGAGGCCATGTATCCTGAGATTTTGAGTGCAAACCACCATCAGCAAGGGCATTGAAGATGAAACATGGATGGGTTTTTCAGAATGACAGCTTCGTAAGAAGCATATGAAAGTCCTGGAGTGGCCTAGCCAGTCTCCAGATCTCAACCCCAGAGAAAACCTTTGGAGGGAGTTTAAAGTCGTGTTGCCCAGCGACAGACCCAAAATATCACTGCTCTAGAGGAGATCTGCATGGAATAATGGGCCAACATACCACCAACAGTGTGTGCAAACCTTGTCAAGTCTTACAGAAAACGTTTGACCTCTGTCATTGCCAACAAAGGATATACAACAAAATATTGAGATTAACTTTTGTTAAGGAGCAAATACTTATTTTCCTCCATAATTTGCAAAATAAATGTTGCCAAATCAGACAATGTGATTTTCTGGATTTGTTTTCTCATTTTGACTCTCATAGTTGTGGTCTACCTACGATGCCAATTACAGGCCTCTCTCATCTTTTTAAATGGGAAAACTTGCACAATTGGTGGCTGACCAAATACTTTTTTCCCCACTGTATTAAGTTGGCAATATCCAAGGAAGAGAAACACTTCAGCCTGGTACAAAAAAAAAAAATGTATAAAATGAACCATTGGTTGATTCTAAGAAAAGTTTACTCCTTCAGCTACACATCAAACTAAAATTACTGAAAAACTTGAAGCGTTAGTGATGAGCGACCACACTCCGATAAGGTGTTATCCGAGCATGCTCGAGTGCTAACCGAGTGACTTCACTTTGCTTTTGCGCCATGAGCCAACGTTTTCATGGATACCATTTTAGGGTAGAGATGATGTTTTGATGACCCATTTCATTTTATTTGGCAAACAAAAAATATAAATTAATTCTGGCTTTGGCGTTTCAATTTCTTTTCTCATTACGCAGTTTACCGATCGGATTAATTTACTTCATATTTTGTTAGATTGGATAGCGATTACCAAAAGTTTTTTTTAATTATTTTTTATGGTTTTATTTTCAATGGGGCAAAAGGGGGGTGTCGTGTTTTTTTTAGTCTTTTTAGGAGACATGAAGCTGCAGTTGTCCGAGCAGAAAACCAGCTGTCATGACAGCCAACCAGAGATGGGAGGGACTTAAGACACGCTTTAGTCCAGTGCGTGTCAAAGGCCGCAGTGATTGACAACGGCATTTATCTGGTTAACAGGCGGCAGTTAGAGGCACAGGACAGCTGATCAGATCAGCTGTCAAGTGCTGGGAAAGATGCGGGCTCAACACTGGAGTCTGCATCAAAGGCAGGGACACTACCTTGGACATACCTATACATCCCAAGGTGGTGAAGGGGTTTAAATTGTTTGTTCAGCATTTTTTGGGAAATAAGTGTGTGTGCAATTAAAAAGAGCTGGTGAATGAAATGCTCATGTGGTACCACAAGCTAGGGGTACACATGTCTCTAAAATTTGCTGTCCCCATTCCCACCTTGATGTCTCCGAGAGAACTGTGGAGCCGTCAGTGATGAACATGGTGAGAGATTCTATCAGGACATTGCTGCCGTTGAGAAAAGGTATGAAGGGAAATGGAGCCTGGCAAGGTCAGGAGACTACTGCTCCACAATGAAGAGACGCTCCACAGCTTCACTAGAAACGACAGGTCAAGATAAAGCACCCTACTTGAAATTGCAATAGATGTAGTTATTTATTATGTACTTTGGCCCATATAATGATGAGTGGAAGCTTTTTACAAATTTCACCTTGTAACCATGAATTGCGTATTTCGTTAATTTCATTGTCCCACAGCTCCTATTTTAAAAATTAGAGCTAATGATTTAGCAATATCTTAATTTTCTGTTCCCTCATGGTGATAGAAAAGTACGGTAAATAACCTAATTTCAACGCATTTACAAAGAATCCATGAAAATTTGTTGAACTGTGTAATTAGCACGTCTTCTGTGTTTGCCTGCCGCACACTGTGTGAACTCCGAGCTAAAAAACAGAAAGACGCTCTCCGTACTTTACAATGCAGCTCAACAGGAAAGCTCAAAACGTGCCCGGAAGACGTCGGACATCTTTTGGAGCGTTTTGCCATTGTTTTTGGTTAAAAATTAGTCAATGAAGTATGGACAGGAAAAAATACTTCAGAAAAACCATAAATCCACGTGCACACATTGAATATTTGGAGAATTTTTTACCTCCGTATTTGTAAGCCAAAACCAGGTGAGGAACAATCAGGGGAACAGTATAACAAACGTCACCACTTCTGTATTTATCACCCACTTCCGATTTTGGCTTACAAATACGGATATAAAAAAAACTCAACAAGTGCATGTGGCCTTAGGGGAAAAAAAAAAAAAAAAAAACATGCACCTGCAGCCAAAGGCATTGGAAAAATGCTCAGGAAATGCCTGAAGAAAACAAAAAAGATGCTTCAGGAAGAAAAACAAATTAAAAATAAATTTGGAGTTCACTGAAGCGACTTCTGCTTGAAAAACTTGTCAAGTACGCCTTGGATTAGAAAACATCACATGCACATAGCCTATGTAGTGTCTTAAGATCGATACATTTTGGAAAAAGATTACCACCACTGTAAACACTTAGGCTACTTTCACACTAGCGTTAACTGCATTCCGTCACAATGCGTCGTTTTGCCGAAAAAACGCATCCTGCAAAAGTGTTTACAGGATGCGTTTTTTTCACCATTGATTTACATTAAGCGACGCATTGTGACGGATTGCCACACGTCACACCCGTCGTGTGACGGATGCGTCGTGCAGTGGCGGACCGTCGGGAGCAAAAAACGCTACATGTAACGTTTTTTGCTCACGACGGTCCGCTTTTTCCGACCGCGCATGCGCGGCCGGAACTCAGCCCCCACCTCCCCGTGCTTCCCCGCACCTCACAATGGGGCAGCGGATGCGCTGGAAAAATGCATCCGCTGCCCCCGTTGTGCGGCGGAGACAACGCTAGCGTCAGGAACGTCGGCCCGACGCACAGTGACGAGCCGAGCCCGACGCTAGTTTGAAAGTAGCCTTATGTAACAAAATTGCCCACCCACAATGCATATTCGGAGGTCTCCCACGCAAAGTGAAAAATAGTACAAAAAAGGAAAAAAGGTATTTTACATTTCTGCGGCTGCACATGAATCAGTGCTGGAGAACGACTTCCCACACACAGCAGGCCATTCCTTGAGAAGCTCTCATTCTTTATTTGCATGGATGTGATTGATCCCTCTCATAACAAAGATGTGACGGTTATGAGGGATCTTCTGTAAATGTTGGCAACTAATACCAACCCATATTACAACATGACCACAACAGTGGTCACACAACCTGGTACACTGAATAAATGGTTCTAACTTGTGTCAATTTTGAGGGCACAAGACTTACCTGAGTGTCCACATTCCCCCCTTTTTCACACCTTGATTCTTCCTTCATAAGACTCATTCAGACGATCATGCAAATTAGTCAGTGATCGAACCGCAATGCATGGACGCCGTGGGTATCCTGATAGAGCATGACAGCTTCATAAAAATATATGAAGCCGTCACAGTCGGGTCAGGAGAGCCGCAGGCAGTCCGTGCTCGGACCGATTGGCACAGACGTCTGAATTAATCTAGAGACTGTGAAGGACGACCTGCTGAAGCGTATACACGCCTATAGATTGCGCCTTCAAAGATGACAAATAACTGGAGATGAATGGAATAGCGTAAGATTATTTCAGTACAACAAGCCATAAGAATATGTACTTTTGGTAAATTTTACAACAACAAAAATGTACACATGTAATAAACGTATTGAAAACAAAAGATATATATTAACTCTAAACAGCACAGTACGGCAATCTCCTTAGAATTTCTTAGACTCCAATTCAAATATTTTAAGTAAAAAGCTTAGCAGAGTTGCATCTTTGACTAACACAAGGCCACACAAATATTCTGCGACATTTGCACGCTATTTACACCAAGCTCGGACAAAAGTAGATGGAGCCAGGACTGGACGGGGCATGGTGAGCTCTGCCCATCAGATTCACGACAAGTCTCAACCTGGAGTAAGATTTGTGGCCACTTCACGCCTCGCCTGATTCATTAAGAGGTGTGGGACATACACTTCACCATAAGAAAACAAATAGGATTTAGTGAGCACCACAAATGTAATAGCAAAAAACTAAATGAACGGGGGCATCAAAATGCTGTAGAAAAAAAAACAAACTCTCGGGGGGGGAGCTAAAAGGTGCCCAGTATATTAAAGTGCACACCCTAATTTAATGAATAGACATGATTTTTTTTATTTATCAAAAAAGTGATGACAAACAGCTAAAAGCAATTAAAAAAGGGGGTGAGGGGGGCCAACAACTTTATAAACAAGAGGAGGATATAATAACCCAAAATAATTAATCCCCGATACACCAGGCATACATAAAGAAATATGAAGATTGTGGATGTCCCAGTTAATGAGACACTAACAAAGTCATGCAAAGATACATGAATAAATAAATAGATAAATAACAAATAAAAATACTGTGATAATCAAAATAAATAGTAAAGTAATAACTAACAATTATATACAATAATATGTATTTTTCATCTGTACTCCTACATGATCCCTCATCAAGACCGGCATGAAAAATGTCAGTCTTGATGAATCGATGTATATGTCCCTGAAATAAAACCCCCACATACACAAATGTGTAGATGGAGGTGGAATTTCCAAAATCGGTGGAATGTAAGCGTGCTGTGCAGCGGAGACTTATTGAGAAACTTGATATATTATTGTTGACATTCACTGCTGTGTTTATATTTTCACTTTCTCCCCTTTCCCTGTTTGTACCCCTAATACTATGTTAAAAATGTTAATAAAAACATTGCAAAAAAATAAAAATGATGCAGGAATCCATTACTGGCTTTAGGTGCCTGCTCACACCTGTAACATAGGCTTTTTTTGTTTACCATGGCCCCTAATGACCCAAGAGTCCGCCTGTCATGCTGCCCATTGTGTTGACAAAAATTGTTATCCTTCCCGTCTGATCTCGGGGAACGGAGCCTGGAACACAACTTTAGATTTGCTTATTTTCCAATCTAGAATAATATATACATGTTAGAACTACATAAACACATTAAAAAGACTCCGCTTCCTCTGCATAACACACTGCTGGAATACAAAAACAGCAATACAGAAAAGTCTGTTCAGAAGGCTGGATGTGAAAATAGTTTATGGCCATGTGGATTTCATTTGAACCGTTCGCTGATTTATTCATTCTGCCTCTCCAGATTTTGGTTGGACTGTTTCTATTTGAGGGCGCAATGTTACCTTACTGACTATCTTGGCACCAGCGTGTGTTAGCATGGTACAAGACAGTGTGTTCTGCTCAGGATATACCGATACTTCATGGCTGCTGACCCAACGCCAAGACGGACAGTTGATTCTAACACCTTGGACATTTCTATATTTCACAAGCTGCACACACAGCAATGTCTGTGCCACACAGGCAAGCAAAGAAAACCAAGACACAACACAAACAGAATATTATTTGCACTTAATTAGCTGGGTTAGGACGTGCTGCTAATAAAGATGTAATATCTTGAAATAAGCAATTTTGTTCATAAGAACCCCATGCATGTATGTGGAACAAAATTGCAATAAATGACGAGCAACTAGAGGAGAGGATTTATTCTAGTGGAAATGAATTCAACTGAATGTTACAAAAATCTGCATTTGCCAAAATGTGTCTTTTTTACCCTCATTCACTTCTGCACGAATTCAGCTGCCATTTTGCTGAACTGTAAAGAGCCATCGAAAGGTTAAAAGTGAAAAACAAAATGCTTATACTCATGGCTACAGCCCCTCTGCATCCAATATCTGGTCATCGTATCTTCTTATTGGTGCCGTGAGTGCTGTAACCCCGGCTCTGACAATGGCCAGGACTGGGGTGACCTTATGTGCTCATGCACCGAGTAGTCCCACCCTGGCATGAAGAGGCCAGGGATTTCAGTGATGACCTGCGATGAGGACCAGAGGGGTGAGCCGTATTTTCTTATCTTATATTTATTATGTTGTGGAGACTAAAGAGACCCCAGAGTTTAAGGGACATTCACTGTGTGGAGAACAGGAAAATCTGCATGAACAGGGGAACCTGAATGCTAGCAGATCCACTAATCTTTATGTATACGTTCTCACCCGATTTGAAACTGGTTTGACTTTAACGGAGCGTAGTGCCCAAAAAACAAACTCCCATGGAGGACAATATCTAATCTCTCCACAAAGTTTGGAGGATTTCAGAAATAGTATACCGTATTTTAGTTGTTTTTTTTTACTGTTAAAAAATGGTAAATTATTGAAATTAAATTTTAAAATATGAAATAAAATGCCACCCAGCTTCACTAACATCTCTAACATAACGGGGTTGGACTGCTGGGAGTCTGTCCAATGGGATTTTTTAAAGAGTCAACCGAGCCCCATCTGCATGGAGCAGAAGTCTGGCATGCCCCCCTCCGCTTCATTCTCTTTAGGACAGTACTCATATCACCAGCAGTCCTGTGGAGAATGAGTTAAGTGTGAAGCACCTGCTCGACTTCCAACTCATTTAGACGGGGCTGACATTCTGCAGATTGGCGAGTGTTCCAGTTGGAAATTACTTCTAAACTCTGTATTACTTAAATTGATTGTTCACTGAGAAACCAAAAAGGGGTTATGTCGAGTCTTCTGCTAAAAGTCTGAAGAAACACACTGACTGCAGACTTATAAATCCTTAGCACTGCACACTGTCAGGATTCTCTGGTTTTGCTGCCAAGAGCGGGCGGTCATGTGACCACAAGTTTGCGATTTGCATACATGCAGTCAAGCCCAAATAGATATCCTCGGCCGCGCTAAATACAAGTGAATTGAGGGAGGCCGTGTGCGTCTAGTCGGAATGAGGCTGGAAGTACGCAAATCGCACTGTAAGGATTAAAAAGTCACTGTGACAGCAGACTTGGCAGAAAACTGGACAAAACCTTTAAAAGGGTTATCCAGTATAAAATGATCACCTGTCTACAGGATAACTTGGTGATCGGTGAAGATTCCCCTCCTGGGAACCGCTCCGATCATCAGAGTGGGGACACATTGTGTCCCACACTAGAATACAGCTGTGGTGGGCATACACCTGCAGCTCCATTCATTTCCTATGGTGTCAGCCCAGTCCTGCATTTGCCTTTGGATTGAGAATGAATGGAGCAGCACGGTGACTCAGTGGTTAGCATTGCAGCGCTGGGGTCCTGGGTTCTAATCCCACCTTGGACAGCATCTGCAAGGAGTTTGTATGTTCTCCCTGTGTTTGCGTGGGTTTCCTCCGGGCACTCCGGTTTCCTCCCACATTCCAAAGACATACTGATAGGGAATTTAGATTGTGAGCCCCATCGGGGACAGTGATGATAATGTGGGCAAACTGTAACGCGCTGCGGAGTATGTTAGCGCTATATAAAAATAAGGATTATTATTATTATTTTGTAACGAGGGATAAAAGTTCTCCAATTTGCTGGTCAATATGGGTCGCATCGGTGGCACCGGAGAAACAGGATAGCATGCAGCACACAATGTGAAGATTCACAAGTCTACAGTCACACAGAATGACTGCAGACTTGTACCCCAAGGATGGAAAACCCCTTTCAGCACCCTCCTTTTCTCATTATTTAGCACCTACTCCAAAATGTAAAAATGAACTGTCCAAAACACAATCTATTTGAAAAATGCAATCATGACAAGGAATCTGTACAATATTCTATGTGCAAATGAAATTATAAATGCACTCCCATTGTATTGTGAAGGTTCTCAAAGGGGTTTCCGCTTTTAGAAAAATATTAGCTACTAAAAATAGTTAAAAAAAAATAAAAATACAGCTAGTACCTTCCCTAGGTCCAGTGCAGATTCTCCACCACTACCCCAGTTGCTGTGGTTTTTGCATGCAGTGATGTCATATGACTGCTTCTGCCAATCAATGAGCTCACGTGCAGTCTACAATGGCAGGGCTTCTGAGCTCAGTGACTGGCTGCAGCGGAGATGTTCACTATTTATGTGACATCACAGCTGCAGGAAGCCAATGCTGGACCGGCACGGAAGATTACCATCTAATGTTTTTACTAGTATTCATTCACTCGGGAACCACTTTTCTAAAAGATGAAAAAGCCCATTAACCCCTTAGTGACAGAGCCAATTCGCAGGTTAATGACCAGGTCAATTTTAACAATTCTGACCAGTCACTTTATTAGGTGATAACTCTGGAACGCTTCAACGGATCCCGCGGATTCCGAGTCTGTTTTTTCATGACACATTGCACTTCATGATAGTGGTAAAATTTATATGTCACACAAAATACTTAATAAATAATATTTCCCACATGTCTACTTTACATCAGCACAATCTTGGAAACAAAATTATTTTTTGTTAGGAAGTTATAAGGGTTAAAAGTTGACCAGCAATTTCTCATTTTTACAAAAAAAATTTACAAAACCATTTTGGTGGGGTTTTTTTGGGACCACATCACATTTGAAGTCACTTTGAGGGGTGTACATGACAGAAAATACCAAAAAGTGACACCAATCTAAAAACTGCACCCCTTGAGGTTCTGAAAACCACATTCAACTCAAGCAATGTGGAAGGAAAAAATTAACATTTAACTTTTCTTTTCTTTTTTTTTTTTTACAAACATTTTACTTCAGAACCAATTTTTTTTATTTTCACAAGTGAGAAAATGAACCACAAAATGTATTATGCAATTTCTCCTGAGTATGCTGATAAACCCATATGTGGGGGTAAACCACTGTTTGAGCGCATGGCAGAGCTCGGAAGGGAAGGAGCAGCTTGACTTTTTCAATGCAGAATTGGCTGGAATTGAGATTGGATGCTATGTCGCGTTTGCAGAGCACTGATGTGCCTAAACAGTGTAAATCCCCCACAAGTGACACTATTTTGGAAACTAGACCACTTAAGGAACTTATCTAGATGTGTGGTGAGAGCTTTGAACCCCCCAAGTGCTTCACAGAAGTTTATAACGCAGAGCCGTTATTTTTTAGCCCGCAATTTTTTATTTTCCCCAAAGGTAACAGGAGAAATTGGACCCCAAAAGTTGTTGTCCAGTGTGTCCCGAGTACGCCGATACCCCATATGTGGGGGGGGACCACATCAGGGCTCGGAAGAGAAGTAGCGATGTTTTAAAATGCAGACTTTGATGGAATGGTCTGCGTGCGCCATGCTGCATTTGCAGAGTCCCGAATGAACCAAAACAGTAGAAACCCCCCACAAGTGACCTCATTTTGGAAATCAGACACCCCCCCCCCCAAGGAGCTTATCTAGACTTGTGGTGAGCACTATGAACCCCCAAGTGCTTCAAAGAAGTTTATAACGTAGAAACTAGTGATGAGCGAGTGTACTCGTTGCTCGGGTGGTCTCCGAGTATTTATGACTGCTCGGAGATTTAGTTTTCATTGAAGCAGCTGAATGATTTACAGCTATTAGCCAGCTTGATTACATGTGAGGATTCCCTAGCAACCAGGCAACCCCCACATGTACTTAGCCTGGCTAGTTAGCTGTAAATGATTCAGCTGCCGTGATGAAAACTAAATCTCCGAACACTAACAAATACTCGGAGACCACCAGAGTGTGCTCGGGAAAACCCTAGCAACGAGTACACTCGATCACTAGTAGAGACGTGAAAATAAAAAAATAATTTTCTCCACAAAAATGATCTTTTCACCCCCAAATTTTTACTTTTACAAGGGTAACAGGAGAAATTGGACCACAAAAGTTGTTGTCCAATTTGTCCTGAGTACGCTGATACCCCATCTGTGGGAGAAAACTACGGTTTTGGCACAAGTTGGGGCTCGGAAGGGAAGTAGTGATGCTTTGGAATGCAGACATTGATGGAATGGTCTATGGGCATCATGTTGCATTTGCAGAGCACTTGATGTGCCTTAACAGGAGAAACCCCCCACAAAAGACTGCATTTTGGAAACTAGACCGCCTCAAGAGCTTATCTATATGTGAGGTGAGCACTTTGAACGCCCAAGTGCTTCACAGAAGTTTATAACGCAGAGCCGTGAAAATAAACATTTTTTTTTTTCACAAAAATTATTTTTTTTCTAGCCCCCAATTTTTTTTCCCCCAAGGGTAACAGGAGAAATTGGACCCCAAAAGTTGTCCAATTTGGCCTGAGTACGCACAGGCAGAGCTCAGAAGGGAGGGAGCACCATTTGACTTTCTGAATGCAAAATTGGCTGGAATCAATGGTGGCGCCATGTCACATTTGGAGACCCCCTGATGTACCTAAGCAGTGGAAACCCCCAAATTCTAACTCCAACCCTAACCCCAACACACCCCTAACCATAATCCCAACACTAACAATAACCCTAATCACAACCCTAACCCCAAAACACCCCTACCCCTAATCAGAACCATAACCATAACCACAAACCTATCCCTAATCCCAACCCCAACCCTAATCCCAACCCTAATCCCAACCTCAACCCTAACCCTAGTCCCAACCCAAATACCAACCCTAACCCAAGCCCCAACCCTAACCCTAACTTTAGCTCAACTCACTTTGAACCAACTCTAACCCTAATGGGAAAATGGAAATAAATTTATTTTCTTTATTGTATTATTTTTCCCTAACTAAGGGGGTGATAAAGGGGGGGGGGGGGGGGGGAAGTCATTTACTATTTTTTTTATTTTGATCACTGTGATAGGGTCTATCACAGTGACCAAAATAAACAAATAGGAAAAATCTTCTTATTGCTGCCAACCGATCTCGGTGGGCGCACTGTTCATGCGCCTGCCGTTTTCTTACCGGAAGAAGACACCAGCGGCCGTGGGGGAAGCAGGAGGACCCAGGAACACCGGGAGACACTGGTAAGTATTGGCGGGTGATCGGGGACCCTATTTCTCTGTCCTCTGATGTGCGATCACATCAGAGGACAGAGAAATTAAATGGCAAATCGCTTTTTTTGCAGTAGCCGTTATACGGTTAATAACGGCGATCGCAACCTGGGGTAGGTAAAAAACAACCCGAATCATGTTCTCTGGGGTCTCGTCTACCCCCTGCAGCTGAGACCCCAGACGAAATCCGACTATGGGGGGCGCTATACACTTTTTCCACAGCGCCGTTAATTAACAGCGATGTGGTTTAAGTACCCTTAACTATCGCCGTTAGAAGGCGTATCAGAGGTAGTTAAGGGGTTAAAACAATAAGGATCATTTACTTTCTATATTTTCCTTAGGAGCAGTTGGCGCCCAAATATCTCCTTCTGCCACCCATGAGAATCAGTCATAAGTCCCATGCACATAGGCGCGCTCGTTCAATGTGAGAGGTTCTCTACAGCGTTATAGTCAAGCTAGAACATGAACCTCTTAGAAGCTTATAGGGTTTATCAGCATGTGTCTCCATAAGACTGGCAGACCTAAAGTGATCTTCGAATGATTAGACTTTCTGCAAGAAGATAAAAACAGTTTTAGACCAGATATTAAAAGATTACATAAAAACGTTCTGTCAGTTTTAATGTCCTCTCTTTCTTGGTGGGACAGACAGAACATTCATGCCACTTTTCCACTTGTGGGGTCTAAATGGAATATTCTTCTAATTACTAAGATCTGATCAAGCAGCTGGGACGAGAAGCACAGCTTGTTTGGACAGTAAATAGCATCAATTTTGCAGCAATGACTAAAAAGGTGACTAAAGAACAGTAGATCGGTTTATTTTTCCATTGACAAGAGGAAAAGCTTGGATTGTCATTAATAATGTCCATGTGGAAAATAAAGGCAGTCTTCTCTAGAGGCGTTCATAATTCATTTACAGTTATTTATGGGCCGATGAATAGTTTATCGACCCAACGGTTACCAGCTTTATTGTGTAATACACGGAGTGTCATTAGGTCCCATAGATGTCATGCAGTAACTCAACCAAGAAAGTGATTTATTGCAGTAATAACAGTATACGAAACAGCAGCAGTCTGTGTGCATGGAATGGAAAATGCCTGATCCTGCAAGCACAGCTTCCACCCGCTTCACTATTTCAGGTTTCTGTTACATTTTCATATTTGGCTTCAATGCAGGTTATTCTAATAACATTTACTTTAGGATTTTCATTATGAATTCATTCTGCTCAGTTCACTCATCCAAAATGTAGAGACATGCAAATTAAAAGCACTGGCGGAGTGGTGAGGCTAGACAATAAATCTCCAACAGAAAACATCCAAAAAAAGTTCTCTTTCTATGAGGATTCTCAACGTGCCAGAAAAACATACACTGTGCAACCTACTCAAACATTGCAGGGATTGCCAAAGACTTCTATATTTAGGGGGGGGGGTTTGTTTGTTTTTTTTTTTCAGATAAATTTTTTATTTAACCAAATTCAAAGGGTACAAAGCAATAAAAAAAAAAAAAAAATCACAATGATAACATTAACAAGGTCATTAGTTTCAGACATTCCCTCCCTTCCTCTCTCCCTCCCCCCATTACATACAAGAGCTGCAAATGATGCATGGTATAACCTACATTCAGGGTCATCTGTTCTCCATCCAAGGTGTCCACATTGTCTCAAATGTTCTTATCCCTTTTCTCTTAACATAAATGTTTTTTTCAGACTGTCTGAAAAATTCCCTCAACGTCGGCGGATCTACATTTATCCAGTATCTGGCGATTTTGTTGCCGCGCAATATATAGTAATCTAGCTATTGCCACCTTATACTTATTATGTACCTGGACCTTTTCCACATATCCCAGTATACACACCACAGGGTACCTCTCAATCCTACAACCATACGCTCCCCCAATGGCATTAAGCACCGCTGTCCAATATGGGTTCAAATTTGGACACTGCCATAACATATGGAGGATTCCAGCCCCCTCCACCCGGCACCGAGGACACTCAGAAGTCTGTCTCACACCTGCTCCATACAGTCGTTCAGGAGTCCTATATACTCTATGGAGTATATATATTTGCGAGAGTCTGCCCAGTTCACTCAGCGATAATTGGGGTATATATTCCATAATAACTTCCCAATAACTTTACTGTATATACTCGAGCATAAGCCGAAGCGAGTATAAGCCGACCCGAGTATAAGCCGACCCCCCCTAAAACTGGGAAAACTTACTGACTCGAGTATAAGCTTAGGGTGGGAAATGCAGCAGCTACAGGTAAATGTCAAAAATAAAAATAGATACCAATAAAAGTAAAATTAATTGAGACATCAGTAGGTTAAGTGTTTTTGAATATCCATATTGAATCAGGAGCCCCATATAATGCTCCATAAAGTTCATGATGGGCCCCATAAGATGCTCCATATTAAAATATACCCCATATAATGCTACACAAAGGTTAATAATGGCCCCATAAGATGCTCCATAGAAACATTTGCCCCATACAATGCTGCACAAAGGTTGATGGCCCCATAAGATGCTCCATACATTATGGCCCCATGAGATGCTCCATACATTATGGCCACATACGATGCTCCATACATTATGGCCCCATGAGATGCTCCTCATATATGCCCCATAAGATGCTCCTCATATATGCCCCATAAGATGCTCCATACATTTGCCCCATTTGCTGTTGCTGCGATTAAAATAAAAAAAAAATCACATACTCACCTCTCTT